>NW_026294758.1:43057445-44257445 GCF_026119805.1 Tympanuchus pallidicinctus
CATAAAGATGAAGAACAGAGACAGTAAAATCTCATAAAAAAATCTCTGACAAACACCTTGAGAGCTCATTGAGAACTGCAGCCACTGCCATCAAGCCAACATGCATTTGTTTCACAGAAGCAGAGTCAAATATCCACTTGTTTTATGGTTTTGTTGCACGTTTTTTTTCCTGTAATAAAAAATATTAAAGATGAAATTAGATTTTATTACTTATATACATTAACTATATTAAATATTTTATGAGTGATGCTCTGTAAGTAATGCCTCCTATTTTATTATGTTTGCTCATTACGTCAGAGGTGGATGTTGGTGGTATGGCAGCAGAGCTTGAACATTCCCACCAATATTCTTTTACATGTTGATCCATGATATCTGACATGGAAGTGCATATGTAGCAAAGGCGTAGAATTGAATTCCACTGTGCAGAAAAAAGTGGTACCAATTGACCTTTATTGACACTTGCTGAAAGTTTATGGAAAACAAACAGTGGATGTGAGCACAGTGAATTGGTGATGATGTGTTTCAGCAGTGATGACGATAGCAGTGGGTCACCTCTGCTGGTGCAGATTTTTTGCAAGTGCAGAATGTAGGTTATTGTTTATTGCTGGTGAAAATGTATAGAAAAAGGCAGTGGCTGTGTTGAAAAATAGTGTTTTTACTGGTCAATTTTCTCTATGAAACAGTGCTATTTTGCTCTTTATATCTGACGTGACTTCCATGGAAATAAACAAGCATTATTTTTAGTTCAACTTATGCTGTTTATCTTGCTCCACAGCTTCTCCTCTGAACAGTTTTTCTTGTATTCCCACAAACTTACATATATTCAGCTCATGACTACTCCTCTTCACTCAGTGTTGCTCAAGCAAGCCAAAACACCTATGCTTTAAGTCACTACATTATCTTTGCTGCACACATTTTTTTTTTAGTATAATTTTTCCTTGTATTCCAGTTACTGAACTGAGTTTATACATTATAGCTATTGTTTGATCAGCTCCTGCCTGGGTACTCAAAAAACCACACTCTGCTTGTTGCTTGTGAGTTTGGGCTCACTCAGTGCAGGGGAACCTTAGGAAGGGTTGGAAACTGAGTCACGTCCTTGACTGTCTATGAGCAGAATGTTGCTGAATAGTCAGAACTGAACTAGATATCTGCATCTCACTGGGAAAACAAAAGCCTCATCACTTCTATCCAGGTAACTCTCATGTCCCTTCTCACATCTCCACTTAAAAGATCATCAAGCTTTAGTCTTTCTGGTGAGCTAACTGCAAGATTGTTTTATACATAGAATATCTAAGTCATCTTCAGAAATAGTAGTCATGTCTAATGAGACTTAACCATAAAGCACTCAGGCTAACTACTGTCATTATTGGTCACAGTTTGACAGATGCAAACAGGATCTGGCGATAGGGACTTCCGTCTGTATTTCATTTGAGAGCTATCCTACTTCTGCCATTCAAATCTCTCTTTATAGCATCTATTGATAGTTTCCTCAAATTCCTTGCAGTTCTGAGAGCAGCCTGTATTCTAAAGGTTATTGCACAGAAACACTAGTTGACAGAAAACTAAGAGGTGTAAAGATTTGCCCAAAGTTGTACAAGGATTTAAGTATGTATCAAACTGAATTCACCTTCTATTGCACGCACACTTACATTGAACTCTAATCTACTTTTCACACTCAGTCTAGAATATCAGTGTGTTCTACAGACAATGGACAGAGTGAAGCAAGTTAGAGGATATTATCTGCAAAATACAGAGACTTGAACAATATGGGAGATGTGATGGCAACAACAGTCCTTCATAGAAGTCATAGAAACACAGAATCACAAAATCATGGAATGGGTTGGAAAGAACTCCCCAGCAGCATCCACTAGATCAGGCTGCCCAGGGCCCATCCAACCTGGCCTTCAATGCTACTGGGGATGGAGTATCCATAGGTTTGCTGGGCAGCCTATGCCACTGCCTCAGTGTTCTTTGAGTAAAGAATTTTTTCCTAACATCCAATATATATCTCTCCTCTTCTAGTTTAAAGAAATTTCCCTTATCTTATCACTACCAAACCATGTAAAAAGTCCATCTTCCTCCTGTTTATAAGCTCTCCTCAAGAACTGGAAGGTCACAGTGAGGTTTCCCCTGCCTTCTCCAAGACAAACAAGCCCAATTCCCTCAGTCTTTCTTCATAGGAGAGGTGCTCCAGCCCTCTGATCTCTGGAGGTCCCTTCCAACCCATACAATTCTGTGATTCTGTGATCATCCTTATGACCCTCTTCTGGACCTGCTCTAACAGCTCCACATCCATATGGTGCTGGGAGCCCCAAGCTTGGACATGGTCCTGCAGACAAGACCTCAGGAGGGGAGGGCAGAGGTGCACAATCACTTCCCTCTCCATGCTAGCCACATCTCTATTGATGCAGCCCAGGATGCAGATGGCTTTCCAGCTGCAAACACACAGTGCTAGCTCATGTTAAATTTTTCATCCACCAGAATTCTCAAATCCTTCTCCACAGGGATGCTCTCAGGGAGTTCTTATCCCAGTATGTGTGTAAATCTGAGATTGCCTGAGCCAAAGTGCTCTTTTGCCTTGGCCTTGTTGAATCTCATGAGGTTATAGGTGCCCACCTTACAAGCCATTCCAGGTCTCTCTGAATTGCATCTCTTCCTACCACTGTATCAGCTGCAACGTCCAGCTTGGTGTCATCAGCAAACTCACTGAGGGTGCCCTTGATACCATAGTCTATGTCACTGACAAAGATGTTGAAGAGAACCGGACCCAAGAAAGACCATTGGAGCACACCACTTGTCACCAGCCCCCACTTGAACATAGAGCCATTGACCACAACCCTCTTACTGTGACCTTCCAAAGAATTCTTCATTCACTGAATACTCCTTTGCTCATATTGTTATGCAGTACCAAAGTAGAAACTACTGCTCAAAAGAGTGGGATAAACCAGCTCATGTAGAAGCCACTGGGGTCAATATAAATTTTTCTGCTGTTTTTAAAGCATTGGACCAGACCCACACTGCTGGCAAAGTGCCTTAATTTAGGTGAATGCGGGTTTCCAGGTCTCAACATGTGTGTTGCTGTTGTTTTTTAAAGGGGTGCCTTGGGGTGAAAGGAGGTGTTCAAAGAAGAACAAAACTGTTTCTGTTCATTACGCTGATGTTCACTAGTGAAACAATGGTCTCCATTGACTGTATTTAGCTGCAGTAAAGGCTGCCAAAACCAGCACACATTGCTGTGAACGGACAAGCAAGGAAACAGGACTGGGGCAGGCGTAAAAGCTTTATTTTCCCATAACTGACAAACCAAGAACTGCGGCACTGTGAAGCTGGAACTGTATCAATTGTAAGCAGCTGTCTATTCAATTTTCAAAAACTCTCTGATCAGGTAATTACTGAAGTTTCAAGAAACAAACCGTGCCCTCAGTTAGACCCCAGAAATGTCTCTCAATTCAGTAAGGTCACCCAAGGGTAAGTGAGGGCTTTAGTACTTAAACACTTTTCAGACACAATTCTGGTTGTAAAACACTTTCTCCTAAATTATTTGAGATTGAAATATTTCCCTTCGAGTATTTTTCTGCAGCAGTATATTGAAAAATGTCACAGTTACTTAAAGGATTTCTTTCAGAGATCAGAAAACCTGTGAAAAATCTTTAGAAATTGAGTATATTTGTCTGTTTCTCAGTGACAATAACACAAAGGTCAGGGTTTGGGGTCTTATTTATTTTGTTTTAATTTGAGTCTTTTTTTTTTTTTTTTTTTTTTTTTTTTTTTTAAAGTAGATTCATCTTTCTGCCCACCTTTTCAAATAACATGATATTAGAATTCACTTTGTATGTAATGAGCTGAGGTAAATTAATGTCCTAAGTATGCTTTTCCACAGGCCTGACTTTTGGTGCAGAGTTTTATATCCACATAACATCCTTGACCAACATCTGAGTCACAGCTGTGCTTTGCATGTTGTGATTGGCCAAGACTCTGCCGCAGAGCTAAGAATTTGCATACACCCAAAATACTACTATGTGGACTGAGGATGAGGTAAGGCATTTCAGAGGTTGGGAAAGTGAGTTAAGCTTGTAATGTAATTAAAAGTATTTGAAATAAGATGGTTAGTTGTTTGTACATCTTTGATAAGCATCTTGTAGGCATCCTACACAAGCATCACATCAGGCTGAACGTCCTGTTGTGTCTATGAAGCCTGCCCAAGAACATTCAGCAGTAAGAGCCATACAGTGTCAGCAAACTCAGGCTATGGTATCATTAAGAAGTTTTGACAGCACGTGCTGTGGATGGTGTGTTTCTCTAGGCTTGTGCCATTCAATCTTTGGTCAAGAAACCCTGAGATCTCTGGATAATTACTGTAGGTACCATGAGGTAAGGTGCCTACAGTAAAAGGCAACTGAGAAAAGCATACTTACTGTCAACAGGCTTCAACTCACTACGTGACTTCCATTAGAAAATTTTCAGGTGTCCATACACTGGAAGAAAAGTTATTTCCATGCATTCATAAAATGGAGAATGGAACAAGGAAGTTAAACAAAGTGACACCATGTTAGCCTTCGGGCACCTAGAAATATTTTATTTTTCTATCACACCGTTAATCTTTTGAAGGAGATGTGGGAGACTCCTTTGGAGCATTTATTGCAGTTTATTAAACTTATGTTCAGGCCTGTGAAGTTTCATGTTGAGCTGCAATATGAGAAATAGCAAGATCTGCTATCTTAAATAAATCTATGTTATTTTCCTGTAATAGATGTGGAGATTCACAGGAAGAGGATACTGGGGCAAAAGAGAAGGAGTCTTGCTCTGTGGCTAAGGTGGACATTTTCAGATGCCTGACTATGCACCTTGCCCCCATTAAAACTTTCTGATCTGAAAGATTAGTGTTTTGTGGGATGAGATAAGTGTTTCTTTCTAGTAAAAAAGGTGTGACCTTTACTGAGTTTACCTTCCTTGCTGAGTCCATGGGATCAGTCCTTCACCTTAGGAAGCTTGCAGTGAGCACAAGCTTTGTTTCCTTCATACGGCTATCCTGCCAGGAGCACCAATACACCTTGGGATGAGTCCTGGAGCTGCTCACGTGTCTGTGGAAAGAACATCTATTCCCAAAGTAATGCAGTTGTTTTGTGTATCCCATGTATGTCCATGCCATGGATCGTGAGGGGCATTTGACTGGCAGGGTTGCACCCAAGAGAGCTCTGGGATTGTTTGGGAGTCCCCCAGAAGATGCATGGGTCCAAGCTGCAATGTAATTTACATTATCGACTGACATGGCAGGAAAAGTATAGGTAGAATTACAGGTAGTTCACTTGGATAAATGAGAATTTAACTAACTTAATTTTCTTTTATGGCGAGATCACCCACCTAGCTGGCCAGCTCCACCCACCCAGCTGACGTTACGATTTTGGATTTCAGTAAAGCTTTTGATACTATTTCTCACAGTATTCTTCTGGACATTATGTCCAGCATACAGCTAGTCAAAAACATAATGTGGTGGGTGAACAACTGGCTGATGGGTCATGCTCAAAGTGTTATAATAAAAGGAGTTATATCAGGGTGACAGTCACTAGTGGGATTTCCCAGGGCTCCAGTTTGGGGCCAGTTCTCCTTAATTTCTTCATAAAAGAATTAGATATAGGAGTAGAAGGTGTTTTGATTAAGTTTACAGATGATATTGAATTGGGAGGAGCTGTTGATTCCATTGAGGGTGGAGAGGCCTTGCAGAGAGATCTAGACAAATTAGAGAGATGGGCAATCACCAACTGCATGAGGTTTAACAAGGGCAAAGGCTGGATTCTGTACCTGGGAAATGGAAAACCTGGCTGTACGTACAGACTGGGAGATTTGACACTGGAGAGCAGCCCTACTGAAAGAATCTGGGGGTCTTGGTTGACAGCAAGTTGGCTGTGATTCAAAAGTGTGCCCAGATGTCCATGAAGGCCAGCTGTATCCTAAGGTGCATGAAGCATGGTATTCCTAGCTGGCTGAAATAACTGTTCCACTCTGATCTGTGCTGTGCACCCTCTTGTTGAGTACTGTATGCAGTTTGGGATACCACAGTACAAAAAGAACATAAAACTATTCCTGAGTGTCCAAAGGAGGGCTACAAAGATGATCTAGAGGGAAAGATATGTGAGGAGGGGCTGAGGTTCTTGGTTTTATTCAGCCTGGAGAAGAGAGGGCTGAGGGGAGGCTTCATGGCAGCTGCAGCTCCTCACAGGGAATGGAAGGGCAGCACTGAACTCTACTCCCTGTGACAACGATAGGACCTGCAGGAATGGCATGGAGCTTTGCAAGGAGAAAGACAGGTTGGATATCAGGAAAAGATTCTTTGCAAGATGTTGGTCGGGCAGTGGAACTGCCTCCCCAGGGTGGTGGTCATGGCATCGAACTTGCTAGAGTTCAAGAAGCATCTGGACAATGTTCTTAGACATATGGCCTGAGTTCTGGGTCGTCTTGTGTGGAGCCAGGCATTGGACACAATGGTCTGTATGGGCTCCTTCCAATTTGGGCTGTTCTATGTTTCTATGACTCTAAACTCTGTATTCGTGGGAGAGATAGACAGTGAAGATATTCAGACTCACAGCTGACTTTGTAAACCTCACCTCTGGGAGATGCTGGAGTCAAATCACTCTGCCCCAAGAGGGCAGGTGGCATGTGATGGGTCAGCAAAACCTGTAAGCAATGAGCAGGTGTGCATTCTGTAGGGTTTTTTTAGTGATGTTGGACTCAAAAATGACAACAGATTTTTAAAAGGACTTTATGTCCATCACCAAAGGCTTAGCTGGGAGTCCTCTCAGCACAGTCAATCTGTTAAAAGCTGATTCCCAACCATAATTTTCAAAATAAAATTCTGTAGACCAAAAGAGGGAATAAATAGCTTAGACTTCAGCATTCCTAAACCTTGGTTTCTATGTGGTCAAATTTAGTATTAGCACTTCTTTGTATGGTCTACATATTTAGCTGATGAGAAGATTAGCAGGTGACTGTAGAATCCTTGGTCTACGCTGATGTTTCTGGATGTTCTTATTAATATGAATAATAAACTATTATTTTATATTATTTTTATTATTATATATATATATTATTTATAAGTTTATTAAAAACTTAATCCACATTTCTAGAAGAAGTACTTTTGGGGTCCTCTTAAAACAAGTCTGACCAGTGCCTTCTCTACACAGAAACCATCTGACCACATGAAAAGCTGCACCCCTGTTCCTTCAAAATAAAGTATTTTAGCCTGAATAAAGGAATCAAATCTCTTATTAGACAAGCCAAGCTTCCTTGCAAGGAAGTAAAGAATTCCCCCAATTGCTTTAGCTCTTATTACTAGTTTGCTTGGATGTTACTTTACATGTAGAATAATATTGCTTCCTGCAACTTGTCTTTATTAAGTAGAAGGTCTGCCCTGGCTATGAAATTAATATAGGGATATGATTTCCAGTGGTGTCATCACTTCAGCAGTCAGAATAAGAAATATTCATCTTTGACCTCCAGGGGAAATATTGATAGTCTTGCACCATAACCAGAGGTTATAAACATTGAATCACTAAAATACTGGATTACATTTTAGTGCTGAAGCTGCATCTCCAGAGAGGAACTTGAGGGAGAATGGAGATAACTTGAAGATAACCTGAGTTGACTTACTTAACATGCTTGATACTTACAGCGAAGATGAAAATACATCTAAAAATTTATTACTCAATATATGGATTCTGTACCTGGAAGTGGGGGGTGAAATGTTTGATTCATTATAAATGGCTTGCTGCCTCTGCAGTACAGCACTGAACAAACTGAACTCCATGCCATGGAATGACTGCAGAATAAAGAAAAATTCCCAAAGGTAAGGTTTTACTTACAATTAGTTGACACTCTTTTGATCTACTGTTTCTCACCTTTTATATTAAATTTATTTCCCTCCAGCTCTGTCACTGTTGTTGATGCAGTAATAGAAAAAATATCAATCAGACACAGGAAATATCAAATCATGTGATTGTTACTTTTTCATCACATATTTTTGATCATGGTTCTCTTACCATTTTAAAAGCATGTTCAGAACCAGATTGAATGCCTTCACTCATTTGTAGTAACTCTGCACTGAAATATAGCATAATGAAAAACAATTCTAAAGTAGAGATTCATTGAAAGTCATTAGTGTAAAAAAGCTAAAAAGTTGTACATTTGTCTGGCAAGGTAAGTCACAAGCAACTGGGAACTAACTTTAAACTAGAAAAGCATCCTGCAAATTGGTATTGTGTATTGAAGCTGAATAGGCGTTTCAAGATGCAATGGTAGTAACTTAATGTTAATATTAAGAGAAATAAGAAGTCTGTGTTGTCTCTGTAGAACAAACTCTGTAAGGGCAAGATATCTGCTGATGTTAAAAAAACAAAAAACAAAGAACAAATCTGGAACATGGTTGGTTTACCATTTGCAGGGAACAAGGAAGGCAGAGGGAACACTCTTGTCTGATGTTTCTCCATTATTTCTTGCTGTCAGGAACTGCACATGAGATACCCACATTTGTCAGATAGCCCTTCTGCTGCCATTCACTGCACAACAACTAGAAGTAATGGAATATTGGTGAGAAAGTTGAACCTTTACTGACATACCACTAACATCTGCCATATGACATCATGGGCCAACATAATAAAATAGGAGGCACTACTTTGAAACAGTCCTTGTACCATTAATTTGAGTTGCAAGTTCTGTTGCTGTGTAGCTGTGACCAGGTCTGGCCACTTGATCTCTGTAACAGTCATAGAATAATAGTATGGCTTGTGTTGAAAGGTGCTCTAAGTACCATCACGTTCCAAACTCTGCCACTGGCAGGGCTGCCGGCCACTAGATGAAGTACTAGATCAGGTTGCCCAGGGCCCCATCCAGCCTGGCCTTACACCTCCACGGACATGACATCCAAAACCTGTCTGGGCAACCTGTTCCAGCACCTCCCCACTCTCAGTAAAAAGCTTCCCCTAACATCTAATCAAAGTTTCCCCTCCTTTAGTTTGAAACCATTCTCCATTTCTCTATTATTATCTACCCTTGTAAAAAGTTGATTTATCTCATATTTATAAACTCCATTTAAATACTGGAAGGTTGTAATGAGGTCTCCCAATGGCCTTCTCTTTTCCAAGCTCAACAAGCCCAGTTCCTTCAGCCTGTCTTCATGGGAGAAGTGCTCCAGCCCTCTCCAGCTGGAGCCTCATGAGGGCAAAGGGCAATTACCTCCCTCACCCTGCTGGCCACTTCTCTTCTGATGGAACCCAGGATACCATTGGCTTTTTAGGCTGCAAGTGCACAGTGCTGGCTCATGTTAAATTTTTCATCAACCAGGAGCCCTAAGTCATCCATCAAATGCAACAATTACATTCATATCAAACCAGGAATACCTGGATAAGGCAAGTAACAAATAATTGGAGTGCAAGCCAAACTGACGCCACAGTGCATTACTTGGCACCTCTGGCTGATGTCTGTTTGTAAACAAGTAGTGTTCAAATTCCTTATACTGTTGTCTTCCTTTGTTTATGCTGAGAATGATCTGACTTTTTGATAAGACAATACAAATTAAGAGGCAAAGATAGTAATGTTGGAAGTAGTAGAAGCAGGGATTATGTGTAGATTTAATTTCTGGACCTTTTACTTCTACATGCAAATGAAATCATTCTTAACAGTGAAATTAAAGAGACGGAAGGGTACTGAACACTATCTTTCATTTTCAAAATGAAATGTACACTGCATTCGAAATTTGCTTTAAAGTATTGATTTCTATTTGAGAGGTTTCCACAGCTTTTATCTTAAACTTTGATTCATTTTTATATTTGGTTGTTTCAATCATGTAAAGAAGTACTTTCTGAATCCTACTTGAGCTTAATTTTCTCCAAAGATAATTCTTTTTTTCTTTCCCATTAGGCTATTCACACTTCAGGTGAAATTTCTGTGTCTATGTGTGTATGCTGCATGGAACCTTACAAAACTCATTATCACATTTTCTAGATCATCTAGACCTGGCTGTTTGAAATCCCTTATTTCCAATCTGAAGGTCTTGTGGTGGTTTTCTCTCAACTCACTTGATAACTTGATTGCTCCTTCAGTATTTGCAGCGTGTTGACTGTGGCTGGCTGCCAGACCCCACCTTGCTCTTCTCCCACTTCCCCTCCTTGGAAGGACAGGAGAGCCTCTGTTTTGAACTCTGACTTTTCCCATGCTTAACTTCAGAACTTTACTTTTGGTTCTGCCATTATGCTGAGCATAACGGAAGGGAAGGGAAGATGTGGAGCTGGAGCTGTGGTCAGTCCATAGCAGCTCTTCTCTCCACTTCCACCAAGGCACCCACTTGTGGCTGCTGGGCCAAGTGTGGCCCATGGTGAGGCCTCTGAAAACAACTTGGGGCAGCATGGGGCAGCCCTGGTCTCATCTCACAGAGTCCCTGCAGCCCCTGTCTACACCTGGTCGGGGTCACCTGGTATTTTTTCCGTTTTTCTACATCTGGTCTATTTTTGGGATTAAAAGCAGTGTGGCTGTGCTTTTTCACTTCTGAAAGAAGACTGAGATGCCCTTATTACTGTATTACTCAGTAACTGTAGCAGATATTACTTGTGGCACAGCTTTTGCCAAGTTCTTTCTGCTGTTGGCATCCTTGTTGTCTTTTCTGAAAAGTGATTTCTTTCTCTGAATGAAGTCACAGATGAAGCGATGAGCTTTTCAATGTCAGTGCTGGAAAGGGAGGATTATTCCATACAGAAAACATACAGGTTATGGGATTTGTGTAGTATTTTTACATGGTGTTCCCAGAAAATCCCGCTTTCTCAGGGGATTAACAAGAATGTCCTTTGAAATACTAGAATATACTCCAGGTATATCCTTGTTATACTGTCTTCTATGTTATGTTTCCAGCTGAAACCTCGAAAGTCTGTGAAGAAAGGGGAAAAAATGATGGTGTAAAAGTCCTAACTGAACTGCAACATTGCCACATACTTCATATGCTTAGGTTACCCTATTTAACTCAGCCCAGACCATGATTCATGTCCTGGGGTATTGGCTAACACAAGAACAATGTCCCCATTCTTAACCAGGACCCCTTTCTCATCAGGAGTCTGAAATGGAGCGTGATGGAGCTGGCTGAAGACAGGGGCTGGGAGCTAGCCTGCTGCTGTGGGATTCCTTCCATAATGAATTTGAAGTAACTTTTCTCCTTATAAACTGCCAAAGCAAGACACTTGACAATTTCCTTTGAAAAGGCTCTAGCTTAGTAACAGTGAGGGAAAATGGCCCAGCAGTTCCTTGAAGTGGAACACTGGATGTAGGCAGACAATACTGTAGCTGTGCGAGTGTGGAAGGAAGAGGCAGTAGAAGGTCTTGTGACTGATTCATTGCATGGAAATGAAGACTATGCAGCGGTATGTAAAGTTTATGCATCAGCTCAACTGATCAATTGCCCCACACTTTTTAGTTTCCATGAAACAGCTGGACTCTTTTCTATTCCTAAGGATAAAGGAATAAGTGAACTTTCTCTTCTGAGTTCTGGCTGACAGCACAGATTCTAATGGCTGCACATGTGTTATCACTGAAGAGAATTTGAGTAATTACTATTCTTCACTTTGTGTACAGTGAATTGAATGCTTACCCAAGCTACAAGAGGCTGTCACTGTATCTCCACACTGTTCCCAGTGATGAGGAAAAATAAGCGGGATCTTGAATTCAACATAAGTTGTGCAGATGCTAGCACAGTCCTTCTGGTGGTTAAGAAGAACAATGATGGAAAGGGTTTTGACCCTTTCAGATTTCTTTTAGCATCCATAAGAGGGAGTTTGCTCTGGTCATGAGGATGTGGAGAGAACATGCAAGCCAAATTCACAGTACTAACTGAGCAGTACCAGAGTAAAAGTAAATGCAGTAGTTTTATCTGGTCAAATACCAGGCATATCTTCTTGATATTCTTCTTGATGGATGTGGGATCTTCTTGTCCCACAACCACAATTTCAGAGCAAAGGGAAGCACACAGATGTGATGCAGCATCCCTGTTACAGACGTTCCTACAGGAGGCACAGGTAGTGGAAAAATGGCACATTGTTTTGTTACAGCTGAAAGTTCGACTTCTGTTAGAGTACCTCAAATATTTCAGGATCTGGGACCTAAATTAGGGTATAGATCACAGTTAGACTTTTCTTAAGCTAACATTCCCATAATGCCTGCCCATTGTGTTAATTCTCATGTTATGAGCTACTCAGATCTTGTGGTACTGCATGCTTGATGAAAATTAGCACAAAAAAATTATTTTGTGTATGTATGTTCTGAAGAATTCCTAATACTTTTCTCCTATTAAGAATGCACAAAATGTTACTTCAGTGGAATTTTGAAAGTTTTACCTTGTGACTGATATAACAGCTTCAGAACTGCATCTTGGAATAGCTAAAATCCTTTACCTTTTCTTGATGGACTATATTTTAAATTGCAATTCAGTCAGATGTTGGGGTTCATAGACATACTATGAGATTTCACAAAGCAGAATGAAGTTCAGGTTCTGGGTACATGCAAAATAAAGAAACTTGACATCTGAGGGATATAAACCAAGAAAAACACTTTTTATGGTTTTGATTTAAGAACAGCTATAAAGCTCTCACAGCCTTACGGGATTAACATCTTTTTTAAAAAGCTGATGTAGCAAAGTAGTACAATGAACTATAAAAATGTACCATGTAAGACAGTGGCGTGTATATTATTATGTCTCCATTTACTGAAAATACTATAGGCATCTTTCCCAAAGATTTGTGAAGCATTGTTACCTCCCAAAAGACTCTTTTTTGAACACTCAAGGGGAAGACTTGCTGTTTTATTAATTTGTTTAAACTGAAACATTGTGTTCATTTAAACTCTTCAAATGGCTCTTCTTGAATCACAGTCTTGATTCAAGTATTGTTACTTCAGGAATAAAAATGCTTTTTGTGTAAATTGGATAACAGCTCTCGTAGCAAAAGTGTCACAAAGAGGTGCATTAATCTACAGGAACATGTAGAAGCCAATAAATAAGAGCACAGTTTAAACATTTTCAGAAATATTTCTGAACCAGATAATTTTTCCCTTCTTGAGCAGATTTCATGAATCACAGTAAACTAAACTTCTGCTACTAATACTGAACTTCTACTTCTATTAACATAGAAAAATTAAGGGATGTGTTATTTTACTGTATTTTTGCTTTTGTTTTTGTTTTTTTAATTATTATTTTTTGTTTTGTTTCTCCCCCTCTCCCTCCACCACTATGCATTCAGGTGAACTTTCAGTAGTACAAACTTGGGTTGTCAGGTTGTCTGTATTCTAGAAGAAGAGATAAATGAACTATTCTATTCTTGAGGTCCCCCTCCCCCCCCACCCCCCTTTTTTTTTTTAATAGACTTTTATGACCTCCTCTCAAGAAACACCATACACAACTTTCTTATGAAAATTGTCAGTGTCTCTTGGGGTAACCTACAAAAATGTCATACCTACTGCTAGTCCAACTGATACTGCTTGGCACAGCTGGCAATGGATGCTCAGTAAATACAAGAAACTGAAGGAAGATGGAGATTAAATTCACGCTTCATCACATCCCATAAAAGGCAATTTTTCAAGGTCAGTGCCTAGATTAACAAGTGGAAGAGCATAGGGCAATGTTCCATGCAGCTTATGCACCCTGCAAACAGTTGTTTCCCTGGCATGATGAATGTGGCATTATGTATTTTCCCAGAGATATGAGAACAAAAGTCCCTTCCTCCAAATACACCTCTTGAACTTTACAAAGTCAGACTAGTTTTACCTGATGCAACACTTTGGATGGAAAGCATTAAAACAGAGCTGATAATGAAGAAGCTAAGAAGAACAGATCTGCTTATCAAGACCTCCCATCAAAAACTGTATAGCAAAGATACATCCAGTGATTGCACCTCTGTATTTCTTGTGCTGAGTTATGGCAATGGTTATAGTGTAAGTCATGTGGAAAACTCTGGGATAGGAAACATCACATCTTCAGGAGAAGCGGATCATTCACTGTAGCTGAAAGACAAACTTTGGGTTCCACCAGAAAGCTGCTTCTAAAATGTGACCAGGAAGTAAATACAGAATAGATACTTCCTTAGTTGAAGAAAGGCTAGATAAGTTAACCTTGTAGAGGATAACTTTGTGTTTTGTTAGAGGAGATCTAAAGAGAAACACTTTATCATAGAGAATTTTAGCTAAAGTAAGCTTTAAGGATGATACACTGTGATTTTTGGAGGCTTTTAGGAGGAATTTATTTATGTGCTCCAATAATAACTTCTCCAAGTTTTCACTGCCCCAGTTGAATACAAATGATGGGTGAATGTCAGCACCCATTGGATGTTTTGAATACTATCTTGGTAGTTTATGAGATGTGAAATGCAGCTGATCATCCACACTCCATTTGTAGCATGTGTTCAAAGTGAATGCATAAAAACTGGAAATATTACCAGCATAGGGAAGATTAGCAGTTAATTTTAAGAGCAACTTGTGTCAGTAGGTAGAAAGCAATCTCTTCTCATGAATAACATCCAAAGGTGTATCCTTAAAGTTTTCCTTTTAAGTGTTAAATTCTGTGGCAAATGCATACAAAACAGGGAACTGAAATGTAACCTGAGTTTCTGTACCAGAACTTCAAATTTGGGCCAGCCAAGATGGCAGTGTTTTTTAATATATAGGCCTTGTGTCTGAACACAGCCTCATTCTTTTGATGAATCATTGTATTCCTGCATGCTAAATCACAAAATGCCCTAATATAGATTCTGTCTACTTGTTGTTAAAAATTGCTTTTACTTCTGCCAGACCTGTCCACCCCTTGCTACACTAATCCAGCATTTCCTTACAAGTGATTACTTGCTGATTCTGTGGGAACTAGCTTTATTATCTATTTACCAGAGGCGAACCAAAAGTGCTGATAGAATAGCATTATCAGAAAGATGCTCTTCTTTATCATTTCTTCCATTCCCTAGTCTCCTGTCACTTTCTACTTTAAACCATCTGGCATATCTATGATGAGATTCCCCCAAGTCTGGCCATCAGTTTAGTTACAGCAGCCCGCTCTTTGGTGAAAATGTCTGCCCTGTGCTCTGCTGTTGTTACCATTTCAGAGTGACCTGGAGATCTGAAGCTAAAAACAGATGTCTCAATAAATTTTTTGTCAAAAAATAATTACCTTGGGAGCAAGAAAACAAATGGTGGGAAGAGGCAGGACCAGATACATGGCTTCAAAATTCACAATAATAATTGTAGGTAAATTCTGGATTACCAACTGGAGAAGCCAGTGACTGCACTAGAAAAAAAATCCTCATTGACTGCATATGATTTTGATTCCAAATGAATCACTGGAATTCAGTTTCTACTAGTGGTACTCAGAGTTTGAGCAGTAAGGACTGAGAAAAGGTATCATCCTTAGTGCTTTTTCACAAATAAATCTCAGCCAATATGACACACTACTCTTCCCTCAGGAATCTGGCCAAGCCACTTCTTCTGTTTCAGCAAATAAAGCTTGATGAACTGTGGATTTCACTAGTATCCATAAGGAGTTTGTGTTTCCACTGTGTAGAAAGTTGGCTGTGTGTTAATACAGGGTGCCGAGAACACAGGAGTGATTTGGGAAAAAATTCTTGTGTTTCCACTGTATAAAAATAGAGAGAGATTGCTGGTTGCTTTGTCAGCTGAATAGAAGAGTTTCTTCCGAGAGTTTAAAAAGCAATCCAAAACTAAAGGCAGGATCCACATCAGGTTCCAAAGCCTGGGTGCTTGGATGCAGAGAACACAGAGTATTCCAAATCTGCAAGATGAGTACTATGAGTATTATTTCTAGTATTGATTCTACAAGCAGACTTCTAATTGTTGCTTAAATAGTCATTTATACATTTAGTAATGTAAAGAACTAATTTCCTGTGATGTAGAATGGAGCCTCTACTTTTTATTATAGGCTGCTTGCCACTACTTACTTTCTGTATCTTAGCAAACACCTTACACTGCTACTTATGGAGTCCTTGTGGTGGCAATCTTGTGATGCCTGGCCATAGATACCTTTATTTTAGAGAAAGTTATGTTTAGAATTTTGTGTTTGATCGTTGCTCTTTAAAGACTAATTCCATAAATAGTATTCATATATATGTGCTGTTCAGTGCTATGGCAACATCTGCAGTACTGTTTTTGAAAATTCATGGTGAGTAATAAGGAGAGATCATCCTTCTAAAACAGTAGCAAAGAAAATAATTCTACAGGTAGATAGAACTAATCTACTCATCCAGTGTTGAGCAGCAAGAATGAGAAATACCTTTAGTCTTCCTTTGAATCAGACAAGGCTGTTCTACAGCAGCATTTTAAGAAAATGTTGTGGATAATGAAGGAAGCCATTTCTAACTGTTGGAGTGATGTTGCAGTAATTCCAAAATGCTCTCCATCATATTTGAAAAATCAAGGCTGTCAAGTGAAATCCCTGGTGACTGGAAAAAGGGAAACATCACTCCAATTTTTAAGAAAGTGAGAAAGGATGACCTGGGGAACTGCAGTTCAGTGAGCCTCACCTCTGTACCTTTGAATATCATGGGGCAGATCATCCTGGTTATCATCTTATGGCACATATGAGCCGAAAAGGTGATCCTAGACAGCCGTCATGGCTTCACCAAGGGCAGATCTTGTCTCAACAATCTCGTGGCCTTCTGTGATGGAGTGGCAGCATCAGTGGACAGAGGAAGAGTGATAGATGTCATCTACATGGACTTCTACAAAGCTTTTAACATGGTCCCTCACCACATCTTTCTCTCAGTGGAGAAGTATGGATTTGAAAGATGGACTGTTCTATGGATTAGGAATTGGTTGGCTGGTAGCAGCTGAAGGGTTGTGATTAATCATCCTGTGCCTGGGTGGAAGCCAGTCACATGTGGTGTCCCCCGAGGGTTGATCTTGGGACTGATGCTCTTCAACGTCTTTATCAATGATACAGATGATGCCATAGAGTGCACCCTCAGCAAATTTGCAGATGACACCAAGCTGAGCAGTGCAGTTGATACAGTGGGGGGAAAGGAAACCATCCAGAGGGACCTGGGCAGGATGGAGAAGTGGGCCCATGTGAACCTGATGAGGTTCAACAAGGCCGAATGCAAGGTGTTGAACTTGAGCCGGGGCAATCCCAGGTGTTTATACAGCCTAGGGGAAGATGTCGTTGGGAGCAGCCCTGTGAAGAAATACTTGGGATTCCTGGTGGACGAGAAGCTGGACATGAGCCAGCAGTATGTACTTGCAGCCCCGAAGCCGACTATATCCAGGGCTGCATTAAAAAAGGGATGGACCGCAGGGAGAGGGAAGTGATCGTCCTCCTCTACTCAGCTCTTGGAAGGCCCCATCTGAAGTACTGCATCCAGGCCTGGGGCGCCTCCAGTTCAGGAGGATCTTGAAGCAGGTCCAGAGGAGGGACACTACGATGATAAGAGGACTGGAGCACCTCTCCTATGAAGAAAGGCTGGGGGAACTGGACTTGTTTCACTTGGAGAAGAGGAGGCTCCAGGGAGATCTCATTGTGGCCTTCCAGTACTTGAAGAGAGCATATAAAAAGGATGGGGAATAACTGTTTACATGGGTTGATAGTGATAGGATAAGGGGGAATGGTTTTAAACTAAGACAGGGGAGATTTAGGTTGGATTTTAGGAGGAATTTTTCACACAGAGGGAAAGGTTGCCCAGAGAGGTTGTGGATGCCCCATCCCTGGAGGCATTCAAGGCCAGGCTGGATGTGGCTCTGGGCAGCCTGGTCTGGTGGCTGGCGACTGCCCATGGCAGGGGGACTGAAACTAGATGATATTTGAGGTCCTTTTCAACCCAGGCCATTCTGTGATTGTATGATTCTACGATTCTGTGATATGATAGAAGTTTATTTTAGAGCTCTTGCAAGTCTGTCAGTTTTTTCCTTATGTATGGCCTGTTTGGGAATTAATACTGAATATTCTCTTCAAAATCTGAAGTCTATTTCTGTCATCATGACTACTTTATAAGAGACAAAGGAAGATTATTAAACACTTTGAATGCCTCTCTTCTGCTAATAAACTTCCTTTCCACTTCTTTTTCACCAATATATTTTCAAGTATTTCTGGTTACAGAATTACAGAATCGCAGAGGTTGAAAGAGACCTCATTGCAGCTGTTCAGTACCTAAAGGAAGCCTATAAACAGAAGGGAAATCAACTCTTTGAAAGGATAGATTATAGCAAGACAAGGGGAAATGGTTTTAAGTTGAAGGAAGGAAGATTTAGTTTGGATGTCAGGGGGAAGTTCTTTGTTATGAGAGTGGTGAGGTGCTGGAACAGGCTGCCCAGAGAGGCTATGGATGCCCCGTCCTTGGTGGTGTTCAAGGCCAGGCTGGATAGGGCCCTGGGCAGTCTGGTCTAGTATTAAATGTGGAGGTTGTTGAGGGGGTTGGAGATTCATGATCCTTGAGGTCCCTTCCAACCTGGGCCATTTTGTGATTTTTTGAATGCCACTTTGGCAGAAGAAGGATAAAAAAGGGACCAACAACCATGAGGGTAGGTGTCTGAAATCAGATACCTCATGACATGATGCCTGCCTGCTGATAGACTCTCTTGGGCTTGCTCTGTCTGTACCTGCTTGCTACCTAAGGCTGGCCACGCTTCTGCTGCTCTCCCTGGTCTTTTGCCTCAGAGCATTGGAATGGCGTGCAATGGGAACACTGGTGGATCTTGGTGGTGACTATCCTCACTTTATGTAATTCTTCATCTTTTCCTATCTTTCTGTGGCCCACTTTCCCTTCTCCATCACCCTAATTCATAATAGTTGCTGGTCTCCCCTTCCCCATCTCCCTGATTAACATTTGTAATAAACTTTTGAACATTTGAACCATTGTTTCTTACTATCACGTCAGGTAGGCATATATCAAAGAACCTCATCAGGCTCCTCCCTGCCCAACTCTCCAGTCTGTCCAGGTCTCGTTGAATGGCAGCACAGCCTTCCAGTGTGCCAGCCACTCCTTCCAGCTTTGTATCATCAGCAAACTTGCTGAGGATGGACTCTGTCCGTTCATCCAGTAATTGACGATGATGCTGAATGTGTCTGGACCCATCACATATGTCTGGGGAATATTGCCAATTACAGGCTCCCACCAGACTTAGTGCTGCTGATGACAACCCGCTGAGCTCTCCCAGTTAGCCAGTTTGATATCCACTTCACTGTCCACTCATCTGTACCACACATTATAAGTTTCATAATAAAGATGCTGTGGGAGATGGTGTCAAGTGCCTTGCCGGAGTCAAGGAACACAGCATCTACTGCTCTCCTGGTATCTACCCAGACAGTTTTGACATCACAGAACACTACTAGGTTGGACAAGCATGATTTTCCTTTGGTGAGTCTATGTTGTCTACTCCAATTGCTTGGAGAGGGTATCCAAAACAAGTTATTCCATCACCTTTCTGGGAACCGAGGTAAGGCTGACTGGCCTGTAGTTTCCTGGATCTGCCTCCTTGCCCTTTTTGAAGACTGGAGTGATATTGGATATGCTCCAGTCTTCAGACACCTCTCCTGCTCACCAAGATCTTTCAAAGATGACAGGGAGTGTTTCAGCATCTACCATCTCCCTCACTTTTACTGCTGACATACTTAAAAAATACCTTTCTTGTTATCTTTTTATCCCACCTTTGCATGGTGAGCCTTAGCCTTCCTCACTGCATCTCTACAGGCCCTGAAAATATTCCTGTATTCTTCCCAGATGGACATCCCCCATTTTCCCACATTTCATCTTTTCCACACCTCCATCTTTCTTTTTAGTTTATCCTTGAGTTCCTTACTCATCCACACAGGCCTCCTAACACCCTTCCCTGATTTCCTACTGTTAGTGATGCACTAATCTTGATTTTGGAAGAAGGGGTGTTTAAGTGTCAACCAGATTCCATGGTTTCCTCGTTGTATTGTATTGTATTGTTCTATACTGTATTTATTTTTCCCTATAACTAGCAACAGTCCCAGAAGGCTTGCTTGAAGGCTTGCTTGAATGGAAACTATTCAAAGATACTTTAGGAAAATGACATTTTGCTCTGCGTTAGACTGAAGCTGAAGATGCATCTGAAAGATCAATCTGTTATAAATTTATTCAGCAGAACAAGGTTAGCATTTTCAAAGATGCCTGCAAGACTTAGATGCTGGACTTAGTGAATCTATGTCACAACGAACATTTAATCTCAGTCTTAGGGTAAGTTTATAGAAGTTTTCTTAAGATTCAAGCATGAGCATAAAATAGAGCAAGAAGTTGCTTGAAATCTAAAACACAGGAGAAAAAAAAGGTCAAATGAAATCTTTAAATAGAGCTGCCTCAAGATAGAGTTGCCTCAAGATAGAGCTGCCTCAATCTCCCAGGCAACAAACAGTACCTGAGGAAATGGCCACAAGTTGTGCCAGGAAAGATTTAGATTAAACAAAAGGAAGAACTTCTCTCAGAGAGTGGTCAGGCACTGGAATGGCACTTGGAGGTGGTGGAGTCACCGTCCCTGGCAGTGTTCTGGAGGCATCTGGATGAGGTGCTAAAATATGGGTTAGTAGTTTATGTAATCTCAGCGTCGATACTAATGCAAAGGCAGACATTAACACAATGTGGATTTGATACATAATAAAGTAAACACGACATGCTGCCATGTTTTTATTCCTATCCAATAGCAACGTGAGGTATGGAAATCTGGTGTCACACATTATTCTTGTGCCATCCTTTTGTTGTTCACTTGTATGTAATTTCTGATCAGTAAATTAACATATCTTCTGAAACACCAATCCATGTAATGCTTTAAGTGCACCAGGACAAGTACCAGTTACACTATTTCTAGCAACAGCATTATGGGTAGACCATTCACTCAAGATATAAGAAAATAAAGCTCCTGTACAGCCCAGTTGTGAAGAGTATAGTATATATGAGCTATTTTGTGTCCATTTGAACTCATGACTTCTGCCAGTGTACAAGTAACTTTGTATTTGATCCCTTTGCTTAATGACTTTAGGGAGTACTTGCAGAAATAAAGGGCCATTATGGAGGCAAAAGCAGTGAGTCTAATACTGAGGATACTGTCATCTTTCATCAGTGTCCAACACTGGATGAGTTTTGGCACAGTATGCAATATTTTCATGTATCAAGATGTGAATTCCTCATACATTTGTTTGTGTAATGCATTAATTTATTAATATCTGGACATAAAAACAAACACATAGTCAGAACATTTTGAAAATCATCAAAAAAGTTTTTGTTTATGTGTACAAATTCTTTTGCAAACTGTCAAAATTATGCTGATTTTCATGGTGTTTAATATGGTTTTTAACTACACTTAACTACATTACTGCATTTAACTACATTTAACTACAGTATGCAATACCTCTATATATCTACAACTTTATATTGTGTTGTAACTATGATATTAATTAGTAGTGAGTTAAACTAATATTGTTAACATGGGTGTTGGAAGTCTGGATTTAAAGAACTGACAAGTCTATAGTCTGTATCTTATTATTATTATATTTTTTAATGATATCTTATTTCTGAGAGAGTACATCATAGCTTATATACATGCATATATGCAGTTATGCAACATAAAAGACTCTGTAGGAAGTCCTGAGGTCCGCAAAGGCAGAGCATGGTCTTCTTGACCTGTCAAGTGATAATAGTCTCTTCCAGGTATAAAGCAAGACTGTGAAGTTCTGCAGTCTGTTTCAAGGCTGAAAAATGGGAAAAGAGAAAGTTTCATAGGTACTGGAAAATAAAGTTGGAATAGAGATCACCATATGCCCTTTATAGCATGCTATTTTAGGGCTGAGTAGAGAAGTTTGTCCATAAGCAAACAGCAAAAAAATGTCAATAATTTAGCCTCTGAGTTGAAGAAGCATCAAGGACATACATTACTGAAACTTCTCATTTCCTGATGCTTCAAACATCCTGCTGCCTGCTCAGATAATTTTCTCCATTCTTAATAAAGACTGTTCCCTGCATTGTAGTCTGTTGGTATTCAGATTATGAGTGACACTATCAAACATAAATAGAAGAAAACATCATTATTTCATGTCATAATATTGGCCATTTTGGGAATGTGTGATGTAGTATTGCCTGTAAAATTTTCTGTGATTAACTTAAAAAAAGAACTTCTAAGGAAAGGGCTAATATGCAAGACATTTACTTAAATTTTTGGCAGTTTAAGATCAAAATGCTCTGGACTGTTTGTCCTTGGGTTATAGTTTTTTAACCAAGTAGTGGTTGGTTTAAGCATAAAGAATTCTCACTATGAAAAATCTGTTCATCTAAGCTGACTGAATTATTGTTTTCCATAGTTCCATTTTAAATTAAAAAAAAAATAAATTGCAAAAGTGTGGCATAAATAAAAGTGGCCTAACGTAATTTGAGAAAAAAAATTCTAAGTGCAATTTTGTTTGCAGTCTCAATAAGATTAGAGCTTAAATAAATGAATAAATAAATCTATTTAGAACTGCACGCTTAGTTCTTTAAAAAACTCATAAATACCTAATTTCACTTTAACTTGCTCTGGATTTTTGCAGCAGCTTTCTTTTGTTCTTCATGCGTTACTGCTCCTTTCAATCCAACCCCCCATACCACATGCTCTGCATTTTCCCCGTTTCCATTTCAACCTTCTAAGAACTGCTCTAAGTACATTGAGAACACTGCAACACGTTCCAAAAACACAAAGTTAACCCCCAAGTGTCCTGCACCATACTACATGAACTCAGAAAAACAGTTATTTCATAATATTATCAATTGATACATGTTTCCCAGCTGTTGCCTCTGCCCTGAAGTTAATAGAATTATGGTAAATTCCTCAGTGGACGAGTGACACACTGCAATGAAGGCATTAATTACCATAATTTTTGTACTCTATTTCATACCATTTCTGCCATCTGCTAACTCTCTCCCTTTCATTTCATCTCAGAACAGTTCATAAATAACTGGCATGATAGAAAAACTTGATTAAATGCTTCATATCGAAGCCACCAAAACTGTGGATTTATGTGCTTAAGCACATTTAAATCCTTGTCTTTCAAGGCAATGAAGCAGTTAAGATCTCTAAAAGATGAAAAATAGATTCTGGTAGTTCTTTGCTATTTTGTTGTTATAAGGGTTAACTGTACTCCTGCTCCTTGATTTACTTTTCATTTTCATTCCATTGAATCAACCCTGCAGGTTTATAGTTCCATGGCTTATTGTATGCATATATGAATATATGTATGTATGCATTATTCAGAACCTGAAACCATATGGAGAATTCTGCTTTCTTGTTGCTTTTTTTTTTTCTTTTCCTTTTCTTTCTTTTTTTTTCTTTTTTGAACCAGGAAGTAGTAAGCTGTTTTGAGATGCTATTAAGTCTTTAAGTTACAAAATCTAGATTCCACCTTAAAAATGTTCCATACTGTACGTTACAGAGCCTGTGGTGCTGACTAGCTGCCAAATATCTATCAGGGAATGATTTATGATATATGATACGTTCCTCAGCCCAAGTGGAGACTGTTTAGTTGAAACATGAGAAAGGAGAGGCCTTGTGCTCTCAAAACCATGATGACAAGTTTCTGTTTGGCTTTCTTAGGGAACATACAGTACAAAACGTGCCATATTTTACAATGCCAAAACTTATGTAAGGAACAAAACTAAATTCCTTAACTCATGTTTTAATTAGATTTTAGTTTTTCTTTCTTTTTTCTTCTTTTTGGTGAGGTCTGCTTCTTCATGTAAATGCAGCAGTTTAAATTTTCCTTGCACTTTCCCTTCAACTCTGACTAAAGCCTGTTATGATTTCTGATGCTGTCTGTACTGAAAGGCATTTTTTTCCTGCAGCTGTGAAAAAGTACCTCTTCCATACGGCTTTTGGGAGCTACATTTAACATCCTGTGTTATGCACCATGAACTCCACAGCCATGAACAAGAAAATTCCTGAAGGTCTTGTGATAGTATTCATGGACAGTAACAGCCAGGGAAAATAAATTAAAAAATAAATAATCCCTGCCTGTATTATCCAATGGATGTATCTCTTTTAAACAGACATTAGGATACCACGGTACCTAAATGCCAAAAGCACAGAACAGAAAGAAACTCAAAGGCTCATTATCTGAAATGGACTGTACTTACCTCTTCATATCATTATATTTTCCTTCGTTGAATGTTGTTGTCCTACATTTGTTCTTTATCAGATCTTACTGTGGGAGAATGGCTGGTCTGAAAATCTGTCTTTATACAGGGAAGTGAAAGTGATAAGCCTATAGCACACTCTGATTTCAAGTAAACCTATCACACCTGCATGGTAGGTATATATCATTTGCATCACTTTGTATCTAGAGGTGAATGCCTGAATTCAGAAGATGTAGCAAGAATATATTAAGTACATAAGCCATTGCTCCTCAGTGTCTGGAAAAATATGTCTGATAAAAATCTGGAATCTAAGGTGGTAAACTACAGAAGGGAAGTCATACACAATCTAGTGGATCTAGGGATACTTTCTTTTCCAAGACTGGTCAGGAGCTGGAATGGGCACATCCGGGGATGTGATGAAGACACCATCCCTGGAGATGTTTGAGAAATGTTTAGATGTTGAACTGAAGGTCATGGTTTAGTAAGAAATATTGGTTACAGGAGGATGATTGGACTGATGATCCTGGAGATCTTTTCAAACCTTGGTGATTCTATGATTCTATGATTCTTTGCTGGCCTTGTATAACATTGTCCTAGATCCATATTCAAGTAGACCCAGAAAGGATAGCACTATTGGTTTGGAGGAGAAAAATTACCTCCCATTGTAAGATAAGTAGTTCAGTGCCACTTGGTAAGACTGAATGTGGACAATTCTATGGAACCTGATATGCATCCAAGGGTCCTGAAGGAACTGTCTAATGTGATTGCCAACCCACTCTCCATCAAACGTGAAAAGTTATGGCTGTCAAATGAAGAACCTGTTGACTGGAAAAAAGGTAGAAAAAGAGACCTGGGAAACTACAGGCTTTACCTCTGTGCTAGGGAATATCACAGAACAGACTATTCTGGAATCTGTGTTAAAGCACGTGAAAGAGAAAGAGGTAATCCAAGACAGCCATCATGGATTCACTAAGGGCAGATCTTGCCACACCAACCTGGAGGCCTTCTCCAGTGGAGTGACCACATCAGTAGACAAAGGAGGAGCAGCTGATGTCATCTTCCTGAATTTCTGCAAGGCTTTTGACATGATTCCACACCATATACTTATCTCTAATTTGGAGAGATGGATTTGAAGGATGGATTATTCAGTGGATAAGAAATTGGGTGATGGTCTGTTGTCAGCAGCTCAATTGTCCACATTGATTCCACAATGATTCTATGATGATTCTATAATTCTATATGTGGTGCTACATGACTAAATTCTGTGTGGAATTCTCTGGAAAGGTATGATCTCCTAGGATCAGGGAGTACTTTGGCCATTTGCCCGCAGCAGCAGGAAGCACAGAACTGTGGCAAGTGCAATTGTGATCAATCTCCATTCAGCTCAGATATAGCCAGTAAGACAAAGTAATATACTCTATGACATAACAGGAAACTTTTCAGAAAAAAAGAAGCTTTGCCTCTTCTGAATCCCTCTAGGGTCCTTAAACACAATGTCTTATTTTTGATAAGATTAATTGAGAACATAGATAATTTCCACATTTGTGATTAGCACAGTTATATGGAGAAGCTGTAAATCATAATTTAGACATTAGAGGTCACTTTGGCTTCAGTCCGTTGAGGCTGTTGGGCTGAAATTTCAGGCTTTTATGTGAAACACACTGAGAACAGAGACTAGAGAGAATTAATAGAGATACCATTAAAGCAGAGAAGAAAGAGAGTGCTGAAGGGTCTGGCTAAATAAACTGCTACACAGATATGTTTACATAGATCATTCTTCTTGGTCAGTCAGAATTAAATCCCTGGGAAGTCAATTTGAGTAATCAATTAATAATGGGGAAAAAAAAATCAGTCAACCCTGGCTATTGAAGATTGTTATCCTTTTAGGTTCTTGGATCAATATGCTGTTGTCTTTGAACTCAATTATTGGCCCATTCCAGGTATGTGCAAGTTGACAACTGAAGAAAACCTCTCTCTGATGGCATCTTGAAAGCACTGTATTTTCTTTTTCACCCTTGGTAAGTTTGCAGATGATACCAAGTTGGCAGGAAGCGTTGATCTGTCTGGGGGTAGCATGGCCGTACAGAGTGATCTGGACAGGCTGGATCACTGGGCTTCAGCCAATGGGATGAGGTTTCACAAGACTACATGCTGGGTCCTGCAATTTGGCCACAATAACCCCATGAAATGCCACAGGCTTGGAGCAGAGTGGCTGGAAGACTGTGTGATAGAAATGGACCTGGCACTACTGGTTGATGCTTGGCCATGAACATGAGCCAGCAGTGTGCCCAGGTAGCCAAGAAGGCCAACGGCATCCTGGCTTGTTTCAGAAACAGTGCTGCCAGCAGGAACAGAAAAGCAATTGTCCCTCTATACTCAGCACCGGTCAAACTGCATCTCGAGTACTGTGTCCAATTTTAGGCCCCTCACTGCAAGAAAGACAGCGAGGCCCTGGAACGTGTTCAGAGAATGGCACTGAAGTTGGTGAGGGGTCTGGAGCACAGACCTTGTGAGGAACAGCTGAGGAGCTGGGATTGTTCAGTCTGAAGAAGAGGAGGCTCAAGGGAGACATTATTGCTTTCTATGATTACCTGAAAGGAGGTTGTAATGAGCTGGGAGTCAGCCTCTTGTGTAACTGCTTATAGGACCAGAGGAAATGGCCTCAAGTTGTGCCAGGGAAGATTTAGGCTGGACATTAGGAAATACTGTTTTTCTGCAGGAGTGGTCAGGTGCTGGAATGGGTTGCCCAGGGAAGAGATGGAGTCCTCAATCCTGGAGGTGTTCAAGGAAATGTTTAGGTGTTGTGTTGAGGAACATGGTTTTGTGGGAATTGTTGGTGGTAGGTGGATGATTGGACTGAATGATCCTGTAGGTCTTTTCCAACCTTGGTGATTCTATGATTCTATGATTCTTGTGTTAATCAGAAGTTCAGTTATAGCAAGTTGCTGTGGAATGATGCAACTGACTGTTGTGATAAAAGATGCAAGGTGGAAACTGGACTAAAAAGTGCTTACATGACTAGGAGATGAGCAAGCATTAGTTTGGGAATGGAGACGCTGCATCTCTAAGATCTGTGCATCTCTGTATCTTCACTGAATATACATCTTCCAAAACTGATATTTAATGTGACTCTTTCTTAAATTAAATAAAATCTTGATGCATTCTGAGATACATCTTCAGGAATGTCTGGGTTTTCATACTTCTGCCTTTTATATCAGCTTAATTGTTCTCAATAATTGCATTTTCATCCTGTCCAAGAAGTCAACACCCACTGCAATACTTGTGAGACATGAGGAGGCACAGAATATGGCAAGGAAAATAAACAGAAACTTCCCAACATTAGAGAATGGGCTGAGAGACGGAGACACGATTCTCTGAGAAGACAAATTCTCTGTCCTGTGATCAGTGTGAACTTTCAGTTATGTTCTGAATTAATCCCCCCTCCTGGATGGTTATATTTTTAATGCATTGGCTTTATTTTAATGCATTTGTGTAATGATATTACACAGAACTTAAGCTCTTGCCAGAATGTTGTATGTTTTGAAATCCTTACTTCTGTCCAGGCAGACACTACTATCATTGTTTTGTGTTAAGTGACCACAGGGATCTAAATAAGCCTGAGCTGGTTTTTATATGGAGTATACAAGAGCAGCTTAACAGTAGAATGTGGAGAGGCAGCAGACAAAATGCATAACAAGCTACAGAGATTCATGACAGGCCAATGTGATTGCCTTTCACAATAGGGACTGTTAATATTATTTGTTTCTTTGCAGACAATACTGAGAAGATATAGTTCTGTTTGAGAAAACATTTTAAGTCACCCGTTCTGCAAAACTTCTAGAAAACTTGTCAAGATTATGGGTTCTCTACAACCTTCCCTCACCTATAATGCTATTTTAGAATACAAATAACTTTATTAATGTTAAAATAATTGTTCAAGATATTTTCTTACACTTCAGTATAAGTAAATGCTGGGATTTGCAGCTTGGGCAGAGGCTGCAGCAAACATCCTGTTGAAGTGCCTGGCACTCTGCGTTCCAGCATGATTGGCAGGAAACAGCATGTTTGGGGAAAGGGAAGATGGACATTACAGAACTATATGTTTGTTTTCCCAAAACAATAGTACAATATGAAACTAAAGTAACCCTTTATTAAACTATTTGCTGCTAGATTAGTGTGTTGAATGAGTAAGTGGGGGTAGGGATGGAGAGAGAGTGCTGATTGCTTATTGCATAACTGATATACTGATATACTTGACTCATAATATGTATGTTCCCTTTCTTCTAGGATATGCATCATCCACATTTTGTTAAACATGGAACTGAAATGTCAGCATGCATCCACCCTTTTCATTTAAAGTACACTACATTAGCATTAGTTGCTACATTAACTTGATCTGACTAGATCCTTCCTCACTAGCACTGGATAAAGCAGATGTGTGTTTGCTTGTTTCATTATAGCTCACACCACAAGAAGGAACAGGTGTTTCTGTCCATGTAGTTTCACTCTAACATTGTGTGGAATGAGGTTGGCTTTAGTCTCTGTGGAACACTGCATGCAAGACAGCTGGCTAAAGCTGCAATATGGATGCTTTGAACAAACATGTTCCCCAGATGGGCAAAACATTCCAATGTTCATCATCAAAATCTCAGTACCATTCTGAATGCTCAAAGGTCCTAAGATGGAAGAAAGTGAGGGAGGTCCTAAGATGGAGGAAAGTGAAGGAGCTCTTTAAATCCTACTGCTTGTTTCTAATGTCATTCCCCTGAAAAGCTTTCTGAAGCAATTTATGGTGTTTATGCATCTTTGTAGGCAATAATTTTGATGTACACAAGGCAGCCAAGCATATAAGGCTTCTCAGATGGCATACGGAGGGGACTGCTTAATCAGATTCTTTTTCAAGGACATTAAGAACTGGAAATAGGAATGGGGAATTTGCCTTTTTCTTATCTCCTCCCAGTTGGCCTGTCTAGGCATGTGCTTGTTTGTCTGTGATACTCAAAAAGAATTTTTTGTTAACTTCTGAGTGAACTGCAGCTAGATTTCAAAAAAAAGAAAAATGATGACCAAGAGTCTCATTAGAAGGTGCAAACTAGCTACCTTGCACGGGACAGGCAAAAATCTGCAAAAACTGGTTTGGTGTTGTCTTTGGTCCTGAATTCATTGACTGTAAGTGAAATAAAAGGAATATAAATATTAAAACTTGTATATCTGATTGCTACAAACATTAGATTAAGAAATGGAAAGAAGTTTCCAACAACCTTGGGATGAAAAATAAGCTACCGGTGAATTTGTTGTTTATTGGTTAACTGCAAAAGAATTTCTGCTACTGTGAAAGATTCTTGAACTAAGCAATGTTTATAACATCAATGATACAGCCCTGCATTGGTGTGCAATACCATCCGGCACATTTGCAGCGCCAATTGCTTGGTATTAAGGATGGCTCCAACAGTGAGCATACTCAGTTCTGGCAGCAAATTTGAATATCAGTGAGAAAGTGGATTTTCAGTTTGTTCTGTTTGGTCAGAAATAAGAATATTTGTACTGCCTAACAAGTAGACTCAATGCAAAGCAGAATTTGTAGGAGTATAGGACAGTAGTATCTCTGAAGTTACATTCCTTTCAGCTACTGAATATATGACCATCCATACAAAAGTTATTACAGTGCAAAAATGACATAGATTTGTTGAAGTTGAAGAGGTTAAAAGAAAATACTGAGGAAAGCCAACAGTTTGAAATTTATGAAAGTTGCCGGAACACATAATCCCATTGGACATTAGCATGTTGACATAATGTAGTAAAACTTGAAAAGAATTTTCTGGCATATTTCATGTGCAGTCCTTTCTTTCCAGTGTGGATGAAGTGTCTACATGTCTGTAGATCACTGTAGATGACTATTCACTTAACTGTAGGCAGATGTCTGATATATTATAGGTCAATTACAGGGGATAAGGAGACTCTAAATGGACTCCAGTATGGTGAATTCTCTCAATAAGTAATACGTCTTCACAGTTATAATCTTAGATGGAGCACAGAAGTCTTGGAGAGCCTTCCATGTCTACAGACTCACTCCTGCAGAAAAGCAGAGCACACATTAAATGGAAAGCTGAAGAGAGGAATGTGACAAAGCCAAGCCAGTATCACTGCATATAGAGGCAATTTTTAATTGGGAAATACCTATGTGTTTTCATTCAATTCTGTGTAAATGGTGTGGTTTGCTTTGCATTTATAATGTGAAAGGAAAGAGCCTACTGAGAGATGACGATACTGTGTGTGTGCATTGCACGCACTGTACTTGAGCCACACTTCCCCACTCCTTCCTAGCAGTTTTTCATGAAACAACAGGGTTCCCTTGAAAACATATTAAATGAGCAGTTTAAACAAAAGTTACATATATTTCCTGATGATATAAAAATATTTCCCCAGAGTTCTGAACTCAATTTAGACAAAGGGCACATCTTTCCAGCTAGCTACTCTGAAAGTGGAACTCAGTGTATAGTAAAGAAACATGCTACAGGAGGAAAGAGCAGTGTCATTTTTGTTCTGAAAACCTCAGTTGGCATGGTAGTTCTTCCTCCAGCATTGTTGCTTCTTTTTACTGCAGCAGCTAGTGGATGTTTGGACAAGGGTGACTTGCTGAGGATAGAGCAGTAAGACTAGCTCAATTCATCTGCAATACTTTGTGGCCATGGTATGGTACAGTGATGAGTGTGGCAGACCACTGTGCTCTCAGAACATGCTAGTAAGGTTGCAGTAGCTTGGGCTCCAGCTTGCTGTCTAGTGGAGAAACTGAGTCTAATGCAACTGTACAGCTCCATTTGGTTAGAGCTGGCTGAAATTTCCTTACATCATGCTACACAGACTTAGATTTTGTTTCTCATTCAAGCTTATAGAGATTTGCAATTCATTCATGGTAAACACCTGGCCTTTGAATTTGCAGCCATTTTGGTTTGTTTTGATCAAATACAGCTTTTTTACAAGCTTTCACCAGCATTAATTAAAAGTCTTGTTTGTAGCTTGAGACCCCCTTCCAGGTGAACTAATTAATTGTCGTATATGTTGAGTGAAAACAAGAAAAGTGGAAGAAAACCAACAGCAAAATATTTTTATATAGGAACAAACATCTGAAGAAATAACTGAATGCAGTTATTGTCAGTCATAATGAAAAGATTTCTCTGTGAGAGGCATTTGATTTAATGATTTCACGAATATGTGGGGGTAACTTCATCAATTTTGACCTGACAGACTTGTTACATCTAAAATAGCTTGAATATGATCCTGGAAACCTTACTGACGAGAAATAAAAATCAAAAATGCTTTGTTTGGTTGTTTTTTTTTTTAATTCACTTTCAGCAGAATATTTCTGAACTTGATGAAAAAATGCTTGTTTATGTCTAATCTGAAAAAAGGTATAGTTTTTACCATGTATATCTGGAGAAAAAGAAATATGATAATAATAGCAAAACTCACTGGATAAAGAGATCATTAGTTATGCTGTATTGTATGAGAAAGTGATAATGTGAAGATTACACTGTCTTGTTACAAATATTTCAGAAGTCTTGGTTTTATTTTTTTTATTGCCTACATTTTAGGACTAAGAATAAGACTTAGGCATTATCTTTGAATTAATTATGTCAGAATTTTTTAAGAATTTAATACCTTATTTGGTAGATACAGAAGATACAGATGCAATCCCATTGCTAAAGTAGGTTCCATGCAGTAGGTCTCATGGGTAGGAGTCCAGACAAGTCTTGAAAATCTCCTCAGGTGGAATTCTACAACCTCTCTAGGCAACCTTCCAGTGCTCTGTCACCTTTAAAGTAAAGAAGTTCTTCCACAAGTCAGTGTGGAACTTTCCATGTTCAAGTTTTAGGTCATTGCCCCTTGTCCTCTCAGTGCACATCACCGAGAAGAGCTTGGCCTCATCTGTTTGCCTCCTACTTTCCTTCACATATTAATGAGCATTAATGAGATTCCCCCTCAGTCTGCTTTTCCCCAGACTGAATAGACCCAGGTTGCTCAGCCTTTCCTCAGACAAAAAATGCTCCAGGCCCTTTATCATCTTTGTGGCTTTCTGCTGGATTCCTTCTAGAAGATTCTTGTCTTTTTTGGACTGGGGATCCCAGAACTGGACACAGTATTCTAAATGTGGCCTCACTAGAGCAGAGAAGAAGGGGAGGGCCACCTCACTTGACCTGCTGGCCACATTCTTATTAATGCACTCCAGGATCCCATTGGCCTTCTTGGTCACAAGAGCACACTGCTGGCTCATAGGCAACCTGCTGTCCACCAGAATCCCCAAATCCTTCTCTGCAGAGCTCCTCACAGCAGTTCATCACTAACCTTTACTGATGTATGTGGTTACTCCAACCGAGTTGCAATACTCTACTCTTGCCCTTGTTAAACCTCATCAGGTTCATAATGATGTAAGCAAAAAGCAGAAACCAACAATAATTTTAATTTCTTCTGAACTAAAAAGCACTTAAAAAAATTTTCATCTTAAAGTAAATAATTTTTTTTTTTGCTTTACTGAGAATAGGCCTCTACAAAGACGTTCTAGTTGTAGGAAAATTGAGAAGAAAGGTGGCATAGCCACTCAGATCATCAGTCTTGCTAAAAAGTCCATCAGAATCTTAAATGAAAAATACACCAGTTTCTATATTTCATACTGAAGACTAGTGGTGAAAAAAATAATGTGACTCTGTGAACCAACAAATGATGTAATAAGGAGCATACTGTAGGGTTCCCACTGCCCAATAAAATGCTTTCCTGTCTGCACTCAGTATAAGAAAGATACACAGCGACAAAGGCTGCCTTCTACAATATTTTATGGGAAATCCTTCTTTACAGAGAGATTAGAAGGGCTGATTTACTTGTAGGAGTTACTTCTACCCCGATTAGCAATCACTTCATCACTTAAAATGCTACAGAAAGGGGGAATTACAAGGGAGGGAATTGCTATCCTAGTAGTCTTTAAAATAAAAGGCATTGGACACCTGGCACTCTATAAATACTGTGACACTGTAACACAGCAAACATGGGCACAATACAGTACTTATTCTCAATTGAAATCCATCTGTACTGTACAGTAGTAAGACAAAAGAGGATTGTTAGCACTTAAAGGCACCTTTACTCAGTCATACCACTTGACTGTTTTGTTAATTGCTCCATCTGTTAAGTGAGAACTTTCTGGCATAGGTTGGTACATGCTCTTAAACCCCTTGGTCTGCTTCCTATTGGTTCCACATGTGTTTGTATTTGTTCTCAGTAGGCAGAGATTCCAGAGAGAAAATGAACCGCTGCAGATCGATTGCAGTATCAGGCATGCAGAAGATATGGTAAAACATGCCACTGCAGTCTGGTTTACTGTTAACCCTTTAAATACAAAAAAGCAGAGGATGGCAGGGGAAAACAGCTTCTCCTGGATAAAATGGAATTGGTGCCATATATTTTACTATTGCCAAACCAAACAGTATTAGAATGATAGGGAAGATTACACTGCTGTGCTGCATATTCACACACACAGTCACACACATAGAATGGTTGAGACTGGAAGAGACCTCTGGAGAACACCTTAGTTCAGCCCCCATGCTCAAGCAGTATCACTTACAGGATCCTTGCTGCACAGGATTCAGGACCCTTTTGAAAATCTCTAGAGAAGACTCCATAATCTCTCTGGGCAGCCTTTCCAGTATGCTGTCACCTGCACAGTAAAGTTTTTCCTCATGTTCAAAACGAATTGGCTGTGTTCCTGTTACCTCTTATACTGCATCTGGGCACCACCGAAAACTATTCCTTTGACACTTTCCCTTAAATTTTTTGTATACACTGGTAAGATCCCCTCTCAGTTTTTCTCCAGGATAAAGAGACCCTTCTAGAAGACTGGACTGACAGTTTTTCTACCTGTCAGTCCAGTCTTCATGGCCTTTCAAAAATGACGCATAGTGGCCTGGTAATAACATCTGCCAGCTCCCTCAGCATTCATGGGTGCATCCTACTGGGGCCCATGTATTTGTGGGTATAAGGTTTGCCTAAATGATGTCTACAACAATTCTCAACCAAGAGAGAGTCTATGTTTCTCTCAGACTTTCTCTTTTGTATTCAGGTATGGGATTTCTGAGGACTGGCCTTAACAGTGAAGACTAAAATGAAGAAGACATCCAGTAACTCTGCCTTCTCTGTATCCTTCATTAATAGGGTATCCATCTAATTCAGCAGCAGGCCCATATTTTCCTAAGTCTTCCTTTTGACTCTAATGTATTTGAAGAAGTCCTTGTCTTTGACATCTCCCAAAAGTTTTAATTTCAAATGGGACTTAGACCTTCTCATCACAACTCTGCACACACTCTGACAGCATTCTTATATTCCTCCCAAGTGGCCTGCCTCTCTTCCAACATTCTGCGTTTTACTATGAAGTCCTTCTGCATCCACATAGGTCTTCGGCTCCTTTTGCTTGACTTCTTACTCACAGGAAAGCACCAATCTCCAATGGAGGAAGTGATGTTTGAAAACTTACCAGCTTTCATGCTCTTCCCACCATAGGGCTCAAACCTGTGGAATTCCTCTAAATAGGTCTTTGAAGAGGTCAGACTTAATTCTCCTGAGGTCTTGAATCTTGCAGTCTTATTTATTGCCCTGTAGCTCAGTACTGGGCTATGCCATTTTGCATGGCCTGGAAATGGGAACTGAGAGCAAAAGGTTTGTCTATCAAGAATCTAAGAATTTGTTAGCCACAGTGGTTTGATTAACCCATCATCTCTCACCTAGATAATTTTCCATCCCAAAAGAAGTGTCAGGTTACTAGATGTCTTGTAACAAAACCATGGATTTTAAAGACAATCAGATTTTATTTTTGTTTTCCAATGTGTTTTTAGGTTGTGATTTGGCAACTTCAACTTCCAGATGTTATCTGGAATGTCATATAGCAGATATGAAAAAGTTCAGAAAATTTGTAAAGTACATTGAAGATAGACTTTTTATATAGGTAATGAGGGAACAAACAGGGAAAGGTATCTTCCTAGATCTGTTGCCTGTAAATAGAGTCTTGTAAGTGAAGTCATGATTAGTGGCTATCATGGCCACAGCAATCATGAAATATGTAAGTTTTAAATCTTTTGTGACATGCAAAAAACATGCATCTTTCTCTCACTTAAGTCTAATAAAGAGAATGTGGCAGTTTCCTAGCTTTGGAGTTTTGAGTTGTATCACTGTTTTACAATGGTGTAATTTCTTTTCTTTTTGTGTTGAAATTATTTGGCATGATAGCACATGCCATAATGATTTAAAAATGGTTCCATGGAAATTGATTCCTGCCCAATGTTCTTTTTTATAGCCCCTCAGTTGTAGCTGCAAACCATCTCATTGTATAGCGCTGGATGATAGGCTTCTGGAGGCTGTCATCTTTAGTTTCAGCCTTTTATTTTCAGCTGAGAGAATGAGAGTGGTGAACACTGGCACATATTTAGAAAAGTACTTCTAATATTCTGCTTTCATTTTCCAAGCCTGGAAAAAATCTTGAGTAATAAAATGTTCATATTTAATTGTATGTAAATTGTTCCTTTCTAAGCTATTACTTTAAAACAGTAATTAATATTAATAAAAAAAAAATAGAAGGATGTGGTCTGTTCTGTTGCTGAGGAAATGAAATGGAAACACAACTACATTTATTATCATTAACCTAAAAAGCAAACTGTGTTCCAACTCTATTAAAAATTGGACACAGTCTTTGAAAAGAAGATACTTATACAAGTAAAGAGAGGTAGCAAGTAGACTTCAGATCTAGATTATAACATGGTAGTGAGAATTAATACTGTGATCATTTGTGGGGAATCACAAAAAGAGGCTGTTTGGGAGACATGGAATGTGTCTGCACTGTATTAAGCCAGGCACCATATTCTAGCATTCCTAGTTCGTGTTTTTTGCCTCTGTAACCTCATTCTATGAAAACAGAATGTTGTAGATTTGCAACAGGAGTATGTTGATTAAAAAAAATCCTTTATAAATCCTGTATTTCCAGAAAAAATTATTTGATAGAATCACTTATTTGATAGAGCATTTCAAAATAAGGAGTTAAAGCCCATGGAATAGAATATTGTCACAGGTTAATGGTTCCATGCTACTGCATGAGAGCAGAAGCGTTTATTTTCCAATCAGCAAGCATTGATTCTCTGACAGAATTCTATTACAACAACTTTTTTTTCTGTTATATAAAATGAGTAGTGTAGATTAACTGTTTTATCTGATGGATGCTTTTGTATCAAAGTGACAAATAATTAATGTACCATGTTTGACCGAGTGCACTTTCAGAGAGTGAAAGTCTTCTGTTTAGACTGAAGGTTAATTACCGACTTGGAAGAGACTTTGTTATTTGCTTGGGCTATCTGGAGAGAACTTGTTTTGATATATTTTATTCCATAAAAGTTTCCTCAAGACAAAACAAACAAATGAAACCACCAACACTCCCTTCTACCCTTCTACAGCAAAACTTAAGCCTCTAACAGTTTGTAAACATTTCAATAAAAACGTTCAGTCTCTTCCTGGAGAGTGTCAGGGAGCAGGAGAGGAAAATAGGAAGTACATCTCTTACAAAGCAAATAGAGATTGATAAAACTATTAGCTACTGGGATTCACTTAAGGGAAAATGTGGTTCCAGCAGCCTGTGTGTGTGATTTGGGTTGTACTTTAAATCTCAACCTCCTAATGATTCCCAACACTCATCAGTAACACTGTAATTGGAGTTAAGACAGGGAAGTTGACTGTGGACTCCTTTTTTTTTTTTTTTTTTTTTTTTTTTTGGTATGTTTACATGCCTGGGACTCAAGCATGAGGAAGGAATTGATGAGTAAGAAATATGTTTTTACTCAATAATGAGACTGAGAGGCAGGTTTATATATCTTCTAATCCAAGCCATGTAACCAGCTCCTTCTGTCACTTAGAGCACTCAATTGCCCTGTCTCTCTATTAGGACAATGGCTGCAGGGTCATTAACATTTGCACAAGGCTTCTAAATGCAAATGTATATTTTTATATATATATTCATTATATATATATTCATAATGTATGTATGTATGCACACACACATATATATACACAAGTAGTGAAAGTTCTGAGGGATCTGTTAGAAAAAAAGGAACTGGGTGGTAGCTGTGAAGGATGGAAGTTACCCTTCTCTGACATCTGAAACTGGAAGCTCAACAAGGAAACAAATTATCTCAGAAGGCACATTTGAAGAAAAAGACCACTCATATTTTCTTAATCTCACAGAACAGGAAGCCTGTAAGTATAAATTGACAAGGCAAGTGACTGAAAAAAATTCAGAGCTAATGGACACACTTTATGTCTTTGAAATGTCAGTGCTGTTGAAGATGCTGCAAAACCCCTTTTGGTAATAAAGAGTTAAACTGAACAGCTGCTGAGTATCCTGTTGATTCTGAAATACTGTCCCTCCCTGTTGAACTCCTTCATTCTTTAGCTCGGCTCCTACTAGTTTCCTTTAGAAGGTATTTCTGAGCATCTTTCTAAATTCTTTATCAAAATATAGGTGATATGCTAGTTTTGTAGTTCAGCACACTATTCAGTCTGCATTAAATTAATTAAAGAAATATTTAGAGCAAGAAAGTTTAAGAAAGCAGGAAATGATATTTACACATCAGTCTCTCCTAGGGAATAATTGAATGCCAAGACTGCTGACCAGGCTGAAGCTATAATGAGTTTTTATTAATTTTTCTTCTAGTGTTTCCATTCTTTGTCTACCAAGATCTCCTCCCTACTCTGTATGGCAGCACTCCCAGGTGGATGACAGTGCAGTAAAAAGAGGATTCTGCTCATCTAATAAGTGTGGAAATAAGCAAATGAGAATATGTTTTCCTTAAAGCTTAGCAGCATTGTCTGGTAATGTATCCTTTGTACATAGTAAGTCCAAGTATCTGAGAACAATGCAGAATTCAAGTTTGTGTTACTCAAAGTTTAAGCATGTTTTAGAGATGCAGAAGGAGCTAGTCCAATACTATGGGAGTTCACTATTAGTTTTGTTGCAGCACTGTTTGTCTTGGGTAACTGCATCCCCCTCTCCATGTTGTGGGTCTAATGGCTTAGTGAGATCTCATGCCAAAGTTACTCTGGTGCAATAATATTGCTAAAGAGCTACTCCAAATTTAGCTAGCGAAAACATAAGCATGACTGAACGAGGCCTCTAAGTGTAACAACAACTTTCTCTTCCTGAATTTCCATGGAAAATAATTCCACCACTTTATATGGTCTGAAAGGCTGAAGGCAGGAGATAAATTCAGTGAGGGGGTGGGGAAGAACTGATTTGTTCCTGAAAACATAATGAATATTATTTAAGGGTTATTCCAATTGAAGGTATTTTGTCTTTTGTACAGCAAATTGCAGAGAAAAAATATGCATTAAAAATCCTTGGATGCTACCTGGATGTTCTTCCAGGAATAATTACGTAATCATACTTAATGAGAAGATAAGATGAGCCAAAGGGGGTGCAGGCTGCACAAGAGGAAGAGCACGTAGAAATAGAGGGGCCAGTTTAACTGAAAGAAGCTTGCCTGGTGAGATCTCAGCCACATCTCTGGCACTCCCTGAGCAGATAACCTAAGCTGACATTCACCTTGGCTGCATTACAGAAGTAATATTTTCACCAGGACAAACTGTTATTGAACAACAGCCCCATTGAATTACTCATGCTTTCCTTTAACAGGAATGCATGTTTTCTTTTCCATAGCAGGATTTTTTTATTATTTTTTTTTCCCCTTCAGTGCATACTAAGAGTTTACAAGTTCATTTTCGCTTCTTGGAGTGGCTGGGTTTGCTTCCACAGAGTGTATGTGTGTCATCCTCTATCACTCCTTACTGAAATCTGTTTTCAGGAAGCAAAAATTGGCTTTGATAAATTTTGCAAAGCAGTTTTTAAGCATGTAGAAAGCATTTGCAGGGGAATAGTTATTTCTCTTAATACCATTGCTTTCTAATTCTTCTACTTTTGTGAAAAATTGAGGCCTTCAAGGCTGAAGATGGAACTCTGATGGACAAGATTCTGTCCATCATGGCCTACAGTAGACAAGAACCTAACAATAAAGAACTGCAATTTTTTAGTACAATGGGAGCTTTACTCAGAGTAGCATCAAGATGATTACATTGGATAAATAATCATGCAGCTGCTCAGCTGTCTCTGGAAAAAAAGTTAAGTAGAAAGGGTGGGATGATTTACAGTAACACTTATCCACCCAAGAAACTGTCAGTCAACTATATTTTTCACTCTTCTCCTGAGAAACAGGATTTGTCAGACTTCCTGAGCCAGTGGTGTTTAAAATATAAATCAGTTAAAACCAAAAAGCAATAGGTGTTTTTTTTTTTTTTTTTTTTTTCTTCAAAGGAGCTATTCATTTGTGCTTGGTTTTTCATAAGAACAAGTTTTTACAGAAAGACTAAGTACAAGCCTATCTTAAAAAGACTTTTGTGTAGGGGAACTTTTTTTTTTTTTTTTTTTTTTTTTTTTTTCCTTCTGGTCAATATTCATCTTTTTATTAGTATGCCTCTCAGTAATGTTAATAACCAGGGATATCCTGGTGGACTGGAGACTGGCAAATGTGATACCCATCTTCAGAAAGGGCCAAAAAGATGATTCTAGTAGCTACAGACATATCAGTCTCACCTTGGTGCAGGGGAAGATTATGGAACAAATAATCTCAGGAGCCATCATGGACCAGCTAAAGGTCAAGCAGGGGATCAGGCCCAGTCAGCATGGGCTCACAAATAGTAGATCCTGTTTGACAAACCTGATTTCATTCTACAACAGGGTGACCCGCTTAGGATGAAGGCAAGACTGTCCATGTGATCTGCCTGGATTTCAGTAAAGCCTTTGACTCTGTCCCCCAGAGCATTCTCATGAAGAAGCTGGCTGCCCACAGTTTGGATAGGCATATGCTCCACTCGCTGAAACACTGGCTTGATGGCCAGGCCCAATGAAGTTAAATCAAGTTGGCAGCTGGTCACAAGCACTGTCTCCCAGGGCTCAGTACTGGGGCTGCTTCTATTTAATATCTTTATTAACAATCTTGATGAGGGGATTGAGTACACTCAGTGAATTTGCAGACAACACCAAGATGGGAATAATGCTGATCTGCCTGAGTGGAGAAGAATACTACAGAGGGACCTGGATAGACTGGATAGATGGGTCAAGGTTAACTGCATGAATTTCAATAGGGCCAAGTGTTGGGTCCTGCATTTTGGTCACAACTAGTCCAGGTAATCCTACAGACTTGGGGAAGAATGGCTGGAAAGCTACATGATGGAAAATGACATTGTACTGATGGACAGTCGGATGAATATGAGCCAGCAGTATGCTCAGGTGGCCAAGAAGGCGAGTGGCATCCTAGCTTATATCAGGAATGGTGTGGTGAGCAGGACTAGGGAAGTCATCCTGCCCCTGTACTCGGCATTGGTGAGGCCTCACCTCGAGTACTGTGTTCAATTTTGGGCTCCTCAGTACAGAAAGGACATAGAGGTGATGGAGCAGGTCCAAAGAAGGGCAACAAGGCTGGCGAAGGGCTTGGAGAATGTGCCCTGTGAGAAGAGACTGAAGGAACTGGGGCTGTTCAGTCTGGGGAAAAGGAGGCTGATGGGAGACCTTATTGCTCTCCTCACATATCTGAAAGGTGATTGCAGCGAGAGTGGGGTTGGTCTCTTCTCACTGGTGACAAGACGAGGGGAAATGTCCTCAAGCTGCACCACGGTAGGTTTAGGATGGGTATCAGGAAAAACTTTGTTATAGAAAGGGTTGTTAAGGACTGGAATAGGCTCCCCAGGGAGGTGGATGAGTGACCATCTCTGGATGTGTTTAAAAACCGTTTGGATGTGATGCTCAGGGACATGATTTAGCAGCGAGTTGTTAGAGTTAGGGTAGTATGGTTGGATTGTGGTTGGACCTGATGATCTTTAAGGTGTTTTCCAACCTGAGCGATTCTATGATTCTATTCTATGATTCTGATCAGTAAAATAACATGCTACATAACTGGCTACTTCATTGCACTCCCTGTTTTCTGTGAGACTTTCTGCTTTTGATCAGCATTTTAATATAGGATTAGCCTAAAACTGGGACCTACATGACTTGTTAAGATTTGTTCTATGTCAGTGCTGTCTGCTGCAGGCAAGCATTGGTTTAACAGTGAACAATGTCTTATCTGAAACATCTTTCCCAAATACAACCATTTGATAACACAGGCACAGAACTGTAACAATCTACACAGCTAATAAAAGGCAATACCAAGAATGATATTGTTCTTGCAAACATAAGATTATGCTCACTTCCATCCGAAAGAAGCCCAGTTCTTGCAAACGTTGAAGAATAATGTAATGCACTTCTATTTTCATGCATTAGGGATTATGTGATAAAGCTTGTTCTAGGCTTTGTTTTGCTACTTCTGTTTTATGAGGTCACCTCTTGGTCATTTCAATGATAAATATCCATCATTCTTCCACTAGGTCATAAATGTTTAAAAAAAAAAAAAAAAAAAAAAAAAGCCAAGAAACAAACTAGAGCTAGTCCATGCTTTTGGACCGATGCCTTGAATTTTCCTACAGTTAGCAGAAAAAATCATAATATATTTTGAAGTTCTCCTCTTTCTAACAGGAGGCTTGAACCCTGCCAACTTGCTGTGTAGCTTCAGTTCCATGATGTGAGAGGCTGTTAACAGGGAGACAAACAGGTCTTGGTGTATTGCTCTGGAAACAGGGGAAATATCCCCTTGTTTCATATATCATGGACCCTGTGTCAGATGTGTATTTGATCAGTGCTGGCTATGTTGTCTTCCTACTGACTTCCATTTCTAGACAAGGAGCTCTGTCTGTGTGTATGTGTGTGTGGAGTCCCATTGTTGGCCATGGGAGTAGAACTGCTACTCACTGAAAGCATGTTGGGGTGCCAGTAACTGGAATGATGAGGGTGCCTATGTATTGTCTGGGTATGTATGTCAGTGTGTGCAATCATCAGAGAACTTCAAGCCAGAGTAGTGGCAAGGAGGAAAGGGATTCTGAGTGCTACATATAAGAGTGGTCCTAAATCTGGGCTAAACAATTTTGAGACAAAAGGTCTGAGAATTGGCTATTGGAGCAGCTGTAGGTTCAAACCTGCTACTACAGAGACTAAAGGTATGAGTTGGCTACAGGTAACTTCCATGCCTCTGGACCAGCTCCCAAATATTTGTTTGTGTGTTTATGTGTATAAAAGTTTGCACATGAAAAGGAACTGGGAAACAATAAAAGATATGTCTAACATCACATACTTGGGGGATACATACTGAACATATACACAAGCATGTTTTACACTAACCCACTTTCACCCTGATTAGCCAGAGAGAGAATAGGATAAGGGTATTGGTGCTGTCTGTATTTATGTGCGCGTCATTTCTTCTGTCTGCATGGATCTATTCAGCAGGCTGTGTGTACTTATATTCATATAGTGTCTGTACATCTCCATGTTTACCTATTGGGAAGGTAGGTTTCATATATTCAGCCTTGGAACTTTATAGTCCTGAAGACATCAACCTACAGCAGCCTTATGACTGTTGGTCTGATGGATTCAGCAGCAACAAGTACATGTAAATGAGACCTTCCATTGTTTAGAACAGTAACACCTGGACCTCGAAACATCATCCTTGCTATCTTACCCTTACACTTGGGAAAGCTGAGTCATAGACAAAAAAGACATCACTGAATTTACTCAGAAGGCCGAAGACAGATCATTTTTTGCCTGCTAGAAAAGTGAGGATCACTCCTCAAGGGCAGTAAGCAAATCAGAGAAGCATAGAGAAGAGGATATTGTAGGCAAAGAATAGATAGGAACAAAAGCTCCCTAGTTCAACTAGGAAAGTATCTGGGGCAGGGAAAAGTTGTCTCTCATACCTTACCTCAGCAGGCAGAGGTTACTATTTTGAGAAATAATAAAAGTGAAGACATTGCGAGTTTTATAATACTTGTTCTAAATCAAATCAAGGAAATAAACAGAACTAGAACACTGTCGTTTAAGGGAGCATCATATCTTAGACTGGTCAGGTACAGATGAAGTGTAGTAACTTCTAAAATAACATGTGCCTTATCATGCCTTATTCTTTAAATAATTGTCACACCAGATAGTTTACAGTTCTGTTCTTTGTTTTGCTCCAAACCACACAGTAAGGAAAACATTTCTCACATTTAGCATTAAAGTCATTAAGACAGACCACAATGCAATTAAACTATTGTGCTGCTGGAGGTGCATAACATTTTGGCATGTGGTTTTCTTATGCTTCACACTTGGGTTGTTTCAAGTAACAGTGCCAAGCAACATGTGAAGTCTGTAAATAGTGGCTAAATATATCTTACTGTGGCTAGTCTGCAGATCCCAACTTTTGCTTCAAGCACAGCAAAGAAAGCAGAGACAATGCAAAGGCAGGATGCCTGGCTTGGCTTCCTCTTGGCTGACAGTTCCAGAGAAATCTGCTCCCTGAGTTTCTTGTTGAAGGGAAAATTGTCAAGGCTTTTGAATGGGCACATATGGGGGGCCAATGGAAGAGAAAGGAGATGAAACCTGTAGTTAACCTCTTTATTGTTAAAGAAAAATACTGGAAGTATTTGAAGAGTACCCTGCTGGGCATGTCTGGATTGCTTTATTTTGTATCAAAGCCACCCAGAAAATCTTCTTGATTCAGCTAGAGTATGAAAACAGCTCGCCAAAAGATCAGCTCAAACTCAGATAATTGGAGAACTCACTATTAAACTGCTATTGGGCTGAAGTATCTCTTAGAACCGCAGATGAGTGAAGTGAATATGTAAGGAACAGAAAGGCAAGGGAAGAAGATGCTGCCTTCCCTTTCTTTCAAGCCAAAGAGATATTGTCATAACTTACAGTGTTGCAGCTCAGCATGTGTGCATTTGTATATCCACAACAAGATTTGTTTTATGTGCATGTATATGACTACATATATGACAAAAGTGCATTCACCTACCTGCACACAAATTTGTATGCGTATGCTATTCATGTATCTGCATGAGAACTAAATCCTATGAACTGCTCAAAGTCCTTTTTGCAATTGCTTCCATTTTGGAATCATTATGGCATTCTACAATTCAATCACAACAAAATGCTGTTTGATTTTTTTCTATCACTCATGCCTACCTTGACGGGTACCAGCTGAAACAGGTATTATTTGTGGAGGGAGATCTGGCCTATTCCATCTTATGTATCAATATCCAGTGACTTGAAAAAGGGCCATTGATCTGATGGCAGTACACCAGTTTTCTAGTGGATATTTTTAATGATTAAATGGACAAGGTCTCATTCCATACTTTAGTAATGCCAAAACCAAGTCATCATTACAGGGAGAAAAAATAAAAATAGCTGGACAAGGCCCCTAATTGGCAGTGCTGTATTGATCTTAAATTTTTCTGGTACTGGTTAGGCAGGTCTTTGACAAGCATCCAATAGCTTTGCCAGGATTGTTTCAGAGCAAGTGAATTCTTCCTATCAGGCTATATTGCTTATTGCAGTTATTAAGATCTATGTGTGAAAGTATCTAATTCTCATAAAAGGCTGAGAAGTAATGATCCTCAACTACTAGCAAACAAAGAGTAAAAATTGCAGTACTGAAAATATTACATCAAAAGATTCCTCAGTATTTTTTTACACATACATCTTTTTTTTTCTTTCCTTTTTTCTTTTAAACAAACAAACAAACAAACTGTTAAAACTGCTTGATAATAACTGCGCACAGAACAGTGCAGATATGACGGATGCTTTAGAGCATTCCTGTCCCACTGAGTCTACTATACATCATACTGTCTTGGGAAATAACCTTGAACCAGCTTCATGGTTGGTGTTGTAGTAGGAAAGGAATCAGTGAGTCTTACTGGCAACTCATAAAGCTCAATTGCTTACCAGAGGCCTTTAAATAAAAGTTGTTTTGTATATGCTACTGGCATAATTTTTTCCTTGCTTCTCTTCTATCACCTGCTCAAAGAAGCACAATTTGTACATGCTCTGAATATAAACACTATCAAAATACTGCAGGTCAGCATATTTACAAGCTTTGGAGTTCTGTTGCTGCATTAAGAAGGAAAAATTCTTATTTGGATAAAAATCCGAAAAGCCAATAGAAAGGACATTTTTTTGCTTAGTAACAAGCATATTGAAAGTTTGCTATACAAAGAAGATTAGATGTTGAAAATATTACATCTTCTAAAGCAGGACAGTCACAGCACAATGAAGACACATTTTAAAAACAAAAATTGCTGCCAACATTCAAGTAGCAGGTAGAGTATGATCATAGTAGTTTAGGAGACATTTTGGGTTCAGCTATCACACAGTTTTGATACATACAAGGGAATATGATCCTGCATTGGAAGCTTTAAATAAGAAGCGAATGTTTTCATTAAAGAAACCATGAAAACTGATTTATGGCACACTGTTTGCATCTCATACTTGAAAAAGGAAACCCCATAAATGTAATTGCTTAGGAGGAGTACAGTATACATTCCATCAGGCCTTCTAAAAAGTTCTTTCTTTTAAAACAAGTACTGAAGAATAAAATATCAGGTCTATTACTCGCTGTCATTCCGTGTTTTAACTGTTTTGTGACTGTATTCCTTTAAGGTTCTCAGAGAACTTTCTGAAGATTCAAACTCACAAGAAAATAACAGATCCTAAAAGTGATATATCAGATCTCTGAGGAAACACCTAGATATATGAGGATTGTTTGTATTCAAGTAATGCCTAAAGGCCAGTGCATGACTGAGATCCTATTCTATGATGTTTAAACACTATTTCTCACAACCTTCTTAAAAAAAAAAATAAATAAATAAAAGGAAAAAAAAAAAAAAGGAAGAAAGGAAGGAAAAAGAAAGAATGCCAGTGAATCAGTGAATACACTGACATTGTCTTCACTGAACAACCCATTATGGGAAGGAAAAAAGCTGCTACTATGCACAAATTTCTTAAAATTTAGTTTTTGTTACTAGTCTTTGGATAGATGCTATTGTATAATTATTATTGAATTATTTAGCTATCTTATAAATAAATGTATTTAAAGATATCTGCTAAATGGCAGTGACTGGCAGAAGAAGTTAAAGTAGGAAAACCATTTATCATGTTCGTCTTTCAGGAAGAGGTCTATCATATCCAAAGACAGGCAATGATAAAGCAACAAATTATGTGTCTTTAGGGAAAGGTTTCTCTCACAAATAAACAAACAAAGTGAACTAGGTTTCACTTCACCTTTATAAATTAGATTTGTAGAACTGTAGATTTGTAGAACCATAAAATTATAGGACAATAGAATAACTTGAAAGGTTTGAGTTGGGTTGCACCCAGAGCCTACTCAGTTCCAACCCCCCTTCCATGGGCAGGGGTATCACCCATCAAATCAAGCTGCCCAAGGTCCCACCCTCTCTGGACTTGAGCACCTTCAGGGATGGGGCGCCCACAGCTTCCCAGAGCAGTCTGTCCCAGGGCCTCATTACCCTCTGAGTAAAACATTTCCTCTTAATATCTGATCTAAGTTGAAGTTGATAATGCAAATAGTAAAGAATGAGAGAGTTGCTTGTGTCAATAAATCTGTCATTCAAAAATACAGATTAATTAAGCAAGGCCTGTAAGCTGTATTTTCACTTCCTGAGGTAGAACAATTTGATATAAGCTCAGAAGCTTTCTTTAAATTGTGGATGAAGGAAGAGTGTTCAGTGAACAATGGACAGATGATTCCTTTTTGATCAAGACAAACAATATGACATTAAGCTTATAATTGTAAAGAAATCAAGACAGTTTTCAAAGATTATAATTTGAAAAGATAGCATATGCAAAAACATGCTGCCAAATTCAGTGCATATCAAGGTATGCTTTATAAAGACAGAATAGTGGAACTGAAAAAAGTCTGTCATCTCAACAAATGTTTTTTTGAAAAGCTAAAATGCAGACTGCTATAACAGCTAGTTATGCATTAGTAAATCTGATTGCAAAAAAATCAAAGCCATTTACTGATGGTGAGTTTATAAAATATATATAAAAATATATATAAAATAAGTTTTGCTACTTACATACACTGTGTTCAATTTTAGGCACCTCGATACAGAAAAGATATTGAGGTGCTGGAGCAGTCCAAAGAAGGGCAACAAGGCTGGTGAAGGGCTTGGAGAATATATCCGATGAGCAAAGGGTTGTTAGAGTTAGGGTAGTATGGTTAGGTCGTAGCTGGACTTGATAATCTTTAAGATCTTTTCCAAGCTGAGCAATTCTATGATTCTATGATTCTATATTATATTTTATATGTGGCTCAGGACAATTCCTCTTAGCTTACTGTGGCTCAGGCAAGAGAGCAGATTGGACATGCATGTTGTAAATGATCTCCATATTTGAAGAATTTCAGAGATATTATACAAACTCCTCTGCTTTTTTCATCTTTATAATGGACTGAACCAGTACATCAAATGCAAACACTTCTGACTTAAATGTGAAGGAAAAATTGAATGTTCTTAGGGAATGAAATGATCCAGCATTCGATAAAATATCATCTATGGCACATGTCCAGATCCCAGTTAGTAACCACAGATCTAGCTGCAGCTATTTATTGTGCCTGGTTGTGCAGTTTGATAGTGTGTAATCATATTTGCATAAAGATAAAAAGGAAGGTGTTATAGAATATAGTTTAGCCATGGTTTTACTATTATTAAATGTAATTTCAGAGTAATTAGGTGTAATTTTTCATAGAATTCTTCCCAGCTCCTGATGAGTCTGATTTCATAATTACAGGACAAGGCCTACTCTGCCTTTCAAGGCAGGATAAAATAGTCTGGAGGGGATAGTGTCCCACACTAGACAAGATCTAATGATGCAATGAAAGACAGGTGTTTCATCAGATTTCAGCCACACACTTTCACACCTGTAATTCATTAACCACAGCAGTGATTTTAATGAAGACCAGGTGTTTCTTCCATACTCTGAAATGAGGAACTGGCATGTGTGCTATGTAGGAGTATTCCAATTATCTGTGCAAATAGTCTGTGATGCCTGCCAGAAAGTGTTCTTCAAAATTTTTGACGCTGGAAGAAAGTGCAATGGAGCAAACTAAGAACAAAATAGCTACAAAGGTGAGAAAGAACATTATTACCAACAGCTGCCAGTTACAATCCAATCGAAGGGCCCTTATTCCTTTAAAATGTGAAAGTTTGCAGTCTAATCTGGAAATGAGTAATGGATGTCTTGTTAGGGATTCCTTTCAATAAAACGCAGAAGTTTTAATTGTGATTGAGCCTACACAGTCTACTTTAATGTTCTGTCATGGAATATGTAAAATTTTTAAAGAAGAATTCCTCTTTATAGAGTAATCTTTCCACCTTCGATTTGCATTTTCATATGTTAGATTTGAGATTGTGCACTCCCTCCAATTTACAGCAGTTAAGGAAAAATTAATAATGGCCCCGTGAAGTGCAGGAAAGAAACCTACTGAAAGGGAAACAAAGGGGAGAAGATCTGCATTCTCAGCAAGCACCTAGAATTACCTCACCACTTCCCAGAGACTTCTGGCACATGACAGTACCTCAGTCAAACAATTAGCCTCTTCATGGTGATGGCTAAAATATCAGGAATATCAGAATGTGTGACCCATTAAAATTCTAATTATGTTAGAATAACACTGCTGTTAAAAGGGTTGTTTTTACTTTGCTTTTCAATATGACATCCTTTAATAGAAAATATAAAGAGAGATGAGGTAGGAAAACTGTAGATAAGGTAGTATTTTAAAAGGCTAAATGGTGGTATAGTATAGGGAATGAAACCAATTATACTGTCCAGTTAATAAACCCTCCCGTGTTGAACCCCTGTACAGCAAATAAGTGGAATCACTTGGTATGTTTTCTGTTACCTGGTTAACTCAGAGACTGGGATATCTTTGGAATCTTTTAAAAAAAATTACTTGATAACAATTCATTTCAACAATCTTAAGCCAAAATATCGATTTGTATACATAATTTGGCCCTACTGCATAACTACCTGTTCTCTATCTCATACAAACCTCATACAGAAGCCACTGTCCTCCCAGCTGCAGAAAAAAATGAATGCAAGATTTGATACTGGCCATGTCATTGAATTTAGGGACAACAGCTTTACCCTGTAATCTTAGGTCTACACAAATGCTGTGTCCATTTGCTTCAGTGGTTTCTCAGTCAAACATTTTTGCTTAGCCTTTGCAACAATTTATGCACCAGTCTGCATTGCAGCTAATTTAAGTGCAAGTAAAAAAAAGCAAATTATTAAAGTAATGAATATTAACATTTGTATTATTCACCAATATTTGTGTCCCCTAGCTCATGTTCTCATAAAGCTGTATTTCAACTGCTGTCTTTTATAAAAAAGAGTTTTCTTTCCCAGTCCATGAGTAAAATTGACATTCTCAGAAGAGATTCAAGAACACACATATCCTAACTTCTGTTTCTAAAAAAATTACAACTTTGGGATGAGTCTGTCTTTCTGGCAAAACATGAAAGTGGACAAGTATTGAAAATCAAATATTTGTCCACATTAATATTAAATAACTGGCATCAAGCTGATTATTGTAAGAAATAAATCAGACAATCACACTGACCACAGTCTGCTTTATTCTATGGTATATAGCAGTTGCAGGAAGAGTGAGCTATATATCTATAAGTGGGATAGCTTAGTGAAATCAGTTATGCTTTGCTGATCACTTCATTTTTTTCTGAATTTTAAAGGTATTTTATGATAACAAACTGAAATGTTGTGGTATAGACACTGTTTGGACACAATTTGAAATTAAGAAAATAGTCTATTAATGGGAAAATCGGGACATAGAAATGTTTAAGACTATGTTTTTCTTGATATGATGATGTTTAAACATTTATCTGTGTATTTAGGCAACAAACAGGGTATTTTTGAAATATCTCTGGTTGTCCTAACATTTATTATTGGCATTTACTTACCCTTAAGAATTGATCCATAAAATCTACCCAGAAGATTACATGAGAGGCAGACTACATGATCTGGGAAAAAGACTGCCTAACAATTCTTGCAGTTCCTTCTCTCCTGTTGCTTCTCAAACTGCCTGTTTGCACCGCTGCCTTAAGAAAGTTCTTTCACAGATCTTTGCAGAAAGCAACAGTGACTTAACAGTGGTGACAGTGAAACAAGACCTGTGTAGGTCCATCTTCCCTGTATCATAATTTGTAAGTCCCTCAGTGGATGGCATTCATTATAAGGCACAACATCATGGATCAATTTAATCAAGTCTTTCCCTAATATCAACTGATCATCAGAGTTTTTCCTCAGTCAGAAAGTCTGCTTATTCCAGTTACTGAATGAGGGAGTGTCTTGCCAACACTTACTCAGTGTTTGGTGCCTGTGGGACATCTGTTTTATTCTCCACTGGCTGCTAATAGCCCTGGTTTTCTGTCCTGGAGAAGTAGTCTCTGTTATCACGCCTTTCTCCTTCAGCCAAAGCTTAACTCTCCAACATATATAAACAGCATAAAATGTGATTAGAGATATTCATGCTGAGCCTAATAGCTGACTTTCATAAGAATCCCAGTTAGGCCCTGAGGTATCCTACGTGATTGCCTGGGCCTTCAAGGATTTCCTTCAGGGTGCAGTTTTTAAGAATAAGTTCCAGTTGTTCTGAGTGAACTGCACCTTGGAGTTCTCTCTCCTTGCTACGTCATACATTTTTTAACTGCCTGTGATCTGTTCGGAAGAAGGGATATATATGTGAAGCCTTTTACCTTTGGGTCTCTGGATACAGTGAAGAGGAATACATCACATTGCACATCTTTGTCTCTCAGTTTTAATCTCCTTGACTAACAATGAAAATATTTCAGTTTGCAATTAGTACCACTCATAAAAGAGATGAGCAATTTTTTTTTTTTTTTTAGTGAGGGAGTGATAGATCTTTTTTTTCTTTGTGTAGCACTGAAATCTCTGTATAACATTTATTCTATCTCCTGTTTTTTACTACAAGTTTGGTAACTGATTACGTCTAAGGATGTAGCTAGCATTCCTTGTCCTCACATTCTGCTCTCCAACATGTGGTTTTCCTTTGATTACTAACACCATTATTTTGCACTGTTGGTTTTGTATGTCTATCCAGCTTAAATCAATGCACAACATTTGCATTTAAAGTGACATTTCAAATGATAATTCCTACTACAGTTTCCATTACTCTTCTGAAAAAAATTATGTTAACTAGTGGTGCTTTCATTAAATTGGTCTACTTTGGCAGTTCTCACAAAATTGTGTAAGGTTTTGCATTTCTTCCCATGTACTAGTCATGGTGTTAACTTGTGCTGTTTCCAATAGTGTGTGAAGCTCTATTTCATTAATATGTGGAGTATATAGTATCATATATATTCTGTGATGTGGAGTTCCTAAGGACATTCCCTGTTACAATATTGTTCATTTCCTAAGATGTATTCAGTGCCAGAATACTGTTGGCCTTCGCTGAGCTTTGGCCTCAGACAGCTGATTGCTTGCAGGGGTTAACTCCAGTTATTCCAGGAGTTATTTCAGATCTACTTCTCTATACAATGCACTATTTAACCCTTCAGCTTCATCTACTGCTGCCAAATAGGTTTTTCTCTTCATATCCTCTAGTTGACAGCATCTCTCAAAAACTTCATATAATACTTCTGATATACTTATTTGTTACAGTTTCATGCTTCATCTTCTCATGCTTAGTTCTAGCTAAGTCAAATGAAGCCCTAGGCAAAAAATCAGATTAAGAGCCTCAAATATGTACATCAGTTCAAGCTAGCTCTGAATGGATATTGTAAGAAGAGAGATCATATTGCAACCATTCTTGCTTTTACTGGGACTCTCATTTCAGATAAAGACCAGAGTGCTATTTATGTTTATACATACTTGGCAATTCTGGTTCCTTGTAGAATGATCTGAGATACTTGCATGTGATACATTTTATTCTGTGACAGACTTCAACTGTCTGCGAATAACGAAAAGTGCCTTGCAGCGTCTTGATTCTACTTTTCTGTGAGAAGCCTAATTGTTAGGCTGCATTGCCATTTTGGAAGAGATAAAAACAATTTCCAGTCAAAAAAAAAACTTCACGCAAGAGGGCTTAGCCTGTAAGATCAGAATCCTTGATGTGTGACAGGAACTGATTTAAACACAGATTTGAGACGAATATGCTTAGATTATTTCCCATGTGAGAATAAAAGACTTTCAAAGTGGAAAAAAAGTCAGATTTTATAAAAATAAACAGTAGGGCATTTAACTTTTGAAAGAGAAACACAAAATATCAGAAGGAGACAGAATAGACTTTTTCTTAAGTAATGTTTATACATAGTTTTCCTACTTCCCACTGTGGCCTATTAGGCAGGACTCATTCTTGTTTTCAATTGGTTTCCATAACCTTCAGAGTGTTGGCGGCACTGCAGCCTCATCCAGCCGCCAAGACATTCTTTCTGTCACATCTGGCTTATGTGGCTGCTCACTCAGCCTGTTGCTGGACAAGCTTCTTTCCTCCATAGACCCCAGCTCTCTCCCTTCTCCCCATCTCTGGGAGGGCTCACCCTAATACATCTGAAAGGAACATGATGCAAACCAAGAGCTAAGCAAAATCAATCTAACATCCACCAGAGGACCACCAACTCTTCTTGAGTGAGGAGAGGTGTGAAATCCACAGACATGGTAAATTCCAGCAATGTTTCATTGTGGAATGGCCATCCAGAAACCTGGTGTTGTTTAATCTGCTTTCTGCCTGTGCTACTATATTTTATAAATGATTGACTATAGATTTGATGCGGCCTTCAAGCCACGTGCTGGATTAAAAGTGTTATCTTTCCCAGTGTACAACAGTTTTTAATAACCTCACTAACGAAGCTGAACAAATGACAGTCAGGTCACATCCTCCAACACAGCCCATAAGTTTTATGAGTCACATTGCATAGCACAACAACGTGCAACCATCTCTCACAAAACAGCACATTGTAATTCATCCAGATACTACTTTTACACTAGGTAGTTCCAACTACTTGATATCTTTCATGCCTGTGCATATACCTTCAATATCCAGTACTCAAATTGTTGAGAACAAACTTACACTCCTGTTAGCCTGGCTTTGGCTTGAATTTCAAAGAGTTTCTCACACTTTTTACCCTGAGCATACATGCACTGTGTTGTTCTGAATGACTTAACACTGTCCATGAAAGCAGTAGTCCAGTCAACATACTGAGGAACCGAGGAAGCATCCCGTCCATCTGGCTCCACTCTGAAGGCAACACAGATTTAGGACCTCATATTTATTTCTCAGTCCTGAGACAGACATTTCACTAGGATGAGTCTCCAAGGCTCTTGAAGTTCTCTTTCCTACTCAAAATATTTTCTCCATTTATGTATTTCCATTTTGTCAGTTAAGTTCATAGGTATTTGTTCAGTGCAAACAGCACAGGAGGTGTGTGCTTCCTTGGGTCCCCCAGGCATAATTGATAGTTGAGCTGTCCATAGAAATATATAACTCTCATGAGGAGTGTTTAACCACTACAGGCAAGAAGTGTTGCCAAAGGTCATTACCTTCCTATCCAGATTTCTGTTAGCGAAGTGGTTTCTCAAAGTGTTTATCTGTTTTTCATGTAAGAATTTGTAATAGTGAAATTACTGTTCCATAGCAAACATCCAGCCAGTTAGATCTGGGGAGGAGGGCAAAAATTTTCCAGTTCTGCTTTCTTGAAAAAAAAAAAAAAAAAAAAAAAAGCAGAAAAAAGGAAAAAAAAGGAAAAGAAGGGAGTTTCATTTCCTGCTAATTCTCACAGCAAGTCTGAATATGATTTGATAGTATGATGACAGAGTCCAGAGTCCACTGCTGCTGGGCCTGTCCGAGGAGTGCAGATATGGCAGTGCCACTGCCAGTCTTCTACAGGGCTCTAGTCTCTCAGTTTAGAAACCAGGCTGCTCTGAGTTCTAATTTAGCTGTCCTGGTTCATACCTGGAGGTGCTGGGAGTCAGCCGGCGTGCACATCCAGTGTCAAGGGGTGAATGATGTCACATCAGCCTCAATCCCAGAGGGCTAGTAAAAATAAAAACAGCATTTCTATTCATGAGACTGATGGGGGAGAAAGGTGTGGAACAGACAGAGAAGAGAGATGCATTGAATTAATTTGCTTTTGGGAGCTTTGCCCAATGTTTATAGAGAAGGTAAGGAAATTAGGGAAAAAATGCTGTAGAGATCAGCTCAACAGTGAAATCCAGGGGAGTGTAAGTAGAAGGGAATGGGGAAGACAGTTTGAACCATTTTCCAAATCAATAAATGCAGAGGGCAGCAAGATGCTGACCTTCTACTGTAACCAATGTCAGCTGCAAGTTGTAACTTCATGCTATTAATTACAGCTGAGCATACTTCTGGAATGTTTCTGGTGTGCTTCGACTGTTGGCATTAAAATTCCCCTCTTTCCTCTCCCTGCTCCTCACCAATCTCCACCTCCTGAAACAAGATCAAGTTTTAAACTACACTCTGAGATAGGAAAAAAAAAAAAAAAAAAAAAGAAAGAAAGAAGAAGAAAGAAAGGGCCTTGTAAGGGAAAAAGTAGTTTGTACATTTTGTGGGTTTTAGGGCCTCTTAAGGAATTCCTAGTGCAGGCCACCTCCAACTGCAAATACTTTATCTATGAAAACAAACTTTGTAGTATCAGTGCTCATTTTAGGTCTTTGCAGAAAGCACTAAATCACTAATGAGTTGACAAAATACTGGACAATTCCTGCTTGAATAATTTGTACCTCAGAGCAGTAATGAGCCAAAAGTCTTGGATACAATCAGAAGCAACCTGTAGTTTTAACACACTGAATCAAAACCAGAGTTCAGTCTGAGGTTTGGGTTAGACTTGTACCCAAACCACCTCCTTCACTATAAATAACTACACATTTTAGAGATGTTTGATGTAGGTTTGGATCTGACTTTGGGGTTTGGACTCATTCCAGGTTTGGATATTTGTCACGTCAAACATGTTGGTTTGCTGGAAAAGTAGGGAACATTACTTCTGTAAGTGGGCAAGTTTACTTACACCTGCAAGTATATAAATTAGCAGCAGGTATAATTTTTTCTCTGATTCATTCCCAGAGTCAATAACACCGCTGTGATTCTGAGGAGGAGACGAAGGATGTCTGATTGTATTAATGTGAGAACTTCAGAATAAATAACATTTACACATCAGTATAGCATCTTACAATTAACTCCTACATTCAGTAGTTACTTTACAGGAATAGGATGTAAGCCAGTCTGTTCTACATCCTGCTGAAGTAAAGGAATTCTGATTTTAATGAATATGAAGAATACATATCCGTCAACATAGTTTTACAAGAAATAGGGGAATGCAAGTTTGCATTAATGGAGAGCTAAATCATGGGGAACATACAACCCTTCATTTTAATACTCAGGTAGAAGAAAAACCCAGGCTGGGGAGGCCTTTGCCGTGTCATATTTCCACCTCAGGTTTGATTCTTACTGATTCTGATACACTCAGTTGAAACATCAAATATTTTTTGATTTTTCACTTTCTAGGCAGAAAATAAAGGTCATTTTGTGAGACTTGAAGATATAACTCTTTTGAAGTGCTTGGTCCTTGCATTTTCATTTGGTCTTACGCTCTTTAAGCATATGCAAAGACTCTGTCCCCAGCTATCCTAAGGAGAGCACTCTCAGGACATGCTAATCTTTCAAACACTTTGTGTTAGAAGAATTGCATGTTATGTGGAGATGCACTTATTTATAAGGCATTTCCTCAGGTAGCTTGCTTTTTACTGTAGGAAAAGAACCTCTTGAGACTAAAATCCACCACACAGTTTTGTATCTCTGTCTTTCTAGCCACAAGTTGCTACTGTAACAGCTAACAACACAAAAAGTGAAAAAAGTAATATACATATTTTTTGTCTTTGTGTGAGGCAACCCAAGGAACTGTCTGCACAACCTAAATGACGAGAGAACCCCACTAAGTGTAATATCCCTTCTAAACACTTAACATCTGTTCATTCTGTTTGCTTGTTTGTTTAACTAAGAAAAACTAAGCTCTTTTTGCATAAAAAATATCTCTATCAGAAACTAGCATATAGAAAATCAGTAGCTTCTGAGCTTGCATATCTGCTAGCAGTGCCTAAAAGCTGCTACTCCCAGCAATAGCTGGACAAGCAAAATGCACACACTCCCTTTTTCCAGTCCCATTCCTGCATGGCTGATTTAATATGGAGGATTTCTGGAGGGATGTTTTTAATGGCAGAATTTTACATGTTAAGAAAGCCATACAGGAAACAAAATTTGGCATGTTGGCGTCTAGTGAACGCCTTCAGCCCATCTTGTTGTGTGAAAGTCTGAAATGACCACAACGATGCTGTCTCTTATAATTTTATCTTAGCAACTTAAACTTGTCTGTTATGAACGTTTCTAGGGATACAAATCTCTTTTCCATGCTCTAAACCAAAGCTGAAAGTGGCAACTGACAATGATGTAAGTGTTCATTTTAGGTAGATCACAGTCCCTCCTGACAACCTAAAATAGTTTTCCTGTACTGAACATCTAAAATAAAATAAAATAAAATAAAAAACTAAAGGAATTCCAGATCCCAAACCAAACTGTGAAGCTTCCTGCACATGCTTGAAATACTGTATTCAAACTTGTACTGCAAAGACCTGCTTAGAAAAATGCTGTTTGGATTTTAATACATAGTTTATAACTACTGTGTAACTGTTAACCAGCATACTAGTTCATTGTACATATTGTTCTGGGGAGATGTTTTCACTCATGACTACTTTACATGCTAATATTTTTGTTCAACTTTTTAACTGATTTTTGCTTTTTGGGTGTCAAGCAATATCAACAGTGTACATTCAAAGGCAGCCACATATGCATCTTTTGTACTTAGATTGCAATTAGACAGATTTCTGATCAGAAATAAATTCTTCTTTGCAGGTGCAGAATTACAAACTTATATAACCTCTTTTCATTCATTCCATCAGTATTTTTATTGCCTGTTACTGCTGTTGATCTACAGGAGGATAACACACTTCATATAATGTTTCAGTTTTTTGCATACTGTTACAGAGCAATCTTGAAATTCCAAAATAAGCTTATTGACATGTCTCAGGATAATCACAGATAATGAACTTTAAATCTTCTTTCATTCTTCATGTTGCCATGTTCATTCCTGAAAGGATCTTAGTGTGATCAGCTTGTGTATAAAAGAAAAGCCTTTAAGAAAAGCCCCAACCCTGTTTTATTTTTCTCCATTTTTGAGGAGTGAAATTGGAAAGGCTGAAGTGAACAGGCTGCTTGCAGTGCTAATCTGCTGCTTTCTTCTCAACTGTGAAGTTGCAATGTTGGTACACCACAGAAAGCAACAGAATTTCTGTACAGTTTCATGGATGCACTGATGTATTCTGCTTTGCCAGCAGTCTGCTGTAAAGAGGGATATTTACATGGCTTACATAGTTTCTGTATTACACCCAAACTTGTAGAGGCTGTACAGATGTTGAATCAGGAAATTACTTTAAAATCAGAAAACCTAAAATAAGAAAGTAGAGTGTGTTAAGATACAAGGAATATGTTGAGATAAAGTATGAAAATGAGACTGCACTTCCATTTTTTTTTTTCCTGTGCTGCATTTCACAAGTTATTAAACGATCTTGCTTAAAAGCATTTAAAGGAATAAGAATGTCTTTCTTTACATGTGTTTTATTATTAGTAAAATATATAGCTAAGGCTCAGTTTGTAGCCAGAAAATTATTAGTAAATGCTCACTGCACATATCCTGTCCATATCAATAAACACAAACAGATGAAGTGGAATTTGATCCATTTCCAAAGAGATTCATCTTGTGTATCCTTTTCACAATGCTAGTAAGGTCGATCAATTAGATATGTTGCATGTAGCAATTCTACAACTGAAAAAAAACAAAACATTTTTTCCTTAATATCAGAAATTTTTCTTGTGATGGAAATTATTAGATTGTTTAGATTCTTAACTAGCTTCAGCTTTTATACAATATTACAACATCTTCAGATCAGGATTGGCTATACTGGAAGACAGATATTTGAATGTTTCCAAACAGAGAAATTTTAATTTGCACTGCATTTAAAATTATCAATTAATTTTTTGTTCTAATTTGGAATGTGAGTGTATTTAGGCATGTTGGAATTCTAAGTGGTGTGAAACTGCTTTTTTCATTTGTGCTAATGATGCAAACCCTGGATCAGGTCTGGCATCCTCTCACCTTGAGTAGTACTGTCACCTCCCTTGGAATGCTTGAACAATGTACTCTTACAAATAACCACTTGGATCTATCACATACAGGTGTCGCCAAGTGGTCTGGCAGCTGTAATGCCACCCCACCCCAATCTCTGATTTGAAGTGCCTTAGGGACATCAAACTAGGATAACTCAGATGTATCCACTTATTTAAATACACATAAGTGGATAAGTAATGCATAACCTTTGCTGCTGCCATTTTTTTTAATATGCTGTAGGCTAACTATATGTAAATGACAAAATAATTGTTGATAGTTGGTATTGAAGATCTTCAGATATCTATAGCAATACTGCTAACTTTCAGATGATTCTGCTTCTAAGTAAACTGAATGCTTTGACCATTCTCTGCCTTCTAGGAGGTGGGAATGCTGAAATAAGATGAATCTTTGCTTGAATAGTAGCATGTCTGATAAGTTCAATGCTCTGCTGCAGCTCCTTGAAGGGGGTTTCTGTGATATCCAATTGACTAGTTTATTGATGTGTGTCACATTAGTGAGTTAACAAGAAAGAAACCCAAAACAGCCTAGGAATCAACTGTGACGTTAAGCATTCACCATACGGATAACCCGGATTTTTGGCATGCAGACCTAACCTCCACTGACACCTCAAGTTGCAGATATTCCCAAAGAAAGCCCTACTTGTAATACCACAACTCTATTGTTAGTTCTATTCATCTATCTTGGCATGACGATTTCTAAGATTTCTCTCTATACTTCTGGCAGTTCATTCTGGAAGAGTTACAGAAAACGATGTAGATAATCATCACCATTTGAAGTACAGTCATCAATCAACACTTCCTAGCAAAGAAAAGCTTGGACTCTAACCTCCACATACATATAAGTTACATAGTTCATACTAACAAATCTTCAGATGAAAGTCTGAGTGTTTTATATGTAACTGAAACAGTGATAGGTAACAATCCAATTCAGTCTTTCTCTCTGTCACTCATAAGTGAAGAGAATTGCCAAAAAGATAAATCAGGAGTTATAAGTCCGATTACTTCCCAGAACCATGCTTGCTATTCTTAAGTGGTGTTTACTGACACAGATCTTTTAAACATGTAAATCAATTTGGATGACTGTTACAGCACCTGAGTCAGCCACAATTTGGCTTAGATTTGGGATTTCCCCCCACTGTTAAATTCTTAAGTTGTAAGAAGTATTTTTATTGCCTACAGCATGGGGTCAGAGAAGAGCTATGGCAGATAGTGAGGTGCAGAAAATTGGTCTGAGAAAATATCCTCTCTGAAAAGAAAAGCAGGAACAGAACTGGAATGCAGTGCAGAAATTGGTGATTTTGGAGGACAGTCTAGATGTAACTTTTTGCACAACAGTGCAAGGCAAGGAAGATCATACAATTGTGCATGGAAACTGAGAAGCATATTTGCACAACGGTACTTCTAGTTACAGCAGTTTTTAAGTTTCTAATGTGATTAAAGTGGTAAAACGTATTTGATATAGTGAAAATACGCCTATTTGAACGTTTTGAGTGAGAACTGAATGACTCACAGAGTTGCCAGAAAGCTTTCCTATCTCTTGAGTGAATATAGGTTAACTTCAGTAACTGGGCAGTACTGAACAGCTGGTTGCAGATATGAACTTGCATGAGCTCATTTGATGGGATAATTGAATGCTGTATATTACTGTTTTTTCTACTTTTGTTTTTGTTTTTTGTTTTCTTAAAAATTGCCCATTATAAATGAAAATAAAATTACATAGTTAATAATCCTAGAAGAATGTTTTGGCTAAACACTGCAGTAATTTCTCCTAGAAGAAAGAAGTTATGTTGAAATATTTATCTGTGGGAGATAGCTTGTTCTGCTACAAAGTGGGAAACTGAATTTTAAATTTTTCATTCTCAATTAATTATCTATAAGATAATTGTATTGGGTATCATTTCTTCTACTAATTCTCTGGATGTTGATACAAAATATATGAAGCTTTTCTTGGATTTTCTTTCTGTTTTCTAGGAACCACCAATACAGCGCGAGCTTTATTTCTCTGCTAGTTCTGTACTACTGTCTAGGATACTACAATCTAGGAATGGATAACAAATCTTCTTTCTTATACTTGTTTTTGCAAATTTACTTCTGAATTGCATGATTATGTGATCTGGGGGGACTCTCACCTTAGTGGCCTAACTCTTGTAAATATAAAAACACTGATATAAGCTTGATCACATTTTCATTTTCATCCCTCCTGTCCTCATTTCAAATTGAAACACAGTATCAAACCGAAATAAGGACAACCAGGCTTACATCTTTCTTGTTTTCACAGGCAGTTATTGAGTTGTGTAGTTCTGTATGGAGTGTTATGCTAGCCCATGACAACTTACAGATATCTGTAAAAAGACCATGCTGACCAGTCTGCCATTTCTTCTTCATGGATGGACTTTGTGGGCAATCTCAAAAGTTTTCAGAAAAAGGGCTTGGTTTCTTCTATCCTTTCTACTGGCCTGTCTCTTTTCAGTTCCCACTCTGTCTAAACTGTAAACCCCTCAAATTCAACTCACATTTTATTTTTGTGATAAATCTTTCTGATGCATTTTTATTGCAAAAGATGGAAATGGAAACCCACTTTCCAGAGAGTGCCACACAATCTCATCTTGCATTTATATAATGCCTTTTATTCAGAAAGACTTATACTGCTTTTACATTCCAGTCCTCCTTTGGGCCAAAGCCTGTGCCTCTTAAGCCTCATGGATCCCTCGGAGAGGGACTTTTTATAATGGCAGATAGTGACAAGAAGGGGGAAATGGCTTTAAACTGGAAGAGGGTAGATTTAGACTAAATACTCGGAAGAAATTCTTAGCTGTGAGGGTGGTGACAGACTGGAACAGGTTGCCCAGAGAGGCTGTGGATGCCCCCTTCCTGGAAGCATTCAAGGCTGGGCTAGATGGGGCTTTGAGCAACCTGGTCTAGAGGGAGGTGTCCCTGTCTACGGGAGGGGCTGGGACTAGGTGATCTTAAAGGTCCCATCCAATTGTAGCCATCTGATGATTCTATGATTCTCATGAACTTAATACTTAACCACCACTAAAACACAGCAACCATCAGGATGGAATTTTACTGCATTGATCACACTGCAAGAGGATGATTTCAAATGCACAGTCTGTTACTCTTCCACAAAGCGATGCCAGGTTTTAAATTCATGGGGAAGAAGGCATATCTCTTGCTTTATTTAACTGTCCATAGAAGGATAACATAAGCTTTTCTAGAACTCAACTAGTTTATCTTGAATTTAATATATTACAAGACATTATAGTAATGTACTAATATCAATGAAGATGTGGAACTATATAGCCTTCAGCATAAACTGTCAGTGAAGGTTCATGGTCACTGAAATATCAGACTGTAAGAGAATGTTGACATTTGTGCATTTTTTTTTTTTTTTTGTGCTCCTGCTAATATGATAAATACCCATATGTAGATACAGTCATTTTTCTTTTGCAGTCTAGGCATCTCCTATAGTGCATAAGATTAAGTTGATTGTTCAGTTCCACTCAGGGACAAAGAGTTGAGGGCCATCAGTACTGCAGTTTTGTTGAAGAGAAGCTGTTCTAACCATTTGCACTCTCAGTTTGTTTTGACACTGTTGCACTGTAGGTTGTACAAGAAATAATTATGGAATTCATATAAATCCAAGATTCTTTTAGCGAAGAAACATCTTTTGCTAAGCATTGTGCATCAAGTTTCAGGGAGCTTGGTATTTACTGATATATGGCCTCCACAAAATTAAAACAACTTTAGCCATCAATTTGTCTTTTTCTGACTATTGTGCAGTTCTCATCTTTCCATGAAATCCTGATTGTGATACATAAACAGATGATTTTGTCATTCTTCAGCCTTAGAGATTTTGCAAATTGCAGTTGTAACTTGCTTGTAATACGCTTGTAAATTGCAGTGGGTGTACTTCTAGTCATACAAGAAATCTCTTTGGGTTCCTTGAATGACTGAATTGAAGACTAAACAGATTTTCATGATTTATGCTAGTCCTCTTCACTTATGAAACAAAGGGGGCATAACATCTATATTTTTTCCTCATGAGCTGTTAAATGCAACAGTTAATGCTGAACTATATTACCATATGTAGCTGAAATCCACATAATCAGTGTGAATATAATTAAAGAAATCCCTCATCACTGAGGTGGTTCTTAGTGGGTTGGTTTCATTTTACTGACTGATAAGGATTGTCATATTTGATCTAATATGAAAAGCAAGAAGAGGGAAAGCAAAAAGCACACCAAAACTCTTTTTTGCTTTTTTCAAGTTGAGTAGGAAAGTGTTAAGTTACGTGAGAAAAAACAATTGTGACTTTTCACATTGTACTCATTGAGATGTGGAAGTGTTTTATTCTTGGGGGATTTTGAACAAACAGCTGCCACCATTGAGTTTGATTGCTTCAATGGGTGGCCCAATTCAATGCAAAGCACATAGCCTATAGGTAAAACTGCAAGGAGCAGAAACATTTACTGATTTATCTTAATTACAAGATACATCCGTTTTCCCTGCTTGGCTGTGTTTAACAGTTATTTCTAAGCACAGTAAACAGTACGTCTAAACATATCTTCAGGAGGCTGCAAAAAGATGTTAGGAGTTTTCCTTCTTTACATACACAAAAAGGAGAACGTTTATTTGCTTTTTCTTTGGTCAGTCTTTTAAATTGTGGTTAGGGATGAATGTTAGGGGGATAATAACTATTTAAAATATATGGGCCAAATTTTCTCATGGTAGCACTTTGCATTAATTTATCTCAGTACAGGATCTGACTATTATGCTATTAAATTAATTGAAGGTAGAGGAAGTATCTAGCCTGATCAAGAGTTTGCACGGTAATTCTTCTGGAAAGAAAGCAAAATATACAAACAGAAGAAGCAAAGAAAATTTTATTACTAGCTTGAGGTAGATGGTCTATCTATATGTAAAACTGCATTGAAAAAAGAGGGTGATTTTAACACAAGACTGGAAAGAAGGGATTCCTAACCTTGGCTGCTGTCTCCTTGCATAAATGTAATAACTTTTTTTATAATGATAGAGCCTATGGATTAAAACAAAAAGAGCTTGTCATAGAATTGCTCTGAAAAGTCTGTTGCAGAGATGGGGAACAACAGGACAGTGAGAGAACTGTGCAGTGAGCAATGCAACACAAACCTATACCATACTTGTCCAAATGAATATGGGGAGGGAAAATTTGAGAAGTTGAAGATTAGTTGAAATAAATGGCATGAAGAAAAGGAAGAATGAAACAGTGAGTCTAAACTAAGGAAAATAAGGAAAGAATAGAAGCACAAGTGTAGTTAGGGTGGACAGAATAGGGGAGCTGTGTCAAGCAGGTCACTTTTTTTTAATTACCGAAAGATCTTGTTTTGGCTACATTTGCAGTCACTGTTCTTAGTTTTTCCCCAGTGGGTTCGACAAGAACAAAGAAAACTCTACAAGATATGAAGGCTTCTGGGGGTTGAAGTCAAATCTTGCCTTAACTACTTCCCATTTAATCTTCTTTCCTCCCTTATTTGGCTGTTGCTCCTTGTAACTTGGCAGTTTATCTAATCACAAGTCTCAGTTTCTCCAGGTGTGAAAGTACCTATCAACTGAAGATGAAAAGTGTTATAAAAATTCTCAGTCATTCTTGTTCATGTCAGGGTTTGCAGTGAGACCAGTTTCTAGCTTGTCACCTGTCTGTGCTTGCTTTCCATAATCTTTCTTAATGAATCTGTTATCATCAAACTGCTCTGAGATGAGCTCAGGAATATATATCAATTTTACAGAACTGGATGTAAGGACCACAGTGCAGATGGAATGTTCTTAACATCTGTTATTTTTGAGGGGCTTTTAAGGCTAATAATGTGGTGAACTAACCACTATGTGGATGCTGCCCTGCCATCTAAGCTTATCTGAAACTGCACAGCTGTTCATCTCAAAAAGGAACTTAGTAATCTTGAGACTGACGCACAGTTCCAAAGACTTTGTAAAGTTTTTAGTTAAGTGCTTGTAGTAAAAAAATTTTTTGGTCTTCTCACCAGAAAATAAAATGAGAAATCTTTTTTTTTTTTTTTTTTTTTTTTTTTTTTTTTTTTAAGGTAAAGACTTGTGGCAAAAATTTAAATTAGCATTTGACCTGTAAGCTGAACATATGATGAATTTCTAAGCTGAAAACTACTAAAGCACAGTGCATCATTAACTTTAAGCAAATCTGCATTTCAAGGCTTTTACCCTGGAAATGTTTGGCAAAGCCTCCATTCCCATTGCAGGATGGTGTGAACACGAGGTCCTCATTAATGAGGTTAAATTTAAAAGCCCAAGACAATGAAAAGTAATAGTGATGGGGGAGCCATTTTGACTGCTATGGTTGTTGAAATTCTTTTATTCCTTGAGTATATTTTCCTTCATGAAAATAAATGTCACTGCTTAAAAATCAGCATAAGATTTGACTGTGCTTGCCAGCACGTTTTATTGGTGTTTCCTTTCAATTTTATTGAAAAGAAATTTTATATTATTTTATCATTATTTATATGATTTATTTTATGTATTTTAATTTAGCTCTTTTCTATTTAACTTATACATTTTCATGTAGTGAATAACAAGTTTTATCTGCCAGAAGGGAAACTTCTGGAAAAGCAGCTCTACTGATTATTTTAAAAAGATTCAATATCTTGAAATTTATCAACAATGCACTTTAATATCATTTTAGAAGGATCCCACATAAGCTCAGTTTCACTGTCCTTTTGATCCTTGGCTGCCCTAGAAAGATTATTGTCTAAGATGGTTATCAATTAAATGTTTTAGCGTGATGTATTAGGAACTGAAGGCACCAGACATTACAAACCGAGGCGATTCTCCACAAGGAGCGATCAGTTGCATGAACTGTGTATGCACATCCCTCCTTTTCACCACAAATATCTTGTGCTGGCTACACCCCAATATTATCAAAAGATATGAATGAACACTAGTGCTAAACAGCAAAGGCAAAATGTTCAATGAAACTAGGCTGAAAGCAGCCTGGTACATGGAGTTTGAAGATCCTGCACATCTCACAGAAGTTATATATGCATATAAGATACTTATATAAACATATATGAATTTCATATTAAGTTTGGTTATTATTAAAATCTCAGAATCGCTGAAATACAAAATGGCTGAGGATGGAAGGGACTTCTGGAAGCTGTCTGGCCAAAACTATCCTTAAGCAGGACTACCAGTCCTGCTCAGTTTACCTCCTTCCATTAAAAATCAATTTACCTAATTGCCCTGTCCTCTCCTTTTCTTTTCTTAAGATATTTTGGTTAAATTTAGTGGTTTTCTAATACCTAGTTTGCATCAGAGTTTAGTAGTCTGAATAATCCCAGACCTTTTCTCCATATATATTTTTCACATTCTAAACCAACTCATAACAAGTTTTGACAGAAAAAAAATTAATACATGAAAAACTTGAAACTTCTATTATGTTTTATCAATTATGTCTATTTACTTATCTTAAACACACACTCAGCTGACTAAACCCTAAACTGTGGATGCTTCTTACTTAGCATAACTATTTATTCTGACATGGAAACTAGTGATGCTTTAATAGGAAATGCTTTGGTGACTTAGAAAAGAGACAGAGTTAAACACTCTGCATTATTCAGTTTGTTAGAGATAGTGCCAATAATCTTCAGTTTTCTGGGATAGTGAGGCACATTTATCATTCTCGATCTTCAACGTACAGTCAACAGCTCAGAAATTCAGAAGTTTTAATATGTAAGCCTTTCAAATGTGCCTTCTAGCTGGACCTGTAATACTGTCCAATTCAGGTCACTGACTCTGAAGCAGCATGAATAGTTTTCTGACACTATAAATAGCAACTCTCCCTCTTCTCCTTTCCATCTCTTTCTGTGCTGGCTGTCTTACTTAGGTGATATAATCCATGCTTTTGATCAAGTTACATCATTTTAACTTTTGCAGCACATTTCATATTGACTGGATTTGTATGACTAAGCTTAGTGTTTCACTTCTGCTGTTATTTGAACAGTAGGTCATTCTCTGCTTACAAAGAAGCAAGGAAAACATGATAAACTGCACTCTCCTCACTCTCTTCTAGATGATGCTCATCACCATGTCCTTCAGCCACTTTGCTTTCATTAAACAATGAAATGTGATAGAGCATGAGCATTGGCAGTACTGTGAAATGCTGGAAGCAGAGCAAGACTGGTCCAGGCTTCGAGCACTGTCCCAGCATACAAGCATGACTTATCAGGCTTAGAGCCCTGAAGAGATTTATTGCAGACAGAGAAAGAAGTAACAGCATATTTGATCATCCCTAAATGTATTGTTTTTCAATTTGAACAAAGTTCATGAGCTAAATCCTAAGGAGATTTTTTTGTTTGTTGGTTGGTTTGTTTTTTAAATTTACTACAGTAAACATAGTTGCCATGTGGAGAAGCAGGTCCATCCGTTACTGCACAAACACAAAGAGCATTTCTGAGTTAAGATCTTGCCATGGACTTCAAATATGCAGCTTGACTCTCTTTAGTTTAGAATTTCTTAAGTTAGAATTAGTGATCCCGGCTTGACCTGAAGACTATTTTTGTTCTGTACATGTTGTAAAATATTCTTACTGATCTGTATTTAATGGACAGACTGTTTTGTATTTCAAACTGCTCTGGCTTGTATTTCTGTTGAATAATAGACTGCTGTTAAATGCATGAAAATCTCAGTATCCAGCAACATGATTTCAGCCTAGCGAACTAAAAAGAATCAAAATAACCTTTGAATAGCAGGATTATGTCCCTTTCTCCCGAGAAAATAGCTGGAATCTCCAGGACCATGACTGAGCAGCCTCATACAGATCCAGAGACTTAACCGTATCAGACAGGAAAGTCACAAGATCAAAAATCCATGAAATTATAGAATCATAGAATCGCCAAGATTGGAAAAGACCTCCTATATAATCCAGTCCAACTGTCCAATTACCACCAACATTTCCCCACTAAACAACGTCCCTTAGTACAATATCTAAAAGTTTTTTCTACACCTACAGAGATGGTGACTTCACCACCTCCCTGGGTGGCCCATTGCAGAGCCTGTCTACTCTATTGGAGACAAAATTTTTCCTAATATCCAATCTGAATCTCCTCTGGTGCAACTTAACGCCATTCCCTCTTGTCCTATCACCAGATAGGACACATGGGAGAAGAGGCTGCTCTCCACCTCACTGCAACCTCCTTTCAGGTAATTACAGAAACCTCCCCTCCAGACTAAACACTCCCAGTTCTCTCAGCTAGTCTTCAAAGGACTTACTCTCCAATCCCTTCACCATTCTCCGGACATGCTCCAAGGACTTGGTGACTTTATTATAGTGAGGTTCCAAAATGAACTCAGTACTTGAAATGTGCCCTTACCAGTACAGCAGGATATTCACCTCCCTGCTCCTGCTGGCAGCGCTATTTCTGATACAAGCCAGAATGCCATTGGCCTTCTTGGCTAACTGAGCACATTTCTGGCTCATGTTCAGACAAGCATTAACCAGCACCCCCATGTCCATTTCTTCTGTAGTTTTCCAGGTGCTCCGCCCCAAGCCTGTAGCAATGCATGGAGTTGTGACCCAGCTCTTGGTCTTGTTGAACTTTGTCCCACTGGCTTCAGCGCAGTGATGCAGCCTGTCCAGGTCCCCCAGGCATATCAACACTTCCTCTCGCTGTGGTGTCATCTGCAAGCTTACTGAGGGAGCACTCAATCCCCACATCCAGATCACCAGTAAAGATACTGAACAGGACAGGCCCCAATACCAAACCACTGGGAACATCTCTTTTGATCTATCACCAGCTGGGTTTAACTCCATTCACCTCCGCTCTCTGGTCCCAGTCTTCCAGACAGTTCTTTGCTCAACAGAGTGTATCTGCCCAAGCCATGGGCTGCTAGCTTTCCCAAGAGAATACCATGGGTGTCAAAGGCTTTGCTGAAGCCTAGGTAGACTACATCAACAGACTTTCCCTTTTCCACCAGGCCAAGCCCTTGATTGTAAAAGGAGATCAAATTGGTCTAGCAGGACCTGCCTTTTGTGAACCCATGCTGGCTGGGCCTAATGCCTGGGTTGTTCTGCACATGCCGCATGATCTTACCCAGTGTGATCTGTTCCATATCCTTTCCTGGCACTGAGGTCAGGCTGACAGGCCTGTAGCTCCCCAGATCCTCCTTACTACCCTTCTTGTAGATCCAAGTCCCACTGGCAAGCCTCCAATCCTCTGGGACTTCTCTAGTTGGCCAGGAATGCTAATAGATGATGGAAAATGGCTTGACTATTGCCTTCACCAGCTCTCTGAGCACCCTGAGGTGGATGCCATTTGGTCCCATGGATTGTGGCAGCCCGAGTGGAGTAGTAGGTCTCTAACTGTTTCCATCTGAATTGAGGGGATTTTATTCCACTCCTTATGCCAGATTTCCATATCAGGGTGTAGAGTACCCTGAGGATAACTGGTCTGATTTTTAAAGACAGATGTAAAAATGCATTGAGAAGACTTTTCCTTACCCTAAATGCTCACGTTCACTTTTTCATCTATTAAAGGATGGAGATTCTCCTTAGCCTTCCTCTAACTGCTAATATATTGATAAAGAGATTTTTTGTTCTCTTCTACCACAGTGGCCAGATTATATTCAAGATGGACTTTTGCCTTTCTAGTTTTCTCTCTGTTTATCATAAAAACCTCTTTGTATTTTCCCAAAACTGCCTGTCCTTTCTTCCACAGTTGTTAGACTCTCTTTTTCTGCTGTATCCTGAGAAACAGTTTCCTGTCTATCCATGATGGTCTTCTTTCCTGCCAGCTCATGACATAGGGTGATAGCCTAGTCCTGTGCCTCTAAGACTTCCTTCTTAAAGAGCATCTAGTGTTCCTGGGCCCCTTTGCCTCCTAGGATTAAATCCCAAAGGACACTTGCTACCAGTGCCTTGAGTAGTTCAACGTCTATCCTCCAGAATTCCAAATTAGGATTTAGCTGACACTACCCTCCCACCCCCCAGCTTCATTAGGAAACAAGAATTGTACCATTTCATGGTTACTCTGTCCAAGACAGCTCCCAGCTTTCACATCTCCCACCCAGTTTTTTCTCTGTTTCTGAATAGCAGATCTAGTAGGGCACCTCCCTTGATAGGCTCTCTTACCAACTATGTCAGAAATTTATCTTCCAGATACTTCAGAAACCTCCTAGACTGCTTCTTCTGCACGGTATTATATTTCAAGTATATATCAGGGAAGATGAAGTTCCCCATGAGGAGAAGGACTGGCAATCACACAACTTCTGTTACCTGCTCATACCTCCTTCTTTGCCTATCCCTCCTGAGCCATCCACAGCAGCATTTTTCAGCTATGGGAGTGATCCCACCATGCTTCAGTAATGGCAGTTAAGTCAGTTTGCCTGCAGCATGATGGCCTCCAACTCCCCTTTTTTGTTTCCCATGCTTTAAAAAACTTCTTAAAAAGTTACTCCAGATAAAGTCAAGCTCTACTCCTATCAAATTGATCATGAAAAAACTACAGACTGAACTGTAGTAAATATACTGTATACTAACATTTTATATTTTCCTGACTATTACACTGAGGTTAACCTTTATGAGAATCTGAAGAAAGAAATTAAACATAAATTCCTGCTTAATGTCAGCATTGAAATAAAAATATGTGCTGCTCTATTTAAAATACCCATCAAGGTGATAGCTGATGTGAGTATACTGTGGTAATGGTGAATGTGTGTTGGTTCGGAGGACAGGATCAATACATGAGTCCTCAATTTCAAAGGTTTATTTTCTTGTGTTCCCCATTTCCCCTTTTTACCAGTTAGTACTTAACTGTCAGACTGATTTTCCATGCCAGGGAGAGAGTTTTGCGCCATTTTTTAGACCAAGGATATTGACTGTATACAGAAAGCTTGCATAAGTTTGTTCAAATAAGTTTGCATCTATTTAAATATTCAAGTTTCTCGTCAGTACATGATGTATGGTATCTCCAGCCATTAATGCTGAGCTGTAATGTGCCAAAATATATTTACTTTAAAAATAGCTGTAACACTTAGCTGTAGCAGTTCTGCAACAGAACTTTTGAAAGCTGTGTTTCCACATATGAATAAAACTTAATGACCACAGTTCAATTCACTGAGGGTTATTTATACCTCAGAACTTACTGTCCTAAAAGTGCCTGTCCCACTGGAAATATGATTCAGATGCCCTGAACTAAAGAAATATTTTCCATTTTCCTGTATAAAATATGAAACAAAAGACAACTGAAAACACCTCATTAAAACAGTTCCATTGTCCTTCTCTGACAAAGTAAATTGCAAAGAAGCATGGCAATTTCTCTAGGTAGGTGGTCTATTGTATGTACTCACCTCACAGTGACCTTGGAAATACGTTGAAAGATACTTGATGAGTTCTGTAGAAAATCTACATGTTGTGCAATAAGAGATTTCAGGCTTTCAGTCTCTTAGAGGCTAAATTTCCAAATGGAAATATTGCTTGTCTTTGGTCAGTTCCATTTATATCCAGTCTGGGTAAATGTTTTAGCCTGGATGGCTCCTTATTAGACGAGACTTCTCTACCTGGCTAAATTCCATAATCCTTTAAGGGAGGTGCAAATAGATTTTCACGGTCACTTGCAGGGAATTTGAGCTCATCAATATGTGCATGCATGATCTTTAATTATACTCCCAGGGTGACTACCACAGGTACTTCTTCTCATGTTTAGTAGACCTGGTGCAGTTTACCATTCTTTTCTAATTTACTGAATATCTGTGAAGATACAGAGACAGTGAGGAAAAATGGATAATGTGGGCTTCATTCACTGCTGGAATAAATAACATCTGCTCTGCTGAAGCCACTAGAGACATACCAGCTTACTTCATTAGAGGAAAGAGCCATGTGTTCTTTGTGACTTTCTTTTTTAGAAGCGCCTTTATAGAGTTGCAAATGTGTTTCATATCCTTGGTCTTGGAGGAAAGCAAGCCAACACTTGAGTACACTGCAATATTTAAAATGCAGTAATTTAATGATGCCTGTTAATCAGTCAGCTAACTCTGCATGGAAAGTCTTTACAAACGAGAAAATACAACTTTCAGTTGTTACTGTTAAACTGAAATTCATTTGTGTGTTTTTTTCCCCCAATAAATGTAATTGGTCTCATTTTTTTCAGTGCCAAGTAAAAGCAGAGGCATTTGCCTCTCTTTAAATCTTCCAAACTGTCACTACCCATAGTCTGAGAGTTGTGGGAGAGGAGCTGAACTGCTTCAGGGTTTAATGCCATCTCTGTGAAGAGTTGGGTCTGTCATTCCTCGGTGATGTAATTTCATCAGTTTGTAACAAAATGGTTGGGCAGGGACAGCTTGTTGTAGACTCTTTATATTCCTATTACTTGTATAAGGAACTAATATTTAACAGCAAATAGAATGGAAATGATCTTGCTTTAGCTGGTGATTACATCAGTCCATTTAGGGGTAACCAGTGATAGAAGCTCCAAAGGCTTTTGATAGTCTGGTATACTTATTGGTGCATAGAAATACTGCCAAATTAGCAATAAAAGGGAAGAAAAAATATCCCTGAAGGTGTACTTACAAAATTTGTTTTCCTGAGTCTTATTTAAAAGGCCAAAGAGGACAAGTAGGTCATCCTGGCTCACATTCTGAACATCACAAGCCAATATCATTTCTGTACATGTAGCCCCAAAGCTGTCAACTGGATTGGGTACCTCTGTAATCAGAAAGCAACTAAGATGTTCAGAGAAGGACCAAGAAGAACCATGGCACTGTCGATCTGAGCTCTAAAGTTTGCATGGTACTGCATATGTAAACTTCGTCCAGATGAGTACAGATAAACCAAACTCTCTACCATAAATTAGGGTTTAAAAATCCAAGTGAAAATAGAACTGTCAGTCTTTGTGAATCTAGTATTACAAGAGCTGACAGTTGTGATGAAGCTACGGATATGATTGAAGATGTTCTAACTGGGTGCCTAAAGGAAAGGACCATATATTATTGATTTTTCATTTGTGCCAGGAAAAGATTGGACTTCTACAATGCACCTGTAATGAAACATGCTTTGGATCATCACTATGTCTTTGACAAGAGTTAATATAATCTTCATAGTATTTAAGGAAAAGTTCTAGAACATGGCACCCAAATAATGCTCCAGTGACTGCATGGTGCAAGTCCTGCTGAGGGAGTGATAGAAGTTCTGATTTGCACTGAGGAGTGCAGTGAGGTTACATGTCTCTGTGTTGGCTCAGTCTTTCTATCTGGTATAGCAAGTGATGGTGCTGTGATGATGTTGGTTTAACAGAGGGACTTGCTAAATTAATAGAAGACAATGCAGTTGCCACCGGCAGCTCAAATTTGATGACATTTCACTGCATCGTACATCAAGAAAATTTATGTGCAAAAGGTTTAAAAATGATTGATGTGATGCAACTCTTCATCAAAATGGTGAATTTCATAACGTGCCATGGACTGAATCATCACCATTTCCAGGAGTTTCTTCAAAGTGTGGATGCTGACTATGGGGATGACATTTATGTAACTGAAGGAATGTGGCTAAGTTGGGATAAAATGCTAAAAATATTTTATGATTTGTGAAACAAAATCAAGGCATTATAATAGAATCAAAAGGAAAGCTTGTGCCAGATGATGAGGATGAGAAATGAGAAATAGCTCATAGATGTAACATTTTTGGTGGATTTGACCACTCATTTAAATGGAGACATACATCTGCAAGGTGAAAATGAACTTCTCTATGCTATGTTTGAGACTGTAACAACATTTGAAATGAAACTTAAGTTATAGCAAGATATGGCAAATACTTTCATGCATTTGGATGTGCTGGCTAAGAACAGTGAGAAATATGAATCTTTTCAATTTTGAGAAAGGAATTAGGGAATTGTTTTCAAGATCTCTGAAATCAGAAATACATCTTTTGCTTCATCATGTCTTCTTAATGTCGTCACTTATTGGATGTACAAACATATGTGAACCACTGTTTTCAAAGATGAATCACAGGACATGTAATATGTCATCAACTGTATCTGATGAGCACCTTCAGAACTCCTTAAGAATTGCAAGTGCTTCCACTGAATGAGTCAAAAACAAGATGAAATATTCCATTTGTTTTATGTATCTGTTCTTTACATTAAAAAAAATATGTTAAAAATAAGTTTTGTTACTTACATATATATATGTTATATATATATATATATATGCACCTATACAAATATATACATACATTTATATTGTTATTTTATATGTGGAACAAGATAATTCCTCACAACTCGATGTGACCTTGGCAGCCAAATGTTGGACACCCATGCATTAATTACAGATATGTATATAGCAGAAAATATAAATAAATAAATAAATAAATAAATAAATAAAGGAGGAATCCCACGCTTTTTCACTTTTAATTACACAATGCCTACATTGCTGGATTTGAGAATGGTTGTGTCCTATGGAAATATAAACAAGTCCTCTGTTTAGGATGGTGTAATGAAACAATGACCACTGCATAGAGAGAAAGAGGTACTACAAAGTCTTAGGCTGCTAAAAGATAGCAGGAAAAACACTGAGTATAGCTTGGCAAGGTAGAAAGCTGACCAGGATAAAGAAGAGCTCATATGTGATTATCATCTAGTGAACTAAGTGATCCTTATTTGAGAATTTTTTTCAGGCAGCAGTGACTGAGTAGCTGCTCTATAGCTGCTCCACACCCCTTTCATGGATGTGAGGTCAGACTGCCCTTGCTTCCTGTTCTACCGGTCACATAACCACACTTACGACGATGCATGCAGCACCCTACACCTGTGCTCAGCAGAATCAAGTCTACAGCATTACATTTTGGAGTACCAGATGTTGTTTTCAGGATGCTTCACTATTTCATGTCATCTAAATTGGAGCTTTTGCTTGTAAAATGTGTTCCCATGTCAAAAGTTAAAAAAAGATGGAGAAAAAAGAAAAAATGTGTTTGTTCTATTCCGTGGAATGGGAATGTTAAAGCTGTTATGCTAGGCCCAATATGATTCTTCATCCTCTGAAATGGCCAGTGGGCAGTTTTTTTGTTCTCAAAAGAGCATAAAATTTGAATTAATTAAGATGGCCATTTCTCATAATGCAGATAACTAAATATTATTAAAATATCTCTAATGAGGATAAAACAGATGCATAACATTCAAAGCCATGACAGCACTCTATAAGATTAATGAATAAATGCCAACTGATTACAAAGAACATAATTATAGAGGGTTAACAGCCATGCAATTAATAATGCTTGTTAATCTTTAGGTAAGGTTTAATAATCACTTGATAATTATTTAGCTTACAATAACACTCCATATTAAATCTAAATGAAGGGTTATGTTCCCAATTTGATATTAGTGGCTTTAACCATGCTATTGGGAGTTGGGCAGCTAAAGCCTTGTTCTTGAGACTATATGATATGAATAGGAACGTTAATTAAGTGTTACCAAATATATTTTACTTGGCAGTGGAAGGAGAAAGACAAAGTCTTGGATCTGAACAGAAGCCTCGAATTTATTGGCAAGTGGATGTGTGTGTTCAGGGGGAGGAAGGGCTATTACCCATGCTTCATTTGTTTTGTTGGAATGAGGTACAGCAGCTAAGATTAGCTATCTGTATCTTGGGCCAGGTTTTTAAGAACTAGGGGGATGGTGTAAGGAGAAAGAAATAGAAAGGGAGAGAAAGGAGAGAGAAATGTTAGCAGTTGACTTAAGTGCCATTTTCTTGCCTCTGTCTTGCTTCTTAACCATTCACTATGGCTGGTTTCTGGTTGCACAAGGGGTTTCCTTTTTCCACCTATTGAAATACTAAATGCTCAGCAGTGGTATTAAGAGGGTTAATGAGCAAACAATGTTCATTTTCAATTAAAGAGTGGATAGAGTTTAAAAAAAGAATATAAAATCTAACATCTAACCTAAATATCCTCGTGGTTGGGTATGCTATTTTCTTGCTGTCCTTACCTATTCCATCCTCAGTTTTGGTATAACCAGAAAAGAAAGGGGTCACAATTCAATGCAATGAAAGTTCTACTTTACAGTGCCAGAACATTTGAGTACTCCTTTCTCTATCTTAGCACTTCAAGTCCTGCTGCAGTCAAGAGCACAGTATGGAAATAGGAATTGGATTCTCTACTGCTACTTGCCAGCCCATCTCAATCTGATAGTAGAAGAGGTATTTCAAAGTGCAGAACACAAAATTTGACTTTCTAATCTCGTAAATTCTGTGAAGACAGAAGTTAAGTTTGTAATTTGCAGATAAATACAACACAACTGAAAAGAATGGATTCCAGTAACCATAGCACACACGTATATTTTCTGCCTTGGCTTTTGTTAAGTATTAAAAAACAAAACCTATCAAAACTGTTGTGTTGCACAGAAGAAGATATGCCAAAAGCAGAAATGTGAAAAGCAGCTGAAATTAGTGAGAAGTTTTAGTAATTAAGAAAAAGTAATAAAAATACCCTACAGTAAATTGTTAAATTATTCTAGGCTAATAAGAAAGACATACCCTTCTAATTTCATTTCAAAAAACCTCAACATTAATGCCATTAAAATTCTTACAGAATTTTATTGAATAAAATAAAATTTTATTTTAAATTTATTAAATTTAATTAATAAGTTAATAATTAAATTAAATTTATTTATTTCAATTTTATTTAAATAAAATTGAATAAGAATTTCAATTGGAAGCTCAGTAACTAAATTTGGAGTACAATATATAGGATAAAAATTTCTTAGAAATTTCTCTTTAAATAATATAATTGTTCTTTTAAAGAAATCTTTAAATGTAAAACAAACAAACATGTTTTGCTATTATGATTTTTTTTTAAAGTGGTCTTTACAAAAGCATACATTTATAATATCTCTCCAGAAGTTTTGATCTGAAAATATTGAAACATTTTGCAGACTAATTGAATCAAATGTCATAGTACTGTAAAACAGGACATAGATACCATTAAACTACTTTATAGATAAGGAAAGTCGTTTAGCTGGGATTGCAGTTTGTACAAGGCAGCTCTGTGTTAAAACTACAGCCATTTTTTAGGTTTTGACCACTTGACAACATTATTCTTAATATCATCATAATGATTCTGGTAGATAAGGTAACAAGCAAATATAGAAAAAGACATAATTTTCCATGTGGAAAGTGATAAGAGCTGTGGTTTGAGGTAAAGAATGTGATAATTGGGTCAAGAAGCATTATTTTCAAACTTTGAAAACAACAGATAAAAAAGCTGTCTGGAAATTTGTATTTAATAATGTTCTTAAGATCTGTGCACAAACTCAGTGCTTATTCTGCCAGTCATTGCAGTGGGTTACTTGAGCACATCACAGAAGCTCTGTTTTCACACTGAAGAACTGCTCCCAAACAATTTCAGCAGCATAACATGCTAAAGAAACTCTTCTGCTACTGTTATATTGTCTTTGCATGCTTTTTTCTCTATAGTTGTAGTTATTAAGGAACTATAGAAAAAAATATGTTCTTTAAATGTGTTTGATTTATGCTGTTCATCCTGTAATCACCCAGACTAATAAGCAGCATATGGCAATATCTGAAGAAAGAAAAGATGTTTACAAATGTGACAGTCTTTCTTCCATGTAACTGTCTTTCTTCCATTTCTTGATTGAAAGAGGACTAGACTGTAAATTAGCTAAATTAATACACCTGCTACATATTGAGTGAGATTTAAAAACACCATCTGAGAAACACGTAACTACATTTTTTTTTTTTTTTTTGTGGAAATATTTTGAATATACTTGGCTTCAAGTAGGAAATAATTTTTTCTCTTCTGACATCCAGGATACTATGCAAGACACAACAGTTTATTCAGACATCAGATACAACAGAAATGTGAGAAATGTAGAGTACCCTGAGTAACCTAAGGGTTGATTAACAGTTTTCTCTCTTCAGTTGTTGTGGTTTTTAAAATTTTATTATGTTATTATTATTATTATTGGTACTTTTTGGCATTTACTTAGAGGATTGTTTGTGTCCTGTGAGCTTGTTGGTAACTGTCTTAATTAATTTTTTTTTTAAGAGATAGTTATGCTTGAAGACCAGGGGGTAAGTTAAGTTCGGGCACTATACATGGCAAAGAATGCCAGCTGCCAATTTTTGAACTGGATCTGAACCTCCCAAAGTCTTGGGTTGGTTAGATTTTTCTTGTCATAAGGAATATGTCAGGCTGAATCTATGGAAGATTTAAAATTTCTCAGTGTTTTCAGTGATTCTGACATACAGTTTTGTATTCCAGCATACCCATTCATCACAATAAATAGATCTTATGCTAACACAGAATGGCTTGAGTTGGAGGGAACCTTAAAGATCACTCAGTTGCCTCCTTGCCCTGGGCAAGGCTGCTCTGTCCCTGGAGATGTGACAGGCTCCATGGCAAAGCGCTGGGGCAGGGACTGCCCTACTGCAGGACTCTGGTCCTGTGTTGCTGCATTAACCCAGTGGCAGCCATTTCCAAAGTATCATTTGAGATTAGGGTGATTCATGCTAAATCTTTACTCCTTCAGCCTTAGCCGTGCATGTCTTCCCACAGGAGCAATCCCAAGATGAAAGGAAGAGGCGTTCTTCTCTTGGTCTTGCTATAAGCTCTGGGAGTTCATGCACAAGAGATGTTCTTCCTGTCCTGGCCTGCTTATGAGCTGATATTAACAATAATGCCAGAAAAACAAGGATGATATTATTACTATCATTAAATTAATGTGATTTGTAAAGGAAAGGTTGTCAGCTTTCACATGACAAAAAGAACAGGAAGTATGCAGGATTTTAGGACATGTCTGAACTTTTCTAGGCTGCTCTGTCATCTCACTCATCAGGTGAGAAACAAAAAATTAAAGAGCATTCTTTGTTTCCAAATTCCAGTCTGGCAGCTTGGCTTTTAGGCATGTTTCTATCTCCAGTTGTCTGGAAGTAATTTTTTTTCCCCATTTTAATTTATAATTTTCCATAGCAATGTAAGTAAATGTTTTGTAAGCTCAATGTATACTTCAAATTTTAACTCTGGTGAGGTATTTAAAAAAAAAGAAAAAAATCCCTGGCTGAAGGAAAAGAAAAAGTTTGAAGTTCACCTTATAATCATAAGCAGCCATCTCTCTCCCTTAACTCTCTCTCCCTCTTTCTTTCTCTATTTTTTTTTTTTAATTTGTTCAAGAGGTCAGAATTAAATATCCTCTTTTTCTCTTTCTCTGGATGAGCTGTAATTTCTTAATATGATGGTTTTATCCGGAGCTAATAACTCTGGTTTGGCGTAGAACAATATAATCTTAGAAAATACAAAGTAATAGTTTAAAAGCTCAGACTATGAAAGAAAGGAATATTGCAGCTTAGTAAAAGCATATGTTGCTTGTGAGGACCTCACAACCACATTCAAATTCATCTCTTGCCAAATCACGTTACATTGCTAGAGCTCCTTTAGATTTCCCCAGTGAGGCTCGTATGGCAGGATCTGTGTTCCTGCTATAGAGTATTAAGGAGGGTCATGGGTCTCTCTTTATCTTTTTTCCTTTCTTTCTTTTATAAAATGATTATGCTGTGTAGAAAAATCACGAGTTGAATTTTCTTGTTGTATATTTTTTTGTTTTTTCTTTGACAGCATGATTCTTGACTATGCAGTTTTTGAAAGACATAAAAACATGGCAGACTGTGTCCCATACACAGATAATTTTCACTTGAAACAGCTCTGCTTTCCTCTGGGAGCTGATGATTTTGTTTTACAGTGAGGTACATGTGGTGCATCCAAAGAATATTTGACTGCAATGTAGTTTGAAATCTGAGTATGGCTGCTAGAGAGAGCTAGAGCTGTGCAAAAGAACCTAAGCTTAGTTCGGAAAACATTTGTAAGTTTTGCAAAGTACATACTTAAATATTGTTCTGGGGATATTTTCCACCATTTTTTTTTTTTTTTTTTTTTTTTTTTGGCAGATACCAATCAGCTTATTTAAAAACTGAAGGGAAAAGGAATTACAAACTAAATCGTTATTGTTTTATTAGGGAAGACCTGCAAAAAGTATAGAAATCCTTGCTTTTTTCAAGGAGCCACAAACAATTCTGAAGAATTTGGTTTTCAGGGATGATTTTATATACATGTTTTATTTTTCCCACATTAATAGTAGGGGACATATAAAACAAAATTAACTAACACCTCAGAGACCAAATTTTTTGGTAGAATAATGTTCAAGGGTCATACCAGCAGACTTAGACTAGAGATACATTTGGTTCCATATCTGTTCTTTTTAGACATGGGCTAGCATGGCAGAAGTAAAATGATCATTCCACATGATGAAAGTGAGGTAATTTCAGAGCATGAACCTTTAAAATGTTTAATGGAGCATAAGCTTTTTTGTTCCTGGACTTCCACCTCAAATCAGTGGAAAATTACATGCAACAAAACTTCATGCCAGCTTGTGAACACTCACTCCTGAAGGCAATTCCTGCAATATTTTATAAAGTTTGGTAAAATATTGACAAAAGATCTATCTTAGGTCACAATTTCTGCCTGTCATCAAGTGATACCTAATGTGCTTTTAGTTGAAGAGCAGATGCTTGTTCAAGTTCTTCTCCTTCACTGCACAGCAGATTAGAAATACCGAAAATGCAAAACTAAATGTTTTCTGCAAACGCATACTGTAAATGCTTTTATTCTTTTAATGAAAAATTAAGAGGGAAAAAACAGACTTTCTGGGCTCATGTTCCAGAGAAGGAATTTAATTTGGTCAAACCAGGAGAAGTCCAAAGTCTTCAAGCTCCATAAATCTGACGACTTGTAAGTGTCCTTGATTTGCTGAGGTAAAAAATACTTTCAAGTTAAAAGTTTCAATCTATCCTATCCTTTGTCTTTTTCTTTATTTAGAAATGCAGATGAACATGTGAATTCACCATTGTGAAATTTGTCAACTTAAAATCTCTTTTTTACAAAGACGTACCTGAAGTGCTGACATTTTATTTTGTGTCTCAGTATCCTGGTAAAACATAGAATGAGGCAGAGCAATGTTCTTGGGAAACAATCAAAAAGAAGGCACATTTGGAAAAGTGGGAGATTCACTGGATCACGCGGATTGGTGATGCATAGGGGAAATTATCTTCAAAATTCACTAACCTCTGGCTGTTACTAAATGTGAACATTACTGCGGGACATTAGGCACAGGACAGGAGTGGGGAAGGCTTTCACTGTTTAAATTCTCTAACACCACAAACAACATTCTTGCCTTTATTCCTATATGTATGTGCGTTGGCACTTTTGTACATTTTATATTTCTGCAAGTTGAGTTATGATAGTAGTAAGAAATAAATATTCGTATAAGAATTAAATTCATTCCCTGAATTAGACTGAGGTAGTCAGAATTTCAGACTTTAAAGTGCTACTTGTATAGATTATCTTAAAATTTAGTCCAATTTTATTCATAAAGTCAGTATATATCATAGTTTCATCTTTACAATGTCTTCAATCTTCTGAAGTTCCTGCTTTTGCAGCACTTGCCATCTTAAATAAGGTTTTAAGATCTCATATTTCTAAACTGAAATGAAAGATCATCTCTTATGTGCAGCTTTCTAATTCATAAGTAAGTTTCATGATCCTTGTACTTGTAAGGAAATAGAAATACATAAAAGATCAAGTGCTGGAAAAATATCTAGTTATCAGACAAATTTGTCATATGTTGGTGGGATTAACTTCTGACATTTTAGATTTTCACCAAATGTGAATCAGTAGAAGTGCAAAGCACCTCTGAAGACTCACTGAGCTCAATGATCTGTGTTTTTGAAGAGAAGATACCAGATTCGCTAAAAATACGTACTATATGCCCTGTATATTCAGCAAGAATGGAAGTGGTGAATTTTTAATGAAAGTTTCCTAGCAATTCTAATATCAACTATGTTCTATTAAAAAAGAATCATGATACTACAAAACAAATTTCAAAATTCTATATTTTGCCCCCTAATTTAATTCTCTGGAAACTCAACCAGGATTCGGAAAGCGAGGCTTTTCTAGTTTACTCTTATATCCCCAGATACAAACTGGTCTGCTGCTTAGTTTAAGTCTAAACACTGTGTTACTGATGTTTTCACTAGAATAAGGTTAATTCTCTCAAATCTAGATGTGAGACATAGCTCACAGAAGTACACTTCTGTTGGTACTGATAATGTAATTAGTATCAAAGATAGGTGCAGTGTGACAGCAGAATGGTGCACTGCTCCTCATTCAGGGAATGTGTTCTGGCTGACCTTGAGTCCAAGGAAAGTATTTATCAGAAAATATGAGAAGACTATGCAGATGCTTTTTCTCTACACATACAAAAAAAAAAAAAACAAACCACAAATCAGACCAGAAAAACAACCATGGTTAAAAAGATTGTTTAACCAGGTAAACATCAGTAAGAGTGCTATAGTGTATTTAGCTACAATTGCTTAGTAAAGAGTAAACTATGATGTAAATAAATATTTCTTTGGATATTTTCAACTGACTTCCAAGTGATAATAGAAATATTCCAAATATGACTTGCTATCAGCAGAGATGCATTCATAGAATCATAGGCCACAGAATCATAGAATCACCAAATCACAGAATGACTTGGGTTGGAAAAGAGCTTAACGATCCCCATTGATCAGGCTGCACAGGGGCCCATCCAACCTGACTTTGAAATGCCTCCAAGAATGGGGCATCCACAACTTCTCCGGGCAACATGTTCCAGCACCTCACCACTCCCAGAGGAAATAATTTCTTCCTAACATCTAATCTAAATCTTCCCTCTTTTAGTTTAAAGCTGTTCCCCCTTGTCCCATCACTATTAGACTATGTAAAAAGTTGATCCCCCTTCTGCTTGTAAGCTCCCTTCAAATACACAGCCTATGTTTCTACTTGATGACAACATAAAGTTCTCATTAATTTTTAAGCTAGTAGGCTGTTTAAAACTGACATTTTTATCAGTTTCTAACATAATTTCTTTTGATAAAGCCTGTTGCTAAAAATAAAAATGATAAAATTTGAGAAATTGAAAGGGATTTCAAAGGAGATTCAGACCTCATTTCTGATGTCTGGTGCAATTGATGTCTGAGGCTTGTTAGAGACTGTTAGCTTCATAACATTATGAGAAGGGAGAATGTGTTTTCTAATATTCTCGAGACTAAATACTGTTGGAGCATTAGCACACTCTGGGGAAGGTTACCCCATAGAGGATTGGTTCTACTTATTAAAAACCTGTCTAACTGTGTTGTAAAATGATTATAACAATGAATGACTTTCTTTGCTGGGTGGCAAAACTGATAGCATGAATTCACAACAAATGTCCAAAAGATACTTTTAGTGCTTTGACTTTCTCGGTGGCTATTTTTCCATGAAAAATTGCAGTGCTCTCTACTGAGCTCTTGAAGTTACTGACCACAATGGACTTGGCACTAAGCACCTGCTTAACTTTGAGAGCAGCTCCAAACCACTACTACTCCCATGCACCTCCTGTCTAAGAGATCGGTTGCAGTTCATCTGCAATCTTTGTAACAGGAGACGGTCTGAAGAAATAAGGCAGGATCTGGAACAAAGCCATGGTGACTCTGGATGTTACTACTGATAAGCCATGTACTCCCACCTCCCAACTGGCAGTCAGTTGTAGAGCAAATCAGCTACTCTACACTTGTAGTTATTAACTGCTGCTGTTTAAACACTGCGTATTGATGTGACATAGAGAAATAGAAATGAGTCACTGAATGTCTACAAATATGGATGAGTATGAATATGAATATGTGAACAACTTGCAAAGATCAGAGGCATGTGAATACTCAGTTGTAGCAAAAAGGATAAGAAAATCTTACAGCTTGTTTTTATATTTTAGCCAGCTACTACAAAAACCACAGCACATGGTAACATTGTGACCCTTATCTTTCTTAATGGGGTGTCTGTTCTTCACTGGGATCTGCTAGGCATGCAGCCATGGAGTTCTATATTAAAACTGGCTAGTATCAGTGAAACTTGTACAAATAGACTGAATTTTCCAAGCTCACTCTGCTGCAAAGAGACAGATCTGGCACTTCGCAAGCAATCATCAGAGTAAGCTTTTTAATCTTCAGTACTTAGAAAGATGAATTAAGAGCTAAAACTTCATACTAAAACTGTGGAGAATCTTTAAGGCCAGTTTCATTTGGCTCTAAGAAGATCAATGAACTCTAATGCTTCAAAGAATTGTTATTTCAATTTACAACTAATTTCCTTATCTTTTTTGAAACTGGTCTTATTTCACATACATTAATGTCAAAGCTGTTAACTTAACACCTTAATGACCATAGCTCCATCACTCTTCCTGGGTTTTCTGCAAGAAATTAACTTACTACTTAGAAAATTGTGCGTTGAGTCTCAGTAAGGTACAGTGTATTTCCATGTGCACCATAGGAATTGAAATAAGCTGAATACTCACCAATTAATTGGTTTAATAAAAAAAGACTTTATTTTTCAGGATTTTGTAGAGAATTCTACCTCAGACAGGGAGCAGGACAAGAAGTGGAACCGAAGACCTCAACCAATGTTACCTATGTCTATGTCCCAGATGGTAAGAGCATAAAACTCCTGGTAGGTCTGGCTATGAAAGTCTATATAGCGCTCCCAAAAGTCCATAATCAAAATTCACAACAAAAAACCTCTCCCAGAAAAATCCCACTCTGTTCCAGTTTTCAGATGCTGAAGACTTCATTTAGCACAAGCACTGTGTTTCTAAAATATCATGCCATTTTGCATTATGCTTTAGTTCAAGTGCATTGAAATGCTAATACTCACACAGATTATTCATAGGCAAAAGTGCTTGTAGCTCTTCCAGAACAGCTCACAGTGCAATTAACTTTGTCCAATTAAGGGATTCTGAAAGCTGGTCACTTATACAGCCCATATGATATTAAAGTATATTTGATGTGAAACAGTGCATATAAAGGTATAGAAGATTGTGTAAAAATTATTCCTGGTATTATTGGTATCAAAATTTGGTTCTTACACAAGAACATGTGAATTTCTTTGAGAGAATTTATGTCACAGAATTTGCACTGAACAGGAAATGTAGAGCATGATGAAGACTGCAGGTAATTTTTCATTTGGAAATTACACAGTGGGCAGTTTATATCTACTGCAGATTGCAAAAGGTAAGAATTTTCAGCTGGAAAATTTCAGTAGTATTTGAGTTGCATACTTTTAATTTGTGAAACTTTACAGTTTCAGAGCAGTGGTTGTTACTTGCTAGCAACTGATATTATCTGCTAGTTTTGCATAGATTTCCCTCCGTTTTCTGCCACAAGCCACGGATGTCTATCCTCTGAACCACACCTGCAGAACTTAAAACAGATCTTTTAAGAGAAGTGAAAGATGTGTTCAAACATGAACGTGTAATAGGAATGTTCAAAAAATATGCCTTTTCTTCTTTTAAAGTTTTGGAAAGTCCTTTTTCACCATCACAGCTGACTAAATGCATATTTTAGTAGTCTTTTCATTATGTTATATTGTTAAGAATTCTCACCTGAGCAATGTGTATAAATACTTTGATTACTTGGCTGTACGCTGTAAACACTACATTTGTATATATGTGTTTATCTATAAATATAAAGTCTGAAAATAAAAAATAAAAAGGCTGAATGCATCTTGTCTACAGTTTCAGTTGCACCCTACTGAGCCTTCTATACCTACTTCTATACCTAGTCTACCTTTCACACTATCATGTGTAAAATTAAGTGCTGCCAAAAAATACCAGTCTGTCTTTAGGAGTGTATAACTGTCTGAAGCATTTTTGAACCCAAATCAATTTTTCTGTCCTCATCTGAACTTAATAAAAAAGAAATGACCATTTTAACTTAGAAATGACAATGTACATATCTATTTTTTTTTTTTTTTCTTTTTAAAGCAAAATAAAAATATTTACTTTTAATGTAGCCATGGCTACAAAAAAGATGGCCAGGATTTTGAGGTATAGATTTCATTGGTAATAAACATGATTAAATGTGTCTGGTAGCAGAAATTGGATTAAAGATACCACAGGCTTTATATTTTACCTACTCTCTCTCTTCATCTTGATCATATTACGAAGCGGCCTATATGGGTAAAGAAGTCCGTCCATGATATGTGGCACACCTGCCTTGATACTCAGCATTTGAATGCAGATGCTGTATTCAGTTGTATTTTAGGAACAACAAATAAGTTAACAACTGCCTGCCTGGCAGGATTGTCTCTCACTTTCATGATGCTTACTTCAAAGATGTATAGGTTATCTCAAGCAAGTAGTATGATACAATGGATAGAAAACTGAAAATTTCCTGTAAAGAAATATAGCTAAGGTTTGTAAACTTTAAGAAGTACATCTAAGTTAATGCGAGGCTATTTACCCTAATGTAAACTCTGCTGATTATGCTTGGATTTACATTATGCCTTTGAAAAAAAATTTTGACAATTAAATTAAGTAGGTACTTGTATTCCAGAAAGTGGAGCTCTCGTTACCACAGGGATAAAGTTATGAGTGTAAGAACTCAAAAACAAAGTCTCCAAAGTTCAAGTCTCTTTAGTCGCATCAGTGCAGCCAAGTTACGAATATCTGTATTAAATTCTTCTTTCTCCAGAAATATGTGATACATAAGTGAGAACTGATAATGCTTAAAATGCATGGATTAGGTCAGGCTTGCTCAAACATTTACACTGAGATTTCACTTTAAATTTAATCCTAGGAATTACATTTTCTTGCCATTTTTCTCAACCTTTATTAGGAATTATTCTAATGCATTTTATGCTTCAGGAATTCTATTTGTTGATTTAAAATAAAATAAAATATTGCTACCTGTAAGTCAATTAAACAACAAGATATAGATTAGTAAGCAGTAATTCCCGGTGTGCTCCTCAGCACAAAGCTGAAGGCCAAATTGTGTCACAGTACCTATGCTTATATTTACTGTGCTGCAATTCCAGCAAACTGTCTCATTACAGGGTTTTTTAGACATCATAGATGAAATCTTTAAACTATAATATGAATTGTTTTGTTTGAAAAGCATCTCAGTATAAAATCAAATTAGCACTGAAATGAGAACATACGGTTTTATTTGAGTCATCCATATTGGTGTTCTTTATTCAGACTGATGAATTTTGAGACTTTAAGGCCAAAAGCCCACTCTATGGAGAGCCATGGTAGGTCGTAGCTAGTATGAGGAAAAGCTGCTATTACGCAGGATACCTATGTGTTTAGACAATGTTCTTTTATTTTTTTCCTAGAATTTTAGAATTTGGTATTAGGATCTAAAACAAAACTTAAAAAGAATAAAGCTCTCTGTTATGTTTAAGGAAAACATCTTGAATCCTTGCATAAGAACTGCTTATGGATTGTTTAAGCTGATTAGTTACTTCCATGATTTCGGGAATTCAGTAAAACTTTCTGAGTAACTGATGCTTAGATATAGCTTCTTTTTAAAACAAGATTTACTGATACATTTCAAAGGCAGTTTAAAAACATGCAACATTTTGATGAATAGTCACTTGTTATCAGTAGTACATGAAGAAACAAGAGACTAGTGAAACAGTCTTGTTTTGTTGTAGCTTGCAAAATAAGGTTGGTCAGAGTTTCTTCAATCTCTGCAGAAAAGTTGTGCTTTTCTTTCAGACTACACCCGGCAACTTCAACATCAAGCCAATTTGGTAGTCACTGCAATAAAATAACTAACAGTAGTATTTATTATTGAAGATGGTAGTGAGCTTAAAGGGGAGTAACTTTGACTTCTGCTATCAGTTCTTCTTCTTTAACCTGCAGCTCGGCCTGCAATCACATGAGCGATTCAGAAACCGGAGAGAAGTGAAACCTTGAGTTTGCTGGGAAAACTCCAGAATTCGTAAAGTTAAACTGTGCCTCCTTCAATATGACTAACATATGGTCTTAACAAATTCCACCAAATCTGTGTAAAGAGAACAGCTCCAGAAAATATTTCTGCAGTTTTTTTCCATTCCTCTGTTGACTTTCGGCATGGCACTGACTGCTAGGATTTGGTTCTGTCTGAATTATTGGCATAATGTTTGCAATTATTATTTCTACAAAAAAAGATCTTTTTGATGCATTAATTCACTGCTATATTTGCAGCACTGTTTTCCCACAATTAACATTGCACCTCTTTTTAGTGATGGTAGGAAATGAAGTTTTCTGTTTGTGGCAAGGAGATACAATACATTATTGGCTTTATTTTTCTTTTAAAAAAAAATTTTGTAGTAAAAAAATACTATATCAACATTCACTGACAAGGACTAAAATTCTATTTCACCCTAAACTCTACACAATTCCAAAAGCTCGAAAGTGCCCTGGCTAAGCCATTTTTGTTTGTTTAGAGAGTTACAGTTCTTATAAAAATGAGTCTAAAATGTTATTATTACACAATTTCTAGATTAAGTTGTTAAATATATAGGATATATTCTCTTGCAGTGTCGTCAAAAAAAAAAAAAAAAAAGAAAAGAAAAAACCAACACAGAATTACATCTTTAACTTTACATACCAGTAGTTCATAAAAGCACTTTTGTTCATTAACTTAAATCCTTGCAGACAGCCTCTGGTTTTAAAAGCCATCTGGTGGCTGATAAGAATACAAATTCTTATCTCCTTTCCTAAGGCAAGTGGATCGCAGCCAAATGCAGGATGAAAGCTCCAAAAATGCCACCATCTTGGCTGTAATCTGCTGCTCTATGAGGTCACTAGATCTGAGATTAACAATGCATTGGGCACTGTGGGGGATGGAGATGAGAGAGGAGATGAGCAATCATTTTTTTAACGCAATTTTTTCCTTTGCCTCTGTTCAGGACGTCATTTAAACCATTTGATGTACTACTGGGTAAAGGTTAATTGTATCTTCAGAATGAATGCAAAGTGTAACAACTTGAGAATTAAACTATTCAGTTACTACAGATGTATTTTCTAACTCTGGATTGGAAAATAAGCATAGTTACGCAATCTTCTATCAAAGAAGATTTTGTGATGCCAGAATTTCTTTGTGTCCTGTTTGTTTTCCTGCATCTGTACATATATTGTCACTACTATCAACACACGTGATACTAGCTAGTGTATCTGAAAGGAGAGATTTCTGAAAACATTTTATTCAGCTGATCTGAGGAAGCCACAGAGTCAGGGCATAAGATTGTCTTCAATCATATACTGTTCTGGAATAAATCTGAACAACAAAAATTGCTCTGTGGAGTGGTGGTAAAACTTGAAATGAAAATGAAAACTGCTTTATGAAAATAACATGTCGGTTTTGTCTTACCAGTAGGTCTCATAACTAGCTGGAACAAAATAATAACCTTTGAAAAAATGAAACTGTCAATGTAAAAGAACACAGCCACTATAGTGTGCTGATATTTACAAAGTCCCTAAGAATAATAAGCTTTCTATATTCTTTGGGCTCGAAAGAAAAGTGCAAGGTGTAGATGCATCCAAATATTTTTATGAACTCTGTATATAAATCCCAGATGTTAACATAATTTCTGGGAAGCCTATGAGTCAGTGCTGGAGAAAAGTGTCTATATGGAACAAACTGATTTTTTTTTTTTTTTTTTTTTCAGAAATCTAGTTTTCACATTGGTATTGAGCATGTGGCATTCCTTTAGAATTTCAATTCCCAGAAATCCCAGTTAAGCCTTAAGCCTTTTTTTTTTTTCTCTCTCTTTTCTTTTTTTCCTGAAGTTTTTACCTGCAGTCCATTTAATATTAGCTTGTTCCAGGGTCGCTGGAAGGGGATAGGAGACTTCTCACTTTGGTCCCATTTACTATGGGAGGGTTCTTTGGATGAGATCCTCTGCTGTATATCTTCTCCATTTCCATCAACCATATCTGTCGCAGCTCCCAAGTCTCCTCTTACAGTATCTTTCCCTCATTTCCATCTTCCCCTGTAATTTTGAATCCCTACCCTTTGATTTGAGCATAAAATTTTGGGAGTTTTATGTTGTGGGTTTCTCAACTCTGTGCTCTGTTGTATCCAGTTCCATTTCTAATCAAATTGAATCCAGTTGGTAAGTCACATGTAAAAACTGACTGCTGTCTGGTGCTCTTCAGTGTTGGGTTACATAATGAAAAAAAGTTTATAATTCAGTAGTATGAGGTCTAGCCTCTGTTTCTCACAAAACTCTGTACTAGCCTGATGCAAGTAATGAAGAGGAAAAAAAAAAAAAAAAAAAAAGAAAGCCAAAAAAAAAGGAAAACCAACTGTGTTTTACTAGATTTCAGTGAAGGAGAAATTTATGTTTTGAATGCAGTAATCCCTCATCCTTCAAACAGTTCCAGTCAGACAGGTTACATGAAGCAAATACAGTCTAATAATAGAGACAGACATTCCTCACATTAATTGCTTTGGCCACTTGAGTAAACAGTTTCTACCAGCAGTATTTTTACACACATTCTTCCATAAAATCGACACAAATAATTGGAGAGCAAAGAGTGTTTTAATCTTTTTACTTTGACCACCACTGTCTTGTAGAAAAAACAGCAGCTCATGCCACAGCATCTTGTCCTCCTTCCAGACACCAAGTTCAGAGCCCAGATGTGTTTCCTACATCCCCTCGTCAGTGCCAGTGCTGCTGCTGGGTACCCCACAAGCCACCCTTCTCCCAGCCTCCCTTCACATGGCAAAGCCTTCAGCCCCACCACTCTGGTGCCTCCCCTCTGCTCCTATCAGCTATTTCTACATCTGAATATCATTTGATTGTTTAAAACAGAGAGGTTTGGATGTGGTGGTGATAAGGGACATATGATGTCCTAGATAGGATGAGAGGAATTTGCAAGATATTCAAGTAGAAGCAATGTCACAGTTATCACACTCTTCATAGTCTCATAGTCCACAAAAGCTTGTTTAATTATACTATATAGAGAAAGACGATACATTTCTCATAAAATCTATTCAGATAGATTTTATATTTGGCATTTGATAAGACTTTCTTCCTTCTTGTATCAATAATTTTTTTCAAAGTGGCCTAAGTATAAATAAAAACATGTACAAAAAAAAGAAAGGAATAACAATGCTGCAGATGAAGTTTATTTTTTTTTTGTAACTGGTTCTTATTAGTATGTTTTCTAATTGATCTTGCATGACAACTAATTCCTTATGGTGAGCCACTGACATATCAGCACTCATACGTAATGAAGGCTAGGGCAGCATATGCAGCACACAGGTACAACACAAACTTTATTTCAGGAGCTTAACTTGAACTTAATAAGTTTGTAGGCATAGTGGCCCTCAACATTTGGGCTAATCTAATCCTTGGTGCATGGGTAGACTCACAAGCACCTCTGAGGACGTTCCTCAGCTGCCTCTCTCTACCTGCTCCACTGTAAAAATTCTCTCAAACCAACTGACAGCCCCTAGCCCTTCTCCTTCTCTCCCACCTACAGACATAATAAACATTAAGACAGGTTTGAGGAGAGATTTGTTTGCACTGACTGTGTGCTTCTCATTAGAAAGAGGAAACACTTTGCCATCTGGGTTTGGGCTCTGCAGTTAGGGTCTGGAGCTTTTCAGTGCTGGAGATGAATGGTAAAGTGTAATTCATGTTGGATATTGCAGCTAAAATGCAAACATTTTTCAGCTACATTTTGAGGAATTTGAGTCCAACCACAGACCCAGAGCACAACAGTGACAAAACTCTTTTCAGCTGTACTACTGTATGCAGTAACTCAACTGCACAGAGCTTTGATGGCCCTGTTACACTTGCTTTCAATCTTGTGCTGGTGCTGGATGTTTGCCACTGGAAATAAAAATGCAACTTTATCACTTAACTCTAGGAAAATTTTTCCCTGTGCCATATGGGTAAAACATCCAGGAAAACCCCCTTTTTGAAGCAAGAAAATGCCTTGATACAGTATGAGGCGGTTGAGGAACAGAAGCTACAACAGGATAAGCAGCAAGAAAATAAGAACAAAGTGGAAGTGTAACATTATTTCTGAGCACAGTGAAGGGAGAAAGAAGAAAAAGAGAATGATATGAAATTAATAGGCATTCTGAAATGTCCAGGTGTAAGTTATCTGACATTAGTTTCTAGAAAGTTTTCTATTTCAAGAATAGAAAGGAATTACAGGAAGAAAATAGAAAATCTCAGTAATAGACCTATAGAAACTGCAGGTTACAGATACTGTAGATATTCCCCAGCCTACTATTCTAGGCAGTGGAATAGTTCTTTCTTTATTCAGTCATTCCTTGCAGAAATTAAGTGGATTTAACCCACTCATCCCTTTTCCTTTGCCCTTTCTAAAATCAGGAGGGTGATACATCTGGAGAGTCCTCAGGAAAAGTGGCACAATTCCACCTCATGTTGCTTCTTGTTAAATTTAACGGGGGGTCCCAGGAGCTGTTAATAGATAAATTTGTTCTGGATCTCCTTTCCTCGAGCAGCACTATTATACTTCCACAGTGTTACGCAGAAATAAAGAGGTGGAAAAAGAGAGGAGCTCTGGAAAAAGGTTAGGGTTTAAGTCCTTCAGGAATACATAATCTCTGAAATGTGATGATATAACAGGCTATCCTGGTGCTATATTCTTTGATTCCTTTCTCTCTGCTCCCAATTTTCAACATTCTTCAAAGTATTCCTTCTGTGCTCGAATACTCCTGCCAGCTGTTTTCATCATCTGCCTCTTATTTGGCTTCCTATGATGAGGCAGATGTTAGCTCCTCTGTGGTTAGCCTCAGCTGGTCCCAGACACACCAAAGCTGAATGCTGAGGAAGCTGGTGCCCATCTCTAGGAAGTGTAGCCCCATGACTATTCATGAAGCTGCAAAGTAGAAAGAACATCTTAAATGTGGCCTCATTAACAACAACAGACCATGGCTGACATTTTGAATAAAGGAAAATTAGGACATGCAAAATCAATAATTATAGTATCATATCAAACATTAATTAAGAAGAGATATTGCAATATTCATAACAAACCTGTGGGAGGCAAGTCAAGGTTGGTAGGATTAATTCTACCAGCAGCTTATATCCTTCTCAGCATAGTAGTTCATTGCAAATGGAGAAGCATAGAACAGGACACATTAGCTTCTGAAGCACTGAGGCTGTGGATAGTAGATTGCTGAGGAATTTTCTGAGCCTGAAAGCTTATTAAGAACTAGATGGTCAAACACTAGATCAAGGAGTTAGTTTGTCTCATTCAGCTTTTATTTTGATTCTGTCCATTGGTTTTAGGAGAAATTTTCTTGTTTTACAAGAGTTTTACAAGAGCTTGAAAGACTGGTAATTCAAACACCTGAATGCTAATTTTCATAGATTTCAGTTTTTTAGTTTCTTCAGGCTCCATTCAGCAGATATTTTTCAGCAAGTTCAAAGTGCTTCACACGCAAAAAGATTAAAAAAATATTGGTGTGCTTGCACTGCTGATCATAATGGGTCATGCTTATAGATTTTCACCTACCGACATACAAGAGTATTTGCTTGTATAAACAGAGATTATTCCTAATACAAAGTTTCTGGAATTCACAGTAGCCACTAAAAAAAAATTAGCCTGCCTAAAGGAAGTTGAGTAGAAACAATTAATATGAAGGGAAAAAAAAATAAAGATAATATTGAGCAGAAATGAATTATAGGCTTACTTAGGCATATGCACACAATCTAGAGGATGAAACTTTTGTAATTTTTCAGTTTATTTAATCTGAAAGGCCCACATACTGAGTTACATTGCTAGAGTTAACATCTGCAGTTTGGTTGGTACATGCCCTTGGTGCTGGCATTAGCCCTGTGACCACAGTGGCTCCTATTGCTCAGCTCTTTTAGTGGCTTGGCAACTTTCATATTCCCTCAGGCTGTATGGTAGAGTGAGCGGACACCCACACTGGATGCCAGCAAAGTCATCTTAATGAATGACATCTTACGAGCCTTGTGAAAGTAATTTGCTTTGCTCCATGGCGTAGTTGGCTAACTTCCTATTACTAAGGGTTCGGGCTAAATCCAGCACTAAAACAATGCAGATTCTTGCCTTTTGGGCAACATATCACAGAATTCGGTCTTATTCAAAGTAATTCCTTTGTTTGTCTTCTGAAAGGAAACTTAAATGTTACACTGACCTGAGGAGCATTTATCTGCTATCCCATTTAAAGGGTAATGAATTAACATCTAAAGACTTGGCATTTTTACAGCAAGGTATACCTAATGTAAAACATACAACAAAGATAATGATAAAAATCTCTTGCTGGACTGTGGTTTGATGAGGACTACTATTAGCTGTTGGGTGCCAAAATTAAAAAGTTGAGAGCACAGGGAAGAGAAAGGAAGGGAAAGGGAAGGAAATTGAAAGGAAGGGAAAAGAAAGTGAAAGGAAAGGGAATTTTTTTCTTCCTCAAAACTGCCTATTGCCTTTGCTCCCCAGATTCTGGTTCTTCTGAAAAGATTCATCAAAAGAGAGAGCTGCATGTGCATTGGGGAAATTACATTTTTCTGCCACAAACATTTGGCATGAAAACTGTTTCAGTGGAAGGGACAGTGGGGGCTTGAAAAGAAAAATGGTCTTTGATTTGACTGAACTCGGAAGCTCTAAGAATAGCATCCAGCACTGCTGTTTGTACAGATAGTTCCCAGTCAGCTCATACTGTGTGCATGTGGAGAGTGCTGAGCTGTGTGTACATGTGAAGCTAATTTATCTAGATAGTGAAAGTGTGAGGAAGTTCTGTGAGGTGAAGCCAGGTCCTACATCTTGTTCATTCCCAAGGGTATGGTGTGAAAGACTGCTGCACTCTTCAGGCAAAATTGTGCTCAGGTTATGACTTGAAAGCATGATGCGAAATACAGTCCTTTTCCTTTACTTTGGAGTAAACTGGTTGTCAAACATAGTATTGCTATCTCACTGCTGCTGTCACAGCAGTTATTGCAAGATTGTTGAAGATCATGCACAGTTAAAATTTATTTATTTCCATGGTTGTGAAGATTTTTCAGGGGCACACTTCCCTCTTCCCTGTCCCACAGCAGACTTTCTGACGCATGTTTATTCAAAATTATGCCAAATAAAATGTTCACTCTCTGGAATCCAACTTAATGGGAACAGAATTTATCCTTGAACTTCTGAGCAGAAGTGTACAGAATGAGGAACAAGAAAGGCATAGATTTATCAGCACCCATAGAATAGTATGGGGACACCACATTTCTGCCACTTAGAGATTAGTGTTCTGGAGGAAGCACTGATGTAGGAGTGATGTTGACTGCAGATGGACAAAATGATCCTGCCATAGTGCTGTGACACTTCTTAATTACTCAGGTAATTAAGGTAAGAATTCATTTCTGAAGAAGGGAAGTTAGCCAGTTTTCAAGAACAACAGCAAGTGACAGAGACTGTGCCATGACTTTAGCTGCCTGCAAGAATTTCAACACATGAAGTACTATAGAAAGGCATTATATACACTTTAGTAAGATAATTTAATAAAATAACTTGTGTAATCAGTGAGGAACCCACAAAAGGATATCAGCAGGTACAAAATTTATGAACAAGTGCAGGACAGTGAAAGACACTGCTTTTCATGCATTTCAAGAAGTTTATTTTTCTAGTCTGGTTCAGCTTTGACCCACTTTCGAATATAGATACAATAACATTATAAGAGGTTATAAAGTCAAAACAAAGAAAATATTAGCATTTTGTCCTCAGAGCTGCCTGTAGTTTAGCTGTATCACTGATATACAAGGGTCTGAATGGGGACATATGGTCACCATCAGCTTGGATATTTAATTTTGAGATGACACTTCTATTAATCCATCTGTAAAGGAGGAAGCTACCATGTAACTGGTTACAATTAGTGAACCACAATTTTCTCTAACCACTTCACTCTAAACCAAAAGCCAAAATGGCTTTTTTGAATTACAATATCACTCCCAGATTTGCATGTACTGACGAATTCCCAAGGTTAAGATTCAAGTCATACTGTAAAACCAACCCTCAATTATAAGTTTTTAGAGAGGAAGATTGGTGGCAGTTGGTGCCTACTATAAAAGCCTCATTAAAGCCCCTTCTGTTTGAATGTTATGAAAGGGAATCACCAGATGGAGGCACAGATCCATGTGGTAGCCCTACCTTAAATATGAGTTTTACCTAACACTTTGAGGGCAGTAGAGTTGTTTTCTATTTTTTTCTTTTCCTCCCTCTAACTAACAAGTTACTGAGGTTCAAGAGAGGAGATATTAGGTTTAATTGCTCCTGACCACTAATCCACTGTAATGCCATATGCTAAATATGTTGTTCATTGTTAAGCCTAGAGACAGGTTGGGCCTCTCTGGTAATGTAAACCGTCTCCCATTTTCCATGGAGCTAATCTAATTTCACCTCCTTACAGACCTCAGATTCCAGTAAAGATACTTAACTCTTCCTGCTTTGTATCCTGATGGATTTCTGAATGGTAGGAAATCTGATATAGTAGCTAATGATGCTGAAACCTGCTGACTAATTGGTAAATTATTTTCTCTGGTGCTGCTTGCTAAAATGAGTAAGATATTGAAGGAGAACTTACTGTATCGTGTGCTCAGCCTATTGGTTTAAAGAGGCAGCTCTCTCCTCATCAGCTACAAAGTTTAACTTTTCACACCTCTTCCCCCTGCTAGTCCCAAAGCACGTTTGAAGAATATGTGATTTACTAGATGAGAGCTACTGGCAGGCCAAGCCATGTGAGTAAAATTTATGTTTTTTGAGGAGGCGTTGTCACCTTGTGCAGCCTTTGGCGTGGGAGGATTTTTTTGTGGCGTGGCTTTGGGATGGATCCAAACCATTAAGTGCCAAACAGTATAACCAGAGCACTTTTTGTAGTTATGTTGTGTTTTGTGCTAAGCTACTTTAGAAACTGCCACCCACCAAGTCTGTTTCTTAAATCAAAGAGGTCATTCTTACTTAATACAAAATGTGTGCATTTGTGAGAGGCAGGAGGAAGGCAGATAAGATGTATTTTGTGCAGATAAGAGTGAGTACTGAATTGAAACACTTTTTATAAAGTGAAATGTAGCATCTTCACTCACAAGAGAAAAAAAAAAGAAAAAAAAAACTTCATGGGAAATTGTAGTATCTATTCAGAGCCAAAATAAGTTTTTATACTAATATAATTCAGCAGATGTTCTACTCAAATTAAGAGGATATGAATTGAGTCAGGATATTGATGTATAACATCATGTCTTGGTCTACCTTCTTAAGACTACTCTATAGTTAAAAAATGAATTCTAGTCCAGAAAGGACTCCAGATGTCATGCTAGCCGAATGCACTTAAGGATCCATTCTACCAGCACTGGGATGAACCATCTCTGAGGTGGAACTCAGTGACTCCTCTATTCCAGAAAAAAACAAAACACTGTATTTAGGAGGAGGGAAAGTAACAGCTCCAACTGCAATTCAAGGGAAATTGTGTTGGCACAGTGTAATTAACTATGTTGAAAGCTGGCCAGGATACCGTAGCTAACATTCTTCATTCCTGGAATAGATGCTAGAGGATTTTAGCAATCATAGGTGCTCAAAACCTCAAATTTGTATTGAGTTCAGAAATTACAGGATGATGGGTGTGACAGAATATCTTCTCTATTTCAAACAGAACATGAAGTCTTTCTAGTCTTTTGAGCATTATGTATACTACTGTGGTGGTTTCACCCAATGTGCAGCTAAACTCCACCACACTGCTCTCTTGCTCCTCCTCAAAGAAACATGGAGATAATACAGTGAAAATGGACTGAAAAACTGAGATAAGGACAAAGAGGTCACCTACCATTTATCATCATGGGCAAAAAAGACTCAGTATAAAGGAGTTAAATATAATTAATTGACTGTTACTAACAGACTAGAGCAATGAGAACTAAGAGCAAACTAAACATACCTTCCTCCCATTTGCCTTCCATCTCCTTCCCCCAAACCAAATGAAGGAAATGGGAATGGGGGCTGTGGTTCATCTCTACCCCATGGTTACTCTGCCCCTGCTCCATGTGGGGTTCCTCCCACAGGATGCCATCCTTGACAAACTGATCCTGCATGGGCTTCCCTGAGGCTGCAGCTCTCCAAGAGCTGCTCTAGCATGGCTCCAGATCACAGGGTCCACCCTTCAGACACTGCTCCACATGAGTCCACAAGGGCAGCAGCTCCCTTGGTCCTCCAGCCCCTACAGCAGACTGCTTCTCATGGGCAGCTCTCGCCCGGGGTGCTCCTTGCAGGGATTCTTCATGGGCTGTACCTCCTTTACGCATCATCCACAGATGCACTGTGGGCTTCTCCATGGATACACGTGGAGATCTGCTCCACATGATGCCCATGGGCTGCAGGGGGACAGCCTGCTCCCTCAGATCCTCTTCTTGGCTGCAGGGAGCTCCTGCTCTGCAACTGGAATACCTCCTGCCTCCTCCTGAACTGACCTTGGGGTCTGCAGTTTCTTACTCCTTTCTCCCAGCTGCTGTTTTACAGCATATTTTCTTTGTCTTACAGCTGCCTTTCACATAGGTGCAACTACTGTCTCACTGTTTTTGCTTTGGCCAGCAGCAGGTTCCACTTGGAGCCTGCCGGAGATGCTTCTGATCTGACATGTGGTAAATGTTGTGCTGTGTTCACTCCTGCCCTCCATCACTGCCCCTTGTCTCCCTCTTCTCCCGAACATTGCTACATAAACCCAACATAAGCAACACATAGCGCAAGGCCAGGTGATGGACCCTTGTTCCTACCAATGCAAAGTCCCTGGTAAGAATTATACAGCTATTACTAGCTGAGAAACATCACCAATAAAACAAATGAGACCAAGCCCACCTAGTCTGCTTCCAACATCTTACACATTTAATGTTAATTTGGCTTCCTTGTATATCTGAATCGTTTCTATAAAACAGTGCAAAATTGTAATTGCGATTCACGCAGTATCTCCTAAAGAAATCTGTTCTATGATTCTATGATTCTAAAGGAATCCCTTTCAGTCAATTTTATGTGAGGTAATTTGTGTTAATCAAACCTGGTTAAAAAAGATAATTGGGTTTGAATGCTGATTTTATGCTTCAGTTTGTACTTTCTGGTCCTCATTTTGTGCTGAGACTTTCTTCTCCAGAACCTCATGTGATAAATATCTTTCTTGATATGCTTTCTCTCTAAGCAGAGCTACTTATTATCCTACTCCAGGTGATGTAACCTTCCCAATAACACCTTTTCCCAGGCATTTTTTAAACTCTGTTTCTGAAGGCTAAGTTCTATCATGAGGAGAGACAGGCACTAACTGAAGATTCAGAAGGGCTGGTGCAGGTCTGCAAAGAGAGAGTTCTGTCTCCAGGATTGGTCAAGAAGAGAAGTCTCTAGGAAGACCTCACTGCAGCTTCCAGTACTTGAGGGAAGCTTTTAAATAGGAGAGAGATCAACTTTCTATGTGGTCTGATAGTGTTAGTAGAAGTGGGAATGGGTTTAAACTAATCCAGAGATGATTTCAGTTAGATGTGAGGTAGAAATTCTTTTCTCAGAGGGTGGTGAGGCACTTACACATGTTGCCCAGATTAGATAAGTTGTGTATGCCCCATTTCTAGAGGCATTCAAGTCCAAGTTTAATGGCGAACATGATCTAGTGAGTAGCAGCGCCGCCTGTGACAGGGAGGTTGGCTCCTTCCAGCTCAAGCCATTCTATGATTCTATTATTTAATAAATTTCTGCACATCTGCATAATTCAGGCGTTCTGATCATGCATAAGATGCTTCACAACAAGAAAACATCATTTTTTTATATTCACTGACTTTTTCCTCTTTTTTTTTGTTGAAGACTGGATCACAATGTAGGAATAAGGAAAGAAAAACTAAATATGGTGACTGAAAGAGGAGTTACGTAAAGTGCATTAGCCACATATTCTCATTTGTTTTCCATCCTGCCTGGGCTTGGTCTCGACAATTGTGTGTGTTATGAATTAACATCAAGCTAGTTCATGTTCTCTACTATGCATAATGCATACATATGGGTCTTGATAAGATGTGTGTGCCATTATATTCATCCATCCAGATAGATGTTTTTTTCTGATCAGAGATTACTGGATCTGGCAGAATTGTAACAAATGATCTCCATAACTAAAACCAGAACAATAATTGTTTTCATGAATAAAAGTGCTGAGTTCAGTTTATTCTAGTTAAGTGAGGCATGTTATTGAAGGGAGTAGAGACTATCTTAACTAATTTATTTATTTCTTCTTCCAATATAACAATGTCTTCTGCTAATATGTCCACATGGGATATGACTTAGATTGTATTTAGCCTTTGATATCTACAGGGCTGCACACCATTTTACTTGCACTACATCTGAATAAAAGCTCTAGTGTCTAGTGAGTCTCAGCCTTTTAGCTACGGTTTTTGGACAAGTATCCAAAAAAGCTATGTAAGGCTGTACAGAAAATGTCATTTTTCTTTTCCATCTTCACCTATTCTTTTATATAGACATATTTTTTTGGGATGACTGAAGCACAGCTTATAGCATCTTTATGGCAGTCTTTGAAAACTCTCTTTGTTGTTTATGTTTTCAGTGATTGTGTGAAAGATGCAGCTGTTTTTGCAATACTACCATCAGTAGAATATTCTATGTCCCTAAGTAATGATGAATTCATTAGCATACTTGAAGTTACTGATGTGTATTTCCCAGTAAAAAGCAGTTCTGAAGCCATTGCCTGAGTGTGGATCGGCTACCATGTCACTTTCTTGCAGAATTTAATTCTATTGCGCTCAGTCTGATTGCTGTTTTTGTTTTTATTTTTAATCTTTTTTTTCTTTTTTTTTTTTTCTGCAGTGCTCCCTTTGTCATAGAGATTCACACTGTCTGCTCTCTCAGTTTACAGGTTACATATGCTCATTAGTCTGCAAGTCATTCTTCACAGTTCAAAGAACCACCACATCACAAAATGGCTGAGGTTGAAAGAGCTCGGGCAGTCATCTGGACCAAGCTCCTATCTTCAAGCCAGGATACTTACAGCTACTTGCCCAGGACCTTGTCCAGATGAATAATTCCAAGCAGGGAGATTCCACAATCTCTTTGAGCAACCTAGTGCCAGTTCTCAGTCACCTGCAGATAATGGATGTTCGGATGGGACATCCTCTGCTTCAGTTTGCACCTATTCTTGGCTAGACACAACTGAAACAAAAAATTTGTCTCTTGCCTTTTTACACAGATATTGATAACAGAATCTTAAGCCTTTTCTTACTTAGATTGAAGAGTCCTGGTTCTCTCAGTCTTTTCTCATAGGAAAGTTGTCTCAGTACTTCAATAATCTTTGTGACACTTTTTGGACTGTTTCCAGTATGTCTGTTTTTCTCTTGTCCTGAAAAGCCCTGAAAAGTAGCAGTAGCCTCACAAGCACTGAGCAAAGAGGGAGAGTATTACCTCCTTTGACTTGCTGACAATCTTTTGCTTAATGCCCAGGATACTATTTATCTTCTTTGCTGCAAGGGCACATTGCTAGCTTATGTTCAACTTACTGTCCTCCAAGACTCTAAGGTTACTTCCTACTGGTTACCTTTCCACCTCAGTAGCCCCCGTGTGAGGCTATTTCTGATCAAGTGCAGACCTTTGCACTTCCTGTTGCTGAACTTCATCAGCCCATTTTTGTTCATATTGTGATTCCCCTGCAACATGACTCTGGCATTTCAATAACTCCTCCCATTTCTGCATCATCTACAAATTTGTGTAGGGTGAGCTCTACCCCATCATCCAGACCGATAATGAAGATAATAAACTGGACTGGAGCCAGTATTAACCTTTGGGATACCAAGCTAGTTTCTAGCCACAAGCTAGACCTTCTGCCATTAATCAATAACTGGTTATGCTCAGCAGTAAAAGCGAGGGGAGAAAGAAGGCAGGGCTAGGATAGGATGTTCAGAGTAATGGCATTTGTCTTTCCAAGAAACTGTTACAAATAAGCTCTACTTTCCTGGAAATGGTTGAAAATCTGCCTGCTGATGAAAAGCAATGAATGAATTCCTTGTTTTGCTTTCTTCCATTTGCAGCTTGTGCTTTCTCTATTAAACTGTCTTTATCTCAACAGATATTTTTTCACTTTTTTACTCAAGTTCTCTTCCTGATCCTACTCAGAGAAAGCAAGCAAACTTCTTGTGGTACTTAATTGTCTTCTATGATTAAACCACGAAAAGAGGGAATTTCCTGTGCCCACTGCCTCTTGTCCTGGCATTTGACACCAATGAAAAGAGCTTGATTCCACCTTGTTTGCAACCTCCCATCAGGTATTTATATACACTGATAAGATCCCCCTTGGAGACTTACGCATGCTAAACAGTCTCAGCTGTTCCAGCCTTTCCCCATATGAGAGTTCCTCCATCATCTTCATGGCATTTTGCTGGATTCATTCCAGCATGTCCATGTCTCCCATGTCTTGGAGAGAACTAGAATTAGACATAACGCTTCAGATGTGTCCTCAGGCATGCTGAGTAGAGAAGAATTGCCTCTCTTGACTTGCTGATAACTCCTTGTCTAATGCAGTCCAGGATAGCATTAACTTTATTTGTCAATAAGGCACATTGACTCGTGTTCAACCTGGTGTCCACCATGATCCCAGAATCCTCTTCTGCCAAAGTGCATTCCATCTGGGTGACCTCCAATATGAACTGGTACCTGGGAAGGAAATCTTCCCAGGGGAAGGAAATCTTCAGCATAGAAGACTATCATGTAGGACAAGCAACATCAGAATTCATGCCACACTACCTCACATGTAAATGCTAGGAGAATAAATCACTCAAAGAGATAAATTTACTTCACATGTTTGCAAGAAAAAAAAATAATAACAATTTGAGTTGAGGTGGCAATGTTCTCTGGCCTTCTCCTCATACCAGTAAAAAGAGTTCTGTGTCATTGTTTTAGATCAGCCATGAGAATGAAATAAATAATTACACATAAACACAAGGTGAAAGCCAGTTTATTTGTATGACAGCTTCTCTGAAAGGGTATGGGACAAGGTACTGTCACTGTTGGAGTGTTGGCTGGGATGGCCTCGGCTGCAGCTATAGCCTTCTGGCCGTGGTGTGAGTCATTGCACTTAATGTGCTTTCTAAAGAGTATGGGGAATATTTTTCAACTGGGATGAAACATTATCTCTCTTCCAACCAGAAAATAGCAGAAAGGTCAAGATAGATATATAGACATGGTTACAGGATGTCAAGAATACACTGTATTTTGCTGCAATTACAGCTCTCAAAGTGGGTACAAAATTAACTTATGTATGTTGTATCAAAGATGCAGCGACCATATTCAGATCATATTGTTCAGAGCTGATTATTCATCCATTTCTTGATAGTTCCACCCATGTCCACAAAGTGGATAAGTGGTTACCATGACCACACTCAACTGTCATAGGACCTATCATAGGCAGAGATGAAATTCTTCCTCAGAATGCCAAGGATATACTATGGCTTATTTCCCTGCAGCTTTCTCTTATTCAAGGCTGCCAGTCTGCTATTCTTACCCCAAACTATATGGAGTTTAGTAGACTATATGAGACCATACTTAAAGACCCCATATACAGTAGTGATTGTCATAGATGTGTTTTAAGACTCAGCCAAGCCATAGGGAATTTGACAGCTATTCAAAAGAGAGAATGAAATCTTATTTCAAAAGGAGAGAAAGTACTTGTATGCAGTCACTGTGGAAGTAACCAAAGATATGGGGACCTCTCTTCTTTTTCTCTTAGAGTCTTAGTGCACTGGGAATTTCTGGGTCAAGTAGAAAGAAAAAATGGTCAAAATCCTTTCGTAGAGGCTGCATTTTGAACTTGATTTCTCACAAGGCAGTGTAACAAAAAAGCTTTTCAAAAATTTAGACATTCAATGACTATCTCTGATATAGATTCAGAAATTGAAACAGCTTTTAGCAAATGTTTTGAAACCTGAAGTCGAAGTAGCAAAGAAAAGGAAGAAAGTGACTGCAAGAGTAACTGCATTTACAATAGAATTTAAGTAAGTAATGCATCTTTTCAAGTGCTGTAGCAGCATTGGTATGATAGGCAATTTTCTAATTTTTATTTTTAAGAAAAGCAAAGTGCAATTAATGTAGAAGTTTTTCATGAGCTTGGAATAGAAAAAATATTTTGGCTGAAATAACCTGCAATTGTAGATCTGTTGCCATATAATAAAACTAACTGAAGGTATTCCTCTCTTGGCTTGTTTTGTTTTGTTTTAATAGATATTGAACAATAACTGAAGTATAAACAGACAAAAAAATGCATTTGATAGTTATGAGTAAAACTCTTCCACCAGCTCAAAAGAATGTGTTGCACCAAGATTGTCCTGATTTCATCCTTAAACTCTCTGTCTAGAGTTAACTATTGCACTTCATGTTTTAGAAGCAAAAACTATGCTCCTTTGGAAAGGGAATGCATGAGCATTGCCTTAGATTTTGAATGTAACTAGTTGCCTTTTTATATTCCCAGTCCCAGAGGCAGCATTCCTTTTGACAACTCACAACTTCCTGCGAGGTCTCATTTTTCGGGAAAAGATTTCCCTATCACAGAATAAGGACATGCTGTAGGTATGTTAGTATTAAATAGTAATTATAATAACCAGAAAAAGGAACTCTTTTACAGCCCTCTAGCAGGTCTCAGCCATCTAGAATTTGGTATGTTGAACTGTGTGAGATCATCATTTGGAGAAGTACTAGGCGGCATAAGAATGTGGTAACGCTGAAATGATCTGCTCAGACTCTCAGACATAATGGCAGAGTGAAGTGCTTATGAAATTCAAATTGCTTGCTGAATTGGAGCTCTGAGAACATGAGTGTATGTATATACAGGTGGCTGTCTATTAACCATCAAGAATATGAATTGAAGGAACAAAAGGAAGCACACATCTGTGTGCTCACTGTACACTGCAGGTCGAAGGCAGGAACAGGAAAATACTGGCAGCTGTTGGAGCTGAGTGCAGCACCTGAATGTAGAGACAATTTGCTCTGGAGTGACCAAGATAGGTCTTCTGTCACAGACATACCTGAGAGTATTGCTGGCAATACAGATCAGCTCTAAGACAGAGGGTTTGGATTTTACGTGGTGCTGTGTGGAGCCAGAAGTTGGATTAAGTGATCTGTGTGGGCTTCTTCCAATTTAGGATATTCAGTGACTCTGTGGAATTAAACCTAGAAGCTCACAAACTGAAGCTACTTTGTAAAAGTTTAGGTCTAGCCTACACTGGTCTAGTGTTCTGAAAAATGCCTGCTTCTAAAGATGCGGCGAACGAATCACTGGAAAGGATCAGTGTTCACCTAACTACTGCATCATAAGCCCTGCAGTATTACTGGAAACAGATCACTTGTCTGTACTGTGCCTTGGATATTCTGTTGTTTTTTTTTTTTGTTGTTGTTGTTTTCTTTTGCCACTATAGCAATGAGAAAGTAGAGAATTGCATTGTGGCTACAGGAGTTTTGGTTCCTGACAATACTTAGTTATGGTACTACATGAGTATAAGTAGAATGATTATTTTCTCTAGTGTTCAAGAGTAATATTTGCAAATATGCTTCTGGCATAAATAAACTTCATATACTGTTACATAAATGATAAGCAAAATACATTGTTTTTTTCTAAATTCTTTCCCCATATTCTCTTTTCATGTTCTTTTATGTCTTTGATGAAATTATATCATACTAGTTGATTTTTACAGTAGCCTTATGGCCTCTCCTTGCTCTCCAAATTGTCCCTCTTGTGGTTTGTTTTGTGTGCTCTTGTTAGGGTTGTTGTTAGCTACGTTCTGATGTTTGCAATTTTTAGAAATCTAAATCTTTTTTATTTACATTATCAGTAATCTGACCTGGGTTGCCCACAGCAATGTTCCAACTGTTCTCAGGTCCTCAGTTACTAATTATGCAGATGAACAGATTGTGTAAACTCTTTCCTTATGGCCACATTCTGGAGGAGCTGTTTTTATTAAATTGCTGTTGCACTTGAATTTTAAATAGGTGCTGGCCAATACTTATTTTAGATGTCCCATACACATTTGTTATAGTTGTTTATTAGTTACACACACAAATTAAATCCAAATGTGCAGGGAAGCAGCTTCTTCCTGCAGATCTCTAGGAAGGTGGACAATCTACCAGTAGAATAGTTTATGCTGTCAAAATCAGTGAAACAAATCAATTGCTGATGATCATTTGTTAATATCATTACACTGGGGATGTTCTGATATAATTAACTTTTGAGGTGAAAGAATTTTACTACTTATATAATGTTTTACCCATTAGGTAATACTCTAGTTTTTGAATGACAATTGACTGCATGAGATTTTGTGCAAGGAAATTATATTTCATTTACAGATAAGAACACACCAACAACACAGTACTGAACCCAGTTTAAGTGACATCATTGCATTACAGGACTATGGTCATACCCTATCTCTCATCTTCTGCTGTACTACACTGGTGTCCAGAAGGTACATTGGTTCTACTTGCATAGCATATGTGTTTGTGATATGTCTTTGCCCTCTAGATTGTCATTTAAAATCAATTAGCGACTCCAATGAGCACAGCACCTTCAACCATCTCTTTACAGTGTCACAGTGCCTTTCTATGTTCCATGAGCAACAATTTCCGTTTGAAAGATAGATGATGCCATCCAGGTAGCATACCAGAACAGCGATTACTATCTTCACTGAAAAGTCATTTGGAAATTGTAACATAGAGCTTGTTTTTGTCTTTCTTCCCTCCCACAGAACTGTGCAGGGCAAAAAAAAGTAGGATGCAGGCATAAAAAGAAATAAGTTGCAGATAGAAGAATGGAAAATGTGCCCACCTGAAATCAGAAATAAATTCTATGCCTGTGAAATCTGAAATATGTCTGAAATCTGAGTACCCAAGATTCTCAAGCAGTACTTCAAAAGTAAAATTCATGTTTACAGTAAAGTCAGTACAAATTTTCATTTATAGATAAATGAAATTGCTATTTCAGCAAGGGCAGATTGAAGGCTTAAGTATTCAGTTGCATATCTAGATAGCCACTTAAGATTGTTATATATATATATAACAATATCTATAATATATAATTATAGAGTAAATATGTGAAAATGACAATTAGCAGGAAATCAAGTTAGATGGGAGGTTCTAGGGATGGGGAACAAAGTGAAAAACAAAAGAGGAAACTTTTATATAACCAATGGGCATGGGACTAGACGTGGGAATAGGTGATTACCACATGAACCATCAAAGACACAAAGATGCTCTCTGGAGCAATAAGAAGTAAAAAGGTTCAGACAAAAGATGATCCATAAAACAGCAAATATTACCAGCTATTAGTGAAAATAATTTCTATCAGAAGCATAATACTGCCAGATAGATAATTATTAACAGTAGTTACCAAAATATGCTACAAAGTCTCATCAGCAACGAATCACAAAGGAAAAATGTTATATTTGGCAAAATGGTTTGGCTAGCTAGGTTAAAGATGAAGCGTTATGTCTAAGCGTTGAAAAGACAAAAGGCACAGCTGAAATATTTATACTATGCTCCTGTAAAGCTGCACCTCAGTAATAGTCATGTATTCAGATTGGGAACCCTCTGTGTAGGAAATCAGGTAAACTGGTAGTGGCAGCTATAAAAAACTTTTCGACAAAGAAGGATGTAAGGAACAAAGATTTCTTGGAAAGAAGAGGCAGCAAAATGTTTTTCCCTTGCTCTGAAAATGTATTTTTTCCTCAATTGTAACATTATGTCATGTAATCATGACCTGGAGTTACCAGAGAGTGTCATGTGAGGAAGACAGAGAAATATTTTTCCTTCTGCACTTTTTTTCAGTGAAATGACTCCAAAACCAAACCTTGATTTTATGTAGAAAATATAAAAAGATACTCCTTACTGCCTCTAGAACAGCCACATGTGAGTATGTAGCATTTTCTAAAAAGGTGAGAACTTGCCATGCTATCAATGATTTTGTAGATGACATTGTTAATCTTAAGTGACAGACTACACAAATGTGTACATGCACATACCTTTACAAACATATTAAATATATTAAACACACAGGTCTGAACAGCTGCTTCTTTCAGATATAAAATATAGACAAGCTTGTTTCATTATGTTGGCAGATTAGTTGGGTATACCTCTATTTTTAAGACATTCAAATAATGTTTCTGTCTTTTCAGAAAATGTGTTTCAGACTATTTTTCTGAAAAGACAAGATTTTCAGGTGGAACAGACCTTGTACAGTCACCTTGAATAAAACTTATTTCACATTCCTGTCAAGTTATAGATACCTGTCTTGCACCTGAGTGTTGCACATAAAAAAACATGGACTAAGGTGAGATCCTCCTTCATGCTAAATGCATAGAGACTTAAATAGTCAGCACCCAAGGACACTGATTTGGTCTTCAGGACTGAGACAGGAATTGAGGAATTGACAGGAATTGAAATGAAAGCTACCTCTCTCTGTCTTCTGCACTGTTTTTGTCATTTTTTTTGTGTGTGTGTCCAGAAATGTATAGTTATTTCTGCTTCTTAGGCATAGTTCCCAGAGAAGAATTCCTCTTTAGGGAGATGAGTGAGAGCTGTTGATTCAAGAAATCCATTCTATGAGAAAAGATGACAATTCAGTCTGGATTCCATGAACAGGTTGAGAGGGAAAGCAAACAAACTCTTCTTTCAGCACAGTCCTTTTGCTCAGCATACACCTATAAACTCTTATTATGAGGTATTTTGATAGAATACCAAAATCCAGACATCAGATTGACAAAACATGATGATCTCCTCTCAGTTTTAGTTGGCATAAAACCAAAACCATTCTTATTTCCTTCTTTATTTTTTCCTCCTAAAAGATTCAGAGTTCCCAAAAGGTAACAGATAAGCAAAGAGCAAGGTAACAAATACTGTGATGATGAGTCAGGAGGAAGAATGGGAGGAATAAAATGTGTTGAGAGTAGGATTATTATGCAAAAAAAGCAGTCTTGGTGGATGATAATTTGAGAACTCTTTAAAACACTGTTCAACTAATACAAATTGCTGTACTTAATTTATATTTGATGCTATTATTTAATGAAAGGTTAGCACTATACAACACCAAGTCAGGCGAGATGGAAGGTTGTATTTTTCTTTCATTTTTTAATTTCTTCTTGCAAATGTTTCGGCATTCAAAAAACTATCACAGTTCCTGTTGGACAAAAAGACAAAATATCAGCTGTTGGGTTTTTTTTTTTGCTTTTTTTTTTTTTTTTTTTGCTTTTTTTGCTTGTTTGTTTGTTTGTTTTACCATTCAGAAAGGCAGAAGTTTGAGGTTCCCAGGAGCAGAACCTGGTGCCTCCCTCAGCAGGCAGCAATGAGGTTGCTTCTCGTTCTCTTCTCCAGACTCAGACTCCTGAGTGCACTCAGCCTCCCCTCACCAGACATGCCATCCTGCCCTGGTACCAGCTTTGATGCCCTTCTCTGGATGCTTTTAAGTACCTTAACATCATTTTTACATCAGGGAGTCTAGAACTGTACATAATACTCAAGGTGAATCAACAACAATACTAAGCATACCAGAGGAAACAGCACCTGACTGGCTACGTCTTGTACAATTTGAAACAGGACTAGAATTTTCCTGGCTATATTCATCCCAATCTGACAGCCTAGCTCTTCATATCTTGAAGTATTACCATATAAATTTAACCAATTCCCTACACATATGTGTTATGGTATTGTTAATTGCTAAGTGAAAGTTGTACAATCATTTTATGATAAAGCAGAATAGAATGAGGAATTAGTTTGAATCCAAATTGCTGGAAAAGAGAAAATATCTTAGAAACAAGTAATGTACTATATGCATGCACTTTGCACATATTGTAAAGTACAAATTTTATTGCATCAGAGACCAAAGGAATGCAGCCTTAAACAGAAGTGTCTTTAATGTTCTGTCCTCTTCCTTATTTTATTCTCTGGCTTGCATTGGATCTCTAATTTAAGTGTCAAAGTCCTTTGAAGAAAATTTTGTTCTCTTCATGTCATCGTACTACTCAGGAAGTAGCAAAAGTCTCTATCTTATTCCCAGACTTTCTGGCTCATTTTTTTTCTGGTGTAGAAACCTAGCTAGGTTTAATAATAAGGATAAGTTAGGTGAACCTCTTTGACTTTGAGATTCTATTTAGATATTTACAATTAGGCAAGTGAAATTGCAGACTTCCCAACAATTATTCCAGAAAGAACACACAAACTTATATTTGGGGAATGGTTTTAAACTGAGACAGGTAAGGTTTAGCTTAGATATTAGAAGGAATTTCTTCTCTCAGAGGGTGCTGGTGCACTGGAACAAGTTGCCCAGAGAAGCTGTGGATGCCCCATCCCTGGAGGCAGGATGTGGCTCTGGGCAGACTGGTCTAGTGGCTGCTCTAGACTCTGCCTGTGGCAGGGGAGTTGAAACTAGAGGATCAAAGGATCTTTGAGATCCTTTTCAACCCAGATCATTCAATGATTCTATGATTTTGACTTGTGATTTTTAGAACCTTGAATTTTGATGTGATGTTTCGTAGTTTCAAGCATACTCAATTATCGAACAGCATAATGGCTGCCAGTAAGGACACTTGTTATACATTAGTTCATATTTTGTATCAGAGCTGAAAAACACAATTGTCTTTATTCAAGAAATCCTACATAACAAAAAATCCCATGGATAGCCCTTAATTAAAAGTTGGATTCCACAGCATTTGTGGCATTGCTTCTAAAAACACCATGTTCTTAAACAGCTTCTCTAGGGAGAAAATCCTGTGGTATATGCAGGCATGCCAGAAGTTTCCTCTCCCTCTGCAGTTTTGCAGCCAGCCAGCATTCCTGAAACATCCTGGAATAAAATGCTTCAGGCTACCCTAGGGACAGCAGCAGGTTTCCAAAATGTTTTGATTAATAGTGAATTTTATAAACAACTTAATAGTAATATACTAATCCTGATGAGAAAATATGCTTTTCATTTAAAACAGCAATATGGTTTGGAATGAAATTTCAAGGGTGGGTGGTGGGGATCAGAATATATTCCCAGTCCTTATTTCTCTGAATTTTGTTACATGACCAATTTAAAACTATACTGACATTCCCTTCAATTCCATTTTTCTCTCACAACGTATTTGCCTCTGTCTAACACAGGAAGTAACATTTTGCAGAGCTCATTAGATCAGAATTTTTGTTTAATCTCCACTTCTTAGTGGACGAAAAGCTGAATTATAAAATTGCTATATTTAATACAGAGCAACAAAACTAAATGAGCTAATGTCTCCCACTCCCAGAGAAATGGTGTGGACATGTGCAATGATCTACTGTAAAATTTGATTCATACGCAAGGCCAAGTGACAAAACTTATTTTACAGTACCATACCTGAAGCTCTGGATGCAAAGCAGAGAATGCAGTTATATGATGCTGAAACTCACAGCTTGGAGCAATATTACATATTTGGGAACACACACCCAAGCATAATTTTGTGTTTATGTTTAATCTACAAGGAAAATGCAAAAACATGAAAATTTGCATTTGTTGTGCATACTCTGTCTAAATTGAATATTTTTCAAGATATTTCTACAGTGCAAGGAAAAATAAATGTAGCCATTAAATGTAACTGAGCACTTAAGTTTTAAATATGGCATGAATGCGAAATGAAGTTTAAATACTTGCATTACAGCACTGAAAAGACTTAGATGTTTTTTATTTAGAAATAGTGCTCAGTGAAGTGATTTCCACTTGTAGCATATTTTCCTCATAATAAGGAGATTTATTGCCCACTTATACTTTTTCATAAACCATTCAAACTTTTTTGTTACAGTGGAAACTAATCAAACTTTTTTTTTTTTTTTTTTTTTTTTGTACAGTGCCTCTTCTGGAGATAACATAAGAGTATATAAGAGAAAGAGAAAGGGATCTCTTGAGATCATCTAGTCCAACTCCCTTGCTAAATCACGTTCCCTAGAACAGATTACGCAGGAAGGCGTTCATGTGGATCTTCATTTTCTCCAGAGAAGAAAACTCCACAACCTCTTTGGCAGTTTGTTCCAGTCTCTGTCACTCTTGAAGAAAACAAGTTATTTCTCACATTCAGATGGAACTTCCTGTGTTCCAATTCGTGCTCATTGCCCCTTGCGCTGTCACAGAGTACCACCAAAAAGAGTCTGGCCTCATCCTGCTGATTCTTGCCCTTTAGATATTTGTAAATGTTCATAAGATCCCCTTTCAATCTTCCCTAGGCTAAAGAGTTCCAAATCTCTCAGCCTTTCCTTGTACTGGAGATTCTCCAGGCCCTTGATGATCTTTGCAGGCTTTCACTGTACTCTCTCTAGATGTTCCCTGTCTTTCTTGCACTGGGGAACTCAAAAGAGGACACAATACTCTGAAATTGGACACAATACTTAACCAGGACAACTTAGAGTGGGAGGATGTGCAGGATTCTTTCAATGTGCAGGGTGCATTTTTCTTGATGCTCTCCACTGGCTTTCTGAAGGATCAAAAGGGAACACTACTGACTCATGGTCAACCTGTTGTCCACCAAGACTCCTAGGTCCATCTCTGCATAACTCCTTTCATGCAGGTTGGCCCATGAGCTGTACTGGTCATGCAGTTATTCCTCTCCACGTTCAGGACCTTACCGTTGCCCTTGTTGAAGCTCGTTAGGTTCCTCAGCACCTAACACACCACTGTCCCAGACTTCCTGAATGGCAGCACAGGCTTGCGATGTGTGTCAGATGCTCCTCCTGGCTTTGAATCTCAGCAAACTTGCTGACGGTGGTCTCTATTCCTTTCTCCAGATTACTGATGAGGATCTTGAACAATACTCAGTGCTCACTCCTGGGGAGCATCACTTGTTACAGGACAATCATCTCTTCAATTGTTACTGTCATAAATGGGCATAACTAAGCCCATACTGAGTTAAACACACCTACACAGGCTTTTTGAGTCAGGGATGTCTAATGACTAAACTAAAGGAGTAGATGCACTTTTTTACAACATAATTTGTTATAATGTAGTAACGTAGTATTGAATCATAGAACTACCACGGTTGGAAAAGATCTTCAAGATCAGCTAGTTCAACTATCAACTTACCCATTAAACCATGTCCCTCAGTGCCACATCTACATGTTTCTTGAAAATGCTCAGGGACAGTGATTCCACCACTTCCCTAGGCAGCCTTTTTCTATATCTCACCACTATTCTTAGAAGATATTTGTCATAGTATTCAATCTAAGCCTTTTCTGGTACAACTTAAGACTATTATCTTTTGTCCTGTCACCAGTTAGCTGGGACAAGAGGCTGACATTCATCTCACTACAGCCTGTTTCAAGTGGTTACAGAGAGGAATGAAGTGTCCCCTGAGCCTCCTCTCCTCCAGAATGAACAATCTCAGCTCCCTCAGCTGGTCCTCATATAACTTCTGCTCCAGACCCTTCATAGTTTTGTTGACCTTCTCTGGACGTGCTCTATGGCCTCCATATCTTTTTGGGTGAGGAGCCCAAAACTGAATACATTACTGGAGGTATAGCCATCTGGCCACGCTGATGGTTTATGTTCAGCCAAGAGTTGACCAGCATCCCGGATCCATCTTCTGCACAGCTTTCAAGCCACTCTGCCCCAGGCCTGAGATAATACATGGGGTTGTTGTGATCAAAGTGCAGGACCTGGCATTTGGTCTTGCTAAAGCTCATACAGCAGCCCATTGATGCAGCCTGTCCGGATCACTCTGTGGGACCTTCCTAATCCCAGGCAGATCAAACAGATCAACACTTCCTCCCAATTTGGTATTAGCTGCAAACTTCCTGAAGGTGCACTCAGTCCCCTTGATCAGATTATCAATAAAAATATTAAACAGGAAAGGAGGAGGAACACCACAGTGACTGATCACCAACTGGATTTAACTCCACTCACTAACACTCTCTGGACTTGGCCATCCAGCCAGTTTATCATGCAGTGAAGAGTACACCTATTTATGCCACAGGCTGACAGCTTCTCCAGAATACTGTGAGAGGCAGTCAAACGCTTTATTAAGTTCCAGGCTGATTCCATCCGCAACCTTTCCAGATGGGGCCTCACAAGAGCAGAGTAGAGGGGGACAATCACCTCCCTATCCCTGCTGGCCACCCTTCTTCTGATGGAGCCCAGGGTACCATTTGCTTTTTGAGCTGCAAGGGCACACTGCTGATTCATGTTAAGCCTTTCATCTATCAAGACCCCCAGGTCCTTCTCTGCAGGGTTGCTCTCAAGCACCGCTCCTTCCAGTCTGTATGGATGCCTGGGATTCCTCTGGTCCAAGTGCAAAACCTTGCACTTTCCTGTGCTGAATCTCATCAGGTTCACTCAGGCCCACCTTTCAAGCCTGTTGAGATCCCTCTGAATAGCATCCCTTCCTTCTACCATGTCAATAGCATCACTCAGCTTGGTGCCATCAGCAAACTTGCTGAAGGTGCACTCAATTCCCTCATCGACGTCATTAATAAAAATGCTAAAGATCACTGGTCCCAAGACAGACTCTGGGGGATTTTGCTCGTTACTGGACTCCACCTGGACACAGAGCCATTGATGACCACCTTCTGTCTGCAGCCTTTCAACCAATTTCTTATCCATCAAGTGGTCGACCCATCAAATCCACATCCCTCCAAGTTGGAGATAAGGATGTGGTGGGGAACAATGTCAAAGGCCTTGCTCAAGTCCAGGTAAATGACATTGGTCGCCTTTCCCTTGTCCACCAATGCCGTCACTCCATAATACAAGGCCACCAGATTGGTCAATCATGACTTCCCCTGGTGAAGCCATGCTGGCTGTCTTGGATCACACACTCATTCCACACATGATCAAGCATGTCGTCCAGGAGGATCTGTTCCATGATCTTCCCAGGTACAGAGGTGAGACTAACCGTCCTCTAGTTCCCCGGATCTTCTTTGCTCCCTTTCTTGTAAATGGGAGTGACGTGATCCTTCCTCCAGTCTTCTCAGGGATCTCACCTGACAACCACAATTTTTCAAATATGATGGAGAGAGGCTCAGCAACCACCTCAGCCAGCTCCTTCAGAACCCTGGGATGTACTCCATTTGGCTCCATATACTTTTGCACATACAGTCTCATGTGGCGGTCTTGGACCTGCTCTGTCCTTACAGTGGGGGGGATTTACAGCCCTGGTCTCCACCTAGAGATTTAGAGACACAGGGCTCAGGGACGTGAGAAATACTGTAATCCTGGCCACCAGCGAAGATCGAGGCAAAGAACTCATTCAGTACCTCAGCCTTCTCTTCATCTGATTAGGCCAATTCTTCTTTTGCAGTTACCAAAGGAGGTACACTCTCTTTGGCCTGTCTCTTCTGGCCAATGTACCTGTAGATAGTCTTTCTATTGTTTTTCACGTCCCTCTGTCCTAACAGACAGATGTTGATAGACTGGAGCACTGAGAATGTACCAATGGTATGAAATTTGAGAAGAACAAATACCAAATTCTGCAGCTGGAACACTGCAATCCTGGATATTGTGTTTTACTTATAATTCAAAGTTTTGGTAACAAAGGGCAAAGAGAGGGGAGAGCTACAGAGGTGACCTACGTGAGAAGAATCCAGCAGCACCAGCATATCAGATCAGAGTCAGTTCCAGCTGCTCCAAAAGGGAGAGCCTGATGGCATGGGCTGAGCCATGAGCAACAGTGGTTGCACCTCTGAGAAAGGCCCATAGTAGAGCAGTGTGCTTCTCTCCAGCACATGACACACACATGGATCAGATGTCCATGTGCAGCCTGTGGAGGACCTTGTGCGTCCCTTCCAACAGAAGATATTCTATGGTTCTATGACTCTAACGCTGTCTGAGAATTTAAGTGGAAAATGTGAAGTTCATTTTTTATGTGCAGTTTCCAATATAAGAATAAATGGTTATTAAAAAAAAAAAAAAAAAAAAAGGAGGAAGGAAGAAAAATAAAAGACTAGTATAATGATCTGGAATATGTTACACAATAATTTAGGTATTTATAAACATGGAGAAGATCCCCCTGAGACTTCTCTTCTCCAGTTTGAACAGCTCCAGCTGTCTCAGCCTCTATGTGTATGAAAGATGCTCCAGTTCATCATCAACATCTGTCCACGTCTTTCACATGATGAAGATCTCAGCTGAAAACAGTACTCCACATGTTGTCTCATTAGCATTGAGCAGTGCTAAACAAAGACTTAGGTAGGAAGAATATTTGAAGAATTATAGGAAAAATAAAGTAAATAATGAGTTAAATTGAGAGTTAACATGTGCAGAATAGAAAAATAAAAGATTGAAGGAAGCAGTTCTAGGACAAGAAATAGAACCTTATGGAATTCTGTGTGTTCTGCAGGTTCTGTATGATATGGCAAAGAAAAGAAAGGAAAACCTGACAATGTGGGAGAATTTTCAGCTGAGCATATTTCTTGTTTTTATATCTAGAAATTTTGTTTATAACCTATGTAACTACATAGTTAACTTACCTACGTAAGTAGATTACAAAAACTTCTGTAACCTCAGGTAATGGACTGAGTCCCATGGTCAAGAAATGCTGAAGCTAGGATTCCAAGAGTAACACTGTTTTCTCTATTTTATTTGTGGTACAGATTATAGATCACAAAACATAACTACAATAGGCTGGTACAGCTGAGTACATGTGAACATCTGAATGTCTTTGGGGAAGACTTGCAGATCGGCGAATCTTACATATTAACTCTAATCTCTACATATTTTTTGAAAATACAGCCAAGTCAGCTGCAATGTGTATTTTATAATTAATTAATCCACTGGCTTATCTCTGAATGGAAGAAATAGTATTTGGAGCAATTATCTGAGTAGAATAACTAACTTTGAGAAATCCTATTGGTTTCTAGTAAAATGACAAAAAAAGAAATGAGAGCTTAGGTGGTACTGAAGGTACCCCTTATTCTACAGGATTGGGCCTGCTAAGAAATATAATGAGCATTTTAGTCAAAAAGATTCCTAAATATCTTGACTTTACATTTTCAATAGCAAAGCTTATTCCAATAAGTTACTGCCAAACTGGAATTTTATTGGACAGAGGCTTTGGATCTATAACACTGGGTTGTAATTCCTATGCTCCCCCAGTTAAACTCATTGAACTTGTGAAATATACACAGTATATATTTAAACAAAACGGTAAGTGATTTTCATCTTTAAATCTCTCCCTGTCCTCCTCCCTATTTTTATCTCTGCCCTACCCTCTTTGCCACCACCACTCCAAAAAGAAGGAGTCTGGGGTGGAGGCGACTTTTTGTACCAGTTGACAATCATGAGAGATAAATATTCCCCAATATATGTCTGTTCTTCAAATAAGCACAGTTGACAGCAGTACCACAGCACAAACGTTCTTATTTCATGTCTCTTTAAGGTCTCTGTAAATAAACAGATGGAAATTATGGTGCTGAGAGAGGTCAGAATAACAGCATTTTCGAGTTTAATAGCCTTCTATTTTCTTTTGAGTTGGCTGGAATCCACATTGTTGTTAACCACTTTTTAATAATTTCCAAGTTTTGCACTGTTCATTTCTATGCAGATTGCAAGCCTGCAGCTGGATCAAAACAGACTTACAATGGCTGAAGGTAATTCAGCAATTTTAAGTTTTTGTTTTTTGTGGGTTTTTTTGTTTTTTTTTTAAATGAGGATAATGAAGTGAGAGTTTCTGAAAAAAAAAAAACCATATATATAGTTGTGAACTCCTTAGTTTCCAGAACCTTTTTCTTAGAACCTCTTCTAGTTTTGATTTTTTATTAGACTGATTGATTGTTGTTTCTAAAATACATAAATGAGTAAGTAAAACTTTAAAACTGTTTCCCAGTTGCATTTCTTCACTGTTGATTAGATATTACACGGCAGTCTAAATTACTTTGACAGCTGTACAGTGACAGCAGACCCAGGCCAGGGCTTTTCCATGTGCAAAGGCTTGCTTTTATTTGTCTTTTGTACTTACAGTTTCTAAAAAGACAAGTACTTTTGCATCCTTTTGTTCTCTGTGTATTCTGCTGATCACAGTTTGTGTTTTTCTGGTAAGATACAATGTCTGTTAGACTCAAAGTCTTCCTTCAAACTCTTTGAGGAAAAGAGAATTCAGTGTTTTTATTGAGTCTGAATTACGGAGGAATTGCTGTGCTTTTTTTCTACTGGAGTATTACAGGTAGGAGACGATTGTCCCTCTCTACTCTGCCCTTGTGAGATCCCGTCTGGAATACTGTGTTCAGACCTGAGGCCCCTCAGGACAGGAAGGAGATGGAGCTGTTAGAGTGGGTCCAGATGAGGGTCACAAGGATTAGAGTGTTGGAGCACTTCTATGAAGAAAGATTGGGCTTGTTTAGCTTGGAGAAGAGATGGCGGTGGACTGACCACATTCAGCCTTACAGTAGTTGGAGTTTACAGGCAGGAGGGGGATTGACTTTTTTACACAATCTGATAGTGATAGAACAAGTGGGAATGGTTTTAAAATAGGGGAGATTTAGGTTAGACATTAGAAGAAATTTTTTACATGTGGGATGGTGCGATCCTGGCTGCTGAGAAAAGCTGTGGAGCCCCATCCCGGGAGGAATTCAAGGCCAAGTTGGATGAGGCCCTGGGCAGCTTTCGTCAGCTACCCATCTTTTGACAGGTACAGCTTGTTTTCCGTAAAGCTTCTGGTCAGGCAGGAGCAGGCACTGTCAGGTCAGGGAGGACTGCCAGCATCTTTCTCTCAGCATGTTGGGACCTCTGTTGGCTCTGAGCTGATGGGGAAGAGAGGAGAAATGCTGGTGTCTTCTTAGCAGCACCTGCCTGTGGCAAAACTGAATCTTTCTCTAGGCTGAGCTAGAGAGAGTCAGGAGCGGAGAGGAGGCTGTTGGGCCTTGATCCATACCCACAACCTTGCCATATAAACAGATGTTCTTGACAGATCTTTTATTTTCTTGTCAGGATGCTGTGAGTCTTTCTGCTCTTTGAACAAGGCTTGCTTGGGTTTTTGTGACATGGGCTTCTTCCTTTGCTCACTGTTCACATGGTTGTTTCCTTCCTTCATTTCTGTCTTTCCCAGGAAATTCAGGACATGTGAGAAGCAGTGTCAGAGGGCCTTTATTTTCTAATGAAAATTATATCATTATGCCTGACTTGGCTTTGAGCTGTGGGGTGTAGAAAAAGGCCAGCAGCTCTCACAGTGTTGGGTTCATGCTTGGCCCTCCCAAAAGGAAGCTGCACTGTGGAGTCAGATCTCTGAGGTCAAATGTATGAGACAAAATCACAGGGCCAAACAGCACAACTGTGGCAGAGAAATTCCCTTGGCTCAGCTCTATAAGGTCCTCGGACTCCTTGCTGATGCTTCCACCATGCTCCTGTGAGTGTTTCCAAATTCTTCCCTCTGTTGAATTTTTGTGGGTACCAAACGTCAGTCACTAAGTTGTCCTTCACTGTTCACCCAATGAGAGCTCAGATAGAGTCTGCTGCACTCCTCACAGAGGCTTGCTGCCTGTCCATGCCCACTTTCCTGATCTTTATGTGACTTTGAGGCAGACACCATTGTGGCAGTTGGGGTTCACCTCTTTTCCTGGGGCTCCTACTAGTTTGCAGGGTTGGGTGCAGGGCTGGCTTCAAAGTTGCCTGCAGACAGCAGTCTTCTACTCTCCTGCACACATCCAAGTGACTGCAGCCTCCATACACCACACCTGAAAGATCAGCTCTGCTCTTTGGAACTTTAGTAACACTCCTCAAAATTTCACCGTCTCTGAAAGTCTCTGTCAGGTCTTTAGGGTTGAGGCCCAAATGAGAATCTGTGATGGGGACTTGCTGGTCTCTGCTGTGCCCTGGGCGGAACTTCAAGGGGCGTGCAGAGTGCTGTCACCTTTCTCAAGTGTTGTTTGTGCATTTTGGCCCAGCACTTCTGGATACTTGAGCACATGTCAAAGGGACTCTGCTCCACTGCATCTGGGCTGGGCTGAAATGGAGCTGCAGGACAGGAGCAGATGATGGACCTGAGTTGGTCCACACATTTTCTCACAGTCAGGTGGACCCTGACCTGCTATCCTGTGTTTTATCTCCAAATGGAATGGATGAGGAAGGAGAAGAGGAAACTCTGCTTGGGATATTTACCTACAATGTGTAGAAGCAGTCTGTCCGCCCCTTCCCTTTGCAAGTACAGTTAGAATGCATGGACTGCAGGCCATTCAGGAATGCCATTTTGGCACCAAGTCAGCAGCAGGAGTGGAGGTTCCCTCTCAGGGCAGGGGCCCAACCCCATCTGACAGAGACATGATGGAAAGGGAGGGTGGACAGTGCCTGTTATGGCAGAGAAAACAGGGCAAGATTAACTCACACTTGTGTGGGTCGCTAGAGCTGCCTGGACGTGCCTACTGTGCAGGAGGGGAGTTGGCACCTTGCCCAGATAACAGTGCTTTCCCAGCCCCCACTTTCTGCAGGATTCAAAGAGCCTCAGGCTTGCTTTGCTGCCCATCTTACTCTCAGAGGCTGGGCACTGGCTCTGGCAGGTTGCAGGGGACCTCGGTGTCCCTGATGGGAGAAAGGAAGCAGAGAGAATCTGCATTCTTAGGCAGAGTGGGAGATGGTCCTGGAGCAGGACCATCGTTTTACTTTAAATGAAAATACTTTTACTGCTCACGCAATATATAAACCTTGTAGGGTTTTTTGTTGTTGTTGTTTTTGTTTCCTCTTTTTCCCTGTCTCCCCCAAAAAAGAAGAAAAGAAGATTGAATGTATACTCATTTCACCACCCACCCTCTCTGATTACACTTCACAAATCTTTCGGCATTTCTAGCTTCTTTAGCTTTTATTTTTTTCACTTACATTTCCATATTGTAAACCAGACAGTGCTGGAGTTCATTGGCCATGGGAAAAAAGGAATAGTGATGCTTGCTATGATGCCCTGAGCCAGTAGCTCATGTTTTGTCATCTTGTCTGAGTTCAGAGCAACTTCAAGGCCACTGTCAGCTACTAATGGCTCCCAAGGACTCATCAGCCTGATTGAGCTGATATTTCCCTTCTGCAATAATATTTAAGCAGATTTGGGCCTCTGTCCTATACTTCATTGTTTTGAAAGTCTGTTTTGATATGGCTGCCTCTCAGTAATGTTCCACAGGTTTGGTGGTGTTGCTACAACAAAGGAAGGGCATCCTGAATATTTTTATTTTAGAGTTTGGGCATTTTTTGGAATTTTGCCAAATCATATAGCTGAGTATCATTTCAGAATCGTCCTACAATCAGGTCAGAAGAGCTTTTTTCTCCTCACTACTCAGATCTGAAAGAGCTAAAAGAATTTTTTTGGCAACGGAATTTAGGAAACACAAAAAAAAAATTAAAAAACTATTTCTCTTTGAATTCTGCAGTATTCTTAAAGTGGAGTACAGTACAATTTTCTTTTTTTTCTTTTCTTTTCCTTTTCTTTTTTGGTCTATGATAAGACAGAATTGAAACCTGTTTTGTTTCTTTATTTTTTATTAGTTTAATCTTAATAGACCTCTGAAAACAATAGGCATATGTATAAAATTTTGGAAAAGTTCTGGATTTGTTACTCCCACTGCACTGTGTAATGATTTAATACTGTAAAATCATAAAAATTTTTGTTTTCTCTTTTCTTTTATCTGTTAGATTGGTTACCGTTATAAAAATTAGGAATAAGAACATAAAATAAGGCAAACAAACCTGTGCAAAGTTATTGTTATTGTATGTCTGTTTTGTAGAAATCATAAGATTGAAGGATTACAAGGAACGCAGCAAAGGTAAAGCAGTGCAAAGCGAGATACAAATGTGATTCTAAGCCAGTGGCTTTACTCTGCAAATTTACATCAGTTTATGGTCATTCCTGACTGATTGCATCAAAAAGGACGCATGATCTCATACAGGCCCTGTTGCAGATGGAATGACACTGTTTATGCATATCCTGCTCTTGATAATTGAACTGTTCTATATTTTCTTAGCACTTCTTTAGCATGGCTGCCATCTTATTTACTTTTTGTTCCACTAAATTTAAGTGTTACAGAGCTAAGGAGCTATCAGTCTCCCTGATGAACTGTTCTCTAGTAGCCTCTTGGTTGAATCCTAAAACACAAAAACTCCACTTTAAGCCAAAGATTAATGAAATCAATGTGACATCGACAATAAAAATAGGAGTTCATACCAGTAACTACGTTTTCAATCAGTAATAGTGACCAGGAAGACCTGAAGCAATAGAGCACCTTCTTTTGAGCTGTAATCACCGTTTTAGCAACTAGCCAGGGAGTTTGCTACTGGATGGATTTAGTTGCATGTTAACCACAGACTTCTAGTTTACTTAACTGCAAAATCTACCAAGTATGTAACTCTGAAGAAAATTGAGTATTTATGGTAGTTCAGGAAGATGAAGAGAATGCCAGGGAAAGTCACTATGATTTTAAAATTCAGGCATGTATGTACATGATATGTACTTCTATTTCTTTATTGATTTCCCCCTGAAGTCTAATTTCAATTTCTTATCTTTTAATTTAAAACCATTCCTCCTTGTCCTACCACTACCAGTCTGTGTAAAAAGTTGGTCTCCTTGGTACTTATAATCACCCTTTAAATATTAGAAGCCTGCAATTGGGTCTCCTGGGCCTTTTCTTCTTCAGGCTTCTCCATTAGGAGACCATCTGTAAGCTGTCCCCATCCCCCAGTTGGCAACAGTATACTTTGACAAATCATTAAACTGGATTATACTGAGAGGTATATTAGCTTGAGAGATGTTCAGGTTTGTGGTGGTGAAGACCATATTGACACCTTTAACTTAGAGTCCAGTTTGAGTTTAGAAAGGTCACAATTTTTAACTGCATGTTTTAAATACACGGGCAGTTCTGGGATAAAGGAGCTCAAAAAGGGTAAGAATAAGCAAAGAAAAAGCACTTTGAATAGGCATAAGCACTATGTGAGGGAAAAAAATGCAGTTTCTCTGGATGGAAGTGAGGAAATGCTTTATGAACATATCAGATACAAAATTGGACATAATACTTTTATTATATGCTGGGACAGTAGCTGAAATTTTTCAGACCCTTTCTCTGCTTTAAGGAGACTTTTAAAATGAGTGCTAGGATTCAAGCAAATTAGTTTTACCTAAGTACACCACCACAAAAAAAAAAAAAAAAGAAAAAAAAGAAAAAAAAAAGAAAGCAGAAACAAATAAATAAATCAGAATGGGAATTTTGTAGTGGATTACATCTTCATAGTCATTCTACAAAGCAATCAGCTCCAGTGCAGGCATGTTCTATGGCAAAGCAGGGGATCACAATGTGCAGGGGAGTTCTGAAATCAGTGAGGCCCCAGAGCCTGGAGAGAGATACCTGAAACTGCCATGGGACCCAGGCCCTTGTGAGAGCTGCTGAGGAGGCATGGACAGGACCAGAAGCAGTGCCAGAACAACCTCACAGGTACATAGGTAGACCCTAGAGAACATGAGCAACCAAGAGCAGAGGAAGAGAGTGGGAAAAATACAGAGATACTGTCTGGATTGGCAGAGGAAAACCAAGGAAGAGAGGGAAATGAACTTGGCAAGGGATGTGAAAAATAATAAAAAGGGACTCTTTAGACGTGGTGGTCAGAAGAGACATACTAAGGAGAGTGTACTCCCTCTTATAAATGAGAAGGGAGAAATAGCAATAAGACATGGAGAAGGCTGAGGTACTCAAGAACTTCTTTGCCCCAGTCTTCATCGGCAGTCAGGCTTCCCAAGTCTCATATCCCTGTCTCATGTCCCTGAATATCTAGACAGGAATAGGGAGAGCAAAATTCCTCTCATTGTAAGTAAAGAGCAATTTTGAGGCTGCCTCATAAAGTTGACTGTGTACAAATCCATGGGGCCTAATGACATGAAGGATGTGACTGATGTTGCCAATCTACCCACCATCATATTTGAAAAGTTATGTCTGTCAGGTGAAGTCCACAGTGAGTGGAGAAAAGAAATCTTCACTTGCATTTTTTTGAAAGATAGAAAGGAAGATAAGGGAAACTACAGATAGGTTAACCTTATGTCTGTTCTTGAGAAGGTCGTGGGTTATCCTACAAGCTATGTTAAGACTCTGTCATGGTTTTATGATTTTTAGTTATCGTTATTTCACATCATATTCAGTAAATTAGTTTGTTTCCCCTCAGATTGTTGCCGCTTTTAATTATTTAAGGTCCCCTGTTTCCTTTTCTGTAGGCATGGATTCACGAAATCCCTCCGCCCCACTAGTCACGGATCTGGGCTGAACCAGCCCATAAACTGTCGACATTCTCAAGCAAGACAAGAAGGGGATCCAAAACAGTCAGCACAGCTTCACCAAGAACACTGTACCTGACTAGTCTAGTGGCCCTCTATGGTGGAGCGACAGCATCAATAGATACAGGAAGAATAAATAATGTAATCTTCCTAGACTTCTGAAAAGCCTTTGATACAGTCCCATACAATATCTTTATCTCTAAGTTGGAGAGGTATGTGTATGAAGGGTGGACTACTCAGTGGGTAAGGAATTGGGTGGATGATCTCTGACAGGATCATGGTAAGCAGCTCTATATCTAGTGTGATACTAATGAGTGGATTTCCTTAGGCATCAGTCTTGAGAGTAGTGCTCTTTAACATCTTTATCAATGACTTAGACAGTGGAATTGAGTGAATCCTCAGCAAGTTTGCAGATGACACCGAGCTGAGTGGTGCAGTTGATATAATAAAAGGAAGGGACGCCATCCAGAGAACCCTTGAAGGCTTGAAGTGAGCCCATGTGAACATAATGATGTTCAACAAGGCCAACTGCAAAGAGCCACATCTGGATCGGGGCAATCCCAGGAGTTCTGGTGGGCAAAAAACATAGCATGAGCCAACAGTGTACACTTGCAGCCTGGAAGGCCAACTATAATTTGGGCTACATCAAATGAGAGGTGGCCAGCAGGGCAAGAAGTGACTGTCCTCTTCTTCTCTGCCCTTGCAAGTCCCCATCTGGACTAATGCATCCAGGCTTGGGGCTGTCAGCACAAGAGGTGGAGCTGTTGAGGTGGGTGTGGAGAATGGCCATGAAGAAGATCAATAGGCTGGAGCACTTCCCTTATGAAGAAAAGTGGAGGGAGTTGGGCTTGTTCAGTTTGGAGAAGGCTTTGGGAAAACATAATTGCAGCCTTCCAGTATATAAAGGGAGCTTATAAAAAGATGGAGAGTTACTTTTTACATGAGCAGGTAGTGACAGGACAAGGGCGAATGGTTTTAAACAAATAGAGGGGAGATTTAGATTAGATATCAAGGGTACATTTTGTGATGAGGCACTGGCATGTACTGTTCAGAGAAGCTGTGGATGGCCCATTCCTACAGCAATTGAAGGCTGGGTTCAGTGGGATCCTGAACAGCCTGGTCTCTGAGTGGCAACCCTGCTCATGGCAGGGTAGGAACTGGATGATTTTTAAGGTCCATTTCAACCCAAGATGTTCTATGCTTCTCTGGTAGGATAGCATAGAGAAAGATACTGTTAGGGGAGAGAGGGAGCCATGATTCTGAAAAGAAAACATCTCTAGACAACCGAGCAACTGGCCTGAGATAGTGTACTGTAAGTTGGCTGCACACAGATATGCATGAAGAAAGTGCTGGGAATGAGTATACAAGGGATAAAGTATCTACAAAGATTAAAAAATTAGATGGCCCTTGAACAGGAAGCTTTGTGATGTGTTTAAATGAAGCAGACTAGAAGACCAGAGTAGAAGGATCTTCAGTCTCATGTGTATTTGCTGCAGAGGAAACTGTGATGTAGTGTGGTTATGGCTAACAATATACTTACTGAGATCAGGCTTCAGCCTTACTTTTGAGGGATACACCCTGGATGCCTAAATAATTGCAGACTGCTGGATTCACAGTTCTTTCTTCCAAAAACAATGGCACTGCTTATTTGTGGCACTTGAAGTAAGGTAGTATCATCATTATTCAACATAGACACTTAATACTTTTCAATTTTTGCTAAACAAAAGTGGCAACGACCTGTAGTGGAGTAAAAGGCATAGACTCTATGGGGAAGAACATATCTTCTGGTTTTATGGATGTGTTTGCAAAGTCATTTCATCATGTGCTGCAAAGCAAACCACTGAAATGAACAAACGTTTACTAAAGAGATTGTATCTGCACTGTAAGTACTGTCTGAGGACACTCACTATGTGCTCAGGAGTTGCCTTTACACTCAAGATCTTGTCCTTCATACTTGTCTGAGCCACGATGACAGGCAGTATCCATATCAGACTCATGTCTTTTTGGATCTAACTTAAACTTTTGAATCTGTGATTAAACAACTTCATATGAAAAAATGCCCTTGCCCTGTATATACAGGGAAATTTTGCTTAAACATTAACAAGAGTTTATTTAAAGAATAACAACAGAAACCACAGAAAATATATGTAGGAGACCTAATGTTAATATTTCCTTGGACTAATACATTTTGGGCTGGGGTGTGTTTCACAGAGAATTTGTTGTTAACATTGTTGAGAATGGAAGACTTAGGAAAGAGCTCAGTCTAGCAGAAGCGAGTGCATCTGAATTATGTCTGAAGAGTTTGATCTGACATGCCCTTACATTGAGAGTGTACTTGCTGCATGTGCAGTGGAGAGTCAAAGACCACTTGCCATTTTCATTTTTGAAAACCTATAAAAGGCCCTTTAACCGAGAGTCAGTGTAATATACCATTGGCTAAAGACAGCATTTGCATCCACCGTAGAAGTTCCATTTTCCCAACTGTATCTCTGTACATGAACACTGAAGCTTTTTCTTACATGGACTTTTGGAATTATATATATATAAAGTGAAATCTTTATATCTAAAGAAAGTAGCTGTTCCATTTCATCCTGCCATTAATAGCTCTACTTAGGAGCATTAAGGGTATGATAAAGGATGGCTGAAGCCAGGAAATCAAGATACAATAGCTACATTCTCCTTAAATTTTCCTACTGTGCTTTTACTTGTCTTTCAAAATGATTTTATTGGAGGTGAAGTTCTAATCTTAACTTTGGATGTCCTAGGCATTCTCAGTACAAGCCAGTCCTTGAAGTTTTGTTTTGTTTTGTTTTTTAATAATATTGAATTCCTACTAGCCCCACTTTGTATATAAGGTTATTTTTAGATGAACTGTCTTGTTAACCTTGGGAACATATTGTAGCTGAAAACCATTCAAGTAATAATAGCTCGACAACTGGCTCCCCTGTGGACAGCTCTGCAGAGTCTGTCTGGAAAGCTCGTACTCAAAGTAAAGAAACTGACTAGACTCTTTTCTTTGAGTTCTTTGGAATTTTCTTTTTAGCACTTCTAGCAAAGGGAGTTGCAAACAATTAAAGCAAAAGTCAAAAAACAAGTGTTGCTGCCACTCTCATTAAAGCAGAACTTGTTTGTATAAATTGAGTATTCTCCTATAAAAGAGAATTTAAAAAAAAAAAAAAAAAAAAAAAAAAAAGAACAAATAGCCTCTAATAGCTTCTTTCCCCAAAGCATCTTTTAATCTTCAGGGATTTATATTTTTAAATATGATGAAAAATAATGCCACTTTGTTTAGTACAGCATGCTTGCCAAACTTGAGCCTTGCAGAACCTGCCAAATGTTAACATTAAATTTAGTAATCTGAGCTGCTTTCCAAATGTCATATGCTCAGAGGAGAGCACGGGCTGTGAATTGTCTTGCATGGGAGATATTAGCAATCTGCTACTACAGCTTTTCAGATGAACGATTCTAGGGAATATGTGATGAAACAGAAGTATTATGTCACTAACCTTCAGGAAGAAAATTTGTTTTTATTTGACTTGTAAACTGTTTTAATGGAAGAATGAGGTGACTGAAGTCTTGTGTTGTTGGTTTTTTGGTTTTTTTTTTTTTTTTACCTATTACATTCTTGCTCATGCATGAAAATAATGGATATATAGCACAGTAATAATTCAAGAAGTAATATCGAGCAAATCAAGAATGTATAAACTTGCCTGTGGAATATCTCCTCCAATTTTAATAGCATATACTATTACAGAGTGCGGGTGAGATTATACAGCTTTTCTCTCCTGTTTTACTCTGCTGTGATTTACTGGTGTTCATGTTTACATCTAATTAATGAATAACCCTGTTGGTGTGAGTTATTTTAGTAGAACCCACATCTTTTGTGTATTTTGTCTGTATGAGGAGGGTGTCCTGTATTGAAGGTGGTCACTGCTTCTGTCTTTACTGCTAAGATTATCCCTTCAAACGATCCAGTCAGTAAGAGAAAGAGTCTGAAGAAAGGAAGATATACACCTTTAGTAGAACCCACACACATTTTGTATTTTATCTTTTTAAGACATCAGTTCTACTTCTGGTGAATGGTTAGAAGAATAACTAATCACAAAGCAAGAAAAGGAACAGGGGGCAAGAGCTGTAATTAAGTTACAAAATAAAGCACAAAATTTCTTCTTGAATTTGAACAAGATCTTCATTTACATTAAGGAAAAAAGGTCCACAGCAATTAGATGCAAAACTTTTTTTTTTTTTTTAGAGGCTATTGACATACTTAAAGAAACTCCTCTTATCTCCTTTGAACCTCCCTTGCCAGATATAATTCCAAGTGGGACTTCTCCTTCCTCATGCCATATCTGTATGCCCTGAAATCTATTTTCTTCACAAGCAGCAAAACCTTATTTCCACATTCCATAAATTTCTTCTTCCATTTGAGATTCTTCCTGATCTCTTTGCTCATCCATGTGTGTCTCCTGACACCTTTGCCTGACATTTTACTCTTATGGATGCATTCATTTGAGCTTAAAAGAAGCTCAGGGCAACCTACATTATGGCCTTGCTTCTCTTTATAAGATCCCAAATTTCACTGTCTTGTAGTCACTGTGCCCGACGTTGCCTCCCCATCTTCATGTTTCCAAACAGTCATTCCTTTTTTTATAGGAACAAGATCCAACAGCATGCCTCTTGTCATTGGCTCCTCCACAGCCTGCATCAGAAAGTTATCTGCAATGCACTGCAGGAATCTCCTGGAATGTGTGAGTCTGGCAGTTACTTTTCCAGCAAATATTAGGGTGATTGAAGTCTACTATTTCGTTTTGAATAAATCATTTATTTTGCATAAAACAAGAATGCGTGAAAGACTTTCCAAAAACATATGTAGGTATGTGTAGTCCACCAAGCAAGAAATTATCACCAGCTCAATAAATAAATAAGTACATAATAAAATAAAATTAAAAAATGCTCAAAAATAAGATTTCTCCACAGAGAAGAAGAAAGTAAGTACTGTGTTCAGTATAATCTCTTTGTGTCTGTTTTATCTTATGTTTTTCACACAGTGTTGGTTGGACTAGGTGGACAGGGAAGAAATGCTTGGTTTGTACATATTTCAGTAGATACTGTGTGACACTAGAGCAAGGGAATTGTAAAATTGTTATATTAAAGCTACACATTACTTTTCCATCCATATCAGCCTCTCCTTTAAATTCTTGAAACAAAGCATAGAAAGGAGTATGATTTAGCTATTTAAGATGTTTTGTACTCTTTCTTTAATGAAAACACATGAAGAGAAGCGACCATTCAGTGACACTGGGACATTTAACTTGGTAATATTTACATCTTGTACGTGTAACCAGCTTACAAATAACTGCTGAATGCAGTGTTGGTGAGAAACACTGAGGATAAAAGTATCTTTGGATACTTACCTTGACATAGTAGTTTAGACACACATTTCAACATTTTCAAAATACATATTTGTATTGTAACAAGAAATTTGTATTTAAGTACATTTTTAATGAATTCTCTTGGTGAGGTGATATCCTTTGAAGATGACAGATTTAGTATGCTCTTGCGAGTGATTTTGGTGATAGGAACAGCAGAGGGCAAAAAATGTCTTTATATTTTAGGAAAAAAATTTAAAAAAAGAAGAAGAAAGGAAAAATTTTGGGAACAAGGATCATGCTCTTGACTATATCTCTGGACCTAAGCTGAGCTGGGAATATGACTGTTTGTTTATGTCAATATGCTGTTAATACTGTTAGACTGCTTGTATAAACTAATGTGGAATTTTGTTTAAGAATTACTTTTGCCTTACACTGCATGATTCCAACATCCTACAACATCCAGCTTCTCTCCACTGTCTCCTGAGATGGAAAACAATTATTTATTCTAGAAGCTACTATTGCGTCCTGTTTCAGAGTCCTTTAACAGGAAGCCCAAAGTCTAATGTTTCTGTTGACTTCATAGAGATATACATTAGGACTATTTTATGATATATATTAAGATAGATATCAGTTATCCAGAACTTCCCCCTGTGGCTGTTTTCAATCTGGAAGTTGAATAGATTGCTAACTTTGCAGCATCTTGCCAACCTGTCATTGTCTTTTGCTATTTTTGATGCACCTATATGGATAAGCCACGTTATTTCATGGATCAAGTTCAAAAGCAGAACTTCTAAACTCTGCAGTCTATTTCCATTAGCGAGAAGGTAATGTCAAGTAAAAGAAAAGTTAAAATGGGAAGTAAAATATTTAATGTATCTTTTAAGAGAAAATGTAGCTTATATCTGTTTGTATAGTCTGCTGTAAGACTTTAGAAGTTTTGTAAGGATTCCCTACAGTATTTTTAATTGTATTTCCTGGCAAATATCATATATTCTACACAGGTTTCCTAGCATTTAACCATGTTTAAACACTGTTAAATGTTTACCTCAATGGTATGGACAGGATCAAGTGAGCTTAAGACCTTGTCTGATACAATCAGAGCAATTGTTGAAGCAGCTGTATCTCCACAGTAAAAGTGACAACTTCTGTAGTGTCTAATAGAATAGCTATGCCATCATACCAGCAATAGTAATGATGATAATAATAACAATACTAACAAAGACTGCAATATTTTCCAGCAGTCTTGATTAAGATCATGACCCTGTTTTGCCAGTCATCCAAATAAATAGTGACTTTTTTTTTCCTGATGTCTTTAAAGTTTAACAATAAAAGAATAATTTTGTGAGATTAAGTCTGTTACCCACCTCTAGTACAAACAAATGACTAAGATGCAAAGACATCAAGAAATGCATCCAGAACTGCACAAGAATTCTGTGGCATAGGACCAAGAACTACATTTGAGTCTCTCTGAGTCCAAGTCATTCCTTAACTACAAGTTTGTACAGTATCCCACTGCAAAAAGTAATTGAGAAACATAATGCAGGTGTATTTCGGCAGAGGTCTGTTGTGGGAGAGAGGGTAAGGAACTATGTGATACTCATTAGTATTAGCTAGAGAATTTCACCTCTAAAAATGGTCTAGTCTATCCCTGTAGACTTAAAAGTAGAAAATAAAATTAAAAAAAAAGAGACCTTAAGCAATGAGTTTTTCTATAGTTATTCTGGACATTTATCATGGGAAAAAAAATATTGCTCTATTCCCCTAGAAAATTGGACAAGTACTATTTGTACTCCACATACTGGACAAGGATTTTGCTTCTGGGAAGCTGCTTAAGTCAGTATTTGTACATTTATAGTTACATTAATACATGCATTAATATATATATTAATACATACAACCTTTTCTCCTAAGTGAATAATTATTTTTCAGGAGAAAATGATTAGAAAATTGCATATATAAAGTCATGTTTCATTTTCTTGTTTGATAGTGCTCTTTTTTCTTTTTTTACACTCTTTAAATTCTTTCCCCTGTTTCATGAAACACCTGTTTTTGCTGAATAAGAGTTTAAAGACAAAATGCAGCATCATCTACCTATGATTGCTAGCAAACAGCTTCCAGACAATGCAGTCATTTCACTGACCTCCAATGATTTCAGGCTCAGAATTGTAATTCTTGGCTGAGTGTTGTGTCAATACTTATTTAGGTGCAGTAATTTATTTAGGAGCAGAGATGCAATGGATGATGTTAGTATATATCTAAAAGATATTTCTTCCCAGCATAATGCAGAAGGGCCAGTTGAACAGCCTTTACCTCTGCAAATTGGATTGATTCTCCTTTTCCTCAGTGGTCTCTGCAACTTGTCATGGAGGACTCCACACAGCAGTATTCCATCTGCAATGCTTCCCTACAGTATGACATAATCCATCAGTGAACAGGGCATATTTCTTTTCATTTTCTGGTAATTCATAATATGGTGTGGCCTCTTTATCACACGATATCTCTTCTCCCAGTGATGTCCAAAGTTTTTGCTTTTGGGCCAGTCTGTGATCACTTCTAAGATTCCTAGATGACTGAGGTGCCCATCGGAACTCGTTGTGCAATCAACACAATCCACTTACTCCAAGTGGCATCAGTAGCATGATGTGTGCAGGAAAATTTTCCCTTGAATATCCAGTTTAGCATCAGCAGCTAAGGTGCTAGAAGGAGCTGTGTTTCAGTACCAATTACTTTGGAAGCATCTGGAACCTCTCTCGTATATGGTTAATATCTCCTTTGCAACTGGTTTGTAGCACTCTTCAGACCCCCAGCACACTTTAGTCCGAAATTCAAGGGATTGGCCTCAGGTCAACCCAATGATCTCTATGGAACTTATAGTCTATAAGCTCTTTGCTGAGTACAGATGTGGCTGTTAAACAGGTTCCTCCATGGCTACTTGAATGCGGCTGAAAACAAGTGAATGTTGGTGACAGGGTTTTTCTCTTTTCCGGATGGAGTACTGTCAGTGTAACAGAAATCATCACTTTTTTTATCTCGTAACAGTAAAGAATTATTTGAATCTGTGCTCTTTCATGTAATGAATAATAAAGAAATGGGAAGGTGGAACCAGGTCTTTTCTTCATGACAACTATATAAGCCTACTATAGCCAGCAAAATAAAGACTACAGCAGAGTCAGATACTGAAAGTATGGTATGTTTTTTAAGAAGGCAAAGGCATTTGTAATAGTCAACACACCGATGTTTATACAGAAGCACATGTTAAAGAGCACCTGTGATCATTTTTTTCCAAATTCTTTTAGGAAAACTGAATCTCTTGCACTAGAAATTCATGTCTCTGGTTAGGAGAAACACAAAGTGTTTGTGATCCCAAGAGAACAGAAATCTGTTTTGATAACTAGTGTATATACTGTTACCAATGTTGCTATAGCTGAAATCATGTCTCTCTATTCCTACATATAGCATCAGTACATTTGCTTTTCTTAGATGAAAAAAAGTCTCTAATTTGCCTGCAGGATGTGACACCTGAAGACAACTGAAATGTTGCATGGAATCTGGTTTGGCAGAAGAAAGAAAGTTTAAGAAGTTTAACAAACAAATTGATGAGAAATAATTCTAAATAATGCACTATGGATCTGTTTTAGGCTCTTGCAATTCTACTTCTTCATAAATTCATACTTTCACTTAAATTTTTGAAATTCCTGAATATTGCACAAGTTGTTATCATTTTATTTGTACAATATGGAAGAGTCCTCCTCAAATTTCTATTTTTCATTGCAGGACAGTGTGTGTTTTCTGCTGAGCTTATCACAGTTATCCTGCTTCTAAATTTTGTAATATCTGTCCTGTATAAATATCCCTTTTTTCTTTTCAGAAAGACAGGCTGGCAAGGCGGTGTGGTAGAGTTATTCTTTATGCGAGAGAGCAGCTAGAATGTATCAACCTCTACCTGGGGGAATGTGATAATTAGGGAGGAGGCTAGAATGGGCAACACTGTTGTGGGTGCGTATTGTGGGCCCCCTGACCGGGAGGAGGAAGTTGACAAGGCCTTCTACAAGCAGCTGGAAGTAGCCTCACAATCCCAGGCACTGGTTCTTACGGGGGACTTCAATTATCCAGATATTTGTTGGGTAAGCAATATAGCCAGGCACGTGAACTCCAGATGTTTCCTGCAATGTGTGGAAGATAACTTTCTGATTCAGGTGGTGGAGAAGCCGATAAGGGGTGGAGTGTGACTGAACCTTGTTCTTACTAATAAGGATGGACTTGTTAGGAAAGTGAAGGTCGGGGGCAGCTTGGATTGTAGTGATCATGAGATGGTGCAGTTCAAGATCTTGAGTGGAAGAAGCAAAGCAAAAAGTAGGATTACTATCCTACTACTAGCCAACATGATCTCTCTCAGGACCTACTGGAGCTGTTCTGTGGGGTAGGGTGTTAGAAGGTAAGGGGGCCTGTAAGAGCTAGTCCGCATTTATATAGTGCTTCTTCCAAGCTCGGAATCAGTGCATCCCTATGAGTAAGAAATAAGAAAAGTGTGGCAGAAGACATGTGTGGATGAGCAGGAACCTCATGTGCAAACTCAAAGGAAAGAGGTAGGTCCACAGAATGTGGAAAAAGGGTTGGTCCACTTGGGAAGAATATAGGAATGTTGTTAGGACCTTCAAGGATGCAGTGAGGAAGGCTAAAGCCAACCTTTTTTGAAACTGGCACTGAATCTGGCAAAGGAGATAAAGGATAATAAGAAAGACTTTTTGAAGTACATCAGCAGTAAAAGGAAGACTAGGGAAAATATGGGTCCCCTACTAAATGAGAAGGGTGTTCAGGTAGTGGGGGATGCCAAGAAAGCAGAGATATTGAATGACTTCTTTTCTTCTGTCTTCATTGCAAAGACTTCCCCTTGGGAATCTTGGACCCTGGAAGTAAGTGAGAGAGCCTGGGGAATAGAAGGTTCACTTTTGGTGAGGAAGGAGATGGTCTGAGGGCATGTAGGCAACATCAATGTGCATAAATCCATGGGCCTTGATGGGATACATCTACGTGTGCTAAGGGAGCTGGCAGAGGTGATTTCTGAACCACTGTCTATCACCTTTGAGAGGTCTTGGAGAATGGGAGATGTGACTGAAGACTGGAGCATAGCCTGTGTCATTCTGGTCTTCAAAAAGGGCAAGAAGGAAAAAACTGCAGGCCAATCAGCCTCATCTCCAGCCCTGGAAAGGTGATGGAACAAGTGGTTGCCAGTTCTTCTCCAGGCAATTGGAAGAGAAGAAGGTTATCAGGAGTACTCACCATGGGTTCACCAGGGGAGGTCATGCTCAACCAACCTGGTTGGTAGTCTTCTATGATGTCATATCTGGCTGGATGGATGGGGGAGAACAGTGGGTGTAGTCTACCTTGATTTCAGCAAGGCATTTGACACTGCCTCCCACAGCATCCTTGTAACAATGCTTAGGAAGCATGGAATAGTCAAGTGGATGGTGAGGTGGGTTGGGAACTGGCTGACTGGCAGAGCTCAGAGGGTTGTGATTGGCAGCACAGAGTCCAGTTGGAGGCCTGTATTTAGTGGTATTCCTCATGGGTATTCCTCAGGTGCTGGGCTTGGTCTTGTGTTTAACATCTTCATCAATGATCTTGTTGAGGGAATAGTGTCCACCCTCAGCAAGTTTGCTCATGATATGAAGCTGGTAGGAATGGCTGATGCACCAGAAGGCTGTGCTGCCATTCAATGAGACCTGGACAGACTGGAGAGTTGTGCAGAGAAGAGCCTGATGAGTTTTAACAGGAGTAAGTGTGGAGTTTTACACCTAGGGAGGAATAACTGCATGCATCAGTACAGGTTAGGGGATGAACTGCTGGAAAGCAGCTCTGTGGAGAGGGACCTCCAGGTTGTCCATGAGCCAGTAGTGTGCCCTGGTGGCCAGGAGGGCCAATGGTATCCTGGGGTGCATTAAAAAGAGCATGGCCAACAGGTCTACAGAGGTAATCCTCCTACTCTATTCTGCCCTGATGAGGCTTCACCTGGAGTACTGTGTCCAGTTCTGGGCTCCCCGGTACAAACAAGACAGGAATCTTCTGGAAAGATTACAGTGGAGGGGCACAGAGATGATGAAGGGCCTTAAGCACCTTTCTTAGGAGGTAAGGTTGAGCAACCTGGGTCTGTTCAGCCTTGAGAAAAGAAGACTCAGAGGGGATCTGATCAATGTCTATAAATATCTAAGGTGTGGGATGCTAGGGGATAAGACCAGACTCTTTTTGGTGGTGTTTGATGGCAATGGGACAAGGGAAAATGGCTACAAACTGAAGCATAGGAAGTTCTGCACAAATGTAAGAACTTCACAGTAGGGGAGATAGAGCACTGGAACAGACTGCACAAATAGGTTGTGGAGTCTCCTTTGCCAGAGACATTCAAGACCCACTTGGACTCTTACCTGTGCAACCTGATCTAGGGAGCTTGCTTTGGCAGATGGTCTCTAGAAGAGCCTTCCAGCTCCTATAATTCTGTATTCTGTGATCCTGTTGTGAATTAGAATTCTAAGCTATACTGCACTATGCATATATTTGAGCATGAATCATTGTCCAGTAGTCTGAGTAAACAAAAGACTGAATTTATAGTCTCAAAGAGAAAACAAATACAGTCTGGATTAGAATAGTTCCTACTTTATTGATGGGAAATTGAGTCAATACAAGATTAAATGGTTTGACGTGCCCAGGGTCATGCAGGGAACATGTGGCAGCTATTGGCACTGAATTGTGGCCTCCTGGCTGCCAGCCTTAACTGCAGAATCATCATTCTTTTCATGATAGCTTTTCTCTTCTTAACTCTTTCATGTAAGTGGATGTCATAGAGTGGCAGAGTGCATGCTTTATCAAGTACTTTTCATTAACAAAATGTGTCAGAGATAGAGTTTATGTACATACCTCCCACACAGCTTTTCTAGATGATAGTTTAGCACAAAACAGACCCCTCATTTTTCTCCCTACCATTTTCTTAGATGTCTTGGTCTTTCCTAGATGTCTTGGTGTGGTAGTAGATCTAGCTTTCAGACTTTGTCCTTCAGTGGGTATATGCTAAAACTGTAAGGTAGGCTTCCTCTGTGCAACAATGGATTATTATCTTTTTTTTTTTTTTTTTTTTTTTTTTTTTTTTAAGAGAGAGATGAAGACGACAGTATATTAAATGAATCACTCTTCAGATTTAATAGGAAATTACTGTAGAAGCAATTGCTCAAAATCATTCCTTCTGAATTACAGTGTGAAAAGTTTTACAGGGTTTTTACACTGTGTTGTGTATTTGGAAAGCAGAGCCCTTCCACAAATAGTTATGCTGTATTTTGGCTCTATAAAGATGCTACAGTGATCAGAAAGATGAATGCAATGCTAAACAGTGTTATCACCAGTGCTCTGGAGGAATGCTTTCACTTCCTATAGTGTTATGGATGGGGTGACCTCAGATGGTATGCAGCAGTGCACAGCATACAGTTACATTAAACTTTTTATAGCTGCTAAACTTTTTTGACCCTTTGTCTACAGTGAAATAGTTTTCTTCAGTGCTGCTGAGAAAGATGAAAACTTTCTTCTCATCTGTTTAGTCACTCTTGTGGAGTTTATGTTATTGTGCTACATAGGCTATTTATACCCTTACACTATATAGTTTATATTGCAATTGTCCAAATATATCCAACAAGCAAGAAGGAAGAAAATAGCTTCTTTTTTAAGGCACACTCTCTCTTTCTTGCACTGTGCATATAAATGTAAAGTGTGCTGCAAGATCAAAGTACAGCCTGTGTGAAAGCACATAGGAGACAATAGAAAGAAACATCCCCCTGCAATTGCAAAGATTCAGCTTCCCAGGGAGTGCTGATATCAGTCTAGACAATTTGATGTAACCATACCGATGTAGCTGAAGCTATCTGGGCTCAAGGATTTATTAGTTGTGAATGTCCATTTTTGCTTTTGCTGGAGTAGTGCCAGTAAATAAGTCACCAAAACCACTAGCTGAGTGTCATTTGATAGGAAAAGGCTGGGATCATAAGTAAGCTTTCTGCCTTTTAACAAAAAAAGTGCTGAGGTAAGCAGTGTCAAACCCAGCTGCATCAACACGATGGTGGGAAGACAAATGAGAGCTTTCACTGCTGGATACACGGGATAGAGAGCCCACAGTTCTAAAAAACCTCTTCACATCCCAGAAACAGCTGTCATAACTGAAACTGCAAGGGTTTGCTTTTTAAACTACCAGCTTTGATAAGGAGAATTCTCTCACCAGCCCTTTCTCTACCAGATAAACACAATTCTAGTGGCACAGCTCATCTGCAAGGTGACTGGAGATTTAAGTATCTTCAAAGGTTTCCAAAACCCTCTTCTTATAACCTCTCTCAAATACTGATGCTGAGTCTCCATCTAGCATTTCAGAAGAATTTATGGCTATAGCCTCTGGCTACTTGATCATATGAGCTCCACAGTTACCATGTAATGTAAAACTTCTTAGATTTTTCCTATGGGAGATTGAACTTTACAAAGTTGGGTCCTGTTACTGGAAACAGCGTACACTGAAACAGCCACAATAGAAGGGATGTGGGAACACTTCAGAATAAATGCAGGGGTGATGACTGTTTTGAAATGTTCTGTCAGACTTTTCAGGTGCCAATTTGGGACAGGAGGTCAGGCAAAGTCAAGGGTGATGATGTGTGTGTGCTCATGTCCTGCCCTGCTGTGCTGGAGAAGGCCTAGATGAGATGCCCAGGCCTGCATGCTGTGTGCCAGCCTGCACATGCTGGCCATGTCTGAGTACAGGCAAAGGGAGCAGAAAGTCTGTGGAGGGGGAGGGAGTTGCCTGCAGTTGGTGATGCGATGCTCCAGACAGGCAAGGCTTTCTCTACACAGAGCCCGCCAACTCCTGGTGGCTGTTGCCTGGGAAATGGCTAAGGAAATATAAGGAATGCTTGGAGACTATATCCTTCTTTTGGGCTCCTGGATGGAGCAGAAAGGGGGGTGGATGGCTTTTCTTTTTGTTTCTTTCTCTTTTTTTTTTCTTTCTTTTTTTTCAATATATATTCAGCAGATTAGATGGGCAGGATGCTGTGGTGACAACAGGGAGGTCTCCTGCACACCTGCACCACAAACAAGGAGCCCTGCCAACATAAACATAGGGAATCCTGGAGGCATCTATTCTCTTTCTCTTTTCTTCCTTTCTCTCCCCATCCTTTTCCTCCTTTCCAATATTTACGGAGCTCTGTGTGCCAAATATTGATAGTCCCAGCCTTCCTCCAAAGAAAGGAATAACAGTGTTCTCCTTGTATGCTGTCTGAGTTAGGTTTGGCAAGGTGTCTTTGTGAGTCCAGAAACCTGGGGAAGTAAACATGGTAGCAACCAGATAGTATAAGGAAGGGAGGTGGATAATTCCTTTAAGAATTGTTTATTTTCCTCACTTTGAGATATGAATTCATTTATTACATGCAATCAAGATCTGCATATTGTTTTGTTTCTTGCATACTATCCTTGAAAGTGAAGTTTTTGTTCTAGATGGAGAGGATTAAAACACTTAATTTTGTATCCAGTAATTCACTGCCAGCCATGGAAAGACTCTTACCAATTTCAGCCAATTGAAAGTGAGTTGAAATTCAGACACCACTTGCTGAATATTTATGAAGATCAAACAGTGGATGTGAGCATAGTGAGGTGGTGGGTGATGCATTTCAGTAGTGGTGATAGCAATAGTGGATCACCTCCACTGGTGAGGATGTTTACAAGCACTGCGCGCTCTTCTTCAAAAATGCATTGCTATTGATGATGACATTGTTGAAAAATAACATTCTGTAGCTGAGAATGTTATCTATCAAATAGCATTGTTGTGCTCTTTGTATCCGTTGCAGATTTTGTTGAAGTAAATATGAAACATTACTTTTGGAGTAACCTATGTATTTCTGTATATTGTAGAAGTCAAGCCTTCCTATTGGGCAGTATACATTTGTATGTATGCTGTGTGTGTATATGTATATAAATACATATATTTTAACATGAGTGCAAGATTGTTTTTTCTTCAGCGGACAGCGCTGCATCAGAAGATGTCAGCAGCAAACAAGACACTCTAGAATCTAACTTATCTGAAGTTCTCAGATGCAAAAGGGTTAGAATAAATAATAGTATGTGTTAACTGCATGCTGTAAACACAGAAGAGACAATACACTTGCAGAAAGATGGAGATCTTGATTAAAGGAGCATTTATTCAGTAAGCATTACTTTGTTTTAGTTACATGAAAAATGATGGATTGTTTGTTTATAACTGAACTGAGCTGAATTTCCAACTGTGTTTGAAAGATAAATTTAAAAGAAAAAGATGTGGAATGGTCAGTTCCTAACACAGAAATACAAGAATTCACCAAGGTAAATAGAATATATACAAAAAGAATATTATTTTTGGACCCTAGTAAAATGAGTGGTACATTCTTCTTTTAAAACACGCATCAGAAGAAATGACATTTTTGCAGCCTCTGTTGACATCCTGGAGGAGAAAAACAGAGGAAATGCAAATTGCTTGAGAATCCAGTCATTTGTAAAGTGAGATTTCACAGAAGCCATGGGACACTGCTATACACTGTTTAGTCTAAAAGTTTTTATAATGCCAGATTTGTGCTCCATCATTTTTTTGAAGGTTACAGCCATTGGTCTGGAAAACCAATAACATCCAGCTGGAGAAGGTATATAAGTGGGGGATCCAGGAAGTTTCTACTCAAAGACCATTTTTGTATCTCTAGATGCATTCCCAGAAAACATGTGAGGGTGAAAATGGCCCTGTTTGTATTCAGGGGTGCCCACCTTTCTGGAAGTGCATCTGGGGGATGTTCTATGCTCTACTGTTGCCAGCGTAAGGCAATCCTGGCTGTTCTCATCTACTATCCTAGTCAGAAAATAAATGCAAAAAGAAGCACTGAGTGAAAAAAAAAAAAAAAAAAGTCAGGGCAGATCTTGCATCTAAATCCCCAGGTAGACTAAGTGACAGCAAAAGTGGATATTATTGGAACAGGATACAGGTTCTCATTGCTCTCTGGCTAAGTGTGGCCCATTAAAAGCAGTATGATGGTTTCTTCAGAGAGGAAAAGCAGCATTTCATGTCCAGATGAAATCCTTTGCCATCCTTCTCTGTGCAGAAAATGGGAGATTGATTTGGAGGTTTCCCTCATAATGAGTTGTTCCATAATTTGCAAAGTACTTCAAAGTCCTTCTAGATTAAGGACTATGTAAATGTGGGATAGTTATCAATTAAATACCATGAATGTGTTTAGAATGAAACCAACATGTTCTTGCTTGAAATTGTAGGATGTGTTTAATCAACATGCTCTGAATAACTTTCCAAAGATCAGGCATATATTTATTGCCAAACTATTCAAGCAATTTCGTATCTGTTTAAGATACTCAGCTAGGTAAAGGCAAGGCATCTCGCTACTGTGTGATGCTTATGAGCCTTCTTCTACACTACTTTAAAAACAAATATTGCATTAAGCAGTACGTTCCACTTTTAAGCCAATTGCTGCATTCACAGACTCCAAATTGTAAGGTTTGGAAGGGACCTCTGGAGATCAGATAGTCCAACCCCTTGCTAAAGCAGGTTCCGTCAGCAGGTTGCATGAGGTTATGAGCCTCTGGACTGAAATATGCCAGCTGCTTAGAAATGCCTAGTTAACCTTTCCTTCTGTATTAGGAGAGGTTAACAGCACAACATGTTGATTTATACTGTACTAGGATTTTGGATTAAATATTGCTATTTATGATAGAATTTGACCAAGAAATAAGAAATGAGCCCTTATTCTATTGATATCACTGAAATGTGGGTTTTAGTTCAGAAATGAGTAACTTCACTGCAGATCTAAATTGTAGTAAACGTTCTGTATCTGTTTAGTTTTTCCTTCCACGTGAAAGCCTTGTTTTCAAAACAGTGTTTTATATTACAAAATATTAAAGACCAGGTTTGAGGATTTTCTGATCTTGTAAAATGATGCTGCTGTTCTCAGAGATTATTTAAGGCTTCATTGTTCCTTCCCAATATCCCTGGTTTCCACCTGCATGAAAGCATCTGACTTTGAATAGACAGAGAGAAATGATTATTTGTATATGTGCACATTCCTTTAAATTCCGCTCTTCTGGCATATTTCCTCTCAGATGTAAAGTGTTATTATCAATTAAGTATAACTGTTATTATGGATTCTATCCTTTTCAAAGCATTCTGAGATCTCAGTATTTCTCTGGACGCTGCTCCCACTTAACCTCTCTTTTTAATTCAGTGTAGCACTTGAGTATTACAGGCTCAACATTTCTCCCAAAGTTTTCATTGCATTCAAAACTATGCCTACGAATTTGTTTTATAATTTCTGTGTGTTAGCTGAAGTGAATACATAGAAGCCCTGGAGAACTGATTTACCCAGTGCAGTAATAACCTGAGTAACAAAAGAAATAAGATTGTTTTTTGGTGAAGATGTTTGAAAGTTTTTCAGAACTTTTGTCCAGTGTTTGTACATACACATACATATGCATGCATTTTTCTGATTTTTGTTTTCCCATTAATCAGTTCTACTGAGTTGTACGACATGACACCAAAATCAAGACAGTGGATAATAACATTCAATTTCTATGCCATTTGTACATGGATTGTGCCTGTATAGTCTCGCTATTTTTTCCATAATTTTTTTTTTCTTAAAGTTGTTTTCTTCTGTAGCCTATCACATATACTGGAATGAACTCTCTCCTCCCTTTTGGCTTTTCAATTTCAGAGGATTTTCTATCAGGTGAATTATTCCTAGTTTCATTAAGATTAATTAGTATTAATAAAAATACAGCATTCTATCTATCTGAGATATTTTTATCTCTGTTTTACTGCAGTAAAAGCTTTCAGGTTACATACTAAGTAGAAAAGACTGTATTTTTATCTATCTAGATAGTATGGCTATTTTAGATTAGGGTAGGGGCAGAAGAGTTAATAATATGAATTTGTGGAATGCAAAGTTTGCTCAAGTTGTTTTTAATAATCTGCTCACTAGGTTTCAAAGTCCTGTAATTTTCACTCAGCGTTTGAAGCTGCTCCTGCTCTTTAGGACAAAAGCAGTATTTGTTAAAAAAAAAAAACAAAAACAGACAGTTCTTTCAGTTTTTCCATTATGCCTCTGGTTTTGAAAAGGTTTTGAGAAACTCTAGAATGATCTGTTATATCAAAGACATTCGATATATAATCAAGTACTTCTGAAAGAAAGCCAAATTTGAGCCAAGCTCATATTTTACAGGGAAATCAATTCCTCCATTTCAAGCAAAAGAGGTATCCACTTTCTATATCTTACAAGAGCAACTTTACATAACCTGGTCTGTATTATTCCACTGTTATTGGCAGCTGCAGCTCTAGAACAGATGTAAGTGAAAGTGGTGCTTGAGCACTTCTACTCCATGCTGTTTAATTAAAGGAGTATAAAGTTTCCCAGTGTTTGTAGATTTTCCCTCCTTTTTCTCAGTTACCTGGCAATCTCAGGGTTAATGAAAGAAAGATTTAGATTCCAATTCAAAGTTACAAGCAAAAATATGTCTAATGATATTATGCTAATCTCCATTCCTTTTTGACCCAAGCACGTAGCTAAAAAATCAGGTTACTGGAAGTCAGTCCGTGGTTTAGAGCCATGTATCTTTGATGCAGTGTTTATTTACGAAGAAAAGATAATTTACCTTGCCCTGAACGTAGAGGAATCAAACAGAAGATAGTTAACTTTTTCGCAACTTAAAATCTCTTTCATCTCATACTGTATAATGCTTGAATTTGTCATTTCCACTCTCTCAGTATTTCTATGGATCAGGTTTGCATGTGGGCATTCTTTTCCAAGCCAGAACATTTGGATTCTAAGCATCGTTCTCAGAGCCACAATTTCTCAAACACAAACTAGGTATTAAGATGCAATTGTTTTATATGTCCACAGACAGAGGCATCCTCAGAGGCTTGAAATGTATCTGTTCTTGACCTACACTTTGTGGATTGCATCTAAGCTTTTCACAGTTAAGAAACAAAATCTAGCAACACATCTGGAACTGGGTATTGTTCCTACTGGCTCTCTCTGAGCTGTGTATTCTCCAAAACTCAATACAGCTTTCTACCCTGGCTTTACTGTAGCTGTTCTGAAATATCCCTTTCCTCTACTCCGGAGAGACAGTGTGCAGTGGCCTTACTAAAGATTTTGTCCCACACTGTTCCTTGCTTCCATGAACAGCGCAGCTTTCAGCAAGGAAGAGCATGGTTCAACCTTGGTTATAGTCAATAGAAATATTCAAATTAACAGGAATATGGAGATAGGCTTAGGGTTTATTGAAAGAGGAGCAGAGGCGAGTAGACCTGTAATGCTTCTGATACATGCCTCATGATAAACTGCTGCTGCAGAAAAAAAAAGGAAGAAAAAGGAAGAAAAAAAAAAACCAAAAAAATTATCTGTACTGGGAGCAGTGGAGCAATCCTTTCCCACCCAGCATTATCTACAGAGAGTCTGAGATACAGCAAGAAATGCTGGAAGTTCAGACTGTGAAAATCACATTCTTTATCATCTCCCCAGATGGCCTAGAAAGAGAATTCAGACAACACACAACAGAGATAAGTTCGAAATTTCCAAAGAAAATATACTGTGGAATTCACACACATCTGCGGCACTCTCTCATTCTCTGCTGAAATAATCTAGTGAATTGAAAAATGTCTGGTTAGGGCCAATTTTTTATCCCTCCATGCATGGAATTCTGAAGCCAGTCTAATGAATCTGATGTTGTTAATAGCTCTAAATTTATTCTAGTACATTGGAGATCAGGCTGAACTGTGAACTCCAAGGCAGCATGAGAACAATCTGTCTGTGTTGAATACTTATTCTGCCTTCCCCTGTTTTGATTTCCTGCTTTATGTATATTTCTTTTTCAAGGATAGCACTCTGGACTTCGAAAAGCAGAAGAGGAAACACAAAGGCAAGAAAATAACTCCAAAATCTCTGCAGCTTAGCTATCCTGCCATCTGCTTGAAAAGACAAACCATTCAAACAAAACAAAACTTGTGGTCCAACTGTTATGTCTGCAGTGACGCAATGGTGTTATAGTTGAAATTCTCTGCAAGACCTATTAGATCAATATGTTACAAAAAACAACAGCAAACAGAAATGATCACATTTCACTCATTCTCAAAAAAGTAGGCCGCAATTCAGATCTTTTGCTGTTATTTGGAAGTGGAATCTGAGAGCAGAGAAAAGATGGGGAGAGAAATCTTGTGTTAAGCTGGAATGCACCAGAGAATAAATGGCTGGCAGTTGCGAAGCTGCATTGCAGGGGAGCTTTTAACATTTGGCCACTGCCAGCTGATGTCTCTTTAAGCGTAACTGCCAAGAAGCCAAAACTGGAAGCAGGTGCAGGGACAGAGGAGCTGAATGTGGAAAGGGTGATTAAAAAAGTGAAGAACAGAACTTCTGTTGTTAAAATTTGGTTCCTTTCACTGAACCCTAAACAAAGCTTTGCTTTACATGAATAACAATTTTTAGTGTGATAAACTTCTGCCTACCCATTTTGACAATCCTCTTACATTTATGTAGTGAGTTAAAGGATTTCTGTTGAGGTGTTTTTGTTTTTTTTTTCCCCCAGTAAAGCCTTAGATTGTCTGAGAGAATGCTGTATACTGATTATACCAGCTTTCCTGTGGATATTCAGAGCATTTTCTTCTTAGAAAAGTGGCAAGCAAGCCACTTTTTACAGACTCCCACTTCTGTTAGTCGAGGGCCTCAGTAAAGAGCTGTTTCTCCAGCTCAAGTCCTTGTCTACAGTGTGCCATGCCACCAGTTCAGGATGTTATTACACTGCCATCTGACAAAATGCATGCCAGGAAGCATGAGTTACTAAGGATTTACACACTTTAAAACACTAATGCAGTGTGTCACTTATGCCTTTGAAAAAAGTCTTCTGTATATAAAGGGTAAGAAATGACAGGTGTAGGCACATTACTGCTTGGAGTCCAAGGTAATGGCAAGTTTTGCAAGAAACTTTGTAAGAGATCGTGGTTACCACTGAGATATCTCAAAGAGATAATGCAGTTCCTAGTAATAAGGAAAGCAAGGCTGAAAATATAAAGAAAGCTTTTTATAATGGCAACAAACTAAAATCTTGAAAAGCACATGGGAGAACGAGGGAAGCTTTTCTTCAGTCCTTCACTAAGTACTTTATTATTAATTATATAGCAGTTAGTGTTCCCATAGGTTGTAGAAAAGGAATACCACTTTTCTAGGGAGAACATGGAATTCCAGCTTCTCTGCTGTTCTCTGTCCTTTAATCAATTCCTTCTATGCTCAGATAAAGATATTTCTTTGTGCTTTACTTCTCCTGTTAGAGAAATTACAATAGCTGAAGCCACACTGGGTAAGGTTAAAAGAAATTTCTATATGTAACTGATTCTTTGTTCCTTGTGTTTTAAAGTCACTAATTTTCGATATTCTAAGCATTATTTTAAATCACAAAACAATGCTTTCCTTTTTTTTCCCCACCTTATGAATCTCTTGCCCTGCTGAAACGACACAGGCTGCTCTGAAAGTAATGTATCCTATTTTATTATGTTGGTCCACAGCATCAAAGGTGGATGCTGGAGATACAGCAGTAGAGGTTGAATCTTCCAGAAAATATTTCATTCCTTCTTGTTGCCATGTAACAGATGGCAGCAGAGGGGCAATCTGACAAAATGGCACTGGACATGGAAGTGAGTATAAAGCACAGGTGTGGAATTGAATTCCTCTGTGCAAAAAAAAATTGCAGCCATTGACATTTATGGACACTTCCTGAACATTTATGGAGACCAAATAGTGGATGTGAGCACAGTGAGGCAGCGGTGGTGCATTTTAGCAGTGGTGACAGTGATGTGAAAGATAAGCCGTGTTCTAGACAACCATGCAGAATTTTGTGACTGCAACATGCGGACTCTTGTACATTACTGGTGGAAGTGCATAGCTACTGGTGGTGACTATGCTGGAAAATAGTGTTCTATAGCTGAGAATTGGTTCTATCAAATAGTGTTGTTGTGCTCTCAGTCTCAGTTGTAGTTTCCATAGAAACAAATAGGAGATATTAATTTCAGAGCAACCTATGTAGTTTGGTCGGTATTTCACTGTTTTGCAGCAGCATAGCTCTGACTGTGCCTTGATTTTCCATTTATACATAATGTTTAATTTGAAGGAAAATTGTCCATTTTTCAGTTTTTATTTCATATTATCTATGTTTATGTTTACATTGACTGTGAATTTCTCTGTTCTTTTCCTAATAAATATCCTACTACTGCTTGTTTTCTCTTTTTGAAAATATTCAGTTAATTTAGCACTGAGATGAAGGTTTTTCTGTATTTAAGTCCATAACTCATCTTTTCTTTGTAATAAGGTCTTGTTTTGTAGTTTCTAAGGAAAAAATGCTTTTCTTCCTCTGAAAGGAAATCAGCTGGAAACATTCAGTCTTCCTCAGGATCAAGGGCATATAGAACACAGCACTGTACAAAATAGAATTTACAGGTCAACACTGTGCACACTCAGCATTGCTAAGTAAGTGCGAGTAGTGCTTCAAAATAGCGAATCTCAGAATCACAGCATCACAGAATTGTAGGTGTTGGAAGGGACCTCTAGAGATCATCGAGTCCAACCCCCGTGCAAATTAGGCCCCCTCCAGCAGGCTGAACAGGTAGGTGTCCAGGTGGGTCTCCTTATAGAGAAGAAGAGTCCACAAACTCCCTGGGCAGCCTGTTCCAGTGCTCCGTCTCCCTTACCGTGAAGAAGTTCCTTCGCATACAGACGCAGAACTTCTCATGCCCCAGTTTATGGCCATTTCCTCTTGCGTTTTCCCCACAGATCACTGAAAAGTGTCAAGCCATGTCCCTTTGACTCCCACACTTAAGATACTTATAAAAATTAATAAGATTCCCTCGAAGTCTTCTTTTCTCAAGGCTGAACAGACCCAGGTTGCTCAACCTTTCCTCATAAAAATGAAATTGATGCAGACATTGTAGGATTTTCAAAATAGCCATCTTATGGTTTCATTCTATTCCTTCAATTCTTACAGTTTGTTTAGTCTTTATACAGATGAAAGCTGAGATTCTCTAGAGAATGACTCCAGAATTTAGAGTTTGTTACAAAGACACTAAAGTGTTAAAATTACAATGGAGGTAGGTCTGTGGTTCTCTCAGAAAAGCAGAATAAATTTAAGTACCTAAGCCTACTCTTTTTTTTCTACGAGATCCCATGTGTCTCGTAGAGACATGTGTGTGTGAGGAAGCTCATGCTAATAAGTGCATTTTGCCTTTTCCAGCCCACAGGATTTCAGTGAGTCCTTCATCATCTCTTTACCTATGCATGCGTAATTTTGACATGCCAGCAGTTTTTGTTAGATGTCAAAGAGAAATTGTCCTATGTCTCTTCATTTGCAACATGGGCCAGGTTGAGACATAAGTGTGGGAACTCCTCTCCTTGAGGAAGCTTTCTGGATGTGCACTTCAGTCTGTGAGTATTAAATGGAGTGTCAAAAGCAAGGAAAAGCATTTATGGTCTGATGTATGGTGGGAAGTATGGCAAGAGGGAAAATGTGCAGTTCTACAGCTGCTACAGCTTGACATATCCTAAACTTTTTTGGGGGAGTTTAATTTGGTTGGAATAGAAGCTATATTTCCAGAGATTATCACAGTAAAGTACTGTACCTTTAGGCAGTTGATCCATCCTAAACTCTGCCAAAACTACTCTAATTTTATTTCTGTAGCACTCAAAAAGGCATTTCAAACTCTGAGCACTTTGCAGATTTTATGCATGATTAAAGTTTAAAACAGTGAGTGTTCTGAGATATATATATATTCGTAGGTATAAATAGGTAGGTACATAGACACATAGACATGCAACCACTGTAGCACCACTACAGCTCATTTATTAAGTCATGAAACTGCTACATTTTCTATAAAGTGAGATAGCTGAAAGATTCAGCAATAAAGCAGAAAATAGTATAGTTGTAAAAAATAATACAGCGAAGCCCATTTAAATGAAACCATAGATGAAGTGAACTTATGTCACCAGTCTTTGAATTTTGTACGTTTTGAACAGCATCCAAAAATTATAATCCACTGTTTGAAATGGAGAAGGAGAAATGGTCTCCCCATCACAAACTTACAGCCGCAAATGCTCGCATCCTACTGTAAATATATCACATACTGTATCATATTGCTTATGGAAAATGACATTTCTTGCTTTTAATTTTCTAACCCTTTTGCTGAAGTTCAGTGTTTGGCAATGTCAAGACTGTAATTGTTCCTTTCCATTTTGCTCTGCAGGAAATATGTTTTCTCTGATCTAAAATATACTATTTTATATTTCCATGTTCATCATGATCTGTATATAAAAATAATGTAACCCAATGCACCTTGAGGATCACAGGACTGTATGTATGCCTGTGGTTTCCTAGTCTCTAAATTATACTGTTTTTGTTTAGTGCAATGCTGCACTTAATAACAATTTTTTACATTTATAATATGCTGCTTGGACGGACCAGAAATGTTGTGCCTAAAGCCATAAAAATAATAGTGAAAATACATAATCAAAGATTCAGGCTAGTTTGACTTTACTGATAGCCAGATTAAGTACCAGCATAAAGAAAAATCACTGTCATTAGAACTGATCTGAATATTGTTCTGAATGAGTGCCAGCAAATACTCAGCACCTTCAAGGTTGCGACTTTCAGGTATTTAGGACACAATTTCTCTAACAAAAAACTATATTAGGTCATAATTATTTTCTGATGTCTTTTGAAAATATAAAATCAAAACCTTACTCCAAGATTTTCTTATTTTATATTCAGTTTTTGATCCGTGGTGAAGTAAGGAAAGCAGTTGGATTTCCAGAGAGCAGACTTTAGCATCTTATCTCACCTGTCTAACAGATTCTCCTGGGATGCAGTTTGGAAAGGCAAAAGAGTCAGAAAGGTTGGGCATTCTTCAACAACAAAATTTCAAAGGCAGGGGACCAGGCCTTATCAACACACTCAAAGTCAAGCTGGTGTGAGAGAAAACCAGTATGGCTGAACAGAGAGAGCTTCGGGAATTTGGGAAGAGAGCTTAGGGACTCTGGAAAAATAGACAGGGCACATAAATCATACATCAACAGGAAAAGGAGAACGTGAAGTACTTTATCTATCTATCTATCTATCTATCTATCTATCTATCTATCTATCTATTTACTTTCCCATAGTCTTTATTAGTAATGTCAGTTGTTTCCAGAGTAGCCAGCATCCTGTGTTGGAAGACACTGACAAGAAGTGAAATGGATCAGAAGGTGGGCACTGGGAAGAAACTTCCCTCCTACTGTAAATGAAGATCCAGGTTCACGACCACCTGAAGAACCTGAACATCCATAAAATGCATCCCAAAGTCCTGAGGGAAGTGGCTGCTGTAGTTGCAAACCACTCTCAATGATACTTGAAAAGCCATGGCAGTCAGGTGAAGTCCCTGGTGACTGGAAAAGCAATGTCACGCCGAATTTTAAGAAGGGTGGAATGGATGATCCAGGGAACTACTGCCATCTGTCAGCCGCACCTATGTGCTAGGGAAGATCATGAGTTGTTTGAGCACACGTTGAGAAGAGCATCAAAGCTGGAAAAGGGACTAGAAAGGAAGACTTATGCGGAGTGACTGAGGAATTGGGGTTGTTTAGTCCAGAAAAAAAGTAACCTGAGGGGAAACCTCATTAATCCCTACAACTACCCAAAAGGGGGCTGTGTGTTTTGGAGTGCATCAGTCTCTTTTCTCAGGTGCCAGGTGAGAGGACACAAGGAAGCAGTCTCAAATCGCACTAGGGCAGATTTAGATTGAGTGTGAGGAAGAATTCCTTACTGGAGAGGGAGGTCAAAAATGAGAATCAGCTGCCTTGGGAAGTGCATAGTCTCCATTCCTGGGTGTACTGAAGAGATACATGGACACAACACTAAAGAACATGGTTTATAGATGGGACTTTATAGGTCAGGTTTATCTTAATGATCAAAATGGTCTCTTTCAACCTAAGTGAATTTGCAGCTCTATAATACTCCAGAAATACTCCACAGGTTAGGATCTTCAAGTATTTGGACCCAATTTCTGTAACAAAATACTTCATTTGTTTGACATTTTCTGGTGCATTTTGAATATATAAAATCAAAGCTTTAAAGTTTTCTTCTTTTGTTCTGCTGTGTTACAACAGGACTGTTCATTTGTAACATAAGAAAGACAAAGCATTTGTTTCATTTCTCTTTTCAGCACTCTTTTCAGCAAGTGTCTTTTTACTATGCTTTTTTTCAGTCAGGAAAAAACACTGCTATTTAAGTGGCTTGCAAAGCATTTATTCACTCTTGTGAATGGCAGGACACAGGAAACTCATAATGAATGCCTTCAGCCGTAAACTTCTAAAGTACGTTTCTGTTCCCTATACTTGTGACCTATCAAAAAAGCTGTTCTAATTCTGTGCAATTTTGACCTCATCGTCCCTCTGATTTATTAGTTGTGTATTCTCTTGTAGCTATTAATGCCACTCCTACAATGTTAAAATTTGGTATTTACTTCTCAAAGCCTGTTACACTTCATCAGCACCTGGTAATTATTACGTTTCATATAGTTATGAGATAGCAAATGGAGGAGGGTGTCCGATGTAAGCAAATGGGAAGTCTGGCAGCAAAATGAAAGAACACAAACAGGACACAAAAACTGCAAAGCCAGAATATTTGTTAGCCAAGGAAGATATATAGAATGAGAGTTGTGGTTTTGACCTGGGGGGAAACCAAAACAAAATAAATAATACTACTCTAAGTTATTATATTAATTAAAGTGGTAATTGAAATTAAAAGGTTTCATAACTCTTCACTGTGCATAAATAAACCTGAAAGGTAATATGCATTCATATTTCATACATTTGCCTAGATATTTGGAAGAGATTCTGCATTTAGCATGGATGGGTTTTTGTAATTTTACCCTAGAAGTGTTCTAGCCAACAGAAATGAAATATGGATGTCTGAAGAGAAAGGTATGACCTTATTCAAACACATGCACCTTCTCTTCTTCAGGCTACTGAAGCCAGGCTCAAGCAGGCCATCACTTGTGCTCGAGGTGGCTATGGGTAAAACATAAATTCACTTAGAGCATTTTTTTTTTTTTTGCCCCACATAGTACATTGCCTTTCTGTTCTATTTCTTTTCCACAACACCTTTCTTCCATCACTACTCACGTCCATTTAATTTGCTCCCTTCTTGACAACACAACAGTTTTAGCCTGTTGTACAGCTTCTTTTATCTGGTTTGATCCAAACGAACTGCTTAAGCCACAGAAAGCAATCATTTTCTCCTACAATATGAACATCTCTTCCGGTCATGTTCTGTATAGAGAAGAAAAAGCTTTTTAATGCATTCCTGTCAGCTCATTTCTCCATCCTGAGCTTCCTCTGGATAGCAGTGCAACCATCTGATACAAGAGCCACTCCTTCCAGTTTCATGCCATCTGTACTGATATTATGCTTGATGTGCATCTACTATATACATGGTTCTATTATATTTTGTTTTAGTGATACTTCTCATGACATATGAAATCATTCTCTTCATGAATTTTCATAGAAAAGTTATGCTTAGTCCCTAAATTCTAGTACTTTTAATACCCCCTAACAAGGGTTCCATTCTCACTAAAAATGTGGTTCAGCATGAGGCAAACACAAAAAATATATAAATTTCTATTAATGGTCAGTAAAAATTGCTTTGTACTAAAGCTGATCAGCTCTCAGGAGTTATTTCACAGGATGACAATGAAAGGCTACTTTTGCCTACTGTACAAACATGCAAAAGACAAATTTGTTTCTTAGCATTGCTGAAAATCTGTTTCTAGCAATTAATGCTCTTTAATGCTTTTCTCAACACCCTGATTTGTCAGAATATCATCCACGGTGTAATTTACAGCACATGCATATCTGCTTCCTAGTTCTCACAACCTGTGCATCAAACAATTGTCATTATTAACAAGATTAAATTGGCATAGGAAAAAATATGGATACTTTTATAGGGAGACATTTACATCTGTGAGGGTCTTTAAAAACTGGTTTCCACAATAGTTAGTGCTTGGATCCTTTTTCTTTCACTAGAAAGTTTAATTCTGCTCAGTTGCTGTAATCAGAACATTTGTTTATCAGCTTTTTCAATTTGTTTTGAAATTTCAGAAGGATACTATCCCACAGAGGATGGCAAACCTTATTTCTTCAGGTCAGTATCTTTTATTTTTTTTTTATCTGAAGAGAGCAAAGAGTCCCAAACCTCTTACTTTCTCTATCTCTCTCTTTTTTGGTTTTGTTTTGTTCTCTTTTGTGCAGTTCAAAGAAAACATTTATATTTTTCACTTTGGATAGTGAGTAGAATTTGTCATTGCACTTTGTACTTCTGCTCAATGTCAATTATGATTTGTAAATTACAGCTGAGTTAAAACCACAATTTTGTATATGGTTTCAGCATTCTCTCAGAGTCTGGGGAGTGCTCAGTTTGGGTTCTGTTTATTTTTTAAATAAATAATATTCCTATGTAGCACATTTCAACAGCAAATCAAAGCTTAAGGAGTCATTACGCTAACTCTGTGCATGGGAAAATAAGAAATATGCCTGTCCAAGTCCAGTAAGAACTTTGTTGGTAACTCTGTAACAACTCTGACCACCTAGAGTATCAGTCTAGAGAAACTACCTGTCTTCAGTGATAAGCTCCTGTGCTCAGTTCTGATGAACCTCAAAATTTGAAGATTAATCTGAACAATTCTCATCATTTTGCACAAAAGTCCTGAAAAAATATGCCTTTTATCTGAGGAAAAGAAGAACACTGAGTTGTCTTGCAAGGCAGGTGCATCCTGAAATTAATATGTTCAATCAGATTTGGCTTGATAATAGCTCCACATTTTGATTCCGCCTCCTCTCCTCCCCCCCCAAATAAATAAATAAATAAATAAATAAATAAATAAATAAATAAATAAATAAATAAATAAATAAATAAGCAAACATTCCTGAGGCAAAATTTTTCTTTAAATCCATTGATGTGTTTCAAACCAGACCACAATAATTTTTTTTCTAACAGTCTTCCAGATTTTCTTGACCACCCTAATTTTCTCAGCGCAATTAAGAGAAACAAGTTAAGGATTTCTTTCTTGAAGGCAACATTTATCTTGGGACATCCAGATATAGTATTCTACATGTTGCCCAGTTTTCTAAGAAGTGCTGTTCTGAGAATGAGATTGCACAGCATTTCAGCTGTCTTTGGATTGTACAGTAGATGCACAACAGTTCCTAATGTTAATGGTTTCAAATCTACTACCATGGTAAACATTTAAATCTACTACCATGCTAAGCCTTTGTGGAATTGCAGTGACACTCTTTAATTGAAGAGGAATTGGTATTTTGTGTGTGTGGATGTGCAAAACCAGTAAGTTTTAAATGAGAACAGAATTAGACAGATAATTTACTTTGCTTTCCAAATTTATAGGATCACAAAATTGTGTCTAGCAGCAAACTGATAGGACTAGAGTAAATTATTTAACATTTACTCCTTATATCTATTTTAAAGTATTTTTCACCTATTAAAAAATGCATGTTCAGGAGACTTTTTGATAGGTGATGAAAATGAGAGATGGAGTATGGATTAAATTATGGCCATGGACTTGGCAATTCGCACAAACCACAAGTTCTTTTTAGACGTAAAACTGGTGGTCACTTTCAAGTATATGAAGACATAAATAAAAAATAGGCTGAAAAATATTTCTACTCTATCCACATGTTTATTTACTGTGCTGAAGACCTGTGTTTGTGGGCAAAGGTAAGATTTTACAAAATTATGAGCTCAAGATTCACTTGGTTTTGTATACACTCACTTATACCTGGCTTTCTCAACAAATTTCTCCTTCTAGAAAAATGTATCAAATTTAAACTGGTCAAAGAAGCTTAAATTTCAAAATGTTTTTATCTTCTTATGTAAAGTATAAATATGCTCCAGATTATGATACTGTAAGCTATGCATGCAAACAGAATTTGTGCAAATATTTAAACATATATCTGATCTATCTTCTTCATGTTTATATCATTTGTTCAAAGCCAGAACAATCAAAAAGTGATTTGGAAATATAATTGCATGGTAAGGATGTTTTAAAAGTACCCAGCAACTTATGCTGGGAGTGTATCTTGAGCTTTCAAGAAAAAATATACAATCCAAACAACTGTAATGACAATTGTACCCTTCAGAATTTAAACTGTGATCTGATAGCTAAGATTTCTCACATGCCACTGTAATAATAGTTTGCAAAACAAATTCTATCCTGATTCTTATTTCTGCAGGTACTTAAGGCTTTTGTTTGCTTATATATTCCTACTGGGAATTTTTATGAAATTAGAAAGAAGAGAATCCACACTTTTTTGTCAAGTTTCATGATCCTGCATGGTTGGTGGAAGCTACAAAACATTGCTATCTGTCCCTAATGTAAGGCAGTGTGAGCCTGGATGTACCAAATAAGCACATTTATTGACGATAAAAGCACAAATATCACAGTTATTTTTCAGAAGGATATCAACATTATACTATTTTTTTTTTTTAAAGAAATAAACAAAAACAAAGCAGACAAAAAATGACCTGTATGTATGTGAATAGTACTATAAATAATACATTTGGAATGAAACATCCACGGATGTCAAAACATAGCAATAGACTTTCTAATACGGTTGCCAATGAAAACACTTGCTGGAGTATTTTCACTGGCAGACAAGCAGCTCCTTATATGTCATTATGAGCCTAATTTCTTCTCTAAAATTCTGCACAATTAGAATGCACATTGCAGTCTAAGATGAAATCAAGAATTTGCTTTGTAATTTTACTGTGGATGGATTTGAATCAAAAGTTTGGATAAAGTTCTAACCTTTTTCAAATCTTAGGGCATTTGGATCTGGTATTGTGGTAGTTATGAACTTGAGTGTGGTCAATGGAGACATTCTTATGAGGTCATACAGGAGTTGGATCAGGTTCGCAGTGTAATGTAAATGGACAGTGGTGCACAGTATCGTAACTGCAAAATCATAAATTGTAGGATTTTACAAGGAAAAAGTATTAGCACTTAGATACTCAGCTTAAAGTGTAAAGCTGAAGAATTATGTTTATAATTGGTACCATCAACAGGAAAATAGCCAGTATCAAACGATTGGAGAATTTGGACTTTAATTGCTTGATACGTCAGCAGGGTGTAAAATAAAATATTGAAGAAAAAAAGTTAATTTAGTCATTATATTAATTTATTTTTTATACAAAATGCATCAATCTTTTATTTTCAGATATAAATGATTTGACATGTGCTTTATTAAAGTCTTGTAACAATTATTTCCTCTTAAAGATTTTTTTTTTTCTTAGTCAGTTGAAAAAATAATAGCACAATATACAAAATTTGCTCAGAATAAAATTTATATTGCCTTTTCTCCAGTTAAGAAAACTATCCAAATTAATTTCAATCACATTTTATCCAACGGAAACCAAACAGCAACACAAATCTCTGAAGATAAATTGTACAGTTTAAATAGTAGTGAGTCTAGAGCCCAGTTAATAAGCTCTGTCAAAGGGGATTTCATAGTGGAAAAAGTAGAATCATTTGTATATGTGTGTGCATATAGGATTATTAACCAGCTGCACAGAGCTAGGTAGCTAGTAGTTACATAAACCAAATAAGATTTTCATCCACAGTTTCCACAGACATACATGCAGCTGAAGATCTGTACTCTTATTTTTCTACCTATTCTGTATGTCACAGACTGCCCTCAGTTTTTATCTGCAGCCTAGTGGTTCTGCTGAAAGTACAGCCAGGTATATTGTATTGTGCAAGTTTCCATAAAGGTTATTGTATTACAACATCTTGTTGTTCTGGGAATACCACTAAAGAAACATCATATAGAACTGGCACTAATAGTTCTGAAAATAAAATTACTTCCACAGAGGATATGTTAATAACAGAAACTGAGCATGTGTTGAAGGAAATAACTTCATGGGAACAAGTAAACAAATCCCTCTCACAACCTTTAAAGACTTACTTCATTTAACTAGTGAGATTCAGGCAGAATGACCATTAACTTTTCATTGGGTTGAATATTTTACATGCAAAAATAATGAAACACACTGTGATGATCCTATGAGGTGTTAAATACACACAGGTTGATGTAAATACTCAAATATGCTGCATTTTCATTCTTCTGCAAACTGCTCTAGGAATTCCCTGTTTCCCTTTCACAGTCCTCAAAATTTTGGAAATGTTAGAGAGAACACTTCTGTAAATGTCTTCTTTCTAGGTCTGATAAAAGTCATCCAATCTACAGGAGTTCTTTGACAAAGCAGTGAAATGCCAAGCAAAAGCTGGGCTATATTCAGATCAGCATACTATACCAAGAATGGATAATGTGTGGATCTGGGGAGAAAAATTACAAAGGATCTGTGTCTTCAATGACAGCACACAAAAATACTGGGTGAAGAAAAATGAACTGAAATTTATGCCACCACAAGTTTAAAAATATCTTTTCTTCTTCGTGAAATTCAAACCAAAACACTTAGAGTTTTGGGGTTGGACTCGATGATCTCTGGAGGTCCCTTCCAACCCCTACGATTCTGTGATTCTGTGATTCTGTGATAGAGACTGTCACCTGTCACATATTCAAAAACTGGGTTTAGCAGAGGTACTACAGCATCAGAATTCTGTCAAGTATCTGTGGAGATCAGTTTTTATGGACTGCTTACAGTGAAATGGCAGTTCACTGTCTACGGTCTTTCAGATTTCTCTTCTCATGAGAAGAATGTTAAGAACAACATTCGAAGTGATTTGATGACAAGACCGTTATCCCCTAGAGGATAATGGTCTTGTCCATTTTTTGATTCAGTCAGAATAAAAAAAACCACGAGCATATTTAATGATTGATACTGAGGGGATAATTCTGGATGCTCTTTTCACTGAGCAAGTTTTAAATCCAGAGATAAGTAGTCAAAGAGACCGTTTTGAGGTCTCTTTGAGGTTGAGAAAGACTCTCGTGGCACCACAAAGTATGAGCAACTGGGAGCTGAGGGTTACAGCACATCAGTACAAGAATCCCAAAAGCTATGCATCGATAAGGTTGTGTTTCTACATCCAGAACAGCCTGAATATAGGAAAGATGGAGATAGGCAAAATTCTGTAACTGATCAGATCCCATGGTTTAAAGGAAAGAGTTCCACAGGTGGGGAGCACCATTTGGTGCCCATCTTTCCCACAGCAGTGACCGTGGCTGGGGTGGGTTGTGAACGGTTAGGGATCTGAACACTCCAGATAAACTCAGCAACCATAAAACTAAGGGCACAGTGTATTGAACAGTGCACCCCCCACAGGGGAGCAATGGCAAGGTGTACCATGTGATGGCAGTGCTGATGCCAATGCCCTCAGTGCTCACAATCATCTCTAATGGAACAGTTATGTGCTGTGAGACACCAGGATCTTTTACAGGCTACCTTGTTAATTAAAAAAGAACTATTTGTTCCTAAAATGATATTAACTATAAATCAATCACTCTGTGGAAAGATTTGTCCTTATTGAAGAAAAAACTGTGGAAAATAACTTATGACGTGGCACTTGCTAAATGTATTCTCTCTACTGTGATAGCTTCTGTATTTGAATAAGACCTTGTGTCTTGATGCAACTACGAAGATATTGCTTTTGAAGTTAGGTAATAACTCATGAAAAATATGAACTGCATCCAAATTGAAATTATTGCTAAAAGCTAAATTACATAATGAAGTTATACAGCCTGGAGCCAGTTCCATCTGAGAGGTCTGGAAAGGGGCAAGGCTTATCTTGCATTCACCTCCCACCAGAGGCAAGAACTGAGAGTGCTTGACAAAGAGATCTTACTCAAAGTTATAAAAAAAAACAGTCCACTAGAGAAATACTGGTCTAGGTGTCTGTATAAAAGAAAGCCAATTGATGAATCCAGGGAAAAGCTTTCACAGAAAAGTCCCCACAACACAACAGCAGGAAAGGTGCAGAGATACAGTAGTAATAGCTGCAAAGAAAGCTGGAAAATTAAAAGTCATTTCCAGCCAAAACATAAAGGAAGAAGCATTAAAAGCCCAGAACTGCAAGAGAATAAATCATAGTGCTAGTCTGAAATGGACTTTTTCATTACACCAGAGCAAATTTTGGTCCTGTGAAAAAGAATACAGAAAACTTTTATTAATTTAACGGTGGCTTCAGATTTAGCATTAATCTGGCCTATAATGTCCTTCAGGAAGTGGCTGTACAGCATTTGCTGCCAAAATAGGTAATCCAGTAGTTTACAACTACTTCAGGGAAAACAAACAAACAAACAAACAAACAAAAACAGCCCCTTTTGCTGAATAGGTGTAATCTACCTCAGCCTCATTAGCATGTCATCTTGTCCCTTCCACCCCCTATGGCTGCAGCTCTGTAGGGGGAGCAGATTAATGTACTTCTCATGGAACCTGTTCCCTTCCTTCTCCCTGCTTTGTGTTTCCTGCATTTCACTTGCACTTACTGTGTGGGAGTAAAAACTTTCTCCATCTCTAAATATTCGTACATCTTTTTCTTATCATGGGACTCCATAACACTTTGAAGATGTAGTAACGTTTGCAAATTCACCAGGCTTTGACAACAAATATTGCGTTCCTATTTTGAAACAAATGCTACTCTGAAGTAAATGCTGTTCTTCCACCTTTTCTCAAGACAGGAAAATAGCTAGTGGCACTTTTCCTTTTGACCTTACCTTCCCGTTCCATGCCCTCAAAAAATGGTGCCCTAATTTAAACAGCATATTTTTTTACATATGAAAACAGGGTTTTGCTTTGGGAAAAAGTGTATTGGATGTATGCAGAACTTGGTGTCACTTCAAAATATATATATATATTTTTAATAATGAAATGTGAGGAAGGAAAGGAGAAACTATGCCAAGATCTGTCTTCCAGGTGACTCAGTAGCACATTCTCTTAGGCATGTCATATAAGGCAAAGGATGAGTTAAAGAACTCCCAAGAACTCTTGGGAGAAAGGTTTAAGGCCTAATACTTCTGTGCTCTCTGTGTTTTCTGAGTATTCGTAGGTAACACCTAGTTGGCTGTACCCCAAGTTACATCTCTGCTCTTAGGTAAGCAGAAGAGCTAACATACTCAGGCTGAAAAGGACAGTAATTATAATAACAACAACACTAATAGTTGTGAATTTTGCTAGTTCGGCTATTTGGTTACCTGGAATATATATAATATATTCAGCTTTTCCTGTATACCTCCTTTCATTTATAAAAGAATAAGTTAGCAATTGGCACGAATCTTCTCAAGGTTAGGGTGAATGTGACTTACACAACTCTTTAAGACCAATGAGCAGAGTCCTCTGATGCACAGATCATAATCTACAGTTGTTTCACATTTTCTGCTGAGTATGCAGTAAAAAATGTTGCGAATGTTGATGCAGTCATATTGACAAAGACCGTAAAATTCAGCCAGAGACATCTTCCAGGAACTGGACTAGACCTAGCCTAGCTCCTCTCATATCCATAACACAGACTATTAGGTGGATCATTCAGTTTCAAGTTCAATCAAATTGTGCTGCCAGATCAAGTGAACTCCAGATGCTATCCTTTGTGATAACATAAATCTATTATTGCTGCTTAACTTCATATCCAAAGTCCCCTCCTATTTGTTCATCCGGTCTCAGACTTAATTGTGAATCTGTATCTTACAAACCCACACCTGAACCACACCTGCTTATACCCTGTCTTTTTTAATGATTGTCTGGCATCCTCTGTCTGATTCAATTCCTGCTTTAACCTATCCTAAGCTTACTGTCTCAGTCTGTATCAAGTATTCATTCCAGATCATTTGCTGAAACCCTATCTTCAGCTGAAACCTCATTCTGGGCCCAGATCATCAGTCTTGTCTGGAGATCCCTTGTGCTGTTAGCGAGCCCTCGCATTCTGAGCCATAGTTGCAAACTTAGTTTTTTATTTTTAATTCTTTTTGTAACTGCAGCTCTAGTCTCATTCAGTAGCCTGGTTCTATCCTTCATACATAACACAATCTAAAGAACACCTAATGCACAGCGCTTACAAAAGCTTGGCAGATAAAGTTTTCTCCTGAAGGTTTAATTCTTAAGATGTTATTTGATAAAGGAATCCTTCCCTTCCACCCAATTTTAGGAAACGAGTTCATGAATATGAACCAGACTAGAACTGCTAGACCTGATGATATTAGAATAGTTGAACTTTTTGATCTTTTTGAATTCTTTACCAACCTAAATGATTCTATTTTATACCCAATTACTTATTGACCAGTCTTTCAGAGAACACTATCTTAAACTATTTTACTTTTAATAAAGGACACATAATGGTTACTAAGAAATATTGGTTTAATACTTCTAAGTGTAGAGATTTATCAAATACTCTCTGTTTTTTAACGAAATATCAGAAAAAATTTATTCTGTATTTCTCTTTTTACAGTACTGTTGGTTTCTAAGTGCATGCCAATGTCAGGGAACAATCTCCGCAGTCTTGTATAGGTCTCTTGTATAGGTCTCCTTCAACTCCCTTTTTAGTCAAGATTTAAAATGCTTAAGAACATTTTCAGCTTTGTAAGATATATAGTACACAAGTAACCTGATATAAAGCACCTTTTCATTGCAATTTACTGTTAAAAAATAGGAGGTAGTTAAAGATGATTTCACATCTGTTTGCATGGAAAGTTTTATAGTTTGTGACCTCGCAGTGTGATTGTTGTCAAATGAGCCTGTTTCTCCTTGCAGTTTTAGGAGCTGCTGTTGCTGTGGAATAATATGCAAGAACTGAAAGTTGTAGGACACTTTCCAAAGCACAAGCTGTACTCTTCTCTGTTCCCTGTGGTTGTGAGTGTATGCAAATGTACATATTTATAGATATAGATATAGACAAATATATGGAGTACAGACATCTACAGTATGTGTACCTCTATGTACAGCCTCAAAGTTTTGATCGACTTTGTCTTGAAAAATAATTTTCAGCTTGCATTTGTCTCCAGTATGAATGATGCAGTCTTGGGGAAGGCAAGCCGATGGTAGAAAGCTACAGTGTTTGACTTTGGATACTGAATACTTGCAAAACTACACTTTGTTGGAAGAACAGAATGTATGTTCTTCCTACATACATCTTACATATATCTATGTATAAACTACATATCTTACATACATTTATATCTTCTCCTTAGCTGAAGTGTCTGCAAATATTTTACCCAACTATAAGCCCTGAGAAATAGCATGGTGACTATTATAATGCAAAGGGCAATTTTAGCAAAAGCTTGGAAAACAGTGTTTGCAGGTGTTTCAAGCAGAATTTACAAGATTGGTGTGAAGTCTATAATGCAAAGTAAAATGCTCTAAATAAATGTGATAAAACTGTAGCCTTCAGGAATTATTAGTGCTTCCAGTTTGTTATTACAATTTATACTAATGCAACAGAATGCACTTTTCATGTTTATTTTAGTGAAGAATTTCCTGGCAAAATGTTAACATTTGGTCATACTGGAGTTGTATCAGTTCAATAGGAACAAACATTGGTGACTGTTTTTCCATTTTAATGTATGTATATCTTTAGAGTTATAAAGTGTCACCTGATTTTTTTAAATAACTCAGCAATAACTGTGAAATAAGACCATTAACAAAGAACAACATTGATTCCATTGTCTCTTTCCCGCTGGTGGATTTTATCTGCTATTTGGTTTCTTCACCATTTTCTAGACTTAATTTCTCAGTAGATCCCATTGGGAAATTGTACAGTATCTATGATCCAGGCATGCAGCTGGGCCACTTAGGAGGCAAACATATCCCATCAACAGTAGCATTCAGAGGTACGACAAGTTCTATTTTTGAATTCTGATGTAACCAGACTCAAGTGCAAGTCCTTAGTTTCCAGAGCACAGATTCAGGCTCAAGGCAGACAGCAAACTTCATCATCCTAGGTTTTAATGCCTGATGATGATTTGCTCGACCCCTAAATGAATGAGTGTCTTGGTTCACTTCCATGGCCACTGTTTTGTTCTCACAGACCTTGTTTTAAGTACTGCTGAAATATCTGTGCTGCTACACTAGGCAGTAGATGTGCCTAAATACTCACTTTCTATATTATCAGGTCATATTCAATAATAAACTAGTCTCTTTGGTTCATCAGGCAAAATTGCTAGCATTACAGATTTGTTTAAATATTTATTGACTTGCAATACAGTTGTCAGAATTGCTGAATCACAGAATTGCAGGTACTGGGATGGACAAGAGATCATTGGGTTCAGCCCCTCTGCTAATGCAGGTACCCTACAATAAGCCACAAAAGTAGGTGTCCAGATAGATCTTGAATATCTCTACAGAAGGAGACCTCTCTGCTTCAGTGCTCTGTCACTATAATTATAAAGAAGTTCTTCTGCATGTTTGTTTGAAACTTCCTGTGCACAAGTTTTAGGCCATTTCTCCTTGTCCTATTGCTACATACCACTAAGAGCCTGGACTCATCCATAGCAAAATCACAGAATTGTAGGGAAACATCTGCTGCTGCTGCTTACCAGAAAATTAAAAACTGTCTGCTTGACTTCAGTATTTCTTCATCCCAGAAATATCAGATATTTCTTTACTTAACAGACGTTGAATTTCAAAGGAGTTTCTCTGCTATTGCATTATATATCCATTTAGTTAGCACACCTTTCTATTTTGCTTTGCTTTCAAACAGTTTTGAAAGCAAATACACACTCTTATAGAGGACAAAGATTTTTGCTAAAATAGATAAAGCAGTGCCATTTCTAAAGACATTATCTCTCACTATTGCCTGCCACCAATTCCTGCTTCTCTCCCAATTCCTTTTAGCAACCAACACAATTTCTTGCATCTTTCCACGTTAGATTTTTTTTCCCTGAAACAATAATATTTTAATCAGATTTACTATTTTGGACATAGATTACCATGCGCTGAAACTGTAAAATATTTTTAAAGTGTGGAGTGCTCTCTTGAAGGGATTATTTTTGGTAATAAAAAGGCACCGGGATGCATAGTGTTAATAGAGTTGCAAGCATTTTCTTTTCTTTTCTCCTAGACTTACAGGTAGCACTGGGTACGAACTTCATCAGTGACAAAAAGATATCAAAATAGGAGAGGGAGCTTGTCCTTTCTGGAGTTACCTAGAAGCATGACTTGATACTTTGTGGAGTGAAAGCATGTTACTTCATGTGAAGGGACATAGTACACAAAAACAATACAGATGACACTTGTTTACAAGCAGACAAGTTGCCTGGTAGGTTGTCTTTGAGGAAAGATCAGGAACTGCCTACTTCCCAACACCTTCTCCATTTAAGAGGAAAAGTATTTTGAGAGTTACACAGCTCTGAGGAAAGAAAAGCGTGATAAAATCTCATTTTGATGGGGCACAGAACCCAAACATATATGTAAACAGCTCTTTTTTTTCTTCTCCGTTACACTGTGAGCTAAACAATCTTCCTTCAGATGAAGAATACACGCTTTCTTGGCCAGGACGATGTTAGGGCTGGTATGAATCCTGGGGAGAGGTGATGAAACTTTGGCTGAAAGAAAAAGGACATTTCCTAATTGTAGAATCCCAAGTTCTCATTTTTCATGACTCATCTACACTCCTTACCTAGTTGAAAGAATTTGAAAGAATGACAGTCTTCAATCCTGTGGGATGTCCTGCACAATTTTAAGAGGGTTCTGGTGTTAATTTTGGGTTTTCCATTTTTCCAGGTGTTGGAGGACAAACATTTTGGACACATTTTGTGGTCTACTGAGCAGCAACTTCTATGACAGCTGTTGGTTCAATAGCGCTAGAAAAACTGGCTCTGGAAATTCAAACACACTAATGTGTATCTTTTTGCTGTTGCCAGCAAGAGGAAGATAGGTGAGGATAGGTCATCAAGAAGGTTTTCTTTATCAAAGAAAATGTAGCTTTCACTTAAAAGGGAAGTTAGAGGGAAATGGATAGGAGAATGTGGTCTGCAAGTTGGAATATAGAGAAGAATGGGCAACAGAGGAGAAGTTTTGGAAGAAGAAGTTTTGTCCCTTCCAGCTTAAGCCATTTCATGAATCTGTGGAAAATGCAGCTAAAGACAGCAGAAAAAACACCGAGAGAGGCATATTGTATGTGAGATACTGTGCAGGTTTAGAAAAAATGAAGAGTTAAGTAAACAGTAAAGGTCACACCAGGTTGGTGAGAAGGAGAGAAAGAGAGCAGTAATACAGAGGACTTGAAAAGAGAAATTTTTGATGGTGGTAGGCAGTAAGAGTGGAGAGAAGTGTTAGAAATGAGACAGAAAAAGAGGAAGGAAATTAAAAAAAAGCATAGTTTATGCTGACTTTCATTTCTCAGTAATTACAGTAGGATGGCACTAGTTTGGAGCACTTTTCATTTAGAATGTAGAATATCACTGCAGGATAAATTAAACCTCTGATATCTGAAAATCTTGCAAGTGGTGAAAGTTACAGACATCTTGTGCAACCTCCCTGGTTTCATTTGCATTATCACACCAGTTACACTTTCTGTTCATAAAACACACTTTTGTAAGCTTTACCATTCACAAATGACCCATTCTTGGAAGATGACAAAGAGTTCATTGTATAGGGCTTTATTGGACAATTACAACAGGTGAAAAACTTCTGCATTCCTTTTTCATTATGTCTTAGGCACTTCTGGGAACAAGAAAGGTATTGAGTTGCTTACATACCTAACCAGATCCTGACAAGCTAGTTAGACCTCAGCTAAGCAAAGGGGGAAAAAAGGGATCATTGTTAAGACAGAAGGAAAGCTTGCAGCTGCTGTATGTATAGGTAAATACGTTGAAAATGGCAATAGTTATATGCACCATGAAAACTGCTGGTTTATGGATCATACTATTTCTGATCACATCAAACTGCACAGGGTGTGAAGTGCAGATCTCAGTTTAAGTAATGCGTATGCATTTGGAGTGGAGCAAGTGACCATGACCATGACAATCCATTTCCTGCAGATTAATGTCTGGTGCAGGCAGGTATGTCATAAACTATGGCTTAAATGTAGAGCCTCTCAGTGTTTTCCCCATTTTCACTAATGTACTGTGTGTGCCTATAAGAGAATCAGAGTAGATGTAAGGCTATTGCTTTTAAACACTTCCTCTGACCCAGATAATGTCAAACGTCTGAATGCAGGCTATGCTCTTTTTAAAAAGAGCATCTCTAATGTAATGCAAATGCACATTGTGGGGAAATTCCAGCTGAGAAAATGAGGCCTTATATTTCTAAAACCATATACATGTCAATAGCCCATTATTCTCTAGTTTTAAATGTAATTGCAACCCAACTTGGAAAGAATTCCTGAAATAATAAAGTAAATGGAGTAGCAGTTACAGAGTCTTCCAGTTATTTTATGCTTTCTTCTGCTCTGCAAAGAGAGAAACAGAGGGGAAAAAAAAAAAGAAAGAAAAAAAAAAAAAAAAGATTTTAAAAAAGGAAAGAAAGAAAAGGAAAAAAAGAAACTGAAGAGAAAGAAGTGCAGAAGAGAATGGAGTGAGGGAGGGAGGCAGAAGATAAAAGTGAAAGTCATATCCTTTTCTTTAAAGTGTTATTGGAAAACTCTGTGCAAAAACATGCTGAGCTCTTTAAAGGCATTACAACATCAATGCATCTGAAACTTTTGTATAAATGTATCTCAGTCCAATTTTGTATGACAAATTATTTCCAGGCAATTAAGAATATTTATAATTGTTTTCTTTGGTTGAAACTTTCTTCTATTTCCAAATATCTTTAAAGATAATGTTTCCTATAAACCCTGAACAGCCGTCACTTTGAAAGAATTCTGTCTTAGTCATGTGAACTGCTGCTTGTGACCATCTTTTTCTGATAAAATTTAACATGTGCATAATACTGCCTTTATCCCCAGTATTGGTGAGTTTGAGGTATCAGTATTTCATTGTGGAGTTTTTCCCCCCTTCTCTTTCTTGGGAGAACTCCAAGAAACAGCTTCTCCGATTAAAAATAAGGTAGATAACTACTGCAGTGGTGCTGAGCTGCAATATTTCTTTGCCTTCTCTCCTTTCTTCCCTCTCTGCTTTTTCCTCTTAGCCTCAGACCGTATGCTTCTCAGTAAGTGAAACTTACATGGTTCGATTGCCTACTCACATTTTTAGGGTAGAGAACATTCACATGGAGCTCCTGAAAAAAAGTATTGTGCTAGCAATTGCTCAAGAAGCTGAAGAGTTACTATGTGATGAATCCCATGATTGATTGTTCCTCTGAATACTAAATTTAAGATACAAATGTGTGCATTGTGAATGTCTTGGGAAGTCTCAGAAATGGGAATTCAGTTTGTCACAGAGCTAGTTTTGTGGAAATGGGCAGTTGCAGTAAGAATTGTAACATTTCTCCACGAGCTTTTTTTTACACAAAGAAAGAAGTAGCTACTGATCTTTTTCCTTTTTATATTTTTTTTCTTCCCCTTCACACTCAAGGGAATCTGGGGTCCTTCTATCCAACATATGGAGGCGCAATTAATTACTTAGACCTTTCATCTTTCTTTAATTTATGTCATAGTGTAAGCATAAATTCCACATTTTATCTGTTTCTCATCAAGCTGCATTTCTGTCATTGTTTGTAAGCCTGAGGATAGACAAAACTATAAAATTAACTGTGCTTCAGTTTTTAGAAGAAAAAAATACAGATAAAAACAGTCTCCTCGAGACTTAGAGCCTCTGGTAGTTGATTAGTCCCTGCAGTAGGGAAAATTAAATTTTGTGGTTGAGACCCAGCATGCTTGGATGGTTTAATAATGCTGTGGCCATCATCCAATGGCTGACAACCAAGAACCGAGGTACTTTCTGTACTTTACTCCTTCGTGCAACACCTGAAAATCCCGGGGCGAATCAAACAGCAAATTAAAGCTTAAAAAAAAAAAAAAAAAAAGAAAAGAAAAGAACCCTCACCTGCAAAGCATGTATAAAGAACTCATTTTAATGCTTTCAAGCTGAAGTCATTGGGACAGAAGCCCAAAAAGAGCGACAAAGGTATCTTGGTAAGTTCTTAAAGCACCTTCTTAAATTTGTTGTAGCTCCAACTATGCTTGCTGTTTTAATGTACTTCTGTTTTCAATGCATGTATCAGCCAGGCAAAACCAAGTAGCTACTAAAAGCAATCAAATCACATGAACCGTTTCAAAAAGCCAAACTGGTGATTATGACTAAAGGTACAAATAAAGGCCTGGCCTTCTCAAAAGTAATTGCATGAAGAGTTTCTTTCCAGAACCTAGGTCCAGTCCAGTGCCCAGTGTATACTCTCAGCTACTTCTTGAGTCTTAACTGGCCAGAGTGGTGGTCTGCATGGTGCATACCCCTTTTATGCATCAGGCTGTCCATAGGGATTACTCATATCCAAAAGGAAAAAGTGACTTCATTACCTGGTAAATGAAAAGTCAGCTGTAATGAAATAGGCTCTGTCATTCTGAAAACAATGGGCAAGATAGGTTCAGTAAAGTGTGAGGTACCATTTGAATAATTCTATGTGGAGAAAATTCTCAAAGCAAAAAATGATATGAAGTTGCATTTTTGTGGTCTCTGTAAGGGTTTTCTACATTGTTTTAATAAAAAAAAACACAGGAAATTTGGATGGATGAAAAATAGCCATACTTCAGTGCTGGGAACATGGTGGATATTTTTGTTCTTCAGACAAATACCTTAAAATTCAGTTTTGGCAAGCTATGGTTGGAATTTTACCACTTTTCCTCTTTTATGCCACAGTTTGCTAGGGAGAAAGGTGGTGTTTTCTTTCAAGTTGGATATATCCTCACAATAATCTTGAAGAAGCAGCTGTGAGCTTTCTTATGTTCTTATTTAGACTAAGGTCTTAGTCTCAAAAAGAGCAATTTCTTTTTTATCTGTCACTGCAATATATACAGTGTCAGAAAGAAAAAATGCAAGTACTGACTTCAGAGCTATGCTCTACTGCACATTCTTCTTTGTGTTTAGCATAAAAAAGAATGGGGAGGAGAAAAATGAGACCATCTCCTTTAGTGACTGTTCTTTAAATCACATCAACTATTGTAGCTTTTGAAATTTCTTCCCTGGTCTTACATTCTCTTAGGATTGCTTGGCAATAAAGCTCTACAGAGCCACACCATTGTGTTTGCTTATGCCATTGCCTGTAACAGTTGTGTAGCAAGTGGTCAGCTTCAGGGAATCAAGGTTATTATACCATCACTGACTTTTCTGAAAACTGGCAGTAGGATGGGGAAGATAGAATTAAAATCAGAGACCTCAGAAGGGTAAACAGTTGCAGTTCAGTCCCCTTTCTGTACCAAGAGGCTGCACAACCAACTGGTCAAGTCAAAGACAACTATGAATTTCCTAAGGCATGAGTTAAGCCTGGCTAAAGAATTGCAAACAGACACAAAGCAGAACAGAGAAATGCATATATTTGAAACATCGAACTAAGCTAATGGTATTGAGAGGTTTTTATCTGCAAATTTTCATCATACAAGTGAGCTGAGTTTCTGCAAAGATGTTCTGTGACGGCATTTCTACGCTGTATGAGTAGTAGAGATCTGAGCCCAGAATTTACCTTCCCAAGTCTTTCTGCTTCATATCTTTATGTGGAATATGTGGTCAGGATTCCTTGGTTTAATATTCTCAGAATTCCATTCTGTAGATGTACTTTTCAGTTTAATGCTATTTATTATTTACTTAGGTGTTTATTCAGTCCTTCCTCATGGCCAGTTCTTTGCACACATACTCACAATTGCCTTTTTAGATAGGGAAATAATGACACCCTCCTTCTACAGGACTTCAGGGATGGACTAGTGTGAGTGATCTTCTCAGAGCTGTGCAAGATACAAAACACTGAAACAGCTACCCTGAATGTAAGCAACAGCTTAATCTGATGTGTCACTTTCTACTGAGCTAGCCAGGCTCTTTCTAGTGCTAACTTCTGCTCCTCAGGAGACTGGAAGTGTGATTAGAAACAAAGGACTCATACAGGAAAGCAGAAATCAGCTCTGACAGACTTCCTCCTTGTATGAATCTGGACCAAAGGACACTGTTTGAAAATCACATTTATTTTTTTCTTCCGCTCATAGTAGAGTGGAGGTTTTTTTTAGCTTAATCCCTCTGTTGACTTCACTGCTGTTTTCTGTAAGTGAGCAGCACATTTTCAGTATTCTGTTCTGTCACGTCTGTTCAGTTTAGAGGAAGTCCTTACACTTTACATACCCTTCTTTTGGTTGCACAGTTTTTACCTAATGGGAATCCTGATTTTTCTGCCACTCAGAATAGCTGATATCATACCAGCTCTTAAGGGCATTTGCTGGTGCAGTCATTCCTTGGAGTCTCAGACCTATTGATCATACTGATTTCACAAGAGGTATTTGCACTCAGTCTAGAGTGAAGTCCAGTCCAGTATGTGCCCGCAACTTAAAATGTAATCACTATGAATGAAATACATGCAGAGCCTTTTAAGAATTCACCCAACATAATTAGATACACCCTGGATCTTCTAAATGTTATCCAAAGGCTAAATATCTGAAGCTTTAATTGAAAAAGTTCATTAACTTTAAATACGGCTAAAGTTGTTGAAAAAATCTCAGTGGAAATAGTAGATTCTCCATGAAGACCAAGAATAAAAGCATTTGAGTCTGCAGTAATTAATCATAAAGTTGACATGCATATTTGTGCTACTTTTGAAGTAAGTCTGAGTGCTTAATTAAAAAAAAAAAAAAATGAAGAAGGAAAGAAAGGAAACTTGTGCATGCATGCTAACTAAATTCTATTTTGTTGCAAGTTCAGTGGATCTCAGGTTCTTAAAGGAGCCCAAAACAAAAACAACTGCTTGAAGTAGGAACATAGTAGATAGTTTTATAGTTAACTTGAAAATGTGCTGATTACTGGTAATGCTTGTCCATAATATATAGGAACAATAACCCTTCTTCTTGCAGGTCACCCTAACAAATCAGCAGCCATCACACATTCCAGATGTGTAATTTTAACAGTTGTCATCATAGCCAATAGAAATTAATATTCAGTGATAAGTAGCCCTTAATAACACAAGTGGCCTTAGTATGCAATGAAGCAACCACAGAAATCCCACAGGATGTGAACTGTACCAACAGTATGTCTATACAAAAAACACAAGTGAGATGAGAATTTCAGTCAAGGATGAGATATTATCAATCTTGTATGATCTCTACACGTGCTACAGAATGACTGGGATTAGCTGATGCTGTCGCTGCAGTGAAAGAAAAGCCTGAGTGCAGCAAAGGTATTTGGTGTGATGCTGACATGATAGACACATTGATTGGGAGCAGTGCGTGTTACTCTTGAAGTACAAGTGTAAATACAACTTTCACAGCCCCTTTGAAGGTATCTTTCCCCTTGACTTCTGAACCAGAGAAGAAATAAAAACTGACAGGTTCTTTCACAGTGAATGTGACATTGGAATGGCATCAAGGCAGACTGATCAGCCTAGCTCTGTCTGGAGCACAGGCCACGAAAGTTAAGGAATCAGTGTTAGGAAATATTAAGAAAATGTGTCTGACTATCAGGATGGGAAATTTGCAAGGCATTCTTATTATCTGAGGAGTATTCCTGTACTAATCTTCATGTGCCAAACCTCTGAACAGTGCCAGAGCTCATAATTCATTTAGAAATTACTCTCTACCTAAATGATCAAAATTTGTTTATTATCAAATGTTTTCTGTGGGAAAATAATACAGGATCAGACCTTAAATCACAACCGTGTCTTCTAAAATGAACAAATTTTGCCATTAAGATAAAAATACTTTTATTTCAATCCAACATCCCTTCTGCCTCTTACCCCAAAGATTCATCTATTTGACACAAATTTCTGTGATGTATGTATGTATATTTATAGCAGGTCAGAGTAACACGGTGTACAAATATTAACTAATAAGCTACACATTTCTGATATATACGTACAAATATTTATAGCAGATCAGAATAATACAGTGTACAAATATTAACTAATAAAAAGGAAAGTAAATATGACTGTTTCAGGAGCTTCAGTTTTAAAAACATAGAAATGCAGTGAAATCACTTGAATTAATAGTAGTTGGACATAACTTTTCCTTAGTTGTTTTTACACAGTATTATAAAACCAGAAGAAAAATAAACAGCCCGATTTTGATTTTTGTTAACTTCATTTTGAGACCTTCTGAATGAAAATAGAAGGGTAAAAAAGTGACTTAAAGAAATACAAAATTCTTTATATAGAATTCAAATTATTTTACACAAAAAAATGTATAAAATATCATATAATGAAATATAAGCTCCTACAAGAGAAGTGTTATTTTATCTTCAGATATGAAGCCATTCTCATGATTTTTAGGAACAGAGAAGCTTGACTTGTTTGTCCTGAAGCTGGCAGTGTTGCTGTTTTCTTTCACATTGATGATTTTCACACATTCAAATCCTTAACAAAATACTCCATAATGATATACACGGCTCGTGGCTTCTCAGTAATGTTGTTCTTGCCTTTTTTCCTCCTGTTAGTCACATGTTGAGAAAATTGAACAGTTTTAACACTGAGAAAAGTCTACAGAATAGATTTTGTGGATGTTCTAGAATTTAGTATATATTTAGCAGACATTTAGTATTCAGTAAATATTTAAAATTAAAAAATAAATAAAGAACATGTGACTGGTGCTGTATTTAAAGCTGCCGTATGGAAATAGGTCAACATTTATAAGTGTAGATGCTTACAGTTAACCACTAATTGTTCTGAGAGAATTCATTTATTTCATCACAACCTGTAGATGCTTATAACATCTTAAATTAGGCTGCATACATAACTGCTCAAACTAATAAATTAGTGTTTGACTATAAGCCCAGAAATGTATTTAAAAAAAAAAAAAAGGTAAAACAATAACAGTGAAAAAACCAAGCTTTGAATAATTTATTCTCCTCTGAAGTGCTGAGGTAAAAGTGAAACCAGTCCTGTCCTTGAAAATTTTTCTAGGCAAATACAGGTATTTTCTGTTATTTTTGTTGAAGTTTCTAGTTGTATTTATGTATCTAATGTATCTGTATGTATCTAATCTTCATATTCCCAATTTATTCCGCTGGAATGTGATGAGAAAGGAGAACATAGACTCTATGAAGCAGCTAATAAATCTGGTTTATATCTTTCTCTTGTTGGGAAAGAGATCAAGTATTTTTAAACCTGGCATTCTTGTATATAGGCAAGTATAAAACCTCTTCCTGTTTAAAAACGTACAGGAAAAAGATTTTAAGTACCAAAAATTTGCTGGATTGTTTTATTGACTGTTCTTTTAAAGTGGGTTTTCTTCTCTCTCTCGAGGTTTCTTCTTCTTTTTTTTTTCTTTCTTCTTTTTTTCTTTTTCTTCTTCTTTTTTTTTTTTTCCTTTGCCACTGTTTCTGCTCATAAGATCAAAGTCTCCCAGCTAGGAATAGAGACTACACATATCATCATTTGCACAAACTGAACACTGGATTCAAGAATAAATGCTTGCATAAATGCTTTTCTTTAGCATGTATCAAGAGAGCTGGTCGACCGAAACAGTTCCTTAGTACTTTGAGGAAGGTTAAAATAAAGGAATGTGATTCTTCCATCAGACTCAGTTTGCAAACATTTTAAGAAGAAAAATTCAAAATGTAATAACTACTTTGATTCAAGAGTCTTTTTATTCACATGTGGGCAAATGGAGACTCTACTTGCCTAGAGAATGGAAAGTTACTTATATGTGCAGTTCCCTGAAGATATTACTTTCAAGTAAAAATCCAATCCTCTTCCTTCTTGAAGGGCATTTTATTTCTTTTTCAGTTAAGGCTCAGATTGCAAAGGAACTGGGTGTGATATTTACATGCCTCAAGGTAAGTGTAATAATACACACCTAAACAGTTTTGCTGAAAGGTAGAAGCCTTCACTAATCAAGCCAGAGATCACATCCCCTGCACCAGATATCTACTGAACACTTTTAAGACAGAAAATTCCCAGAACAGTTGTTGAAATTTGGAAGTGCATCCCCCAGACAAATAGATGTTTTGGACAGTCGTTAGTTAGCACTAGAGACTCATCTTCTTTTTTTTGGAGAAACCTTAAAATTCAGAATGATTGAAGTATCTCATGAGAAGTATTGTTCTGCATGTACAGTCCTAAATTTACAAGGTTTTTTATTTGTTCTTCTTTCTAAAAATGGTTTACAGAGTTTACTGTGCATACTTCAAACAGCAAATTCCTTTCCAAGAACTAACAACTGTCACTGGAGAACTGGATATAGAACTGGGATATCTGAAATCCAAGAAGCAAAAACAAACAAAAAAATCAACATAGCAAATGCTGACTATCTAAAACAAGATAGATACTCTGAATTTTCTAAAAGTTTTATGCCATCAAGAATGTCACTTGCCACAGTTAGCTCTGATGATAATTTCAAGCTATAATTTTGGTTGTTCTGGTATGTCATGCTAAAACTTGCAGCGTGTTCCAGGCAGCATAAGTTGTTACAGGGAGTAATGACATGATGGAAAATAAGGTGACTAGGGACAGAAATAAAAATAAAAGCAGGTTGCTGGAACTAATGAGTAATTTTCTTGTGAGATCATTCTACAGTGAGTGTTGAACAGTAAGGAAATCTGTTTCAGATTAGATGTCCTTGCGAGTCAGTCTAAGCTCTCTGCCTTGTCAAAGAAACAGGGCAGGAATATTGCACAATGTCTTGTAGAGTATTGCTACAGCAAAGCCATTGATTTTCTATACTACATTTTGGTTTTATGCAGTCTGAAGTCACTGCTGGGTAACAAGGAGTAATAAGCCAGCTCTCTGGAGCTGATTTAACGTCATACATGTATTTGAAGTACACAGAGGTTTTCTTTGTTCACCGCAAGCACAGTTATATAAAGAGACTTAGAAGGATAATTGAATGTCCTAAACAGCCCTCACCATACCCTTCTAAATATGGAGTTTGCTCTCATAAGCAGTGTGATGAAAGCAGTCCCCCTAACATTTTTTAAGCAAAATCCATTCTGTTTGAAATCAGCTGCATCCCTACAAGTTTCTCACAGAGCAGAAAATAATATTTTACTATTGAACATGCATATCATTTTGTAGCCAAAGATGGTTGGCTACTTTAAAAAAGTAAATATGTCTGTAGAGAGAAGTTGAAGAATAAATCGGTTTTTGCTCTAATTAAATTGCTTTATCTGTATTAAATATTCTCAACAGTTAAAAAGCAATCGGTGTGCTAATACATAGATTATGACAGAAACAAGCTTATCGTGTCATATCTGCATCAGTTTCTGGTACAGGAAAATATTTGTTTATGTTCACAAAAAACAAAGAATATATAATTCAATGCAAAAATGAAGCAGTTCTTTTTCATACACAACATTTTTACAGTCATTCTTCTCGTGGTAAACGTAATTTGAAACGTAATCTATGGGGTAGTGCAGTAAGATCAACAATGTAACAAATGAAAGGCAAAAGAGATACTTCTTGTTAACGTCATATGGAACTGTGCCAGTGAGCTAACCGCTCTGGTACAGACGCACAACGGGAGCTGCTTCAGAGTCTGTGAAGATAAGCGATGGCCTTCATGTTGCAGAATACGATAATCTAAATCAGGTGATGATGAAATGAACACATGGGTTTTAAATTTTTTCTTCAAATGACCTCTCTTCAAAATAATCCCTATTTTTCTTATTTGCCTGCAGCAGGAAGGACGCAATCTTTAACAGCTATCTGAAAGAAAGAACAAAATATCGATACAGAGAAGAATTGCTGGTAATCAAGTGGGTCAGGCAGGTGGCCTTTGAAGCAGACAAGAAACCATGAAGACTCATTAGCTACATTTTGCTTCATGCTGTGTTGTTAGGAAAGGTGGCTGAAAATATTTGGTGTCAAGCTATTGCCACTAGTGTTTCATTTATGAGTGAATGTCAACTGCATATATAACCATGAGTGAAGACAGGACCAGAACTGCCTCCAGCAGAGATATTTCTACTCTAGTAGATTAAAAAAATACTGTGGTAAATCCCCTGGAGAATGTCTTTCATTGTTTTGGACCAAATAGGAACAGCTGGTGGTGATTCTAAACATTGACTTCCTCATGTTCTTCAGATTTTGATAAGGTCATATCTTTTACGTAGGAAAAATAAATGTCTGGAAGGAGATAATGAAAGCAATCAGAACTGGCACTATTATGACTTACAGTATGAATGCAGGGAACTGAAAAGTGATATCTGAGACATTGTATGGGAACTGGTCTGCTCTTTCAGCATACTTAGTCCCAAAATCAAGATGTCTTTATAGATGTTAACATTTCAGAAATAAGTGAGGAACATTTGCTATAGGTTTCACAGTCAACATTTCTTAATGTACTATGATTGGTAGGAAAAAAACACAACCTGCCATGGGGAAGTTTGTTACCCCCAAATAATCTGCTATGTATATTCATATTCCACTGATGAAAACAAGATATCCCAGTCTTAGCATCTGTTATCTAAAGGAGCTCATAGGCTTTTTTTCTTGCTTGATCTCAGCTATAATTATCTCTTTGATCAAGCTCTTTATTCCAAACTATGAGTAGTCCATCAGCACATAGAATCCACTTAGCAGTATTTCTTTGTGTTACTTTTGCCATGTTTTCTGATTAAGCAGTTTTTGAGATGCTACTCCATTTTAAGCCTTCCTCTCCTTAAGCTGAGATCATTACAAGCATTATCCACTCCAAGTTTTACATTAGCTATTGACTAGAGCTGTCATAGAAAATTACTCATACAGTGAAGCCAACAGCTTTCATCATCTCCATTAATTCATAAACAAACAAACAAACAACAACAATAAAAAAAATAAGAACAAAAAAGCCAATTTCCTTAAGTATTAAAAAGTGGTCTTTGATCTAGCCAAACTGTGGTACTGAGATTCTGAAGATACAAAATCCCCACTTTATGTCACTGATGCTGGCTCGTCTGAGATACATCATATAGTTTATCCACATTTATTCTTAAATAAGAATAGCATTTCCCTACCTCAAATGTCTGTGGTGATAGTAAAGCTGATTCATAATTACTGTGCTCTTGAATATTGGGAATCAGTTCAGTGAAATGAGATAAATTGAAATGAAATACATGCTGCATATGTACTATAGCAGCCCAAACATATTTCTAAATTTCTACTTGCATGAATTGCCATAATTCTGTGTCTATAGTCATCATTCTTGTCATATCCATTGATTTAGTATGGAGCCCTGGTTAAATTAGATCAGGACTCTGTGGTGCTTTCTAGTCAGTGTCATTGTCTTCATTTTGAACACTTGCATCCATACACTGCATGCATTGGCACTGTAAAGGTTAATTAATGCCTCTAAAGTATGCTAAAAATGCTAAGTATTATTCAGCGTATATGTAGGAGCATGATGGATGTAATGGTATAAAGATCACTGCAAAGATACGAACACAGCTAGATGCAACAAGTGTAATCTGTAGAGTGGAATCTTACAGATGTTGACATCACTGAGAGATTAAACAAAATCTGAATATTATTAGTAACTAGGTAAGTTCCAACTAGCCATTCACAACCACATTTACCGACTTGCTGATTCCTCTGATCATTCATGATATTATTGAAAACTGTATTCTCATTTCAAAGCACGTATGTGACTCAAAACTTTGATAATGCAACAGAATAGCTGTATTTCAGTAACACTGAGAACACCTGCCAATTTCCAAGACACAAATATTTGACAGTCTAAGTTTATTTTGCAGAGGTACATGTCTTTCAGTTAAAATATATTGACAATCTCTAGATACGATTAATTTATATTTGGAGAAATATTTTAATATAGAAAAAAAATAAAAAAATCACAAATGTTCAAAAAGCATTTGGTGGAGGATGTTGATGAGACCTTCTACAAACATTTGGAAGTAGTCTCGTAATTCTCAGCATTGGTTCTTATGAGGGACTTCAACCGTCCTAATATTTGTTAGATAAGCAGCAACACAAGGTCAAGATAGTTGGTGCAATTCGTTGATGATAAATTTCTGATACAAGTGGTGGTGGAGCTGATCAGGAGAGGTGTGCTACTTGACTCTGTCTTTATTAACAAGGAAGGGCTGATATGAGGGCAGATATGAGGGTTGGGGGCAGCTTGGGATGCAGCAATCATGAGATGGCGGAGTTCAATATCTTGTGTGGAAGAAGGAAAGCAGAAAGGATTGCTAGTCTGGGTTTCAGGAGAGCTGACTATGACCTCCTTAAAGACCTACTTGGAAGTATCCTGTGGGCTAGGGAGTTCCAAAGAGAGCTGGCTGGCTCTTCAACACCACTTCTGAGCCCAAAATCAGTGCATCCCTAAGAGTAAAATATCAGGGAAAGGTGGCAGGAGACCTGCTTAGTTGAACAAGAAACTCATGGATAAACTAAAAGGAAAGAAGAAGGTCCATGAAATGTGGAAAAAAGGTCTGTCAATCTGGTAAGAAAACAGTAATGTTGTCAGGGCCTACAGGATACAGTGAGGAAGGCTAAGACCCTCTTGGAATTGAACCTTGCAAAGGATGTAAAGGATAGCAAGAAAGGTTTTTTGGAGTATGCCAGCAGTGAAAGGAAGACTATGGAAAAGTGTGGGTCCCCTAATAAATGAGGTGGGTGTGCTTGAGATGCATAGTGATCCTACACCAGCAGCACAGCAAATTCAGCTCTCCTGTTTTTTAAGTAGTACAGAATGCTGCTGTCAGCTTTCAGCAGAATGAATGTGGATGGCAACTAGGACTGAGAAAAAGATCCTCATGCATTTAATCTGAAGCCATTTGCTAATGGACTGTAAATAAAAGTTAATTAAAATAATTTTGAAAAAGAAACAGTTGACTCATTCTAGATAATATGGTGCAGGTTGAAATAGAGAAAGCTTTATAAAAACACAGGCATAGATTATACAAAATGTATGTAAATTAGGCAAAAATTGCATATTTGATATACCAGCTTCAAAGGAAAAAGAACAGCTTTTAAACTGATTTCTGTCTAGAGCAATGACTGAGTAAGAAGTAACATGGAGATCAGAGCCTGAGAGAATGGACCACATTGCTCACTTGTAGCAGTAGGCTCCGGTAGTCTAACATTAGATAATCCTGAGCTGCCTGCACATGTTTATTTTGTAGTCTTTTGTTCAGACTTATTCCATTTCTTGGATTGTGATCAGCTCAACCACATGCAGAACAAGAATGAATTGGTCCTAATTCTCCTGGGTTTTCTAATTAAAATAGAGCTTTAACTGAAATTTATTAGGGAAAGATACAATCTCACTAGTTATTTTCTGCTAATGGCAGAAGGTGCTGCGAGTTTCTGGACACTTGAGTAACTGTTCTTATGACATACGCAATTTAATTAGCAGGACTGCTGTCTTCATTGTAACTGGAGTACATACTGGCCATCTCTGTCCCAAGTGCATCATCCAAAGAGAGGATTGAAAGGGGAAAACTACGCACAAAGATTTTATTTATAAATATATACTACTAGGTTTCATAGTATCATAGAATCATGTAATGGTTTGAGTGGGAAAGGATTTTTAAGATCATCTAGTTCCAACTCCCCTGCTATATGCAGAGACACCTCCCACTACACTGGGCTGCCCTGAGCCCCATCCAGCCTGGCTTTGAATGCCTCCAGGGAAGGGGCATTCACAACCTCTTTAGGCAACCTCTTCCAGTGTCTTACCACCCTCACTGTAAAGAATTTCTTCCTAATATCTAGCCTAAATCTACCATCTTTCTGTTTAAAGCCATTTCCCCTCAGCCTGTCACTAAACAGCTTTCTGTAGGCCCCTTTTGGATACTGGAAGGCTGTTACAAGGTCCACCTGAGCCTTCTCTTCTCCACCCTGAAAAGTTCCAGCTCTCTCAGCCTGTCCTAGCAGAGATGCTCCAGCCCTCTGATCTTCTTTGCAGTCTTTCTCTGGACTCACTCCAACAGCTCGATGTCTCTTGTGCTGGGTCCCCAGAATAGGAAGCTGTACTCCAGATGTATTCTGATGGACAAAGTATTTTTTCCATGCACTTTCTTAATTAGTCTAAAGGAAGAACATTCTCCTTTCCCTTCTGTATATGGCAAAAGTGTCTCACAGATATGAATGACAGTGACTCTGGACTTCCAAATGCATGAGGATATACATCCAGGGCAGAGCTAAAACATAAAACTTCCCCAATTCTTTCTTTGTTTCTTACTCCTGGTTTTTTTTGTTTTGTTTGAAAGGGAATAAGGAATAAGGAATTTTTGGTTCAAATCTTGAAGTACAAAGTCCACATTTTTCCACAGCATGTAATATAGCTTATGAATAAAAGAAAAAAGGAGACACCATTAACCTTGGATATACTGACATGAACAGACATGAAACACCCCTCTGGTATCTCGTTGAGTTTATTGGGAAATTGTTTTTACAGCGCCTGGTAAATTTAGCAGCCTTTGTCCCCAATTCTTGGCTTCCTTTTGCTATATTTACTCAATGCATTTTTTTCTGGAGCTAAGTTCACCTATGTGGCTGCTGCTTATATGGTGCTCTGGTCATATACCACTAAGCTAGCTGTAATGACCTGCAAAGATGGAGAAAAAGTGTAGGTGGATGAACTGGCTGGTTGACTTTGGCAATATGAAGAAAGCTTACTGGCCTGTATGAAGTGAGTAATTAATGCAATAAGCAGGACTCTAGCTAGGTATAGGGGAGGAACAGCTGGATTTTCGGACTGTTTCAATTCTATGGCATGGCGTAAAAGAGCTACAGGAGCATAAGATCCTAGTGAACACAGGTGCACAACATACCCCAGTGGCATCAAGTCAAAAAGGGGCGGTGTCATTGTTTCATGACTTTTGTTTATCAGTATTCCACATCATAACATCATGTAGTTCACTGGGAGTTAAAGTTAATACTCTAGTTCCAGGTACCTACCCCAGAAGAGAATAAGAACTACATTCCCCAGAAGACTGTTTGCTGTGCTGTTATTATATCTGCTCAGGGGGATCAGATACAAGGCCTTGACAGGTCAACTGACACCCCACTTTTCAATTGCCAGCCCCTCCTCACTGCTGCTCATCCCAACTGCATGCATTGCCTCAGCACTAGTGTAAGGCCTACAGCCTTCAGATACTCTCTCTCATTATATTTGATTTATTAGCTTCAATTCTAATTATACTGTATTATAGCGTGTTATCTTACATTCCAGTACCATATTTAGTAAATTAGTTTGTTTCTCCTCAGATCATTGCTGTTGTTTTTAATTATTTGGGGTCCCCTGTTTCCCATGTCCAGAGGTGCAGATTTGCAAAATCCTTCACCCAGGCAGTCATGGAACTGGGCCAAACCAGCCCGTAAAATATTGACAGGCAGAAATCATCTGCATTTCTGGAGCGACAAGGGCAATCCCAGCAGCTAATTGCATTGAGGGTCAACATGAGCCTAACTGCGACTGAGTGGCCAAAGCACCCTACTGTGATAGGTCCGGAGACTCTGTGCATCCTTGGCATAGATTACCTCAGCAGAGGATGTTTCAGCAGGCTTTTTGATACAGATGCCTTGGAGAAGGAGGGCCTCAGCAGCTGCCTACTTTCTGGTCTCTTAGAGGAGCCTTCTGCTGAAAGCAGAACAGCAGGTGCCAGTCGCTTCTGCAACAGTGTGCTGGCAGTAATATTGCATCAGCTGTGACTCCTTGATACCCATCCATAAACTTATTCATCAGTTGGAAAGCCAAAGAGTAATCAGAAAAACTCACCCTGTATTACTCCCATATGGCCAGTGCAAAAGTTCAGTGAAGATGGGAAGCTAACAGCGTACAATCATGGCCTGAATGAAGCCGTATCACTGAATGCTGCTTGCCAGACATGCTAAAACTTCAACAAGAACTTCAGTCAAAGACAGCCGAGAGGTATGCCACAACTCATATTATCAATGAATATTTTTTTTTATCTCTTTGGCAGCAGAATACAGTCCACACTCAGCTCTTGCATGGAGGGGAATCTCACCTAGAACTGACTGCCTTAGGGTTGGAATCACAGTCCTACCATTTACCATGGGATGATCTGAACTACCCTGGAACTGAGGGAAGCTCTTGAACATCTGCAATGCATTGATGACATCAAAATGTGGGAAAAAACAGCCGAAGAAGTTTTTGAAAAAAGGAAGACAATAATCCAAGTCCTTCTGAAAGCCAGTTTTGCCATAAAATAAAATCAAAGGGCCAGTAAAGAAGATACAATTTCTGGGCAAAAAATGTCAAAATGAATATCTTCAAATCCAAATAGAGGTGATCAATAAAAATCTTGGTACAGATGCCTAGAAGAGGTGGAGATTTAAGGAATCACATAATCACAGAGTTAAAGGGATTGAAAGGGATGTCTAGAGATCATCTAGTCCAATCCTTGAGCTAAAAGCAGGTTTTCTACAGTAAATCACTCAGAAAGTCACCCAGAACAAATCTTGAAGATTTTCAGAGAAAGAGACTCCACAACCTCCCTGAGTAGCCTGTTTCAAAGCTCTCACTCTCACAGTAAATAAATTCTTCCTAGTATTGCCATGGAATGTCCTATGTTCCAGTTTCTGCCTGTTGCATCTCATTTTGCTGCATGCCACCTAAAAGATGATAAACAAATTTCACTGCATGCTCCCCCCAACTCGACTCCGAAACTTTAGGTATTCATAGACAGTAATTTAATCTCCTCTCACTCTTTTTCTCCCCAGACTAAGCAGTCCCAGATCTCTCATCTTTCCCTCACGCTTTTTTCCAAGACCCTAATTGTTTTTGTGGCCTTTCCCTGGACTCTTTATAGAAGATCCCTTTCTTTTATGAAATGAGCCCAGAACTGGACGCAATATTCCATCTGTGGACTCACCAGTGCAGAGTAGAGAAGAAGGATCACATCCCTTGACTGGCTTTCCACGCTCTTTTTAATGCACCTCAGGATAACACAGGCCTTCTTGACCACAAAGAAACACTGTTGGATCATGGACAACTTGTTCACCAAAACACCCTTCTCTGCAGATATTCTTTCCAGCAGATCATCCCGTAACCTGTACTGATGCATACAGCTATTCTCCCCATTGTGAAGGACACTACATTTGCCCCTGTTGAAGTTCATCAGGTTCCTCTCTTCCCAGCTCTCTAGTCTCTCCAGGTCTCATTGAAAGGCAGCACAGTCTTGTGATGCATCAGACACTCCTCTCAGCTTTGTATCATCAGCAAACTTGCTGAGGGCGAACTCCTTCCTTTCATCCAAGCAGTTGATGAAGATGTTGAACAAGACCAGATCCAGCATCAACAAGACCAGATCCAGCAAGACTCCAACTAGACTCTGTGTCACCAATGATGATCATATGAGCTCTGCCAGTCAGTCAGTTCTCACTCCACCTCACTGTCTGCACACCTATCCCACACTCTTAAGTTTCATGACAAGGATATTGTGGGAAACAGCATCAAGTGCCTTGCTGAAGTCAAGGTAAACAACATCCTCTGCTCTTCCCCTGTCTATTCAGATTTAATTAATTGCCAGATTTAATTACAAGTGAGCCTTAGCCTTCCTGGTTGCATCCCTGCAAGCCTGACAATATTCCAATTTTCTTCCCTAATGACTGGGCCCTTTTTCTACATTTCTTGGTCTTTCTTTTTCTCTTTGAGTTTATACATGCCTCTTCCTCTTTATTACATTTTTTACTCAACTTCTTACCCTTAGAGATGTACCAATTCTAAGCATGGCAAAAGTGATTCTTGAATGTTGATCAGCACTTCTTACTTAGCACTTTTCTTCCAACTTTCTAGCCCATGAGATACAACTAATTAGGTTCTTGAACGGAACAAAGTTGGCTTTCTTGGAGTCCAGGACTTCAGTCCTACTTATTGCCTTGCTTCTTCCACACAAAACCTTGAACTCCACTCTACTATCTTGAGATCGCTGCAGCAGCCCAGACTTCCCCTTTGTTGTTTGGAAGAAAAAGATCCAGCAGCACATCTTTCCTTGCTGAGTTCTCTACCACTTATGTTAGAAAGTTATCTTCAACAAATTGCAGAAATCTCCTAGACAGAGTGTGTCTGGAAGATGTCCAACAAATATCAGGTGGTGGCTATGAAAACTAAGGCCTGTAATTGTGAGGCTAAATTCAGCTATGTGTAGAAGGCTTCATCAGCTTTCTCATCCTAGCCTGGCGGCCTGTAATAAATACTCGGATTCGAGAGGAATGACTTTAATGTTTTAACAGGAATAGGAAAAATCAGAGGGACATTTTCCATGGGGAGGCCTCTACCTTCATAGTGCAGGCAACAGGAGTTGGTTTCCACCTGACATCTTATGTGGTGCCCATTCCCAGATGCCAAGAGTGGTAATGGATGTGGAGTGCTGCACACTGCAGTCATGAGGATGCTGGCTATGCCTGAGGTGTTGCCAGCAATTTCTCAGGCAAGCCGCACCAGTTGGTGCAGTTTCTTTTCACAGATGTGGAGCTCCGGGGCCTCCTGCACCTCTTCCTCCATGAACAGAGCCTCCAGTGAACAGAAGTAGATGGGGGCAGTGCTAGAGTGGTGTGGTGTGTTAGCTGCAAACTGCTATCCTGTGTGTGTACATCTTGTGTGACTTCTGCACAGTGGTGGGGAAGGCTCTCAGCTTGGTCTCTACGGGCTTCCTTAGGCTATGCACCTTCAGGAGCTTCCAGAATTCCAGTCCTTGTTCTAGCCTTGACACACGATGAGAATCCATTCCAGTGGGCAGATTGCCATCGTTATCAGCAGTGGAAACCATGGCAGGGAGTGATTCAGTCCAGTGGCAAACATCTCTTATTGGCTGCACGGGATCTGTCTTAGTAAGCTAGTGAGCCTGGCTGAGAAGTCCAAGATTCAAGGTGATTGTATCAGCTGGTCCCTGAATTGCCAGCAATTTTTGGTATATCACTGTGTGCTCAAGATGGAGTTTTCTCTGTTTTCTCAGCTCTGACAGGCACAAGAGTTCAATGGAGGATAGGTAAATTTGGGTGGCCAAATTCCTCCTGGCTGAGGAATGAGATGGGCCGGGTGTATTCGCATCCCTGCAGGAGTTGCTGGAGTTTGAAGGTGAAGAGGAATGCAGATGGTGGGATGCCTTCATTGTGGCCTATCTGGCACGGTGCCACAACAGCCTCTTCCAGATGGCCTGGCTGCAGTGCTCACAGTCAGGTCTGTAACACAAGAACTGGACCAATGGCCTGCCATCCAGAGCAGACCAAGCTTACCTAGGTCTGTGTGCACCTCAACAACTGAAAAAGAGGGGGGATACAAGGCTCCATGAACAAGAGCATTCCAGGCCTCCAGCCTGAAGTCCAGGTTTGGTGGCCAGCTGATAGTTGAAGACTGGCCACACTGCCTCCAGCATGCATGCGGCCAAGCCCTACACTACACAGAGGCTCCAGTACCTAGGACCAAGCAAAACTTAACCTGGTTCTTGTGTATTCATGCACCATGTCCTGCGCTGGCTCCTGACAGAGACCTGCTAGAGGAAAGCAGCACTCATAGAATTACAGAATCAAAGAGTCATAGAATGGCTCATCTTGAAATGAACCTTGAAAATCATATATTCCCAACACTCTGCATTGCACAGGAATGTCACCCACCAGATCAGGCTACCACATATTCAGACAGAACAACACCAGCTCCCTCAACTTTTCTCTGTAGTAGAGATGCTCTAGCCCTATGATCTTCTGTGTGAGCTGCACTCTCCTACAGCAACTTCATATCTTTCTTGTGCTGAGAACCACAGGCCTGGAGGCATTACTCCAGATGGGGCCTCGCAAGGAGAGAGCAGGTTGGGAACAATCACTTCCCTCGCTCTGCTGACCATGATTCTTCTGATGTGGACTAGGATATGCTGGGCACTCTGGGATGCAAGAGCACACTGCTGGCTTATGTCAAACTTTTTGGTCACCAGAACACCCAAGTCCTTCTCCATAGAGAAGAACTTCTCTCAGTAACTTTTCTTAGTCTGTACACACAGCGGGGATTGTCCTGACCCATGTGCAGCACCTTGCACTCAGCTCTGCTGAACCTCATTATGATTCCAGTGACCCTGGCCCCAGCTGAATCCACCAAGAGGCTCATGCTCCATTCAGTGGTGCATGTGAGTCCCCACCTGCTCTCAAACCCATGTCCTGCAAAGCTCCTTGGGAAGGGCTGACCTGGAGCCTTTATCCTACCTGATGGCATTTTTTGGAGAAGCTGAACGAACAATACAGGGCAGCCCAGGCCATCAAGAATGTGAGGAGGCAAGGCCCAAAGCACTGCCAGTCGTGCAGTACTAATTTCATGGCATTCAGCATGCTGGGACCAGAGCCATGCATGTCCTTACATCATTCTCTGGAGATGCAAACCAGGCATCTGCTGCTGCTGTTACTAAGGGAACTGTGAAGTCAGTGTCAGCTCCATGATATCCTCAGGCATACCAGAGACCCCAGGAATAACGACACAGATCGAGAAACATAAAAAACCACCCAACTAGGCCAGTGGTTGTGGCTTCCTCAGAGTGATCCTGGGCAAGAGATTTGGGTGACCCAGGGCCTTCTGGCCAGAAAAAGACATTCTGTGCTGTTAGGAGAGGACACTAAGATTAAGAAAACAGCATGCTTTAGTGTGCTGAAGGCTCCTAAGTAGTCAAAACACTTCTTTGAACTGAAGCTCCTGTCTTCCATGGTGTTTCTAATATTTTCAAGTTCCCTCAACAGAACTACTTTAGACATTTCTAATCCTTCTCTTCCTAAGAGCTGGGAGGTTATGGTGAGTTTATGAGAGATTGTTTCATTAGATGATCTTTGACTGTCACTATGAGGGCACTGAAATGCAGCACAGTGACTGACCCAGAATGAATGCTTTTGGGGCCCAGCTCTGCCATGCTGCAGCCTTCAGTGGCCCTGTAACCGCTGCCATATGCCAAGCATAGTGGACACAGAGATAAGCAGCAGGATGCTGGGGTCCAGTAGAAATTTGCTTTCATTCACCCTCCGGAGGTTAGCACAGACTCACTGGAAGTTGTGGCATGAGGATGCTTGATTTATGGGGACAGTGATTAGAGCACAGGCCTGTGTATGGAGACAACCATACAAAGCCCCAAGGCCACATTGCAAGATTTTACTATCCTGAAAGTCTTTCCCAACCTATGATTCTGTGATTCCACGGTATTTCACCAAGAAATGCAGTGATACGAATAGAAGCAATGGCTTCCAATTGACAGAGGCTAGAGTTAGATTAGATAGCAGAAAAAAATCTATTGCCACAAGAGTGGTGAGGAACAGCTTGTTTAAAAAGGCTGTCCCATCTTCAAGAGTACTCAAAACTAGAATAGATGCAGCTTTGGACAACCTACAAGAACTGCTCTGAAAGCAATGCCTCTGTTTTATTATGTTAACTCACAATGCCAGAGGCAGATGTTGGTGATAAAGCAGTAGAGGTTGAACCTTCCTGCCAATATTCTGTTACATTTTATTGCCATGAGACAGCTGGGAGCAGAGGAGAAGTCTGACAAAATGGAGTCTGACACTGAAGCACATATGAAGCAAAGATATAATTGAATTCCTCTGTCAATGAATGCCATTTATTCCAGAATTGGAATTGACATCCATCAGCACTTCAATAAATACATTACTTTCAGAGCAACTTATTTAGAATAAGGCATCCTTGTTAATGGCAGAGACATTGAACTGCATGGTCTTTAATGGTCCCTACCCAAAACATTTTATCCTTCTATGGTTCTATCGTTTATTATACAAATTCCACCACTGTCCCATGATGAGAGGAAGAGCAAAACTGATAAACCTATGGGCTTATTTCACCAGTAGCTTCTGTGTTTTGAAGGACAAACTTTTACTACTCAGGTTTTAATGAATTTGTGACCTCCTTTCTACACGCTTGTCTAGCTGAGTGTCAGCTGAATCTTCCCTTTCAAGATATTCACAGAAATGGCTTTTGTCACATCATCTGACAATCCCATGATCCAGGGAGAGGACTTGATCAACCATTACTCTTAACCTGTTACAATCACTTATCCTTCAAACATTGACAACATTCCCAAACTGGTACCAGTCAACTTGTCTCTCCTTATTGCTGAACATCGGCCTTACTTTTCCCAGTATTTGAATGGCAGACCACTCTGATGAGAAAGGATCAGTTCTTGGTGTAAAAGCCTCCATTCAGGGGTATTTGTCTCTTCTCTGGCATGCAGAGCATCTTCTCCCTCACTTCTCTTGAACCCCTGGTGCCCACAGAGCTGTTTCTCACGTTTGAGTTCCCCACTCCTCACTCTCTTGCAAGCATTTTTCCTTTTATATTTTCACAGGGGGGCCACCATCTACATTGATGGGCTCAACTGTCATCTGTACAGGTGGTGTGGTGAAGTTATTTGAGACTGGCAGGAATTGCCTAGAATCATCTGGAGTGTTTGGCACAAGAGCTGGCCCAGCCCAATCAAAACTCTTAACGTAATGTGTGAGATATTAAGATATTAAGATATTACTGAGATATAAGTGTAGGACACATGAAATACATGCTGGTCAAGGCAGTCTGGGTTATTCCTGCCTCAGCAAAGGTAAATCAGTGAGATTATTTTTCCTTACAGATGTGGGGCATACGGTAAGTAATATGGCAGGAGAGAGCAGCCCAGTGTGTACCTCAAGGTGATTTGATGTTGGGTAAGGATAGCCCATAACTTGAATTGTTTGATGGTAATTGAATGACATCATTTCTATGATTGCTATATACCTTATCAACAGTATTACAGTAAGTATCAGCTAGACTTAAGAAAAATCACAGAATCACAGAGCTGTGGGGGTTGGAAGAGACCTCTAGAAATCATCTAGTCCAATCCCCCTGCCAAAGCAAGTTCTCGAGATCAGGTTGTGCTGTAGGCGTGCAGGTGGGTCTTGAATATCTCCAGAGAAGGAGACTCAACAACGCCCCTGGGCAGCCCGTTCCAGTGCTCTGTCACTCTTACTGTGAAGAAGTACTTACCTACATTTGTGCGAAATTCCTATGTTCCATAATGAATGAATTCTGATGGAGCCAGAGAATAGAATTACAGTTTGATGCCTTCATCAGCTTACTCTCACCGGCACACAGATAGCTTTTCTGTCTCTGCAGAGTTCTATGAGATTAATTTTCAGTGTCTCTATTATTCTTTTTTGCCTGCAAAACTTCTACATCTGGGACAAAAGAGAACACTCAGTTTGATTCTTTCACCCTGAGCAGGGTTACAAGCTAAAAAAGTGTTGGGAGTGGCCCGTTACTAATAAGAGAATGGTTCACCTGGGGCTGCCAGAAACAGTTCAGATAGAATTCAACGAGAGAAACATAGTGACAATTTTAGAGAAAATCTGGTAATGGGACTTCTGAAATGCACAGTTTGGTCTGGACATGGCTGAAAAATACCGAAAAGATTAGGTCAGACCTGTAAGTTTCAGTTCTTCTAAAAGAATGCAATAAGCGATCAATGCTATCCTGATGTTTTTTTCTCTCTGCCTAATAAAGTTGTTGAGTTATGTGTGATGAGCACACAGAAACTTCCTGAAAGAGTACTGGTATTTCTGAAAATTTAACCTTAATTCAAGAAAACGTGTATTTTTAAATGCATATGGTTGTAATCATCTAGCAAAATGGTTTCGATCTAGTAACAACTGGCAGAGAAAGGAGGAAAAAACTGAGAACACTGCAGGCTCCAAGAACATTCCCAAAGGACGTTTTCAAGAATAGGAAGAGTAACATGAGAGAATGAAAGACTCACACTCGAGTCACAGCCTTCTCGAGCTCTGTTATCAGTTGTTCTAGGACCTAGATTCTTTTTAGGAGTAATTTTATTTACGAGCATGAAGCTGACTGACAGCTTTAAATGAAGAATAGGTTTGCCAGATTCTTGGCAAACAGAGCTACAGCTTGGGTAAGGTCAAGAAGGGAGGGAGGAAGGCAGTTCTAAAAAGACCTAAGTACTGCAGAAGTTCCAATTGCAACCCATTTCCCTAGGTGTTTTTATTATGTCTCTGTAGTTTCTTTCTTGAATCATGTAATCACAGAATTGCAGGTGTTGGAAGGGACCTCTGGAGATCATCTAGTCCAATCCCACTCTGAAAGCAGGTTTCCTGCAGAAGGTTGTACAAGTAGGCCTTGAATATATCCATAGTAATTTTTAAAGCTGTACATATGCAGTGTTGTATAAAATAGCCACATTGGTCAATTTGCTCAGAAGAGTTTGTATGCTCTATTGTCTCTGTCACAGAATGTGATAATTTTCATTCTGACTGTTTTTTTCTTTATTTTTTTCAATAACAGAAGAGCTTTATTTCCTTCTTTCCCCCCTCCCCCCTTTTTTTTCTCTTTTTTTTTTTTGTGTGTATATGTGTGTGTGTGTTTATGATCATGTTGCTGTTAACTCACTTTTACAAATGAAAGTAGTTGAACAAAAATGACACAGTATGCTTACCCAAGTATTTGTGGACTGCACTATCTGACATTATTTACAACATTTTTCATTATAAGTAGACTCTGGTTCTGTATCACTGTAATATACAAACAGGGACAGAGCAGTAGGTCTTGGCTAGTCTCTCTACTGTTTTTCCAAACACAGTTTAGCTTGAGACATAGGCTCACACAGACAGCAAACACTAAAAACAAAGATACAGAAAGAACTCAATCACAGCACAGATAAGCTTGAAATAATAATATAATAAAATGACCAAGCAACATTTTGCAGATGTCTAACACAGTGTAGTTTATACTGGCATGAACCTTGATCTGATGAAGAAATTATATTTGGCACTGCACAGCAGACAAAACACAACAACAATGGCTGAACTGTAGCCTATGTGCTTTACTTCAGACAAAGAATTTAAAACAGAGGCAATATGGAAAAAATAATGAATGTGTTTAAATTTACTTGTAGGTCACCCTGAAAGTAGTGCTTTCTATCTAATCCTAAGGAAACTACAAAAGATACAGAGTACGTGACGCTATTTGCTAAATTCTCAGCAACAGAACTCTATTTGTCAACATACTAATCATCATTAGCTATGCATTTTTGCCAGAGATGAACATAAGTCGAAATGTGGTGCTCATAAAAATCTTGACCAACAGAGGTAACCCACCTTTTTGTCACCACTCCTGAAATGCACAACTCACCACCTCACTGTGCTTGCATCCACTGTTTGGTCTCCTTAAACATTCAGCAAGCACCAGTGAATGGCACTGGGTGAAATTTATTCCACATGGAGGAATTCAATTCCACACCTTTGCTTTCTACGCACTTCTGTTAGACACCATTTTGTCAGTGCGCATCTCTGCTGCCTGCTGTCACACAGTTACTAAATGTAACGGAATATCAGTGGGAAGGTTTAACATCTGCTGCTATATCAACATCCACCTCTGACATCGTGGGCAAAAATAACAAAATAAGGAGGCATTCCTTTGGATCAGCCTTCATATATTCTTTTGTTAATACACTGATCTGTCATACATGTGCATGTATCTATCAATACTGCTGTGTTCATGGTTAAGACCTTCAGAGTAGAAGTACGATAGAATCAAACTCAATCTTTCTCAAACTTATCACCTATAGTAACTACTTCAGTAAAAGAAGAGCTACCTGTACATCTCAAATAATTCTCTCTAGACAATCTTTTTGAATACTTTGATCAAAAGACTGCAGAAAAGAGAAATAATGTAAGTTATTATAGCAAGGTCAATTCAGCTTCCTCCCAAGCATTACGTGCAAGTATTATGACTGTTTTTAGATTAAGTAGTAGGTCAACAGGAAGGATTTAAAAGTCCCAAGAGATGTCTTTGGATCACAAGATAAACTTCTGTTCACATTACAACTGTAGAAATCATGTCCTTCTACTAGACTCTAGAAATCTGTGTTTGGTCAATTCGAGATGCATGCTCTTCATCTCATAGTGTATTTCATAATTTCAAGTTCAGCAGGAACAAATGAGCATTTCATCAAGAATTGAACAAATAAAAAAATGAGGGTGAATGCAAAGGGGATTTGAAAACCATCTTCATCTAGCAACTTTTGTTCACTCCCCTATCTCCTTGTTATCTACACCTTTTTAAAAAAGGAATTTTACCCATCTGTTCACTCTCAATGTTTTGGATGAAAGATAGAGTCAAACCTTGGCTTCCAAATTAATAAAATATGACCTGGTTGTTTAAGATATGATTCTGTGACCAAATTTGTGAACAAATAAAAAGCAAATTCTTTGTGCATAACTTACCAGATGGAAATGGTAAAAGCCCTGGGGCCTTTTCTACTTTTCATCCTGTGCTTTTGCAGATGGCAGGCTTGCCATTCCTTCTTTTCAAGTGCTTTCCTATGAGATGCAGAGAAGTCAGTATCCCATACTCCAATCCAGAAATGAGTGGATCCAATTGGAGTCCCTGATAGCACAAGTGATCTTTCCCTTTACTCCTATATATCTAGACGCATTTGTAAATATACCTGGAAGGGAAGAAACTTCAGTTGCTATACTTCCCAACTGTAAAAATGCAGTTTTGAAGAGATGAATTACCACATGTCCTTCCATGATTTTTTAGAACATATAAAAATGGAGTTGGTGAGCTCTTCTCACAAGTCAGAGAGAGCTCTGCCAAATGACTTTGTAGTCAGTGCTGCTGCCCTCTGATTTGATGCAGACTCAGAGCAGAGAAAGTTGTGAGTAAAGGAAGTGGGTTATCCCAAGACAAACTGAGGATTCAACCAAATCAACCCAAATAATTTCAGTCACAGTCTTTCATCACAAGAATTCAGCAGAGTTCCATTCCTATGTGGCACCGTCACAGGTGCTTACAGCAGTGGCAGCAGCAGCTTGAGGATGTGGTCCCCCATAACTCTTCCCATGGACACCCATGGGGAATACATCTCTGATCATTTCCCCTCAAGTCAGAGGACAGCCAGGGCTGGGGGGGGAGGGGCTGCTGGCAGAGATCAGCAGCAGGCAGATGCTGTTCCCACCCAGCTGCTGTCTGCCTCCTCATCCCATCCCTTGGCACAAGAAAAGGCTTCCAATACAATTGACAGCAAGAATCCCACAAATCCACTGGGAGGAGATCCAAACAAAAAACAGATTTCCTGTGCTTAAAACTGCCTAAGCAGGAGGTACAGAGGAGTCTGTGAAAACAGTCCGTAATGAGGGGTATGCTGAAATCAAATCCAAGTGGATTATTCTGCTTCAACAATGAGGAAGTAGATATTTGTGGGGTTTATTTCTACTTTTTCTTTTTCTTTTTTCTTTTTCTTTTTCTTTTTTCTTTTTCTTTTTCTTTTTCTTTTTTCTTTTTTCTTTTTCTTTTTCTTTTTCTTTTTCTTTTTCTTTTTCTTTTTCTTTTTCTTTTTCTTTTTCTTTTTGTTTTTCTTTTTCTCTTTCTTTCCCTTTCCCTTTCCCTTTCCCTTTCCCTTTCCCTTTCCCTTTCCCTTTCCCTTTCCCTTTCCCTTTCCCTTTCCCTTTCCCTTTCCCTTTCCCTTTCCCTTTCCCTCTCCCTTTCCCTTTCCCTTTCCCTTTCTTTCTTATTCGCTCAGGTAGCTGGTGACATGCCAAAACCAGGATAGAATATAAATCTTTTTTTATAGATCATTAGAATTTAAATTACGAGCGTCAGTATTGTGAAAAACCCAAAGTTTTTACTCACATCTAACCATCATTGCCATCCATCTCTAAATAGTTTTAATCTATGTAAAGCAATACTTAAATCAGTATGACATTTATAGTGCATCACAGAATCACAGAATGGCAGGGGTTGGATGGGACCTCAAGAGACCACCAGGTCCAACCCCCCTGCTGAAGTAAATACCCTGCAATATGTCACACAGGTACGTGTCAAGATGGATCTTCAATATCTCCATAGATACTGAACTCCACAACCACCCTGGGCAACCTGTTCTAGTACTCTGTCACCATCACTGAAGTTCATCACAAAGAAGTTCTTCTGCATTTTAGTACAGAACTTCCTATGTTCTGCATGCTGTTTTGTTATTAATATCTAGACTTTACTTAGTATATTAGCAACACTACTGTAAGAGTGCCACTTAAGAGTTTCCTGCTCTCCCACCAGTAAAAACAAACACACTGAATTAAACTAATAACTTCTCTTACTGTCCTTTAGCACAAATGTGCTATGCAAAAAATAAAGTAATAAATAAATAGGCATATAAACCCGACTCCTTTATTTTGTGAACTACTCAAGTACAAAACTCAGCCAGCATTTTGATCTTTATATTTTACAGCATCTAGTATGAATTTTCTTCCCAAAAGACAATTAACTTCAAAAGAAAATACCTAACAAGCCTCCCTCCTTCTCATTTTTTAATTATGTAAGAGCTTCTTATTATTCAATTTTTATTGCTACTTTGTGTAAAATCTCATTAAAATATTATGAAGCTCAAGGCATAATTACTTGCTAGCACTAGCCAACAAATAATATCTTCATCAAGGTGCATGTGTATTTATTTATTAATATGGCCCATGATGTCAAAGGCAATTAGTTGTATGGCACCCCAATATTCTGCTACAGCTGCGTGACAGATGGCAGCAGAGAAGTCCTCTGACAAAATGGCATCTGACATGGAAGTGTGCATGAAGCAAAGGTGTGCAATTGAATTCCTCCATGTGGAATAAATTTCACCCAGTGGCATTCACTGTGTTCCAGTCTGCTCACAAGTTTTCTTTCCCTTCTCTGGACACTCTCCGTGGCCTCAATGTCTTTCTAGTAGTGAAGGGACCAAAACTGAATACAGTACTCAAGTGCGACCTCACCAGCACCAAGTAAGAGAGGCAATCAGTTCCCTGCCCCTACTGGTTACACTGTTTCTGACACCAGCCAGGATGCCATTGGCCTTCTTGGCTGCCTGGGCACATTGCAGGCTTATATACAGCTCTGACTAATCTCTCCAGATCCATTCTCTACATGCAGCTTTCTTCTACAGACACCATTGAGGCATCAGAAATGAATTCTTATCTGGGTACAATCTATAAAACAACATGTTTGTCCTATTATGGAAATCACCTTTTCACGTGGCTTTATGATAGAACATCGTCATATCCTTTCAGTTTATTATTCTCCCGCACAAATTCTGGGAAGTATAAAAGTGAAAGCTACTTCTAGGTTATGTATATTAGGTCATCTGCATTTAACCAGGGAAGCTGGAGGGCAAACATGGCTTGGCTGTGACAGTCTTTGGCTGAAAATTTTCACAACACTTAGCATGAAGTACAAATACATCTTGTAAGGTATGTATCACGGTCCTTTTGATTGTGACAGACTTGCCAAGTAGGACCAATGTTTGCATTTGGATAAACAACTGCAAAGCATTTTAGCATCCCAGGAAAGAGAAAATCCTGCTTTCTCTGAAGTAATACTTTCAAGAATTTTCTCTGCCTCAAAGAGAGAAGGTGGCCAAGAGGGCCAACAACATCCTGGCCTGCATTAGAAATAGTGTGGCCAGCAGGAGCAGGGAGGTGATCATCCCTCTGTACTCAGCACTGGTGAGGCTGCACCTCGAGTACTGTGCTCAGTTTTGGGCCCCTCACTACAAGAAAGACATTGAGGCCCTGGAACGCGTCCAGAGAAGGGCAGCGAAACTGGTGAGGGGTCTGGAGCACAAGGCTTATGAGGAGTGGCTGAGGGAGCTGGGATTGTTCAGTCTGGAGAAGAGGAGGCTCAGGGGAGACCTCATTGCACTCTGCGACTTCCTCAAGGGAGGCTGTGATGTAAAAGGGCCTGGCCTCTTCTCCCAGGCAACAAACCAGACCCAAGGAAATGGTCACAAATTGTACCAGAGGAGGTTTAGGTTGGACATGAGGAAAAACTTTTTCTCTCAGAGTGGTCAGGCACTGGAATGGCTGCCCTGGGAGGTGGTGGAGTTGTTGTCCCTGGCAGTGTTCAAGAGGTGCCTGGATGAGGAGCTACGAGATATGGTTCAGTTTATGGTAGCAATGGTAATGAGAAGATGGTTGGACTAGATGATCTTTCAGGTCATTTCCAATCTTGTGATTCTATGGTTCTATGATTCTATGATTCTAGTGAAGGTTTGAGATTCATTCCAAAGTAGAGGTGTCCAGGTTATACACTTTCTCTTTTGTAGCCTTTTAGAATGATTGTATTAGCCACTTTTCTAGTCCATTATAAACTTAAGATTAGAATTACTTTCTTGTTGCCGTTTGTGAATCTGTTGTACATATCTTAAACTCCTTACTCACATATATATATGCTGTTACTCTAAACACCAGGGTGCTTGAACTACCTTTTTAAAACAACGTATGCTTGGGTCATGTTTATTGTTACCCAAAGTCATGCTGAAATAATTTATTTTGCTTGATTTCAGGGTGCTGGTTTTGTAAGAAACTGTGTCAAGGTGAAGAGCAAGAGCAGTAATTATGTGGAAACAGACTTAGCGGATCAGAAAAAAAGGATGACACAAGGAGTGCCCAAAGAAAGCTATAAAAAATGAGAAGCACGTGAAAAGGAGGAATAACCTTGTTTTGTATAGTTTGAAAACCTGAGAGGAAGCTGAGATACAAAGATAATCTTTCAGTATGCAGTTTTTCAAAAGAGGCTGTCATCAGTTTCTTTCTATGGCTATCAGGGTATCAAATTTCTTATTTGGAAGAGCAAAAATTTTTTTAAAAAGATTAACATGGAATATCAGGAAAAACTTCCTTAAATATGCAGAATTGAGACAAAATTAAATTACACATTTGTGCAACATGTATGGGATGTTTTAAGAATAAGTTGGATAGGTACCTGTTGACAATGGCCTTGATGTATGTATTCTGCCTATGAAACGAGCTAGTCTACAGATATTGTGTTGGTTTTATAATTCATCATTTCTACAGCTATTCAAAATCTGCTTTGAGCCTCTTTGCCCATGCTTATTGTGTTGTCTGACACTGAAAGAACTTCTTGACTGAAAATGGACTAGTGAGAGCCTTCTGTAATTCTTCGTCTTCAATCCCACAGATAGATCTGCCAACTTTGGGGACAGGAACAAAAACAAATAAACAAACAGACAAAACACAAAAAACAAACAAACACTTGCAGGGTTAGTTTTCTAATTAGAAATTTCGAAGTATACAAATTAAAAATTGCATGTAGTTCCATTCTGAAGAAAGGTCAAGATCTGATTATTTATCTAGAAAAACAAGAGGGAGGCAGATAAGAAATAGAAAAAAAAAAAACAAAACAAAAAACAAAAAACAGAGCATGTAACAAAATTTATTGTTAATTTGTTAAAATTTATTGGAATTTACCACATTTTTTTTTCTCTTGGTCCATCCTTCCATCTCTAGAGCTGCACAACTTGTTTTGTTCTTTTTCACTATCTAAATGTGACTATTAATACCTACGCACAATGGATTGGCCTTGGCCACCGATGCCATTGATGCCATTCATTTTGTACGTTATCCTGTATTTTAATTACTTTCCTTCATGGAAATCTTAAAAAAAAAAAGTAGCACTCATAAGTAAAAGGTGGCAAGGAAGCATAGTTTAAATTTTAACAGAGCACAAGATGAACTGGAAATAGTTACTGCAAAGACTTTTTGCTTCAAAGTTGTTGCAGAAATATAATTTTCCCCTTCAATTCTTGTTCTAGGGAAATAACAGCAGGAAGCTAAAGTAGTAACAATAATTAAAAAACACTTGAATAGACTTTCTCATAGTCTATTTAAAAATAATAATAATAATAATAATAAAGCAATGCATATGCACCATCGTTTTCATCCCAGTGGCATTGCTTAGCATAGTTAATACTAGGATTTTGAGATTTTTGCACAAATAGATTGACAGCTCAGCACAGTCAGGGGTGTTTTTATTACCAGTTCAACTGGACTTAAATTAGTGGGTATTTAAGTGACAGTAAAGCAGTTTAGGATCCAAACCACACAAGTGTTTGTTCCAGAATATCCTAGTACAGATGAAAAGTCCCATTTTAGGCTTTTGTTGAACTCACTGCTCTGTAGCAGAAAATCATTTTGTTTTGCTGGTGAATGTTGACTGTTGACAACCAAAGCAATGTTGACTGACCTCAGATCACACACACTGCCTCTCTCAGAACCATTCTAGTTCACTCTAAGAGCAGAGTCTCAATTAGGCAGTTTCTGAACACCTTCATGAAGGCTGTGGATACATGGTCCAACTGGAATACAGGCTGTGAATTCATTATTCTCATTAAATGAAAGGGTTAATCCATTTTTTTCAGAACACAAAATATACCTATTGAAGTTCTTAAGATTATTAGTTTATTTTGTTGTTGCTTCAAATAGATGATTAGCAGGTGGAAATAAAGCCTCTAAATTTACTGCCCTCCTTAAAAGACATCTCTAAACTTATCTACTAGAAAATGTATAATTTCTTTGTTTTTTTTCCCCCAACATAAGGGATGAATTATTCACAAGACTTGATATAATATGCCTATTGTGTTCACTGATGAGTAGGCAGCAGGCTGCAGCACCAGGAGAGATGGGCATTTTGCTTGCATAACTGCGTGATGTGACTGCCAGGGGCTCGCATGCATTCAGGCTAGCAGGGTAAGAACCAGGAGTTAACAGTGGCATCAGCTGTAGAGGCAGCTGTTCTAGGAGAAATATGCTGCAAGGTTTTTGTTTTTCTACTTCCTTTTTCCCTTCCCTTCCCTTTTTCCCTTCCCCCCCTTCTGGTAAAGTGGGATTGAGAAAGGGTAGGGGGATTCAGGGAATAAAACACAGATGCATGTTCCACAGCTTGCATTGCCGCTCTTTTCCTTCCCTCACTCCCTCCCTGTGTTTGCAAATGCAATTCAGCCTCCAAACTGCTAATGAGTAATTTCATTCTGGTAGTTTACACATCAGAAGTTTTTGTTGGTGGATTTCAGAAGTGATTTATCCTTCAGTTATTTCTATATTTACTTACCTGAGAATAAGTATGGATTGATTGATGTGTCAGAATCCCTCAGGCAGCAGAGGCCCTGTTTCTGCTTTTTTCAAATGGAGGCAATTGCTAACAGACAGGAGCTCCACAAACACACTAAGTCAGACCTTCCTTATTGTTCTTTGCTTATAGTAAGTTCCTGTTGACCCACTAGCAACACCTATTTGTTGAAGTAGAATCCCACACCAGGCTACTGAGAGCTGGATGAAAAAATACTGCAAAAAAGCTGTAGAACACAGTGTTTTTCACTGGTGTGGATGCTTACAGTAGGCAACTCTCTCAGGCAGCACTTTCCTAAAAGTAGCAGGACTGTTCCATAACAATGGGAATTATTACAGTCCCATCTGGTATTACTTATTTGCAGATGAGAAATGTGTAGACAAAGTGGACTGTACTATGACTTACTGGAATGGTGACTTCACATTGTCTGCAGCTTTGTGCAATTACCTAGCTCATTCTCATTTTGAATTGCTTATTCAACACTGAAACAGAGGCAGCAATCACTAAGGATAAGGGGAGTCAAGATGATATAAGCAAGTGCTCACCATTTATCACATTCCTCCACCCTTTTCACCCTCGACATTCACAACTTAGGACACATCTTCTAGTTAACATCTTCTGTCACCTTGTAGTGGATCACAATACATTTTGAAGGAGATGTGCCATACAAATTCTATACAGAACTGCACTTGTGAACATAATGAAGTTACAGACTGAGCTGGCCTCACTTCCACCTTAGTTCTACAACTGACTGAACACCTCTAGAAGTCTGTCTCCTCACAAGATGCATGAAAGCTGTAAAAGGTATGAAGCTGAAAATCAGAGCTGAGCAACAGGAGAGTGGATCTTGGATCAAAGTCTCCTGCTTTAGATTGTGATTTTTTTTTTTTTTTTAATTTTAAAGTGATCTGCAAATGTAAGAAAGGAAGTCTCGCATTCCTCCTCAAAATAAGTCACAGATAATTTCATAGATAGAGTACATGAGGGATGCCCTGAAAGTAATACCTCCTATTTTGTGATGTTGGCCCACGACGTGAGGCGGAGATGTTGGTGGTTGAACGTTCTCACCAATATTCCATTACATCTTGTTGCTGTGTGACAGATGACAGCAGAGGGGAAGTCTGAGAAAATGACATCTGACATGGAAGTGTGTATGAAGCAGTGGAGTGTCGTTGAACTCCTCCATGCAGAAAAAATGGCATTTAGTGATATTCATCAATGCTTGCTGAATGTTTATGTGGAGACCAAACAGTGGATGTGAGCACATTGAGGTGGTGGTGGTGCTTTTCGGTAGTGGTGACAGCAATATGAAAGACAAGCTGCATTCTGGACAGCCATGCGGATTTTTACTAGCATGTCATGCAGACTGTTGTTCATTGTTGGTGAAAATACACAGTTCGTAATGGTGACTGTGTTGAAAAGTAGTGTTTTGCATTGAGTATTTGTTCTATCAAGTAACAGTGTTGTGCTTTTTGTATCTGTTGTAATCTCCATGGAAATAAATAGGAGACATTACTTTCAGAATGATGTACATAACCATGATGCCAGGTTTTAACAATAGAAAAAGACTCTATCAGATCAGAAAGAGATTCCAGACTTATATTAGGACTGTTTGACTGTGATTCCCTTGATTCAATGTAATAGAACAATAAAAACAGCACAGCTGATGGCATACACCATTGTGCATGTCATTTGATTCAGTTCAGACTCTAACCACCTGGTCCCCAGCAAATCTGGGAGAGCCTTTGAGTGCTCACAGATCAACAACCACTGCTTCTCATCAAAGTGTCTTTGTAGATGTTTTGGCACCTTGTTTTACAGATAGGTATCATATTGTTAGAATGGAACTGAACACACTAATGATTAGGCAATGTTTCTGTGGAAGTATTTATGCTAACAGATGTGTTCATACAAATACTTATAATATCATTATAAAGCTGCTCAAATATATGCACTTGAAACAACAACGACAAAAAAAACCCCAACCTGCTGAATAGCTGTTCTTTGGCATCTCAGCTTTCATCAAGAATATTAAATACTTGTTTATGACTGGAAGGATAATTATTAAAATGTGAGTAGAGCAAGAGCCAGATACTGCAGCTGCCCTTACACACAGCTTTTAGACCATTTCAACTACTTCCATCACTGTCATTGTCATATTAAATAGGAACACTACTGATGGCACCTTAATAGTTGATGCTGCTTAGACTTTTAATGACACTTTAATAGAGCTACTACTAACCTGGTTAGCTATGCTGCTGGTACTAAGAAGGGGTATTTCTTGGCTAACATGAAATCCAACTGTTTTCTTCTAAGGTCCATCTTCAAAACATATCGTTAAAACTGATCAACATTTTGAACTGAATCGCTGGTAATTAATTCCTTTGTCAATACCTGGAAACCCAATTCCAAAGCCCTCCCGGTGGTGAGGAGTTCTGCAGTTGCCAAAGGCTTTATCTACGGCACAAGTACACAAGGTATTTATGCTTTTTCTTCCTCTCCAGTCTCACCAACACATAGAAACGAGGAAATGAGAAGCAAATAAGTGTTAATAATAACTATTTCCCTGGTAGTACAATACCTTATAAAAAAGGCTTAGAGGGTGAGATAGAGGCAGAATAGATGTTCTCAGTTACAGCATTACAGTGTTCTTGCCAAATGAGATGTATCTACTGTACAAATACAGGGCAAAAGGCCCAGAGTCATGTAGAAATACTCTCCAGTTTCAGTGATGCACAGCTAAAAAGCAGCAGATAGTTAATAAAACTTTTTCCTTCCAAATACTCTGCCTGTTTTAATAAGCATGACTTCCTCCCAGAAATGATTTCAAAACAACACGTAAGTATTTTTGAAGGAAAAAGAAATGATGAGGTAACAGCTGATACATAAGGAATAATGATGTTTGGGACTTTACAGGTAAGTTTTCCTTTTGGCAAATGAGATGAAGTAAATTAAATGACTTTAAATACACCATTTGAAGGTTTCAAGTGCCTGGAAATGCCATGTGGTATTATTTCTACTTCTGAAATATTTCAAAGAGTAATATTATACATTTTTGAAGGACTACGAGATCCTGACATTGCAATAAATTATTTTTTAATTTTGGCTGTGAATGATCCAGAGTAAGAAAATCTGTGGAAGTTCCTTATAAAGATAACAGAAGTTTCTAAGTTTCAGAAAGTTTAAAAATCAGTGTAGTAATCATCGTATCCATTAGACAAACTGAAAAAGACAGATAAGCTAATTGCTGATGAGAATGAATGAAAGCAACAGAGAAATACCATATACACAGTATAGAGTAGACATATACAAAAGGCATTTCTGAGTTATTAAGACCTAGCTAATCTGCTGCCTTATCAGCATATCCTAAGAAAGCAGTGCAAGGCAGCCTTGGTCACTGCAAAGCATCCTGCTCCAGCTTGCAACTCTGTAGCAAAAGATCGTTAACCCGCAGCAGGCTTGTGGCTCGTCCCTCTGCTCCGATCCTGGGTATCAGCCACATCAAGGGCTACTGCTTCAGAAATATTTCCCAAGGCACTTACACCTTCCTTCTTGGGTGTCTATGGTACATACACCATACATACACGAAGCAGCATTCAGTAAGGCCCCCAGTGAGATTTTCCTGCCAAATGTATTTGCAAGTTGGTCAGCAAGCAGGGCCCAGAAAATCCATGCTCAGCCTGAAAATAAATAAGTAAACAAAATAATATATATATTTTTAAAAGGCCTATGCTAACAGCATCAGCTTTTCTTTAAGTGCAGTAGCCAAGTGAGTGATGTAATTGTATAAATTAACTGGAAAAATATCCAAATCTTTCCTCCCCCTCAGCACAAAATGAAAAAAATTTAACATTCTGCTATCCTATACAGGCTTAGGAAGCCATAGAAATGTATGGCTGAAGTTAAGGCTCATGTTTTAAGAAAAAAAAGTCCTCAAAAAAAAAAAAAAAAAAAAAGTCATCCTGTCAAATAGCATGTCTGTTGTGAGACTGAAAACAAATGGGAAACCAGTTGTGCTTCAGGTGCCACGAGATGGTGGTGCCAAAGGGAGCTTTGAGTACTGAGCCACTGCTGATTTGAGACCACACAGTGTCCAACCAGCCAGGAAGTTTGATGTGACCAAACCACAACAACTCATGTTGGTCTCATGCTGTGAGACAGGCAGCCAGGTGCTAAGGAGGCAAAATCCAAGCAGCACAGACTAAGCAGATAACCTCTTAGATGTTACACTGACAAGTTTCATGCTGACCCAGAGGAAAACAGCGCCAGAGATCAGTTAAACAGCAAAACGGAATATCTATGTGTGTGAGCACGTGTGTTCATGGCCAGGGAAATGTAAGTCTGAAATACAAGCTTACTAGTAAGAGAATGGATATATTATGCTGCTGAGGATGGGAATCATGGCCTTGAAGTGGTCAAGAGCTGAGCCTCTAAGCACGTCCAGTGTGAAATAGACATTTCCAGAAGCTAGAGAAGACCCAGCTGTGGTAGTGATTCATGCCATTAATAAGTGCTGTTTCTTCTTTTCATCCAGCCTGCCTCCTGAGTACTTATTAAACATTGCAATCACTGCTAAACCTGCTTATGGGGAATAGCTTTATCAAAGTGATGAAATTATCAGAGGAAAGATTCAGAAGCAGCAAAAGAGCACAGCAATGAATGACAACCAAAGACTGTTCCAATAGCTTACAAATCTGGCAAAGCAGTAGTGAGTCCTTCACTTATGAAGGTCAATTAAAAATTCTAGCTGTACTGTCAACATCGTTTTCCATATAACAGTGCCACACAATGTCCAAAGTAGTCCCCTAATACAAAATATCAATTTGATTTTCCTCGAGAGATTAGCGCTCTTTTTGCAATGCAAATATTTTCAAGTGTACTAAACACATTCTAGCACCTCAACATAGGCACTAAACTATTTGCATGCAAAATTACCCAAAGTAGGCAGACTGGCACAAGCTTATGCTTCTGCCATATGTGCTGAAGAATTTGAGCCAGGAAACCAGTGGTATCTGGATACTATTTACAATTTAAATTTGATTTTATGTTATTCTTCAAAATAGAAAATAAATAAAAAGCTTTCATTAAAATTAATGCTGTGAGTGATGCTGGGTCTACCCAAAGTTATATGATTACACTTTTTCCCTGTTAAAAACACTCAGGAGTTGCAGACGATTTACTCATTGCAACTGTGGCTATTTTTCACTTGGCTTCCATGGTGTCTTCATTTTTTTAGCTAACTTTTTGTCCATAATTTGTGTCCCTGAGTATTTCTTCTTGATGTTAGCATTTGTGTCATCTCAGGCTATCACCCACGTGCTGCAGGCTGCCACAGAATTCTGCAGTGTGACTGAGTAAAACCAGAACCTTGGTCTTCAGAGTCTTTCCTCCAGAGTCTCAGGAGGGATCCTCATCTCTATCATGGCCTTTGTTCACACTGCAGTAAGTTCAGAGAAAAGTTGCAGACTTTGGATGAGCCACTCTGGCTTCATATTGACAAAACAGAAGAACAATTAGACCTGCTGTACTTACCACTGGATCACCAGTCATGTGAAAAAACATAAACCTTGTGTTTGAAAAGTTCATAGAAATACCATTTTCTGGAAACAACAACCAGCTCCAAAAAAGATGAGGGCAGGAGCAGGGAAAGGGGGTTGACAGCCACTCCAGCTGCACTTGTGCTCTATGACTATATAGTTATGACTATATGCTACAGACTATGTGGCCTCAGTTGAGAAATTCATGACTGATAGCGATGGCTACCTCATACACCACAATGGCCTGAGGGCACAGTTATCATCTACCAAGGAAACTGGGGCTTGTGCAGCTGTGCCATGTCACCCAGCCTCTAGGAGTATCAGGGCCGATTTGATTGAAGCTTTTTTTTCTGCCCACATGCAAGTTTCATATAAGCCTCAGATGTCACTTCTGTGGCTCACTAAATACCTTTCCCTCCGGGGACTGGGTGTTTAGTAACATTTCCTGTGCCTCGGAGGAAGCTGATATCTGTGTAAGTATCTCCAGGAAATATCTGTCCTTTATGTCGGACTAACATTTAATGGGAAGAAGTGCCTTGTCTTTTTAGCTCTTTTACACTCAGTTGAATTCCAAGGAACTGAAACTGGTGAGGTCAAAACAAAATCAAATTTAACCAGTGCTTCTTCAAAAGCAGTTTTAAATTCTGGGAGCAAAATAAATTCCAGGCACGCCTGTCAGATTTTACTCTTTTTCTTTCCTAATTCATTTCGATGCTCTACCGCCACTGAGCCTGACAGAGTGGTGAGCAGACTTGCAGGCCACATAGGGAAGGGGAGATAGCTACAACCTCTTTGATAGAATCACAGAATGGCCTGGGTTGAAAAGGAACACAATGATCATGTAGTTTCAATCCTGCTGCTACGACGTACATTCTCTGGCACTTTAGGTCTGCTGCAGAGAGCAAACGGATTGTTTTTACTGCTATTACTGCTGTTTTTTTTTTATACTCATTATTGCTTTTTAGCATAAGTCTAATCAAGTGTTTTAATCTCATTACAAGCGTGGCATCCAAGTTCGCCCATTTGTTTGTTCAGTGCACGTTGGTATCACTTAAAAACCCTTAGCCCCACGCCTCCATTCCTTTAAAACAGTTACAGCGTGTCTGCTGCATTCCTGACCCAAGAAATAATTGTTTTCAGTCTGATACCGTGTTCCTAAAAATCGCCATGTGTGATTTGCTTTCAGTCTCAGAAATGCTGAACACATGCCTTGGTGCATGGACTCTTTTCTGAGATTTCGCTGTGAGAGCCAACATCTTCGCTGCAGCAACTTTCCAAAAACATCCCACAAAAGTACTCAAAATTTGCGGTTGTGTAGAAAGTTTAATGGAAATTCTCCCCGTTACATGTCTACCCTTGCGTATTACTGCAAGTACATTTCAAACGGTGGTTTGATTTCGAACATTGAAATCATTAAGAGTGGCAGAGAGCTGCGCTGCCGGGCCCGGCACCGCACGGCGTGCAAACACCGCCCTCTAGCGGCCACCGTGCGAAAGGCAGCGCCGTCACGGGGGCACGCCTGCAGCTCGCGATTCGCTCACTGCGTGCAAACGCTGCCAAGCCCCAGGTGCGTGGTGTTGAGCTCTTCGGTGGCATGCTCCCTCTAAAAAAAAAAAATAAAATAAAATAAAAAAAAAATGAAAAAGGCAATTCGCAGGCGCATGCCAGGAAGTATGTACATCCTCCCGCAGTGAAAGTCCAAAAAAAAAAAAAAAAAAAAAAAGAGGAAGAATCTCTGAAGAGTTTTATAAACTTTCATCAGTCTCTGGCAGCTTCAAAATGCTGAGATGGGAGTGAAAGACGATGCATGAAGGGAGTGTGAGTGTTCTTGGAAGGCAGGAGCAGGGTCAGCCTGTGCCTGGCTTTGGAGCAACCTCATCCACACAGATATTTTCTTGCTGGGGGGGAGAGGGGATCTGTGGGGCACAGTTCCTCCATCCCAGATAGAGAGAAAACAGTGCCTGTTTTCTCCTGTAAAAAGTGCAAGGTCATTACAGGAGCCCAACAAGAGCCTCCAGGAGGGCTCTCAGCTGTGACATTTCTGCCCCTCTTGAGTCTGAAATGAGGCTCAAATTAGTCTTCAAAGGGTATGACTCCAAGAGAAGAATCATAACCTCTTGTTTCTGTCTCTATGATTAAATTTTCCCTCCTTATCTAAACCCATCCAAACCTGTCAGCTGCATCACCCTTCTCTGCTTGGAATTGCTATCCTTTGAGCACCTGAAATAACATATGACAGACCTATCCAGTCTCACTCATTTGAAGTGAGCTGTCTCCTCTTACTTTTGACTTCATTTTCATGCAGCCATAAAGATTCACAGCGTATATCAATGGAAAATGTAATATAACACTCAGAAGTTTTCAAATCTCACTCATTCAAATGAGTGTGACTTGACAAGTCTGATGTGATAAAATAATGCAAGGAGTTTTAAAGATTTCAGTTAAATGCACCATTAAATTAAATCTTTTTTTCCTTTCCTTCTACTTTCTTTTCTTTTCTTTTCTTTTCTTTTCTTTTCTTTTCTTTTCTTTTCTTTTCTTTTCTTTTCTTTTCTTTTCTTTTCTTTTCTTTTCTTTTCTTTTCTTTTCTTTTCTTTTCTTTTCTTTTCTTTTCTTTTCTTTTCTTTTCTTTTCTTTTCTTTGCCTTGCCTTGCCTTGCCTTGCCTTGCCTTGCCTTGCCTTGCCTTTTGCCTTGCCATTTGTCTTGCCTTTTGCCTTGCCTTCTGCCTTGCCTTGCCTTGCCTTTCTTTTAAAAACGAATTCTAAAATGCTGCATCAAGCTGATAGCAAACAGAGAGACTCTTAGAGCAAAGTCTGTCATTTCTCACATCAATATCAGAATGCTCTGCAGTCCCCTTCAGTTATACTGGCAGAGTTTTATAGGGAGGGGTGGAGAACAGAGGTGGAGGGAAGCAGTTTCTAAAACGTGAAAGACTGAGGAGATGCAGGCCATGAAGTAGTGACTTTATCAGAGTAAGCTTGCAAATAAAATGATTAAATTAACTGCAGCATAATTTGGCTTGATCTCTGGGACTATAAGCTGTTTGTTCATGCTTATCTTATGATGTGCCAGGACTTTTTCAGCAAAACTTCTTCCCAGGATGCTGGTCTCCTCTTCATACTCTTGCAGGAGTAGGCCATCCCAGGAGCAGGATCTAGTGTTTGGTTTTGTTCCATAAAAAAGTCCTCGTTGGCTGATTCCTGCAGCATGCCTAGGTGTCTCTGAATGGCAATCTGAGATGTACACATCAAGTGGGAGTTTTTGATGCACGTGCCTCAGATTCTTCCTTCAAATCATTGTTAAAAATATTGAATAGGATGGATCCAAAGAGGGACTTTTATGTTGCCCTGCTTGATACTAGCTGCCAGGTAAAGTGTTCCCCACTACCCACTACACATGGAGTCTGATCACCCAGCCAGGTTTTCAGCCATCCAGTAGTGCACCTGTCTAGACAGTAACATTATATTATGGGTATAAGAATGCAATGATGAGCTCTGTTGAAACCCTGAACTAAGACATGCTAAAATCAAGAAGGCAAAGTAGCTGGTTTTTGCTTATACACAGTTCACAACCACATCTAGTCATTCTATCATAAAAGACAGTAAAGGTCAAGTATGTCTTAACTGGGATAGACATTTTCTTTCTATTCTAAATTAATTTTTACTTTTCTTATGCCCAAAAAACGTTCCCAGGAGAATAAACCCCATGGCTTTTTCTCAGAAAACAGTGAGAGATACATTCATGTTTAGTTCGTTGGCTCTTCTTTCTTGTCCTGATGATAATTGCAACATTTTGTATCATTGTGATTCTATGATTTTCCCCAAAACTTTCAAAGGTGATAGAAATCAGCCTTACTGTGACTTCAAGCATCTTGCTCTCCATCATGCGATGCAGCTCCATCAGGCCCTTGGACCTCAGGGGTCCTGGCTCAAGATTTCTCGAAAGATCCCATAGCTGATACTCGTTTATGGCTGGTAGCACATCTTCTTGAGCCCTGACTGGGAAATACAGAGTACGTCAGCCTTTTCTGCATCCGCTGTCACTTAATCACTCTCCCCATTTATCTGAATGACAATGCATTCCTATTTTGTTCTTCCACTGCAGATAGATATTCATCTTGTTGTCCTTGGTGTCCTTTGGCAATTTCGACCTTATCTGAGCTTTGTATTTCTTTGACAGTATCCCTGCATGCTCAGCCCATATTTCCATGTTCTGCTTTTGTTTTCTGCTTTCCTTTCCATCAGTGTAAAATCCTTTGTGCTGGGTTTTAAGACATGCATTCTTTTTCACTTGAGAAAGATCCTCAGTTTTTCCTGAATGTCTGGATGAACTATTCTTGAGCTTGGAGGAGATTTCTCCTGAAGACCTGCATTGCCACTTTACTGCTGCAGCTTCCCATTGTTTTCATCATTCAGACACAACCTTGCCTTAAATCAGCAACAGTTGTCCCTACCATCTGGCATTCAAATTGTTTTTCATGTACTGCTACATTATTTACTGCTGTGCAACAAAGGCAAAATGCTGACAATATTAAAAATATGTCAACTTTTTTTGTGTGTGTGATTGGTTTATGAGATACCTATCTTTCTATACATATGTTTCAAGATATGCTTGGGAGTCGCTCTGGTATTGGTCCTGCAGTGGTCCGACTATGTTCCAGGCCTAAAGCCACAGTCCCTGAGGCAATAGTAGAGAGAAAAGTGCTTTTACCTTTGGTTCTGGAGCATTTATAGTAATTATAAAATGTACCTGCATGCCTTGACACAGGGGTAATGACAAACATGGAAGACTGCACTGTAAGGAAACTTGCAGACTGTTGTACAAATGGGAACTCTAGGGCTTGACATAGTTGCAATGGACAGAATGAGGACTTTCCTATTTGTGGTAATCATAAACATTACAGAGAAAATAGAAACACTCTTGAGAAATTGTTCTGAGCCCATCAGTGTGATATCAGAGAACACATGGTGTGGGCACGAAGGTGTATCCGCAAGGAAAGGAGTAAATATAACCCCAGGGTTGCTAATTTGCAACGTGATCTACCTTTCAGGCTAAAGAAAGTGCTCAAAGCACAGCTTCAAAGCACCATGGGAAATGAGATTGTTAATCCAATTCTTAACCAGTGTCCTAATGGAAAACAGGCATCTCATCAGCTATCACACTCGATGAGCAGCCTGTACTAGAAGGCCTCTGGAGGCAATCACACAGTTTTGAGACTGGCTTGACATATTCTGTGAAGGATGATTATGCACACATGTGCAAGTGTTTGTATGTATGCATTTAAATTTTTGAAGGGTTTGCTCTCAAAACTTCTTTGCGTGATGTTAGTTTTCATTGTTGAAAATGTTCATCTTCTTTTAATTAAAGAAAAAAAATCTTTGCAGAGAGCAGGTATGAACTGTCTGAGAAGCAGTGTTACAGTTCAACAGTTTGCATCATTTCCATCTTTTGTGGATGTGGCAATGTATACTGACTGTGAACTGAAACAGAATACACTAATGTGACCGTTCAGTATTTTTCTTGTTTAATCCAGCATACCATTTTCTGCCTTATGTTCTCGACTTTCTTTTTTCCTTCAGCACACCATGAAGTGACATTTCCTTCCCATGAGGAATAAGCTGCCCAACTGCTTCTGTTCCTCACCTACCTACATCAAGTAGATTTTTATTGTGCTCCCTCTCTGTATTAACTGCATTACCACTATTTCTCATTAATTTGAAATTTCATCAGATTTCTTCAAAGATTTTGCTACAAAGACTTAAACAATCTAGTTCTCATTTTTGTGGCTCTTTTCAGATGCGTATGTTTCATGTAACAGATTTTAGGCACAAGTGCAGGGTACATTTGATATGAAAGCTAATTATTCTCAAGTACTCTATTACTGGCACTACAAATTAATCTTCTCAGGCTTAATCTAGCAGTCATGAACATAACCCTTTTGTCTTCTACGCCCACTTCCTTTTACTGATTTATAAGTCTTTGCATGCTGTGCATGGTTTTTCAGTTATCAGCCCCATTCATGATTTTAAAATTAACAGTGACTATCTGTAATTTTTCTTCGGTTTTAGCACAGCCCTTCTGGCACCATGCACTTTAGAGTCATCCAGTATATTCACACGTAATGGATGAAAATAATGAACACTAATATTTGCAGTCTGCCTGTGAGGAAATATTATACCAAAGAGGGAAAAAAAAGAGAGAGATGCTGAACTGAGTGTAGTTGTATATGGAACAAAATCTAGATCTGATTCACAGAACAATGTTTTGTTTTTATAATTAATTTTGCTTCAGTTGCTACCATGATATTTCCAGTCCCTGATATCAGTTACTGAGCTTGACTTTAGCCCTTAGATTAGAATATAGCACTGCAATAAATAGCTGATATGACTTGAGCTCTATATTTGTTTAAATAAAATTGGAACAATCTAATATCTATGTGTGGATAAACAACAAGCAGCAAGGGCAGACTGAGGCTTATGTGAGAATCCTTCAGTTCCTCTGTGAGTACCAGTTGGTTTATAGGATGTTCTGCTGGGCAGAGCAGGAGCCCTGATAGTACTTTAATTTAACCTGCAGATCCTGCCAGCCCACATTGAGCACAGACATTAAATCAAGTTTGTTCTGATTTCCCTTGATCATGACTTCTCTTCTTCATATTTACTCTTCTACATATTACTCTGTGCAGGTATAGAGCAAAAAGCTAACCAGCAGTGTTTAACAAAGCCAAATAAACTTCTAAAACTTTGCAGTGTTGTATCTTCTCTGATCTTTTCTCAGATCAGACTCCTTGCCTAATTCTTCCAAATTGAATTCACCTTCCCAAAAATGAAAAAAACTGGTCTACATGCTTGTAAAAATGTCTCCTGACCTCATTTGTGAGTTATGAAGGAATTGTACCACCTCTTTCAGCCTGACAACAGAACAGCGGGGTGCAGGTCTTCTCGTGGAGGCCTCCTACCTGCTCTTGTCCTTCTGGATTTCCAGCGGTGTCTCCATCAGCTCACCTCCCAGCCACACGTAGCAGCTGTGCTCAAATTTTCTGTTGTTCTCCCGTGAGATTTGCCTGTGAACAGCCAGGCAGACGGGGAGAACAAATCATCTCCCGTTTCCAGGGGAGGCAGAGTTACGCCCTGGCAAGCTTTGGGTGCTGGGATGGTGTTTGTGTCATCATGATGTGGACTCTCTTCGTCTTCTGCCCAAAAACATGAGACACTCCGTAAACCAAATGTGTGGTACGGCTCTGCTGGAGGCAGTGCTGTGAGGGAATGTTCAGGGCTAGGATGTGACTTCTGATATAAAAACAAATGAATTAAATGTTGCCATCCTGTTTGGTGTCATGATTAGCTTTTTTTTTTTTTTCAATTGGACAATTGTACAGGATTTGTTTTAAAGGCTGTCAACTTCTCTGTTAGGCAGTGTATGGTGCTAAATATCTGATGTCTTTTTTCTTTCTCTTCTTCCCCCATCCCAGGAGACACATTTCTTACTCTCTCCTTTTTTTTTTTTTTTTTTTGGCTTACTCATTGAGATACAGTCTTCAGAGTTTGACAATCTGTCAACAGCTTCTTGAAGTATTTTGAGTAGGGGTGGAAAGCTTGCTTGAGTTCATGACCGCTTTTTCCTCAAACTGAGATTCTGGGTTCCCCTCACCCACTTTGAAGTTATATTCAAATGTAAAAATTGCTAGATAAAGACTTGTGTGGATAAAGTGATTCTTTCAAAACATGTTCTGGGATAACAACTCACCTTGTATTCAGCAGATGGTTTAATTAGAACAATTAATTTGTTTATCTTTTCTAGTACTCCTTTCCTGTTCTCCTTATTTTCTTTATCTCACAGATTTTGTTTGTGTATATTGTCTCTGTTGTGTAGAAGGAAATCTTACTTCAAAGATCAGATTTTTCTTTTTTCTTTTTGCCCTTCTCATCAATAAACTCTAAAATGCTGAACTTCTTGTCCAACTTTCAAACTGGTGATGTATGACCAAGTTCAAATTGAGCAATATATGTGAGACTTAAAAGAATGATTTGCCAGCTCACGACCACTGAATCTCTGTCTTAGAGATTATACTTGAAATTTTGCCAAGGAAAATAACTTTATGAGCTCTTGCTGCTCTCCATTCCTAAAGAAGGAATGACAGCTCCACTGATATCACCTCTAAAGTGAACGATAAGTGGCATTTTCCTTCCAAATTTAGAAGAGATCAGACAAATAAATCCTGCTTTAAAGAAGGATTCTGTTGAAAATGCAGGAGTTTGAGTTTGGTCATATGCTCTGGTACTTCAATAAGCTATCAGTTTTTCATACTATGAAATGCAGTGTTCTGAACAGTATGTAAAAATAGGTGTATTCACGACCTACTACTGCGTAGCAGCAGTACTCTGCATTATGAATGCTCAGTAATTTCTTTTAGATAAATAGAGTTGTATGGATAAAAGCCAGACCCATGGAGTCTTATTCCCTTCCTGCCTATTTCAGTTTTATTCTTTTGTAAATCTTGAAATTGTGTAGGATTCAGTTATTTGTACCTTTGGTAGCAACCTGAGAATGAAACAAATTTCATCACCAAAAAAGGAGGCCCAAATTTATGCTGTTTTTTTTTTTTTTTTTTTTTTTTCTCTCTATAATTAATATCTAACAGTGTTTCTACTCTGTGCTTCAGGCAGGTGTATGGTCACAGTCCCCAGCTGGAATGGCTTAGATTTGGGCTGCCTTCAATCTGGGAGTTGTTTTGCTGAGCACTGACCCCAACCAAGTTTCATCCCTCCTTCCCTCCTGCCTGATTTTACAAGACTGATGAACACAGGTAGATTTCCAGTCACGTATTGTAGGTCCTGCCTTTTAGCCTTTGTGCTTATCTTCTTTCTTTAAAACAAATTCAGCAGAAGGTTCCGCAGTTCCCCTTTCCTCTGAAGATAATCATTGTTCATTGCTTTTCTTCTCCTTCTGGAAAACTCCATCATCTGCAATGCAGTCCATTCTGCTGGAACCTGCTGCTCCTTGCAAGTAGATGAAGTGAAGATTTATTATCATCAGAACACATGGAAATTAGAAAATAGACTAATGGAAACCATTAATGCCTCCTCTCAACAATCAGATGAATGGTGGATCAATGCAGTATATTAATGGATTGGAAATGATTTAAGACAATATAAACATTAAGTCCCAGATATTGGATGGGAAGAAAGTGTCTCGCTTCAATAATCTCTTACAGAAAGCAAGAAAAACTAAGATATTACTCTATTATGTATATGAAAAAAAAACCTGAAATACCATCCTCTATTTATATATCCCATATTTCCTGTCCAGTATTTTGATTTCTTTGGAGAGAGAATATTAAAAAATATATTTATTCTGTATCTTTCTATATTCCCACTTAACACTGAAATGAAACTGCCTTTCTACTTACAGAAGCAAATAATACTGTGAGCCTGTAAAAATAAATAAATCCTGTGTCAGGTACAAGTAAAATAATAATAGTAGTCATATTTTGTAGAAAATAATTGTGTTGGTTTTGTTGGTTTTTTTTTTTTTTTTTTTTTTTTTTTAATATATCAGTGGCTCTTCTGTATGCAGTTTATGCATAACACTGTAAAAAAGAAATGATTGAATACGATTGATATAACAGTTGCTGTCCCCACACACGGTCTACATAAAACTCAAAGGAAAACCTCAAAGAGAAAAAAACAGAAATCTAAAGGAAAATTACTTTACGCTAACCTGGCATTGTGCATAAAAACAAAATAACGTCTCTAAGTGAACAATTCTTAAGCTTTAGAGTCTAATTAAGTTTTTAATATTGCCACATTCTTTGGAGAATATTAGAAGCTTTATGATTCAAGAAACTTTTCTTCTCAAATAAAACTTGGTGGAGGTTAGTTCATTCACATCTCCAAGATTTGCTTTTAATCAAAATTCCTTTATAAATTCCAACTGAATCACTTTGTGTCATTACCTGAGGGAGCATTTACGAATATAGAATATGATTTGAACTCCCAGAAATACCATAAATGAGAGAGAGGTCAGTGGGGTTAGAGCATGGCAGTTCCATGAAGAAATGAAAACAAACTGTAAATTATCTCCACCAGAAGGACAGCACCTTCATCCAGACATTACATGCTTCGTTTCTCAGTGGCTAGCAGCCTTCTAACACCCCATCATGGTGCCTGATATTAATGGCTTGTAATAGGTCACTGTGTTTGGAAGGACTGTTTGGTACTCACATGTACATATTCAACAGGACAAACTATAACTTGGTAAGTGTAGGAGTACTAATTGGTTTAGTGCTCTGAATATACTGAAATTCGTATTTTGGTTTGGTTTGTTTAGAAGTTGTAAGTAGTAGAGAAAAACCTGAGTGTTTCTGGTCCGGTTAAATTGAATGGGAGCTAAAAATGACAAAACTTGGTAAAATTAGTCTCTGCTGATGTTCTTACTGCATACATTAAAAAAAAACAAAAACAAAAACAGTATTTCTTGTTACTTAGGGAATTATTTTTAAAATGCAATGAAGGAGGACCCTGTCTAAGAGTGTCAGTATCATGTCATTATGATCAGTATGAATTTATTTCATAGTAAGTTGGATACTATAAGTGCTCCCACTGCTGTTAAATTATACTTCGGAGTAAGTTAAGTGCACTATTAAAACCGTGCATTACTGACGCAGGCAATATTTATTTAATTAATTTAATGACACATATTTCAAACTGGACACAAAGAAATATGTTCTAACCTTCCTCGTGGTCAAGTATTTTATCAGCATTGTCAAACAGACTCAGCATCAAGAAACTGCACCCATTAACTTCAAAACCATTGGCATTATGGGATCTTCTTTATTAAAACGAGTAGAGGAAACACAGAAAAGAGAGCATCTGCTGCTGGCTTGACATTAAGAACAGAAAGGAGATACTGGAGTATGTGTATTCTGGTCTACAGAGGAGCAAAATCCTGGTTCAAGGAGGATGAATAAAAGAAGAGACTGAAATGGAAAAAAAAGAAAGGAGATTTAACAAAGTATATAATGAAAGCAGAGATGATAAGAAAGTGTTTTAAATGTCTCAAGAGGCTAAAATTCTCCTTTCATCTCCAAGACTCTGGTTCAAATCCAACAAAAGGCAGGAATGACAAGAAATTATTGCCACCTGACATCGATCCAATAGCCTCTACAAAATTAGATGGTGGTCACTGTCAGACTGCTGTCAAATAAATATCACTGCAGCCATCGTTAACCAGTCCTCGCTTGCAGGCTGTCTTCCAGAGCAACTCAAGACCCGAATGATCTGAGTAAGGAAAAAAAGAGGCATGCAACTAAGAGTATTTTTTTCCAGGGAAGGTTGGGGTATGCTGGCTGAGCAGAGCTGGGACAGCTTGCAGCACTGCCTGCGCTTGTAGCTATTCCCTGAACAAACAGAGGACTTCAGTTTCCAGTGCTGTCAAAATGCCAATTTTGGCAACGGTTAAAAAGGAAAAGGCAAAGTGGATCATTGAGTATAATCACAAAGGAATGGAGAGCTGAAGTTATTCTGGAATCCAAAAAAGCACGTCGAGAACTAGTAAGGAAATGCTGCAGCTCGGACTGCACAGAGAAAATGGCGCTGAACTGCTAATGCATGCTGGAGGACATGCTGAATGCTAGAATATGTGCTGCAAGATATGTCTGTGACAATTACATGTGGCCATAAGGCAGCACTGGCTTCTTGCTGTCAGACCCAGATGTCTGAATGTGGTTTATGCATATTTGTTGGCTTTTTAAAAAATGTAATAAATGATTAATTTTGAAAAATGAAGCAGATTATCCAACCCTGTTCTGAATACTGAAGGCCAAAAAAAAAAAAAGACTTGAAATGATATTGCTGAAGAAAATGAGATCCAGAAGGAAAAAGTATGGATTAGTGCCAGTAACTTTCATATAAGGACCAATGTAAAATCTGGAGGTTATAAAGGAGCAGCCAACAAGTAATTCAGATAGAATTTATGTTACACTCATATTAGTTTTGGGCTTAAATTGTCAAGAAAAGGCTTGTTTACACAGGTTACAGGAAGTGAAATATTAGCACTGATTGTGTTTCATGTCTTTAAATAGGCATGTAAGGACAAATATGTAAAGGTATGCAAGCACCTAGAGAATCTGAGAGGTGTCTTAAACCTGTCCAAATCTCACAAGGGCCAAAGCAAAACAAACTAATTAGATGCTGACACTCACTTCTTTAATTTAACTGTATACATGTACTTGAATATTTGTGAGGATCTGGGGGCTACATGTCTATCTGCATCCATTCCTGCCTACATATTTTCGAAAATCTGGTTAATTCCAGCATGCACATGCCAATTTGCAGGCCCACATCCTACTCGCATCTTTGGAAGTAATTTGCTTTCTGCAGCAAAGTAATGGTTTTCCCTCTTTGCACAGCAGAGAAACTAAACTGCCCCTCTGAGTTATGTCTCTTCCTTTCCCTTTACGTCTCTTTCCTCCGGGGGCTCAGCAGGGTGCTGTGTTGGTGGCATGGAATGTCTTGTGCCCTGGAGAGGACACGAGCTGTTCTCTCTTCCTGGGCTGCACCACACGTTCAGATGCTGATGAACAGAATGTTCCTGTGAAGCAGGCAGGCAGGGCCCTTCACAAGTGGGCCCAGTCTGAGCCTGGCCACCAGACCTTCACTGTTAAGGGGATGCAGGAGGTCCGAGTTTCTTTTCACCTCATCATGTGCTTCCATGGTGAAGGACTGTCCTGTGCAAAGACTCAGGTCGCCCTTTATCAGGGAAGCACTTTTGAACCCCTTTCCCCTAAAACTGAACTGGAGATCACTGCACAGAACACAGTGCAGGCAAGGGCACTAAATACAGATCATCATCGCAAAGTACTCACCAGTCACGGAAAAGGACTTTTGTATTAAGAAAACAGATTATTTCAACCAGATGACTTACACTATCAAGATACCAAGGAAGTACACTTTCTCCTGTTCCTCTGACGCCTAGCATTTCTGAAGTATTTACCATACTCATACCAGAGAGCCTCATTAAAAACAAACAAATAAACGAACACATACACACACACACACAAAAAAAGACAACAAAATTAAAGTTATTATTAGTGCCTCTCTTTCCCTGGATGTATGAAGGCTGCTCTGAGAGTAATGCTTCGTGTTTTATAATGTTGGCTCATAATGACATAGGTGAAAGTTGGTGGTATGATAGTAGAGGTTGAGCCTTCCTGCTAATATTCCATTACATTTTGTTGCAGTGTGACAGATAACAGCAGAGAGGTAGTCTGGCAAAACGGTGTCTGACATGGAAGTACATATGAAACAGTGGTGTGTCACTGAATTTCTATACGCAGAAAAAAATGGTGTTCGTTGACATTCCTTGATGCTTGCTGAATGTTTGTAGAGAGCAAACAGTGGACGTGAGCACAGTGAGATTGCAGGTGGTGCATTTTAGCAGTGGCAAACAGCAGTATGAAGGACAAGCCATATTCTGGATGGCCATGTAGATATTTACAGGTTTGGCATGAAGGTTCTTGTTCATTGCTCGTGAAGATGCGTAGCTAATGGTGGTGACTAGGTTGATGAAGAGTGTTTTGTAGCTGAGAGTTTATCAAATACCATTATTGTGCTCTTTGTATCTGTTGTGGTTTCCATGGAAATAAATGAGGCATTATTTTTGGATCAATCTACATGTATCTATATTTTGTTATCTATACATGCATGCATACATCATGTACATATCTCCATGTTTTCTGTTGTAGCAGAAAGAACTGAAATTCCCTAAGTGCTGCTGAGGTATGTAAGTTACTTTTATTTCTAGGTAGGATACAGAGAGTAAAAAATTATCAGTTAGCTGCAAACTAAGTCCTTTTGAAAACCCTGCAGACTTAAAATAATTTTTTCATGCCCATGCTCAGTCTTTATATCAAGGACTGATGTAAACTTTCCTCCTTTTCCTGAAAGCTGAAAACCTTCAGGACAAATTGAATGATCCATTTCTCTGAATACCCCATCAGACACTACAAAAGGCTGGTCTACCGTATCTTGAGCACTTCATACCCCTCTCCTCACTCTCAGTGTATCTTACACTTTCAAAGCTGGTGCTAAGATTTCCAGTGCTCCAGGCAAATCATCAAAAATCTGTTCTCACCACAGGCACCCAGACAAAAATAGTCACGGGGTCGTTTTGCTGCTCCTCCTGTTTGCTGCCCTGGAGATACAACAGTTCTTGCAGTTTCAGAAGTGATTTGATTCTAGGCTGTGTTTAAACATATTTTTTTTCGTTGATGAAAAGAGGAGTTAGAATAGAAATGAAGATAGTCTCAAAAGTGTGCTGTGGAAACCTAGCAACACAATACCTCAGTAAGTTGGAGAGGAGCACCTTGAGGAGTTCGTTGTATATACTGTTGAATGTCGAGGCCACCTTTGCCTTTCTCACCCCTAAGAACAACCCTGGCAGGTTGCTTCTATGTAAACATTTGTCCTGCTTTACAGAATACAGCTGAGGCTTTACTTTCCACTGCCTGAGTAAAAGGCTGGCTGCCCATCCACTGAGGTAGGATATTTCTGCTCTGCTGTGTTCAATTGCTTGCTAGGCCAGGATGCGTGTGATACATGCAGGCAGATACATGCAGATTACAGTTTAGATAATTCTGCATGAGAAAAACATCCTGTTTTTGCCATGGTAGGATTTTAAAGCTTCTTAAAGTCAAGCTGTTTCCATCTCTAGATGACTCCCTTGAGTATAAAAAATCATGTCTTTAAAATTATCTGTATCAGCTGTCAATAACAAATGCAGAGAGGAAAGGAGGTAGACGAAGTTATAGCAATACTGTTGTTTCTTCCAATATCAGATCTAAGACATTGAATGAGGTGACTGTTTGGCCGATTTCTTAGCTGCCACCAATTCTAAATATATTGCTAAGTAAGTATTGACATGGGCCCTGAGTTTTGTTAAGCAGAACAGTAGAGACATGCTATATGCTGATTGCGTAACTGTGGATTGTCCTACTCTTCTAATTATGAATCTGCTCACTAGGAAGCAGCTGCTGTCATCATCTCACCTGCAAGTCTCAAAATGTGTGGGCTTTTTTGGTGCATGCTGGGACAGTACAACTGGCAAACAACAGATGGCACGAGGGAGTCCCTAGTCAGAGGATGCATATGTGCTCAGTCCCAAAATCAAATCCACGTTGTTATAAATCAGGGAGCTGCCAGGCAAAGCCCAAGACCGTGTGCAGATGCCAAGAGAAACTGGGATATAACTATTAACTAAGTTTGTCATATTTAGCATGGCCTAAGGGTTGCTGTCATTCAATGGGATGCTGTAGTTTAATGCTGACTCATCAGTAGCCCCATTCTCATTTTTATCATTACCCATTGTACCTGAATGTATTGTAAGAATTAAGCACTGTGGGACAGCAAGCTGGGTGGCTGTTGGATCTTGGCTATTGTACAACATCCGAGAGAGACCTCAGGAGGAAGCTGAAGGGTGGGAATGAAATTTGGAACATAGCATGCAGACAAGGTAATTTGTCTTCCTTGCGAAGAAATGCCTAAATACAGACATTTCCTGTGTAAAGAGAACTGAAAATATTTGAAATTTAATATATACTTAAATACAGAAACCCAAGTGACAGTATGCAACTGGGAAGCAGGTGCTAGTTTTAAGCAAACCTCAGGGCTTGTTTAATAGCAGCACATCTGGTCTTTAAAAGTCAGCACAGGTGTTTGCATTTTAATTGCACCAATCTATCCTGCTGCCCCATGTATGCCCCATATTATGCCCTGGAAAAGTCAGAAGTCAACTTTGAGAAGGCTGTACTATTAATACAGGTGTTGCTAATTGATCACTTTATACATGAAATACTGAGTTTAGAGCTATGATATTGCCTCTGTTTTCTCTTGTGGTTTTCTGTCATATTTCATTTTAGGAAAATACTCCTGTTAATGTTCTGCAGCTTTAATGCACCTTTGCCTTTATGAAACAGGCGATGCTTTTATCCTATCATAGCAACATCTGCTGTGATCATTGTTTTATTTCAGTGCTTAGCAATATAATCATCATTGATTTTAAGGGATGTTTTGAAAATTCTCTGGCTGTTTTCTGATCTTTGTAGGAGTTAATATGCAAAATAGAGGAGAAAGAGAAAAATATCCTTTAAGTGCAAAATTTCTTACAGTACCGTTTTTTTATTTTGATAGTAAGAGAACATGCTGGGAAATCACAGGTGGGTGGAGATATGATTTATGAGCTGTAGATTATAAAACAGTGCTGAAAAACAATGAAAGACAGATGCATTAAATAAAACTCAGTGATGAGCAGTGAAGTTGATAGTGGAACTAAACTGGTTTGGTTTAAGATAACAGAGTCCACAAACTCTAATTTAATCCTTACTAGGCACCTAAGAAGGAAAACTGTCTGTGTATAGAATTATTTGTACCAGAACAAAGTAGGTATTACTTGGAAATACTGGAAACAACACATCTGCAGGATAGAAATGTATTGAAAGAGTAGCAGTTGGGGTAATCCTGATAAAAGTTCAAGGATGAAATCCAAAAGGAAAAAAAAGACAGTCCATGGGTATAAAATAATATCTATGTATAATAAAATAATTATAAAATAATATATATGCGTAACAAAATAATAAGACATTAGGTATATTAGTAAAGGAATTGGTAAACGAGGAGTTTTGAACGACGATCCACAAAGTCAGAATCTTAAGTTGATCCTCACTTTCCAAGTCTGAAATATTTATTTTCCTCGTGAGATTTTGTTTGTTTTCGAAGTTTGTTATTTCCTTTACCTGTAAGCCGGAGATCTGGATGCAGTGTTTTTCTCAAAGTCTCCTTTGCAGGTGGCATACTTGGAATTAAACCCATTTAATAACTAAGGGATTTAAATCAGATTTAGTTGAGATAAGCTAGTTATATTTCCTTCCTGCCTTTATCTATGTCACACTTCAGTACAAATAAAATTGTGGAGGAATGAGGCATTTCAGATGAGAATAAAGCAGGAATGAGATACAAGCTTGAATGAGAAGGGAGTTATTTTATTTTAATTTCAAACCTGTCCTCCTGCTGAGAAGGAAAACAAGGTGAAAGAAAGGTTTCCCACTGAATTTGGAGGTGGAAAAGTAAAAAAAAATGTTTCTCACGGAAGTGAAAGTCAGTCACTAAATGTTCGAAACAAAGTATGACAGAATCTGATGGTGTTTCAGGACAAAGAAATACATTTTATTGCTGGAAGAAGATGGGGGCAGGATGAGGATCTCAATTTACATCAGAAGTTTCACGGATCTGGAGAATGTCTGACAGGCATGGAGTACAAAAAGGGACTGTTTCAGCCTGGGGGACCTCATTGTGAGGTTTGAAAGCACGTCAGGCTTTTGGAAAAGGATGGAAGCCTAACTCAGAACCAAATTTAGGTTATTCAGCGCAGTTATCGTCCCAGTGACAAATGTGAGAACCGAGTGAGCACAAATACAATTGAAAGTATTTAAATTTGGATGGGTTTGAAAACAAATGCTTGATGAGATTCATAAACGTCAAGTGAACAGATGGAGCTGAGAATGAAACCAGCAGGGAGATAAGGCAGAGATTGCTGTGAGCAGGGGTGGAAAACAGGAAACTCCAGTTGGTGGGCTGCAGGGTGAGGATGAGGGAACAGGGCCTGCCAAGATAAGAGCCAAGACAAAGGCGGATGCGGATGGTCCTGAGGCTGCAAGGAAGAGCAGAGGTCAGCATGATCAATTATGGGAAGAAAGACCCTTGCTTGCAAATCGTGGCACCAGAGAAATGTTGGGCAAGGAGCAGGAGGAAGAATTTGCTTGCAGCCCAGTGAAGCTCCTTTGCGGATTGGTTTGATGGCCCCACCATCAATGACTGGGTGGCACCACATGCTGACGACAGCAGGCTCTGTGACTGGCTGGGTAGTTCTACATTCTCTTGCTTTGCAAACAGTCATTGTTATGCATGTACCCAAGTAGTGTGTGCACAGTGCAGCATGCTACTGCCGTAAAGTTGTCACAAGCAGATGACATCTTCCTGTTAAGTCTGAGCTGTCTCATAATCCTAATGAGCTGCTGACCCTGACAATGCTCACCACTAACTGCTGCACACTGGGAGCATGCTGAAGGCCCAGATGGATGCAGGTGTTGGGCACCTGGAATTTCCCTTCATGTAAAGTGTAGCAGGTTTCAGTCAGTTCCCCAACAGTACTCTAAGACAGTCTGCATTCACAATATCAAAAATACATTCATTTCCCTTCTAGCATCAAACACTATGCTTTTGTTCAAGTATAAATTTACCTGTAGAAATGTAAAAATATATTGATTATGTGTTTCTTTGTTTTTACAGTCAGATTGACAATAGCATACACAGATACCAAAATTTAGAGATAAGATTCATGTTCCCAAATTGCAACTACAATGGAATGCTAGCAAATTTAAATACTCCTTTCCCTTCCATTTTTTTTTAAATCTTTTTCTCCTTCCTTGCATTCCCACCACAATTTTTGAAAACAGTGTTATTAAAGACTAAGATCCATTTCTATATTAGATTGCTCCATTGAGTTAGAGCACAGCCATTTACTACCTCTGGATACTGTTTAGGAAGGAGTCCTGATTCCCTGGGACATTGTGAACAGCACTGCTTTGCTTACTGTGCTTTCGAGATGATCAGAATGTTGTACGCATGAGGTAAAATTTTTATATTCATCAAAACTCGGTGAGACATGACACCATACTGACTTATTTTCCTTCATACAGTTACAATACTAAGGCACTGCACTCCTAAGTAATTTGTGTTTCTTTCTTTCTTTCTTTCTTTCTTTCTTTCTTTCTTTCTTTCTTTCTTTCTTTCTTTCTTTCTTTCTTTCTTTCTTTCTTTCTTTCTTTCTTTCTTTCTTTCTTTCTTTCTTTCTTTCTTTCTTTCTTTCTTTCTTTCTTTCTTTCTTTTTTCTTCTTCTTTTTTTTTTTTTTTTAACATGAACTCATGACTGTGACAAAGTGCCTGTCTTTTTCAACCACCATGCAAGGTGGGGTGCAAGCAACATAGAACTGTAAACAGTGTTTACTGGCTCCAACCACTTATATCCTGACACTGTTTACTTGTGACAAAGATGTACTTCTCTTTAGAAGTGATGTATTTAGGCTTCTGTGCTGTTTTAGAATGATCGCCATACATAAGAAAGTGTTAGATGAAGAAAAAAAGAGATTAAGAGTAAGTAGAAAAAAATAAGTTATGAGAATAAATGTGTTCTTTTCAACAGTCACATAAATGCACTTGCAGATGTTCTTGCAAGAAGGCTGCTCCGGAGTTTTTATTTCACTAGAAATGGTTCCAGTCCAATATTCCACCCTCCTTACTCTCATTTAAAACTGAATCAGAATTTAAATAAGGATTAACCACCCACAGAGTCTGGCACAACAATAGAAGCACTTGTTAACTTTTTCCTACATGTTATTAACGGAGGGAATCTAGGTTAAAGAGTTTCATTACAAAACGTAATTTTTAATTCTTACTGTTCTTTTTTTTCTTTTTTGCTTCTTCTTAACAGCTGAAAATTTCCACTTGTCCCTGTGGCACAGGATAATCTCTATTCAATAAAGGTCTCAGAAAGTGAATAACACATTTTTTTTGAGCAAGAGAAGTTACCTACCAAGAAAAAAAAAAATTGTTTTAGTTTGCTGAGAAGGAATCTAGTACTTGGAAATGGAAAGGGAATAATTTATTGTGTATCCATCCCTCTCCCTTAAACATTTGTTCAAAATAATCAAAATCAAAGGCATAAAATATTTCTAGATGTTCATCATCTATTTAAGAGAAGCTTTTTTTCAGTTGTTTTGAAAGTTTGTAGTAAAGGGATAGAGGAAAGTTTAAATTCTGAATTATCAAATGTGGAATGTATTTGGTTAAAAAATGGCTTTTTATTACATCCTCATTTTCAGATCTTCAGATTAACACAGATCTCACTGTGTTAATGGATGGCTGGATATTGAATACACCAGCTGACACTAAATACAGCTAAAATTACTGCTATAAACTTGAGAAGACATACCCAAATGTGAAATTTAGCTGAGTTGTTCAGTCTTCAGACCTCGTTATCTGCACATACAACATCAGTACTGAGATTATAGAGGTAGCAGCATATGTATACAAACATCTTCATTCAAGTTTGGAGCTTTAATTGCAAAATACTGTGACACTGCCTGAAAACGTTATAGTGAAAGGCATGGTCTGACAAACTACCTTAATCAAGGCTATGGTAAAACTCTCACTGTTTATTTAATAGGGCAAGAATTTCACCTTTGAGACAAGAACAATGCATTTTTTCCTGTAAGGAAACCACAGTAGTACTCTGTGTTACTTAACTGTTCCTCTTGAACTACCTGACCAGAGAGGTTAAGAAAAAAGCATGGTACAGGATGTTGGCTTCCAGTATTTTGAATGAAGGCTCTATCAGGTGCTGTCTGCGTGGATGTGCTAATGTACGTTGAGCGGCAGTGCTAAGACAGAGCTGGCAGAATTGTGGAAATGGAAGGTGCCTTTCACTGGAATTGTATAGTTATATCATGTAATTTTTTAGGTGTGAACCTGTGATTTTCAATTACACCTGAAACTAGCCAATTAGCAGCAGTATTTCTCTCCTACACTAACTGAGCTTTGTTTCTAAATCTTGTCCCCGCTTTCTACTGTTATGGTTTCTACCTTCGTTTTGATTGCTTAGCAGTTAGCTCCCAGTGAGGGGTTGCATACTGTGGAGACAGAATTCCTCAAACAGCAATATAAATTGCATACGCTGTGATTAATTCCACTGAAACCATGCAGATGGAACGAGGCTAAGCTGTTGTGGAGTTGGATCTGTAAGTTATACCACTGAGCATGGCAAAAATGAGATTCTGAGACTAGATCCTCTTTCTCTCTATTGCCTGTGTGGCAGTATGGTATAAGAAAGAAAAACATAGCTCAGCTAGAAAACTAGATTTGGAAAGTGATCTTTCAGTTGCTGACATTCTATTTAACTAAGAAGAGCTTAGTGTTCAAGGCATCTGTTTCTGCAGCTCTGAATTTCTTGTCTGAGTACTTATTTTGCAAAGACTCACTGTTCTCTGGTTTAGAACCAAACCAAACAAAAAATCCTAAACTCCACCAAATTAAATCCTTAATTTTCTCTTGGCCTTGACTGTTCCATTTCTATAGAACTACATCCAGTTCAGAGAAGAAATTATGCAGTTGTTTGTTGTTGTTGTTGCTATTCCCAAATGCTGTTGTTTATTCCCCAAAATTCATTGCTTTTATTGTCATTGTATAAAGTTTCTTCGTTTCTTCCTGTGCAATAAGCTTGTGCGGAACCCAGTCATACCTTACATGCCATGTAGTATTCCTGGGTGGAGGGAGGAAATAGAACAAAATTATTCAGCAATATTCTGAGAATTCTCAAATGGTCTTAAAGAGATCTTGCTGGAATCAGGAAGTGAAGTGACTCCAGTATTCATCTTCATTAGAGTTTTATCTCACAATTCTGAGATATTAAAACACACTTAAAGAACAAGTGCTGAATCATTCTGGTGCCAACATTTGTTTGCAATATCCATAGGCTTCTAATACTAATTTGTTTTTGATTCTTTTATCAACTTTCAGTGTTTGCTCAATCTTCCACAGATTACTGCAGGAAGCTACAAGTTTTAAGCCAGTACTTTAAAAAAAATAAAATGAAAAAAATAGAAAAGACTGAACTTCCAAATGTGTGGTCAACGGTGACTGTGGGGTGAAACATGGGGGATCTGGATGCAATATAAAAATACAATGCCATTCCTTCAGCAATGTTTAGGTCACTCTGAGGATTGCTTTGCCATCTGTGCTGTTTGATGGCTGCTAGCATGTGCACTGACAGTGAGGTGGGGTGCACCTTTCCATTACCTATTCAAAGACCAGCTAGAAATCAGCACTCACGCAGCATGACTATTGAGGCAAGGGATAGTGAGCAACAAGGTATGCACCATGACACATAGGCTTAAGGCTATGAGCTAGATAACAAATCCTAGTTTTCAGTCCTAAAGTAATATATTTAAATGGGGAAGTTAGAGGATGGGTGGAGCTGACTTTAACTTTCCTTGGGGCAACACGCTTTTAACTGACAAAGGCTTAACAGTACCAGTTGAACTTCATATTGTTAAAAGTTAAAACTCAGTTGGGTGAGTGGGAAACAAGAATTTAGAAGAATTTAGAAGAATTGCAAAGGAAAAACTTTGCAAGGAAGACATATTTGCAGGATTTTTAGGAATGGACAAAAAAAATCAAAAATTGCTGGTCAAGTGTTCATCTATAAAGTATCTGCTTGTTCCTTTTTATGGTTATAAATCTGTTCAGTCCAAAAGCACTTGCCCTTCAAATTTGTATTGTGCTATGGATCTGCTAAGAGACTGCAAATTATCAGTTAGTTAGAGAGGCAGGTGGAGCACAGGACTTTTTTTTTTTTTCTTTTTTCTATAAGAAGAAGGGTAAACGAAATTAAGTATTCAGATTTACAGAATCATAGAATCGTTTGAGTTGGAAAGGACACTTAAAGGTCATTTAGTCCAATTCCCCTGCGATGAACAGGGGCAGCTAAGGCTAGATTTGCTCAGAGCTCCATCCAGCCTGACCCTGAATGTCTCCAGTGATGGGGCAACTACCATCTCTCTGGGCAACCTGTTCCAAGCTCCACTATCCTTATCATAAAAGACTTTTCCCTTATATCCAGTTACCATGTCCAACTTACGTAGCTATTTGTATGATTTGCTCAGCCTTTCACATATTTCAGGAAATGCTTATATCTTTTAAAACTGAGGCTGTAGTGTTCAAATGAAGTATCTACCCTTCAACTCAGTAGGTGCTTGATAGAGCAGAACAGCTGCATTGGCTTGAAAAGAGTTTCTATTGTGGATTGCTAATTATGGTCCTGAGAGCAAGGACTGACTGCTGCCAGCCAGCATGGCTCTCCATGTTCAGTGCTGGTAAGTACCTGCAAGTTAAGAAACTGATGCTGCTGAGGATTTTCCCCTGACTTTCTTTCCCCTGGGGCTGTTATGTCTCAAGAAGAAACCTCTCCTGCGTTTATCAACCTGGATACAGGTGCACTGTAAGCAATGCTGTTATGAGTGATAGAGATGAAAAATGAAGCACTGACTTCTGTTACTACATCACTAGCTGTACCTTTTCCTTGACTGTAATCCCTTGATGACACTCCTGGCCAGATAGCATTAAGTAAATACTTGCTATTTTGTTCACACTGTGAACACTAATCAAGAAAGAGAAGGATGTTGTTTTTCAAGTGCTGACTCATTCTGGGTGCTAAGTACAAAAGTACTAACCACAAAAAAAAAAAAAAAAAAAAAGAAAGAAAGAAAAAAAAGTTATATTCAAATGTACACTTCATTCTCGTGATGTGCTCTTTAAAATGCTGTATTCCAACTAAGCAGGAGGCTTGTGCCTGATGATGACCAGCCCTGGATTCTTGCTCAGGTGGCTGGCAGGTGTGAGTAGTCTTGCAGAGGCTGCACAATCAGCCCCTGTGGAGCAGAGTTCTTCACACCACTCAGTGGCAATCTCTCCTGCCAGTTAAGGAGATGTGTGGATGAAATCCAAGTGAAATTGCAACCCCTTCACCTTGGCTGGAAGAATGAAGGCTCTGCAAGCAGGATGAAAAGGAAAGATCTCTTTGCAAACAGTGGGAGAGACACAAATGAACTGGAGGCTATTTTAAGATTAAAACAGAACCAGTATTTCAAAAGCAATAGGGAAAACTTTTAACCCTTCATCTCTTGCTCAGCTTGGACCTCAGTACAACATAGTATTTTTAAATGTTCATGCTCCTATTGCAGTCTGTCAGTCACATCATCACCGAGAATTCACGTGTTATTTATTCACCCTTGCCTGAAATGACATGGCTTTGATCAGAACAGAGTCTGGAACAAATGCAGCACCAAGAGGGTCTGTCAGAAAGTGAAGTGGATGTCTTCTGTTGCAGTAGTTGAAGACAGAAGAAAACCCTGAAAGGCTGTAGGGCCTGCTCATTATGCTTTCCACTGCCAGCTGGGTCCAAACTTAATATTATTCAGTGATTTTACTTGTGTGGGGAACATCAGCTGGAAAAGCTGCTAAAATCTTGACTTTCTCACAATCCACAGTCCATGGCACAGATTTATTATGGTTTTGAGGATTTTTGGAGGTAATTTTCTCAAATAAGGGTTGCTTTTTTGTTTGTTTGTTTTTTTTTTGCTTCTTGGATTTTCTTTTTGTTTTGTTTTGTTTGTTTGTTTGTTTGCTGTTCAGATAAAGCTGTACTGTACTGCGGTTGTCTGGTCAGATCTGGGGCTGAGCTAAGACTCATCAGAAATAGGAAGAGGCCTGTCCTTATCCAAAATCAGAATGTGCTGATGTACCCTGTCACATCAGGAAGGTCATTAATTTTCTCATATCTTCATTGACCGCAGACACCAATAGAATTATCTTTTACTCATCTTTTCTGCAACAGCATCTCTTGGCTTCCAAGTTAAGTACCCCATGAGTTTCAGTATTTAAGAACCAAGATGTCCTCATGTATAACACCTAGAAATGCTCTGGGCTGCTTGCGGGTGCGCCTGTGCACAGAAATACTGCATTGTGGACAGCGTGGAGTCATTTCCTTGAGAAGTGCTAACATTGGGCTGTACGTTCTGCTTGTTGCCCTCTTCTTCTGCACCTACATCTCCAGGTATGAGATGACCAGCAGCACTTTTTCACCACTGTGATGAAAATTTTAATTACAGGATTATCCTCATCTCTCCATATGTAGCCAGCTGAGCTCACTTCACTGTATGGGTAATAAATACTATGCACATTTCCTGTTTCCTGAGCTCACACTGGGTATTTATATGTGCATAGATTTGATGGTTGATTTCAGCATTTATCACTGTTTCCCAGCTCATTTCCGTCTTTCCTTCTCCCAAAAGCACACTCTTTCCTGAATTATATCAAAGTAAAGTACATTTCAGGGTGGTGAACATTTGTTTCCGGACAGGTAACACCCAGCAGAAGCAGATAACTCAGATAACCAATGTCTCAGCATGGACTTATTTTTGTAGATCCACTAAATCCCAGCACAGCTCCTGCTTGTCCTAGTAAAGGTGGCAAAACAAAACAAAACAAAACCTGCCAGCAGATGTATATCTAAGTTTTTCTCACTCTTCATTTTATATTCAACTATGTACCATATGGCAGCTAATGGCGTACCTGCATGCAAGAGAAGAACAGGGCTGAATTCAAACAACATTACATCCAGACCTTGATTTTTGTCCATGCCCTGTATTTCTACCACTTCATACAACCATATTTCACCTCTACCATGTACATGATGTCCTGCCTCTCTCTTGAGAGAGTCTGCCCTCATTATCTTGAAAAGTCATAACAGTCAGGTGGATTTTCTGAGGACTGGAAGACAGCAAAAATCATTCCTTTATTCAAGACAGGTGAAAAAGAGGATATGAGGAACTACAGGCCAGCAAACTTCACCTCAGTGCCTAGGAAGGTTACAGAGCAAACAATCCTGACAAATTTCCAAACAAACTGAGGACAAAAATGTGATTGGAAGTAGTCAGTGAGTTTATGAAGGGGAGATCATGCCGGAACACCTTCATGTTCTTCTTCAATTAGATGATGGGCTTGGTAGACAAAGAGGCAAGCAGTGGATGTTATTTATTTCAAATTCATCAAGGCTTTTGTCAGTGTCTTCCATAGCACCACAGACAAGCTGATGAGATAAGGGCTATGTAAGTGGAAAGTAAGATGAGTTGGAAGTTGAGCAGCTGGGCTTGAGGAGTTGCATATAGAATCAAAGGGTCGAGCTGAAGGCCAGTCACTACTGCAGAAGTCAATACTGGATGCTGTTTTACTTATCATCTTCTTTAATGACCTTACTTGCGTGACAGCGTACATCCTTAACAAGCTGAAGAGGGCACCAAACCAGGAGGAGTAGTTATTACATTGCTTGACTATGTTGTTGTCCAGGGGGACCTCAGCTGTCTGGAGAATTGGGCTGACATGATCCTTGTGAAGCTCAGCAAAGGGAAATTCAAGTCTTTCACCCAGGCTGGAGCAACTTTGTGCACTAGCACAAGCTGGGGACCTCTGAATAGCTGCTGTGAAAGCAGCTATTCAGAAAATTGCTGGTGAGGGTCCTGGTGGGCACCAAATTGGCCATGAGTCAGCAATGCGTTTTTGTGGCAAAGAAGGCAAATGGTTTTCTGGTTTGCATTAGGCAAAGTGTTGCCAGCAAGCTCAGTGTGGTGATCCTTTCCTTGAACTCAACACAGTTGAGGCCTCACCTGGAGTGCTAATTTTGCCCAGTTCTAGGCTTTTCTAGAACAAGAGAGGCATGAACATACTAAAGATAATCCACCAATGGACTGTACTGTGATTCAGTGACTGAGTCAGTCAAGCCCAATGAAAAAGGAGATCTGTTTATCTTTCAAGAAAATAAAAGGAAATTGAGCTAGAGATGTGTAGCAGATGAGCAAAAACAAAAGTTACACAGAGGATGACACTAATTTTTTTTTTGGCAGCTGTTCTATAAGAAGTTAGTTTCACTGAGAGACAAGGAGGAGTGAATAAATTCTAAAATCACCCACAAAAGTTGATAGTCAGACCTTTACTGCATTTGTGAAAAATTGTTTATTTCATGAAGGAATTCCTTCTCAAGGCTTTGAAGTTCTTCATTTGAGACCAAAAGATATAATACTACCTACATGATAGAAAATATACTGCATGACTTTTCAGTGACTCATCCCAACATTTTCAGTGAACATTTTTAGAAGCTTGATTACATGATTCTGTTAGATTACATCGGGGTTAATGCCAACAAGTTACACACTCCAAGAAAGGTAAAAATCTCCCCAAACTACGGTGAAATTAATGCTGCCAGAACTGGATTGGATACTCTCCAGAAGTGTTTCCAAATAAAACTCCTCCATTACTCAGCCGGGTGCCAATAAACAGGTCAACTTTAAACCCTGGAACTTTAAATGCAGAGAAAGCCAAGAGCTCATTTGCCACACTTTCATGACAAGCAGATATTTTTCTTTTCTTTCTTTCTTTCTTTCTTTCTTTCTTTCTTTCTTTCTTTCTTTCTTTCTTTCTTTCTTTCTTTCTTTCTTTCTTTCTTTCTTTCTTTCTTTCTTTCTTTCTTTCTTACTTGAACTTTCTATATTAAAAGGAAACAGTTTGCCTCTTGTGGCTCTACTTTAGTAAATATAAAAAAAGTACAGAAAGAAAAGTTCAAAATTAAATTGTTTCTTGATAACATTGTTGAAAGCAATGGGTCATCATTTTGGTGTATGCAATCGTAACTGGGCAGCTGGTGCAGTTTGTTTTTTGGGTTTGTTTTTTTTTTTTTTTTTGAGAAATTAGCTGAGAGTTCCTAGCAATCTACCAGTCCTCTTACAGTTAAAAAAAAAAAGATATCTATATATGAAAGTTGATCGACTGATAATTTTTTAGTTAGCTAACTCATGATTCTGCCTGCATCCAATCCAGCTGCCAGGCAGTGCATGTATTATAGAAATGTAACTGAAGGATTCTGCTGAGTAAATGTAGAAATAAAATATAATAGCATAAATATACATTCAGTTATTGCAAAAAAGTATCCAGCTATGCATGTGATTATTTTTGCGCTTTTAACATTCATTATAATCAATTTATAAATTGATTTTTTTAATGGGTCTTTGATCTCTAACAGAATGTTAAGAGTCAAATTTAGTTTTTTTTGTTACTGTAGGGAGTGCCATGTAATACACCATCAGTGTATGTGGTCCCATCTGTTGTTTTGTCTTGTACTTTCCTTTCAAAGACCTTCTGAGATATGTCTTCTAGGAGTCATGCTAAGAACTGGATTTTGACCAGCTATCATCTATAGCCTGTTTGGGCTTTCAAAGAAATCCACATAACAGAGCACTCCCTCAGGATGAGTGATGAGAGCTGCACAGTGTGTAACTAAGTCACAGAGACTTTCTAATGCAATGTGATGTTAAAATTATCCTCAGAGGAAAACCAAGGAAAATTTCTTGCTGATTAGTGCCTACTGAAGAAAGAGAATACTCTCTATGTAATCCCGCAGAGCACCTTTCAGGGATGTGGGCACCTGAATTTATTTTCCCTTTACTATTGTGAGTATTTTGGAAGTGAGAAGAGTGATTGACTTCATAAAAGCATGCATATTTAGCAGTCAAATTTTCAGGTGTGCAACACTACGGCACATTATAAAATGGCACGTTTATGAGTACATGGTACCTATGGGTGTTTATGGTATCTGTTGCAGACCATTAGGCTCTTTACTGGCAGTTCTGCATGGAGGGACTGATTTTAACTTTTCGTTTTGTTTATGTGTATTGTTCTAGTAGTGTCTAGCAAAATGTTTAATGGTAAGATTTTGAAGACATAACAGAAGAGACAGAACTGATTTGATTTCAAAAAATGGAACAGAAATGGTAAAAAGCCTTTCACAGAAAAAAAAAAACAAAAACAAAACCACAACAGTTCTGCTCTCAAAACACTTCTGAGAAAATACTGATGAAAGACTGGGAAGAAAAATGATTCACCACTATTTGGGAAAGAGAAAAATGAACTAGACAACAAATATTTGGAACAGAAAAGTAAAATGAAGAAGAATATTATTAATAAAATTAATTATAAATAGAAATTGGAGAAAAATTTCAAACAGATAGCTGAATAAATGAAAATAAATTGGAAGAATTAGCTTATTATGGCATACATATTTGGTCTGTTATTTATTTACAAAATGATCACAGAGAAGAAGCTCCATTTTTTGTAATCCACAAGCACAGCCAATCTGCTGGAGAGACCCAAGAACTGTATCTCATCTATGATATTAAATACAGCAAGATTTTATACATTTTCACTTCTACCTGTCGTTTCATTATTATACTTTAGACAAAGTGGGCTCATAGATAATTTCAGTGCAAAGGAGAAAGAAGTCCTGAAGAGTTCCTTTGCTTTCTTGTCTCTTACCTGTAGAAAGTGCTGGTATAGAGCTTTGAAGGTCACTGATGATACCATGTGAGAGTGTGCACTGATTCTACACACGCCACATAAGAAAGCTCTCTGTTTGGTGAAGGGAGAAAAGAAAATGTGAATAAATGTACTTTCTGCAGTGCTATGCAAAGAGAAGCTTTGAGTGTCCCAACCAGCACTTGTAGAGGCTATCTCCAGCAATATCAACCCACTGCACAGTCTCCCATACAAACTGCTGCTTCCCTTCCTCTACACACATTTGGTTGGACATGCCACCACTCTCCTTTTGGTTTCCCAGGCTTGACCCAGTAAATCCCATCCTGAGAGTAGAAAAGGATCAGTCCTCGCAGTGTTAACACCCACCACTTGCCCTCCCTGGCAACATGTGGAAATCTGCTCCATGCAGCCCAAATAGGTAATATCAAATGAACAGCAAGTTCCCAACCTGCAGTAAAATGTCTGATGGCAGAAATGCTATTAAACATTCATGAATGCATCTGGAGTATTAAGTAGCATAGCTGTATGAAAATGTGATAAGAAGCTGCATAAACGTGGGGTAGGTGATGTGGTCAGCCATACAAGGTGGTCCAGGCACAGCAGGAACTCTGTACACCAAGTGTACTTTGTCTCACTAAGTATACTCACTAAGTATGTCAATTTCATTTGACAGATAAGTTTTTACATACGTTTCCTGCAACAGTCATTTCTCATGTTTATAGGTATGTTTTTGTTTACAGTGAGTTAAACATACACCAGCATGGTAAGGGCCCTCTGGCCATGGCCATCAATGATTATAGCTGACTAAGATTCAGTAGTGTTTGAAATAAATTTTGTTCAATATCATAAAAGTCTTCTTAAAATAACTGATGCTATTACTTCAAAATATACTCCTGGAGTAACTTACTATTCATGCAAATACAGTTCTGACTTTCCTTCCCTTGATATTCTCTGTATTGGGTATATCCAAATGTCCTACATAAATAGTATACAACTCGTGCCTGTGGAATACTGTGGGATATGGAGGTAGTTTTTCAGCTTTCTGTCTTCTTTGCCTTGAGAACTTTTATTCACAGCCCCAGCCCAAGAAAGGGGAAAAAATATCTTTGTTCATGCATTGTTCATGGAAAAAACTCTGAAGTGAAACAATTAATCTGAATTTTTATTATTATTATTATTAGTGCTCTCACAGACAAGTTATAACTATCACACAGCTTCAGTGGAAAGATTATCCAGTTATGCCATAAATTTTCACAAACAGACAAGCACTATAAATGGAAAGCCAAGATTAAAAAAAAAAAAAAAAAAAAAAAAAAAAGAAGAAGAAGAAAAGTTGTCCTTGCAACCCCTTTGTTTTGGTCTGTCATCTGTCCTTGGTATATCAGCCAGCAGAGACCTCTAGAGGCTGCTCATGGCTTCAACCTCCTGAACACTGGCATCCATCATACAAGAGATGCGTCTAAGTACTCCACCATCTGTGGGACAGCCATTTGTTCCCATGGTGTGTACATGAAAGCCCCACAGCTTTCCCATTTCAGGACCATATGCCGCTCTCATTTATATCCCATGGATTTGGAACTGAAGCATAATGTAAATGGGAAAGCCTAGTTATCAGGATCTGCTGTTTAATTTATGCAAAACTGGGGCACTGTCATCCTGCAAATCATATGGTGCACATTTTAGGAATTCATCATTTACATAAAGATGGGGGTGTCCTAAATATGATTGGGAACGTATGAAGACACACATCTGAATCACAGAATTCATACTCAGTTTTCTATTACTACCTCATCTACTGACTCTGTGATATTCTGATTCTAGCATTTAGGTCAGATCTTTGCAGTCACAAAGATGAAATTTGCATCTGCCTAAGTTTCCAAATGCCTTCTATATTTAGTTGCATCTGCACTTTTCAGTCAACCACTCTTTATTAGAAAAAAAAAACAACAAAAAAAACTTCTTTTCCTCAAAGTTTTATGAAGAATCTTCTATACGGTTTTAAGAAGTGAATTTATGATTGCTTGCTTAAGGAAACACATGGCTGCCCATTCCAACTTGAGGTTAGCAATGCTGCGTATCTCATAACGCTCCATTGTTACTTCACTGTAGAAACTGGGAGTCCAATAGCACATTGCTGTCTCGTGACAGTGCAGAATCTAGTGTTAGGACACAACTGGTTGTCATGGTTTTATGATTTTTGGTTTTCGGTATTCCACATCATAACATCATGTGGGGCACTGGGAGTTTAACTGTCAATGCTCAAGTCCTGGGTACCTGCCCAGAAGAGGAGCTACATTCCCCAGGGGACTTTGCAGTCACAGAGAGGAGATAGAACACTCCTGACAAGGCCACTTGATGTGCTCTTTTTCGTCTGCTTTTCTTCATCACTCTCCCCCATCTCCCTGCTGCTCAACTGGACTGCGCATCTCACCTCAGCTTTATGGTGAGGCCCATCCACCTTTTGGACGTTCTCTCTCTCATTATATTTGATTTACTAGTTTCAATTCTAATTATATTTCATTATGGTGTGTTATCTTGCATTCCGATACTATACTTAGTAAATTAATTTGTTTCTCCTCAGATTGTTGTGGCTGTTTTTAATTATTCTGAGGTCCACTGTTTCCCTTTTTTCTGGAGGCGTGGATTCTGCGAAATCCCTCCGCCCTGCTGGTCACGGAACTGGGCCGAACCAGCCTGTAAACCATTGACACTGGTGCTTGCTGATTTTCTGGAAATAAGTAAACAGAATGAAGGATGATCTAGGCAGGTTTCATTTGTTGTTTAGTGATGCCACCATCTGGTGAGCTATCATTTTTCACAGCAGACTGTCATGAGATTCTCCAATAGCTAAGCAACCACTTCAGAGGCTATGTCTCGAGCTCAGCTCAACCATGCCCCTCCGGTCAGGACAGATGTTGTAGGGTCTGCAGAGGTGTGTGAAGGAAAGGAGGTACTTCAGAGGCAAGCAGAAGAACTGCATGCCAATTAGGCTCTGTCTAGGAGTGTTCAGTGCTTCTTTTCAGTTTTATCTTACCCTAATGGGGTCAATTTTGTGAGAGTGGATAGCCACCCAAGATTTAATACTGTATTGAAAGTTCTTGCATAGCATGTAGATCTTACTTATATGGAAAAAGGAATACAAAGGGAACACTCTGACAAATATTAGCCCAAATTATTATACAGCTATCTGAAGTACAAGTAAAATTCAGTGGCACTTAATGAAATATGACTCCCTCCCCCAGAAAGTCTGTACCTGCTCTGTTTGTACTTGTTTCACACTTGTTGTGTGAAATGAACCTTCTGTACTGTGGTTGTATCTCTTTATCTCTCCCTCTAATAAGAGCTTGAGACCAAATTTCCCCTTCTATTTTGTTAAAATATCAAGGACTAATTTTTAAGCAATTTGATCTTCAGAGAGGAACAAACAGAAAGATTATCTTTTTTTTAACAGACAAGACCAGTCTCATACAGTACCTATTGCTGTATGATAGATCAAAGAACTAGAGAAATGTTACAAAGTTTTCCAGTGATACACATCATAGCCAATTTGCTTCTTGAGTCTTGTTGATTTTAAGAGGCTAGTACTTCCCTAATACCAAATATCTATTATTTTTTATTTTTTATTCTAATCACATTTCCCAGGCTGTATGTTATGCAGGACCTCCTAAATGCCTGATTTCTATTCTCTTCTTCGTTCACATACTTGGTCAGAGAACTTAACGTGACTAGGCATATTCAAGCTCTGTAATCATCCACCTGTACTATGTGTTACGAACTTTGCATATCTAAATGCCAGCTGTCAGGTAATGATCAACAATGTGGGACTGATCATTGACTTTCATGAGAACTGTGAAGATTGTAGATGATAAAATCTGTTAAATTTAATGATGAATGTTAGTCAAGAATAGACTTGATGCTGATTACAGTGGCCTTTTTGGAGTAATATGAAATGTTTAGAGTAAAATGAACCTCATTCTTTAAATATTTCATGAGCGCACAGAAAAGATACAGGTAGCAGGTATAAGTAGAAGGAGGCAAGACCTTGTGCCATGGTGAAATTCTTCAGTATCAGTGTGCTCCAATCCGTATTCCACCATGAAAATTCTCACATGAGTTTCTAAATCCTAAGGAAGTAATTTGCTCATAATGGCTTAGCTTGATAACAAAATACTTGAGTTTCTTAAAACGATGTTGCTTAATAGTCATCTTTTCTTCTATTTGCTTTTGTTTTGTTGGTTTTGGTTGCCGAAATCAACTGCTTTCATCCTGAATGATGGTTGTCGACTTTATTTCTGGGAGTGAGTTTTGTGGTTCTCTGTCAGTAGTTAGTGACATCACTAACATTTAAATCATCATGAACAATCTAACCTCGTTCTCTGCTTTAGATATTAGGACTAACAGCAGCTACTGCAGGAAATAATAAAGAATCACAATCCTGCCATATGAAAATGTAAAATCAGGAAGAACAGCATCGTCAGCTATTTAACTGTTCAACATACTGGCTTCTGGCAATGTCACTGACTATATACACTTTTTGTTGTTGTTTTTGTTGTTGTTTTTGAGGTTGTGTGTGTGTAAAAATGAGTGAGAGGTGCACAGAAGAATAACAGGAATGTGAAGTATGTGGGGGTCAAACTAAAGGAAATTCTTTCTGCTTGGCTTGGACCTCATCGTTAACATGAATTCCTCCCTGAGAGAAAAGAAGGGCTTAGCCAGGCCTCCTGCAGCATTTGTTGTTTTTACCTCCAGTTTGTAAAAAACTGCTTTTCTCACATGACAAAGTATTGGGAGAGTAGATAGCTAGCAGAAACAGTTCAAATCCAGAGACAGAATTCAAATATTTTTATTTTCAATCTCACATTTTCAAATGGATCTTGTGGATCTGTTTGTCACCTGTATTAGGAGGGCTGAAAAGACAAAGTGTATTTGCAGGACTTGGAGGAATAGAGTGAGAAACCAGCCACTGCCGTACTTTAAGTGCTCTTTTCAACAGCTATTTCAAAATGTCACAAGGCAAACAGACATCTTAATAATCTAGAAGTCCCTTGGCAGGGAAATTACAAGCATGTAAATCCAAAAGTCCACACCAGCATGAGAAGCCTTTCACAATGTTGCTTGATTAATATTTACCACTGGGAGAAAGAATGACACTATGTGAAAACAAGATCCTGTGCTCCCTCCTTGGCTTTCTTGCCCTTACTCTAGTCTATGGGCTGAGGCCTGACTCTGGGCTGGGTGCTGCCTGGGGATGCCCAGACACTCACCATGCTCTCCTGTATTCCTCCCTGCCCCTCTGCTCCATGCTTTCCATAGAAGAAAAGCACAGACTGCAGCTGGAAGCCAGCTTAACCACAGCTTCCATTTCTTTGGAATTCCATGTGTGTCTCTTTGGAATGCGGTGAGGATAAGTGCGTCAACTGTGATAGGGCAATGTAATGGACATGAATGTAAGCTGCAATATGATACTCCGTAAAATAATATCTGGCTGTTCCAGATCACTAATTGATTTGTCTAGGTATCTCTTGAAGGTTCCAACAAACATAAGGAAGAACTTCCTTATGGTAAGGGTGACAGAATACTGGACCAGGCTGCCGGAGTGTTTGCGGAGACTCCTGTGAAGATATTCAAGATCTGTCTGGATGCCTTTCAGTTTGACCTATTGTAGGGAACCTGCCTTGACAGAGGCACTGGATTCAGTGATCTCCTGAGATCCATTCCGACACCTGCAATTCTGTGATTTTGTGATTAGCAAGGATTTCATCTCAAGGGCCAAGACATTAAAATGGGAATGAAGAGAGGCAAAATAATATGAGAATATGCAGAAAAACAACCTTCCTAGACCAAAGATGACTATCTCAAGTTTTATTCAAACAATCCCATCCCCTTGAAAAGGAAAATCTTGCAATACAAGCTTGATGAAACATGAGTTACTGTCCTCTCGAGTCTGGCCTTGTGCTGCAAAAATTGTTTTTTGATGAGGTGTAGCCAAGCCTCTGACTGGATTTCTAGTATCAAATTTTGTTTGGAAAAAGTCTACACCCAAAACTTATTTATTTAAATGCTACAAACTTGGAATGAAAAGGGGAAATTACAGTTGCTGTTGAGCAAGTAAATAAGATGGCTGCAAAATGCCACTGAAATTCTGTATCATTGAAAATCTCTTCAAACCCTTGTTACTATGAATCAATCTATTTTATAACACAGATTTTGTATGTTTTAAGAATCTAGAATTGTTTTATCATACAGTAAGTATCATCAGTATACCTTCACTTGGCTGCAGCAGTGAGCATGAAGAATATCCTCTGCTATCCTTGTAGAGTTTAATGATTGTACTGACATCTGCTGGTATGACAGTATTTATAACTAATATCTGTCATACATGTGGTAAGAAATAACAAACCCGTTAGTTGAGGTATAATACTTTCAGTCTCTGCAAGTCCCAGCTCACTCCTCCATCCCCTGCCTCTCCCTCCCTCCACACACACACACACACACACACTTTTTTTGCATTAAAGAACTGTGCTAGTATGCAGGCTTCCTGCTAACAGTGAGGTGTGTTTTCAAGAGCTGCATTTTCACTGTAATGAAGTATACTATCAAGTTGCAGTTTGGGTATTTCATTGTTATTTGGGTTGGTTGAAGAGACTGAGGATTTCGCAGGATAACTCATTACTAAACAGAAGTCACTGTAATGGCATAAAAAGGATAGACTACGAAATTAAAGACAGACAAAAGTTTTCTGTGTCAGGATTTAAATAACCCTACTATTATGTCAGAACTGCTGTGTTACCACTCTGACAGCACAGACATCCTGCAATACAACATTTGCATAAGCATAGAAAGACATCCATCTGTCATGCGTAGTCACCTCCCACTAAAGCTATTTTGACAATTCTTGGAGGAATTTTTCATTTATAATGGGCCAAGAACATCATGAAATGAAGTAGAATCCTATCAGAAATTAAATGCTGGTGGGCAGGGACTATACATGTGAATTACTGCCCTTCACAAATCGTGCACTTAAAAAGAAAAAAAAGAACAAGCTGGAACATTTAAATGTAATAGAAGTTCAACTTAAATGTATTCTTAGTAATTTAACACCCTGGATGGAGACTACATCCGTCTTTTTTGAAACTTTGGACTGAAAGTTTATAATAGATGTCTTTTTTGTTTTTCCTTAAAACAGGAGGAAGAGAAAGTAGGCAAAGTACTGCCTTAAAATATTGTTTCATCTTTACATAATGCTTTGTTGCTAGTTTTCAAGTCACATTTCACAAAAGATTCTACCCTAGAAATGTTCTCTCCAAATTTGACTAGGAGTGCACTGACTGCAGAATAAAGACATTTTTAATCTTGACAAACTAGAGAGATACAATGGGCAATGGGCATTATGCCAGAACTGGTGAAAAAAAAGAAAAAAGAAAAAAGAAAAACAAAAAGACTGAGAAATTAGATCGTCTAAGATTTAATATGAAATTTGCATATTTTCTCTTTCAAAGGGTATTTGAAATGCTTTGTAGAATAGTCCATTTAAAAATTTTGTTGCAAGGTATGCATAGCAGCTGTTCCTTTATTCTGGGCTATGATCATCATTAAATCTACTTCATTAACTTGTTGTGCAAAACATCAACACTACACACTAATGTTAAGATTTAACTGTGCAAACCTTGAAGATGATTCATTTTTGTTTACCTGCAGTCAGACAGGAAACACAGTGTTATATACTTCTTAAATGAGATTGTATTTTTTATATCAGATTTGGGACTCTTCAAAACAGTGAAAAAATATGAAATTTGTATTGGAGGAGCATCAGTCATGATAAGTGATTAGTAAGTTAATGTGGAGGGTGAGAATACTGATGTGTATCTTGATTAGCAGTAGCTTTGGACACAAAGATATCTTGCAGATCTCTGATTTTTGTAAATTAAACATAAAAATTACATTATGTTAATCATTGTATCTATAAGGCATTGTACAGAACTCACTATAGTTTGCTAAGAAAAACTACTGAACAGTAGCTATGTTAAGTTCCTTTGTTTTACTGTTGTGATAAAAGCTTTCTAAAATACAAAATATCACAAGCATGCTCATGCTAACCACCTTGACGCAACATGTTCTCAGTGTGGCCTTACAGCAATTCATTTTAAATAAATGGTTTTTATTAAAAAATAATAAAGAGAATAATTAAAATAGTTTTTAAGGGCTATTTACTACAGAGAGTAACTATGGAAAGCTGATTTTAATTGAACCACATACTCCACATAAGTTAGTTACAAAATATGGCTAGTTTGCAGTATTAATATTTGAGAAATAAATTATTTTTGCAAAACAAAATACTCTTTGCATATCATCTAATAAACATCTAATAATGGAAAATCTAAAGTGACACTGCAAGTAATGGCTTCGTTTAAAATGCTGCTGTAACTTGTAAACCTAAATATTTGAAACAAGTACTTAAAGATATCCCTAAACAGGCTTAAAGCTTACCTTTTATTTTCAAACTGTCAGAACACTACAATAAAGTTTTCTTTTTGTAAAATGAGACAAAAGTGAGTGTGGGAATACAAGAAAAACTGTTCGGAGCAGAAGCTGTGGAGCAAGATAAACAGCATGAGAACCAAGGACGCCTCTAGAAGAAGAAAGAAAGTCTCACGGGTCTGATAGGATAAGTGCCTGTGTGAACAGTTGAAGAGTGTTTTGTAGAATGCTCTGTTGATATGTAAAGATGGATGGGAAAGTTGTAGGGGTGGATGGGAAAGTTGTAGAGGTGGATGGGAAAGCTAGAAAAAGAAAACTTGTGAAGGTAGAGAAGTGATATGAGAACTTGTAATAAAAGATTTGGATCATTCACATCCGAGACCGTGCACCAGACTCTGCAGATGAGGATACTGATAAAGTTGTTGCAGATGTTTTCAGAAAGTTCGCATGCAATGTGACATTATACTTAAATATCTGTATGACTGAATTTTCAAGCTTCTGACTTGCTGTAAAATTTTGCCACCTATGATATCTTGTTAAACTTGCTACATACTTCCTGGCAATAAACGTGGCATCTACCTTAGAATGACTTGCCCTAAATTGAACAAGTATTCCAGAATGAACTTGTCAATTCACTGCTGTACTGATCATGAAGATAACCTCAGACAAGCCTGCTTACTTCCTCTGCAGTGTGGGTCATGAGGTTTTGCTTGCTTTTATCTTTAGCTAAGCTCATAGATATTGTAATGCTAGTCCACCTTCTACTTAGCTACTACACTTCTTCCAGGAAGGCATCCAAATGTTGACTGTTCCTAATGAAGATTATGGGAAAATTATGATTTTTTTATTTAATGAATATTTACTCTCTGTCTTACTGTTTCTCATATCTTCATATTTAAGTCTTAATTAGATTTTCTTCCATATATTTTTATAATATGATCATCTTCTATGATTCTATGATTCTATGATCTTTACATAATTCCATGTAAATTTCTATTATATAGATAAGAGAGTTCCACATGTTCTGAAAGATTTATCCCCTTCTGTTCTGATTAATACATTTTTCGTTTAATTTGGGGTCTCTTAATTCTTACGCTAGGAGAAACTCTGAATATTTTTTTCCATTTTCCTTCCTCTTTATATTTTCTGCTCTATGGTGTGTCCCATGATCACTGCTGACTTCCTGCAAGCAAACAATGGGGCAGGTATTACTTCATCTATTGAAAGATAAAGTTTGGTGCTGCACAAGTGAACTAATTTCTGTCTTCTTGTCTAAAATGCTTGACTTCACTTTACCATATTGTAAGATAGTAGTGGCATATTAATTGTCTGCATGCAATATATTGGTTATTCATTACAAGGATACGGTTATTCCTTGTAATGCACTTTCAAAGTAATGTCTCCTATTACATTATGTTGACCCATGACATCACAAGCAGATGTTGGTGGTACGGCAGTAGAGGTTGAACCTTCCCATCACTACTCCTTTATATGTTGTTGCTGAGTGGCAGATGGCAACAGAGAAGCAGTCTGACAAAATGGCATCTGACGCAGGAGTGCGTATTGCTTATTGTTGGTGAACATGCACAGCTTGTAGAGGTGACTGTGTTGAAACATAGCATTTTCTGGCTGACAGTTTGCTCTTTCAGGTACTGTTATTGTGCTCTTTGCAGCCGTTGTAGTTTCCATAGAAACTACACTTTTGGAGTGACCTATAATAATTCTGTGTGTCCACATGATGCAGTCACATGGGTTTCAAAAGCAGTATGGTCACACTAGCATAGTCCACCTGGGCTAATACGCTCTGCTTCCCATAACAAAAATCTGGATCACGCTATTTCACCAGTGCAGACTTTGTGTTTCTAGTATCCAAAACATTTCTGATCACCTGTGAGGTATGTTGTCAATCTCTGCACAGCAGTGTATAATGCCACAGAGGCATACCTGAAGTAGCAATGACTGACAAGAAGTCAAGACTGGACCCACAGGCAGCTGCAGTCACCCTGGGATCAGTTCTGCAGAGTAGTTACCAAAGACTAGCTGCCTTTCTTGATTTAAAAGCTAATAATAGGTTCAGCAAGTTGCAGTGATGAGGTACTGAGTTACACTGTATGCTTCTCTTCATCTAGCATTTGATAAAAATAGTCCTTAAATTTTTTACTTTCTCTAGGATCTTCACCTGACTTATTTACAATGCTGAAGAAAAATTAAGAAATTATTTTTAAGCTATATACTAAATTAATTTGAATTATAAATCTCCTTAGTTGATTCTCTCCAAGCTTCTACACTGGGTGTCTACCAGATTTAGCATTTTAATCTTTGGAGAAACACTTCTCGGATTTTAGCATGTGTTCTAATTCTTTAATCTCTAGTTTGCAATTCCTCTTCGGCCTTAATGTTTCCAGTACCTCTAGGTTACAAAACATTTATGTTCTCATAAAATATTTCATTTCTCAAATCTCACATCAGGGATGAACAATCATTTACCCCCTGCCAACTTTTAGGGAAAATAACCTTGTAAGAAATGTGTGACTGTTACTGCTGTATCTGGTACATACTCTCTTCTCTGACTGCTGATCAATGCTTTTGGCCTATTGGAAGCATGAAACAGCTGAAAGTTTTCAAGGTGAAATCAGTGTGTATATAGATATTTATATTTTTTTTTCCCCTCAAAATCTGTTCATAGCTCAGTATAAACTTACTGTCCCTCAACCAGATTGCAGAGGCAAAGTAAGTCTTATTACACTGTTCTGAAAAGGAATTTGCCTGTTTTATGTATTTCAAGATTTTCATACAAAAGGATTAAAATCAAGACGTTCCCAAATTCTAAGATTTAGGTTAATAAGAGACCTGTTTGTATCTTTTCTTGAGATAAAAACTAGAAGATAAGGAGTCTAAATCTCAGCTCAAAAACAGTGCGATTAGTCCAGCTTGGTAGAGGCATGCAAATGTATTTTCATGCCCAATCCTTTTCATCGCTTTCAAGGCCTTGATGGAAGTACTGAGATAAGAGCAGAAAGTATTTGGAGTCTTACTGAAGGATGGTAGGCCAACAGATGCCTTATCTATGAAGAATATAGACACGAGTATTTAAATTTTTCATCTTCTGGGATTGAGGTACTTTCTATCTTGTAAGATTTACAAATCATGAAGTACTCTGGATAGCTAACAGAAAAGCCTACTCAGTTTCATGTGTAGCAGAGATGCCATTTATACATAGGACAGTTCAGTGGGCAGACATTATAGCCATTGTATAGCAGGCTTTAATCCAGTTTTCATTCCTCGAGTGTGTACTGAGCATTCTGGAGAAGAGAAAGCTCCAGGAAGACCTCACTGTGGCCTTTCAGTACTTGAAGGGAGCACATAAACAAGACGAGGAATGGCTGTTTATGAGGGTGATAGTGATAGGACAAGGGAGAATGGTATTAAACTGAGACAGGGGAGGTTTAGGTTAGATATTAGGAGGAAGTTTTTCACTCAGAGAGTGGTGACACACTGGAACAGGTTGCCCAAGCAGGCTGTGGAAGCCCCATCCCTGGATGCCTTCAATGCCAGTCTGCATGTGTCTCTGGGCAGCCTGATCTAGTGGTTGGTGACCCTGCTTGTGGCAGGGGGGTTGAAACTAGATGATCATTATGCTCCTTTTCAACCCAGGACATTCTATGATTCTGTGTTGATCTGCTTTCTTGACCAAAGACATTAGTGTGACATTGCTGGAGTGAGATAAAGACTACTGTTTCAAAATTTAAATAGTACTGTGTACGCAGACTGAAAATTGGAACAGTCTTAGTGTCAAAAGTCAGAATACACCTAACTCAGAATACTAATAGTTAGTACAGTCTAGGTTACTTCTCTTTTGCAAGAAATGTGAGTTTAAATGCTTTCCAAGAGGAAAGCATTGACTGTTTTGACTAAATGCCTGATTCTCACTTTAAAACAGCTAAGGAGAAGCAGGATAATCCTTCGTCCACTCAGACATCTGGGAAAGAAGGTACATACTGATTGAAAGTTCAGGATACTGTCCTCAAAGTTGGATAAAAATATGTTTGGTCTATGAATCCTAGCATGCCTTCCCAAGAGTGTACTATGAAACAGAACTATGTCTGTAAATGCAATGTCAAAACATAATGATGATGGATCTCAAGGTGTGAAGTCTCAAGAAAGAGACTTTGGAGAGATTGAGAGTTGGTTGTAAAATACCAGTACTCTTCTTCAAGTATTTGCATGTGTCTAGAGAAGAACATTTTGATCTCTCCAACTCCAGTACATTCTTTCGGTACTGATTCTCTCTAGTTTTCCTAGGATAGTTTCAATATCTAGTTCATAACAAAAGAATGAACAGTGGCATTATCAGAAAAAGCATCAACATAAGATTTCTGCAGTGAAGGGTGATTTTGTAAGAAAAGCTGTCTGAAGGCACCAGCAGGGCTTCTACAGTCTACAGTTTCAGGTCCCAGAGAGGAAGAAAAATGCAGTGACTTGTAGAAGGGAAGGAGAAAGACTTCTTGAAGCCACCTGAACTGGATGAGAGACTCTATATCGTTTGTTGGGAGGATTATATGACAGCTCATGGTCTAAGGAGAGACCCAGCTGATTTATGCAGAATGACACTTAAAACTACATGGGCTATTATGTTTCTATTGGTTTCCATAAAGCTTTTCCTGTTGAAAAACATTCAAGGAGGAGAGGGAGAAATAGATTGTTCCTTTCTGCTGTTAGAGTAGCTTTGTATAAGGTAGATATTTTGGACCTTCAAGAATGTCTGTGTATGTTAAAGTAATATAGAGCTATGAGATATAGCAGTTTCAGTTTTTTCACGCCCTTTGCCTCTCCATGTTACTGGTGATACCCGGGCATTTATATTTGAAGCTTGAGCTCTCAAATGATATGAGTACGAAAAGAAGGTGGGAGGGAAAGAGTGATTTTTGTTTGGTTGTATTTTGTTTATTTTGTGAAATGATATTGTTAGTTTTCATTCTTCCTGCATACAAATTAGATTCAAAGTTCAAATATTAGTAACAGCAGCTTTAAAATTCATTATTTTACAGTTGTTAAATCCATTTCCTCTTGGTTTGTCCCCTTGGCAACAAAAATTAAAAGGCAGCCATGTGATGAAAAAAAAAAAAGGCAGTTCATCAGAGCCTGTCTTTGCATAACACACTGAGATTCTGACTGATTGCAGACTTGATGTTGGCTCATGCCAGAAGGGAGGAGGGAAGTTTATGAGTGCTTTGAGATCTTACTCTGTGGTATGGACAATATATTAATTCTTAAAAGTTGGAGGAAATGGAAGTATAGCTAATGGCAGTGTCAACACCATCTAGTTAGAAAATAAACAATTTTCTGCATGCAAAATTGAGAGTACTAAATGGCATTTTACTGCTGGAAGTGACGGTTTCAGCTTGCTACAGTTGTATATTTCCACACTGAACATTCATTCCTATTGTTAATTATGATGTAGGTTCCTGGCACTTACTGAACAGCTAAGGGCAAAATTTCACATGCTACATATCAAAGTCTTTAGATCTCCTCTTAGCCATACCACTGTGAGAAGGAACCCTTACATATGAGAAGCAGATGACCAAACCAGAGAGGTGCACTTTAACAGAAGAAAGGGATTTATGGAGTCAGCTTCATATAGTAACACAGCTTTTTTAATGCTACTGAGAGCAGAGTTGGGCTAAATTCATATCCGCTTCATTTGCTAAAATGATTTTCACTTAACACGAAATTCCTACTTAAGAATGATGTAAAATTTACCTTCCAGTTCTCAGATACTTATATAGATGGGCCTATTCCAGAAACACCAACCTTTTAAAGTCTTTTAGTCAGTTAAAGTATCTTTCCATGTGGTGCTCTTTTTCAGTTTTTCTTCGTACTTTTTTGGTAGTGTGCAGGAACCATGAACTTCCCTGCACTGAGTGTCCACAGGAAGCAAGTCTGGTAAAAATCAAAGAAAACTCTACGAATTCTTACATCAACAAATCTGCCTCAGATCTTGAAAACTCACCCAGTAACAAACATGCTCTTTTATAAGTGAGCAAAGTCTGCAACAATAGTTTCTTTTTCTCATCCTACTCACTGAATATGAGGTGCTTTCAACATGGGAAAGGTTCCCCACTCTGGTTGTCTTACAGGTGCTGATCTTGCTAGATAAATTAGCACAGGTATGTGATGACATGATAAGTGCTTTTGAACCCTTTTTCCAGGATATCCTCTTCAATGGACTATAACAATTTCCTTTGGAGATGTCAGCTGTCATCCTTAAACAATTGGGCTGATGTGAATGAGCAATATGCAGTTTTAAATTCCTAGGCAAGGGCATGTGAACTTAAAGTGTCTCAATTTTAAACTCTCCAAATCTCCATATCAACATCAACACTATTTTGGTATTTCCTGGTCTGTACTAGTCAGATATTCCATCCAACTAAGTATTAACAGCATTAGCTGCCGTTAATAATACCAGTAAAGATATTTTGGGTAAAACCAAAGTACAGCTACACTGAAAGCAAAATGAAAGAACATCAATGTATCTTTTGGCTTCTTCTCTGCATGTAACTTAAAATTGAGAAATTATGCAGAACCATGTGGAAAAATCCCTTTTGGAAAAGCACCCTCTGGAAGGACAGTTGTTTGCCAAGTTCCTCTGGCTTGGCTAGATGCAGAACTACTTGGCAAGCCTATCCACAAGTTCTATGGTCATTCATTGCCCGCCCTCATGCAAAGACTACAACACCAATGTTGGTTCTTGTCTCAGATCAGAAGATCTCTTTTTGACAGTCCAGTAAGTAGAGAGCTCTTTATCCAAAATGAGTCATCATTGTTTCTGAGAACATAAGGCTCATGACTGAAAACGCAGACTTTCCCTGTGCCTTCAACTCTGAAAAATATTGAATTAAATCCAAACAGGAACATCTCTCCAAGTTCGCAGTTTGGATCAGAAGCAAAGAACTGCAGAAGACAAGTGCTAAAGTAGAATCTGAGACACTGATTATCTCAGCAGTCCATACAGAAGAGTATAGAAGCTGCTTGGGCAGTACCACATACAGGATGATCTTTCTGCATAGTAAACTGCAAGGGCATGTGATAAATCAATGTATTGCAATTGGTCAGCTTATATTAGTTCCACCTGTTCATCTTCAAGAGGATTTATTCCAAAAATAAACTAGCCACCAGGAGAAGTATTTTGTTATCTTCCTATAATAAGGATTCCCTCCCATCTAATATGCTGCAGTTTAGCTATCTGTAAAACTGGTTAATTTTGAAGCATTTTTTCAAAGAAATATACTTTGTTGTTCTGATGCCCCAATACTTAGTGAAGACAAACTACGATATTAGAGAATAATGTTAACATGATTAACTGAATACAAACTTCTAAACTGGTTAGGTCAGTTCTTCCCATTCTGATTTTAAAGCTCAAAGTATTCTCATATAATACATACCTATTTTTCTAATACATTTTTTTCAAAGATGTATCATTATTTGTTTTCAAATACTGCATCAACTCTTGCATTAATGAGTACTGCTAGTGAGAATGTGCTCTGGAATTACAGAATCACAGAATTGTAGGGGTTGGAAGGGACCTCTGGAGATCATCAAGTCCAATCCCCTTGCCAAAGCAAGCTCCCTAGACCAGGTTGCACAGATGGTTGTCCAGATGAGCCCTGAACATCTCCAGAGAAGGAGACTACAAATTCTCTGGGCAGTCTGTTACAGTGCTCTGTCACTTACTGTGCCCTTGCTGTGAAGAAGTTCTCATGCGTATTTGTGTGAAACTTCCTATGCTCCAGTTTGTAGCCATTCCCCCAGGTCCTATCACCACGCACCACTGAAAAGAGTCTGGCCTCATCCTTTTGCCCCCCACACTTAGATATTTATTGTATTTGATCAGATCCTCTCTGCGTCTTCAATTTCCAATGCCGAACAGACCCAGCTTGCTCAGATTTTCCTCACATGAGAGGTGCTCCAGGCCCTGGTAGCCATCTTTGTAGCCCTCCGCTGGACTCTATCCAGCAGATCCTTGTCTTTTTTCTACCGGGGACCCCAGAACTGGACATAATAATCCAGGTGAGGTCTCACCAGAGCAGAGGAGGAGGATTACCTCCATAGACTTGCTGGCCATTCTTTTTAATGCACCCCAGGATACCATTGGCCCTCCAGGGCACGCTGCTGGCTCATGGACAACCCATCATCTACCAGGACCCCCAGGTCCCTCTTCACAGAGCTCCTTTCCAGCAGTTCATCCCCCAACTTGTACTGGCTCATGCGGTTATTCTTCCCTAGAGGCAAGACTCTACACTTGCTCTTGTCAAAACTTATCTGGTTTCTTTCCACACAACTGTCCAGTCTGTCCAGGTTTCACTGAATAGCAGGCAGCACAGCCTTCTGGTGTGTCAGCCATTCCTCCCAGCTTCATGCCATGAGCAAACCTGCAGAGGGTGAACACCATTCCCTTATTAAGATCATTGATGAAGATGTTGAACACAAGACCAGGCCCAGCACTGACCCCCAAGGAACATCATAGACCTCCAACTGGACTCTGCATAGCTGATCACAGCCCTCTGAGCTCTGCTAGTCAGCCAGTACTCAACCCACCTCATCGACCACTCATTTATTCCACACTTCCTCAGCATCGTTATAAGGAGGTTGTGGGAGATAGTGCCAAATGCCATGCTGAAATCAAGGTAGACTACATGCACTGCTCAAACTGTGCTCCTTGAAGCATTTCTGAAAAAAGAAACTTCTAAGAAGTTACATTTTCTGCAAGTGGGGTCTGTCAAATACACAGTCACCATCTGCAGAACACATTAAACAAAAAAAAAAAAACCATAAAAAAACCTTAATCTGAACAAACCAGACTCTCCTTATTGGTATTAAGTGTCTGAAAAATCTGTGATAAGGCTAATATGCTTTGTCACTTACTTGGCTTAACTTCTCTGCTACGGGCAAGACCTGTGGTTTTAAACAATCCTGTTTGTGTGTAAATAAATGCTCTTTTAATTTGCCATAATTTCAAGTATTTTGTTTTGTAGTAATGAATAATTAGCATACCTTTTATGATTTTTTTTCACTCAGTGCTACCTTAAGGGGAATATTTTCTCTTCTATGCACATGTGTAACCTCCAATAGCAATAATAACAGTTATGAAGTATGGCCCCAAGGGAGACAATTTCCCTAAAACTTTTAAAATGTAAATCTATGCACCATTCTTGCCAGCATGCATGCTCCAGTAAGTGAAACTAATATTCTGTACTTGCCAGCATAATAATCCAAAAATTGAATAAATTCCAAGCACTAAACTTAAGAGAAAGTTCCTAATTTTAACTTTGCATAACAGCATGCTTGGTGTTACCTCCAACTGCTACTCACTTCTTGCTGTCTGGCTTCCGAAGTGGAAGTTTTATGTTGAGATGATGGAGGAGAAAAGTGTTATGTTTAGTTCGATTGTGTACTTCTGCCAATATAATTTCTGGAAAATGTATTTTATTCTAGTCACCTCCATGAAAAATAACATTTATTTGGACAGATAAAGTTAGAACGCATAACCACACACTTAATATATTTAGACTAGAAATTACAATAATTGGGAACACAGTTACCTTTGATCTCATGATGGTTTTCTGCAGTCTAATTCTGTTTAATGCTACTGACTACTCTTGATGTGTACATTTGGAAATAAGATTTGATCTATAATAATCCTTAACATTTTCTGACAAGAATGATTTTGAGTGGTGTTTAACCTAAATTTCATGTAAGTGCTCTACTCAGAAGCGTAATATTGTGCCTGTGAATGAGTACATGTGCATAACCATTAACAAAAATATGCTGTAAGTACTGAAGACTAAGCATGTAAAAGCAGAATGCATTCAACTCTTAATTAGGTTAGTGTTTATGAGAAAGATTTATCAGACTCTTGTCTATAAGTTCAGAGTTGGAATTTTTCAAGCATAAGCACATTATAAATACATATATGAGTCCTCTTTCTCAGGAGAGACATATAGGCCCCTAAAATACGTGTTCTATGAATTCTGTAGGTAAGACATCCAATTGAAACTTCCATATAAAAATGCTGTGCAGTAAAAAAAAATACCCACACAGTATTCATACACAATTCAGTGTGATAAAACTATACAATTGCTTTCATGAATACATCTTTTTTTTTTTTTTTTTTTTTTTTTTTTTTTTTTTTTTTGCTAGGAAATACATGAGTTGTGCCAAAAATGTTGTCAAAGAGGTTTAGTAGGAAATACCATTTTGCAGTGAAGTCAGTGTTTATGACTGAGGTACAACAGGATTAGGAGCTTACTCTCATTTCATTTTTTAAATCCTGTATCCATTTCAGATTGGATTCTCAACAGTCCCCTAATGAGTGATTTAATGGACACAAAAAATGTCTTAGTTTTCTGTGAGGACTTTTCTTCTGAGTTTACTTCTCCTTCGTGTCTTCTAATAAATCTAAGCAGAGTCCTCTTAATTGTGCTAAAAGAATTCAGAGAGTAGACATCTCATGGAGTATTCACAATTCTACCAGCAGTATATTTTAGATTATCCTGAGAAATGAAGCACAGAATCGTAGGGGTTGCGTAGAATTGGAAGGAGCTTGAGATCACCAAGTCCAACCTCCTCCCTGATACAGCTGGTTCCCCTCAGCAGGTCACATAGGAAAGTGTCCAGAAAGGTTTTGAGTATCTCCAAAGAAGGAGACTCCACAACCTCCCTGGGCTGCCTGTTCCAGTACTCTTTCATTGTCATAATAAATAAGTTAATATTACTGGAGACAATAATAGCAAGTGCTTGGCTGTGTTGTCACTGTTTTAAGGTCCCCTAAATCGTCTTTTTAATAAGTCTTCCTAACAGAATACAACATAATGGATTTTGTAGTAATGGACTCTTGAGGAAGGCTTGCATTTTAAAAAGCTGTTTGCACTTTTATTTTAAAATCACGTGACAAATGTATGTAGATGTATGTAGATGTATGCATTCATTCAATAGCTCACAAACTCATTTAAGCTTAAAGTACGAGATTCTCTTCCTCCAGATTCTGAGGACAGCATCCTTCAAAACTGCAAATATTAATATTCTACTTATACTAACACAGCTACAATGCAATTTTAATGTTGTGCATTAGTCGCACAACATCAAGCCCATCCTGGGTACTTGTTAATAGCATAAGACCTCCTGTTTGCAGAAAAGTTCCAGAGAGGTTACATAGTTTCCTTACTGTGGAACCAGTAAAATTTATTTCTGGTAAAAACAAGAAACAAGTGAGTAATTATTGTTGCAATCTATCTAAACCTGTTAGCATGAATATGCTCCAGATCAGTCGTGTAGTCCAAACCCAAACCCAGTTTTCTATGCTATTTGCTTGATCTGTTACTGGACAACTTGACTTCAATCATCAGCTATTGTAAGTGAAAACATTATTTTGCTGCAATGTATGTTTAAGGTATAGATGTGTTTAATGTTTACTGAGAAATCCACCTTTGCAAGTACAAGTATGTGAATGCAACTAAGCCCACGCTAATACTTTCAGTACTGCCTATGGTAACGATCTGGAAGGTATATCCCACACAAACACAGGTTGTCCTGGGAGGGACTGTTATACAAGGGATATTGAGCATTAGGTGTAAAACACTATCACACCCAATTTTGACTTTTTAAACTCCAAATAAACTTCCTGACATCACCACATTTTATTTCAGTAAGCAATAGTTTAGAAAACAATTATATAATTATATTGTTACATAAACAACAATTGTTTTATATATATACATATATGAATAAACAAAAAGAATAGCTGTCTGACTTTGCATTTAGTGAATTCATTGTTGAATAATGACACACGCTGATGAATTTCTATTGAAGACTTTATTCTAGAGTCACTGAAGTCTGATGGAACACGGAATGCAGGTGACACAATTCATACAGTGTTCACAGCTCCAGATAAATCAAACACAACCTTAGTATTTGATCTGATGGGCAAATGCTCATCAAAAGACATTGGATGGAATAGTGCAAACTGTGAGTTAAACACTGAAAATTATTAATTTTTTCAAAGTCATGAACTGGAAGAATGATTTTTAAACACTTGATTACACACAGGTTTTAAAATGCAGCACAGTAACAGGATCACTTGGAGTTCTGCTGGCTGTAATGAGAAATACTGCCTGGAGAGCCAGCTTTTTGCAAAGGGCGATCTATCAGATGGAATACCAAAAACACTAAATGTACAAAGAGGGGCGTTCCTTTAAATTTGCATGAAAAGTGCTCGGCTTGTGAACGCGCAAGTACCCGGATCATTTTCACTGCAGGACAGCAGTTCACCTCCAGCAGACATAGAATGGATCGGAAGAGGAAGACCGCAACCGCCCCTTCCCCGGGAGCCCCCAGACCGTCGCCTTGGGCAGGGCTCCCGCACCCCAGCTCAGCTGCCAGCCGGGGCCCAGTCCAGCACGGACCTGAGCGCCTGCAGGGATGGGGCACCCAGAGCTTCTCTGGGCACAGAGAAAACACATCAAACCTAAATCTCCCCTTCCTCAGTTTAAAACCGCTCCCTCTTGTCCTACCGCTGACTCTTTAACCGTGCTGTTGTTTTCGTCTGAGGAACAGCTCTTTCCGAACGCATCCGCGCAACGGGCGAGCAAAGCAGAACAGCTCAGCCCACCCCGCCCCCCGAGATGCGCCGGGTGGTGCTGCAGGGCCGGCCCGGGGGGGCGGCGGGCAGGATTAGATTTCAGGCCGTCGGGGCGTGCCCGAGCGTGCTTCCCCGCGGCGCGGCGCCGTTACTCGGGGACGGGGAGGGCGACGGCGGAGAGCGGGGCCCGCGGAGCCGCCGGGTAAGCGGGACGTAAGGGGCTGCGGGGAGAAGAGCTTGGAAAATGGCGCGCCGGCCGTGCGGAGTTGCGAGTCAGCTCTTTAAGTGTATTTATTCGCGAAGTTTTGTCGTCATGTTGTGGCTCGGCGGGCGGGGCGTTCTGGAGGAGGAGAAAGGCCGCGGGGGGGCGAGCCTGTTGCTCCCCGCTCCCGGGGCCGCGGCACGGCCTGCGGCTGGCGGGCGGCTGCGGGCCTGGTCGAGGCAGCCGTCCGCGCGTCACACGGCGACCGCGGGAGGAAAGGTCCCTGAGCGCCTCCTTCTCTCGCTCTCCTTCCCCCCTTCCGGCGGGCAGTTCCCATCCCTGGAGGATGTCTCCTCCCCGCGGCCGCTCGCAGCCGCTGTTTCCCTTGAGTGGCCTCGTTCGAGGGGCTCGGTAGGCGCTGATGGGCTTCTCGGGGTCCTGCGCTTCCTCTGCGGATACCGCTATCCGCGGGTGCCAGGCGCTTCTTGCAGCGCCGGATCCCGCTGTTGTTGGTCCCTGAGCGTGCGTTCAGGGCACGGTCCTTTCAGCAGAGTGAGTGCGAGGTCTTCTTAGTCTTGCCTTCTGATGTGTGAGGCTGTGTGAAGAAAAGGGCTTGCTGTATGGGATGCTTTCTGTCTAGGGTGGTTTTCCCTTCCGCTTCCAGTACGTTCCTGTGTTACTGGAAGGAATAATACGCAAGAAAAGCTCTCGCAGAGCTGACCCTGTGAACTCTGTGTACTGCGTTTCATAAGATTGATTTGCAGCCTGGCTGAGCAGAGCTGCATTCTTTTTTCCCTTTCAGCTTCTAAAAACAGAACCTCATCATCCCTTTTGCTTCTTAGTACATGCAAGAGATTTTGTTAGCATAAGTTGCTGAAAAGAAAACGTTATTCCTAGCCGTGGTACTGGAGGGGATAGGCAGAGTTCTTTGCCCAGCAAAGCAGTGGATGGGCCAAGTGAAAGGGCCTGGTTTCAGCTATTGTGGCAGCCTGTTGTGTAATGCCTTGTGGTTTCCATATCAGCAGGGCATTTTCCAAGGTAACAACTTTTAGGGAGCAAAGACTCTAAACAAATACCCGGAAAAGTAGTAAAATGTGTCTGGGAAACGTCATTTCCCTACAGAAGTGGAAAGTAACATAGCATTAAGCGAACAAGAATGCAGAACAAAAACGCCTCAGGGCATATTAATGTAGGTGTTCAGTAGCAGTGCTTTAATGGCAGAGAACATCAGAGAAGCATTGTAGTTTTCAGCGTTCTACCCCAACAATGGGTAACAATTATTTCGTATCTCCATATTGCACTAGCAGGGCACACATGTAACATTTACTGATTACAGCCAATGTTTCTGATACAGCAGTGTTTCTGCTGGCTTCCTTTATGCTCTCAAGAAGCTTTTCTAGGGGAACTGGATACATTCTCTCTTCACGTAACAGTGCACTGGGAAAGCTAGATCAATTTCAGCATGGGAGAAAAAAAGAGCTGCACTACTTACATACTAATTGATGTTCTTTATTTTCAGTATGGCAGTGTTTGTGAATTCTGTGGAGCAATGAGTGCATTGAAAACCAAAATTAAAAATGTTTGAAATTATATGGTCTATATCTCATGCAAGAAAATTTTAAATTCTAAAGATGATATGCATTACACTAATTGGCTTTCCTGTGAACCACCCTACTGAAGCAGTTTCAGCAAATACGATTCCAAGCTGATAATGTAGACTCAGTTCTGGTATCCAAGCCACCTTGTATCGTATTCTGGTTATGTGCTGTAATGACTTCCTGTGTGATTCTTCCATTATTTTCACAGTATGTGATAGGAGTTCTGCAGCATTTTTGGTTTGTAAGAAAAATGATGACTCCTCATTGGCTTTACAGTGAGGCTTTTTTTCTTTTCTTTTCTTTTCTTTTCTTTTCTTTTCTTTTCTTTTCTTTTCTTTTCTTTTCTTTTCTTTTCTTTTCTTTTCTTTTCTTTTCTTTTCTTTTCTTTTCTTTTCTTTTCTTTTCTTTTCTTTTCTTTTCTTTTCTTTTCTTTTCTTTTCTTTTCTTTTCTTTTCACCATTTACATATCCTGTTTTTACCTCTATGAGGAATCCAATATATGTTAAGAGATGCAACTTCTGTGATGTAGAAGCTGTGTTTAATTAAGTTCATCTAAATTTAATGAATTTGGTAATCAACTCTTTATATTGGAAAAGTAAGTAGGCAATATGAACCATGCCTAAGTTATTTAGAATGGCTTGGGATGTATAGTGTCACATATATTTTGTGTATGCTGAAAAGCTGCTTTTCAGTTTCTGAAGCTAATCCTGCATTTCTAATGTTTGAAGAAAATTATTTCAATTAATCTCAATTTATTTACTGCAATATTTCTTTTTTTGTGAGCAGATCATCTGTTTATTATTTTCCCTAGTACACCAAAAAAAAAAAAAATTCCTCTGCCTTGTTGGCTTGTTTGTTTGTTCTTGTTTTGTTATGTTTGCAAAACTCTTTACCAGTCACTTGTAAATACTTTGCATTACATATGTTTATCTGCAAATGGAAGTAATAGGTGTTGTTTAGGCCCACTTCTGGGTTACAGTTGTAACCTGCACATCAGCTAGCATAAAACATTCATGTAGAACTCTTGACTATTACAGAATATTATTAATTAAAGAGAAACAAAGAGATTGTACATTTATCTGAAAGTTTTGCCAGTTTTCTTAAAATGTTAGTGTGGTGTGTGCAGAAGATAAAATAGTTGAATGTTCACAATCTGGTTTTCATAGTTGTTTAGCTTTACTGCTATACTTTCCTCTGAGATACAGAGCTGCTGCTGTCACCTTTTACAAGTTTTTTATGCATTCAGTGTTTTTCTGAGTTTCAGGAGGCTAGCATTGTCAGTTTACAAACTGCTTATAGTCTCCATACAGCTTGTCTGTCAGTTTTGTGAACTGGCTTTTTGTTTCTGCCTTGAATGTTTTGGAACAGTTTTCCTTTAATATAGCTTTTACTAATCCTGTATTTCTAATGTTTTTCAGTGTATTTCAGACTTCTCACACTTTCCTGTTACATTCCTGACAGTCAGTGGAGATCTTCTTTGCTCTTTGTGGCACTTAATTTTGTTTATACAAAGCCTTTTCCAATAGATTTTACAGGTATTGTGTCAGTTCTCTTCTGTCATAGACAAGTGTGCAGTCCCTCTGCTGATGAAACAGGTAGTTGATGTTAATTCTGCCTATTCGTGTCTTGTGGAAACAGGCTAGCCTTTTTTTGTTAACTCAATTCTTTTCCACTGCTTGCTTCTTATTCCTCTTATTTTTCCCTTTTTTTTTCATCCTCTGTGCTCAAGTGTGTTTATCACTGTCACTGTGAATAGTGAAGGCTGTACTTGTCAGAATACAGTTGTTGAGCCTGTCTAATACTTCTGGGAGTCCTTGGAAGTGCTGTATGAACAGCAGAATTGCCTTTTGTAGCAGTGGAAAAATAGGAAGCGTGAGATCTTTCAGATGAGCTTGAATGGTTTCAGATGTCTTTGTATTGCCAAGACGTTTTCCAGAAGTCTGAGGATCACTGTAATTTTCTTCACAGGGATGTTATCCAGGGTGAGAGAGGTAGCTGGGTGAAACAGAAAAGCTCAGTGAAATTGAAAGCAATACAGAAGGTCTCCTGGTAGTCAGTGTCTTCTGTTTCCTATGTGGTTTGGTTTTCATTCTTCTGCCACGCAGAGCTAACACAGTATGCTGTTTGAGTGACAGCCAGAAAGCAGGGGAATAGAAAGGCATGGGATAAAAATAAAGTAAGAAAGGATACCTCTTTCCCAGCCAAATTCAGTCCTGGGTGCTGAAATTTAATTAGAATTTTTCAAATACTCTTCTTAGCATCTGCAGAGTATAAGCTTTGATTACCATGTTGCTATACTGAGTCAGATTTGATTTTAATCTCATGCAGCTCCTTGCCAAAGTTTGGACCTGGAGATTGCTTTTAGGATAGGCATTTCCTTTGTATTTTGAGCGCATATAAAGTAATGCAGGAGCTACAAGGCAAAGCCTATTACTCTGTTTTCTATCTTTGGAATCACATGTTTGCTAATCCAGTGCTGTGAGCATGAGTTTCCAAGGTATTATCTGAAATGGATTTGTGAAATTGTAGATGGAGCATGTGTAAATACAAAGGAGGAAGTTTCCTTGTGTAGGAATTGATCAGGTGTGAAAGAGCCATAACTAGAAGGAACTCATCTTTTCCTTTTTCACGAGTCTTCTGGGTGTTCCGTTTAATAAGGTTTGCATGATTGCCATGAAAAGGAGGTATTGAGCATACATTTTGTGTCTATTTTTAAAATTCTTAAACCTATGGATATTTGAGTGCTTTAGGCACGGGCACTACGAATCCAGGGCTGCAGCGTTTATCTGGCAGCTGTTCTATGAGAAGAGCAGCTGCAGTTGGGGAGAGATGCGTATGAAACACATTTTTGTGTGTTAGCACAGGAAGAGTCAAATTTTAGAAGTGCAAATGTATTAATGATTATATGATGAAGGGGATTATCTTTAGCTTTTGTGCAAGCTTAGTGGAAGATTAAGTTTCTCGTTGTGTATTTAGCTAAAACTACTTGTGTGTTTATTTTACTTTTTTTTTACTGTAAAACAGGAGTAAAGGGGTAAAGTGGCTATTTTTAAAAGTCACACCTGTGTCTTTGGAAACACTGAATTAATTTGCTGTTCATTTAGCAGTGCTTCTTCCAGTAGTGGATAAAAAAGTCTAAGTCAGTCAATGTTTTTATTACTGTGATGAGATTAGTGAACTTTAGCTCTAGAACACATAAATAGTTAAATCTTCTTTGAGCTCTTTGGGTCAAGACTGGTGTTTGTGTCATGTATAGAAGGGCAGGTTTTGGCTTTGGACTCCTGTGATACAGGCAGCCAGGAGTATAAAAAATGACATGATCAGAAACCGCCTCTCATTCATACATGCGTCTAGAATTTGTGATGGTATTATGATAATATTCACTGTAGCAAATGAAAGATTTACTTATTCCAACACAGAGTTGTCTCCATATTTCTCTCTGGACAAGGTTTGCTCGGTGCATTATTACTGAAATTCCTAGAAGTGTGCTGTGTTAAAGACCAGGAGTTGTTGCTGTGGTGGGTGGGAGTGGTGACTATGGACACATCTTGGGCAGCTGCACGTTTGCTTCCCTTGTACTGTGGCTAGGTTGATGTGCCACTAAACTGGTGCTGACAGATCCCCATTGTTAGCATGGATGTGGTGCAGCAGAAACAGAGTTGAGTGGGTTTTCACCATGCCAGAGTGTGCACAGAGCAAGGGGTATCATTTTGAACTATGATATATGAATACTGGTGTGCCTTAAGGCACTGCTTCTGCTTCAGTGGAAGTGTCCTGAAGGAAAGCATTCTGACAGCAGTTCCTCTCTTGATCCTTCCTTGAGCTGTGGTCGACAGAAGCATTAGATGGATCAGCTAAGGAGTCAATCCCTTCCAGTACAAAAACGAAACAAGGAGAGTTAAGGAGAAGTAAAATAAAGTGAGAGTTAAAAACTGAGTTACTGGCACTAAGATGGCTCTGGGGCAGTTTTCCTGCCTCTAATGCACGAGGTAAGTGAAAAGTGTATCGTGAGAGTCTTAGCAGTGCTCAGCAATTTTTTCATTGCAGATTAAGTAGGATCATCTCTATCTCTAGAATTATATACTTAGTGACTTCAGTTAATAAGTGTCTGTGTTGAGAATGCTTCAATTTCAGATCATCAGTGATGATTATTCTGGGGGTGCACCAATACAGTGGTGACCCTGTCCATTTTATTGCTTGTAAACATGCCTTTCACAGCACAATAGAAATAGGCAAGTTGAATCATGATGTAACGTAATACCCACCATCTCTAAAAGATGTCTCCTCTTCTTGAGATTCTTAGAGGTCTGAAGCAGAAGGCCTGAGGTACAAATAACTTTGTTTTTGCTGGTTAGTTCCTCAACATTTGAGAGTTGAAGATATGATGGCTGTGTGCATGTACGTGTGCAGGGTGATGGGACTGAAATGACTGAGTAGTAGTCTCCATATTTGTGTCGTGCATTTTTCTGATTGGATCTAAAACGCAGCTGTATAAACATTTGTACAGATAGAAGTAGAAGGGTGAAGCAGGAAAGAACTTTAATTGGCACTGCCACTGAGAAAAAGACCTGTGAATACTACTTGTAAATGTCTCTACTTGTAAATAGGGGCTCTGAACTTACTGTGTGATAATAGTTTTTTCATTTGAAAGTAAAAGCTATTGGTGTTTCAGGTTAGGGGAAAACCACCTTATTAATTTTTTAGTAACTTCATACAACCCTTCCTGTTAAATAGACAGTCTTACTTTGAAGGGTGAACAGGTGAAAACGCAAGATATTCTTTGGTTTTGTTTTCAGATCTGGTAGTTGTGTGCTGGGATTTACCTTGTTAAGTAAGAAAACAAACTCGTGAAGTATTATTTTATTAATTATTGATGTGCGTGTTTGTGTAACTTGTATAATGGAAAAGGATTGAAAGGATTCAAATTTTATGCCTACTTCTAAGTGATATATTGTCCTGAAAGTGATAATCAGTGTTTCTGTAGCACTGTATTCGTAAATCCGTATGCCATAAATGTAAACTGATATGGAGCTTAAGACATACTGAAAGTAGGGAAATCTGGCAGTAGAACCTGAAAGCATTTAAAAACCACTTGATTTGTTTTTTCTTTTCAGACTGTAAGCAAGTTTATGTTGACAACTTTTTTTTCTTACTTTTCTTGTGGGGATTGATTATGCTTTCATGCTCAGCTTCTATGGCTAATGGCCCTTTTGAATTTTAGTTACTCTCTTGTGCCCAGAGATCTGTCAACAGATCTGTCAACCTTTCTTTATTATCCTCTTCAAGGAAGAAAGTCGTTTTTCCTGGGTGCTTAGCTCTTTCTGAGTGCTGTTTTCTGTATGGTACTTTCTTTACCAGATTCAAGTTGATTTACTATCTTAAACTACTTTCCTGTTACCAAGAAAACAAAAGTACTGTTGGGAAGGGTAAATAAATAAAAAGCACATGTTGGTTCATGCACCTACAATGGTATTTGGATTTCTCACTTCATTTACCTCCATCACAGTCTCTATCACAGCTGTGGATGGGCAGACTCTCCCGCTCATACAAAATCACAAATTTCTGAGCAACATTACAAAAACACCAAACAAGCAAAGGAAAACCACTCAAATTCCCCAAACTCACAAAATACTGATCAGTTTCAGATTCTTTGTAAGGTAGAGTTTCCTGCCTGTAAATTTGTGTTGGCAAAGATCATTCATCAACCATATCTGACTCTTAATACAGGCATATGTAAGTAGTGGAGGTTATAGCATGAGTTCTGGACGTAGTAGTGTGACAGCTCTGAAATTTGATAGCAGTAATGCTTTGTGACTCATGGATTTCTACTTAGGTTCATGCACCTGATATTGTCAACACAGAGCTTGAAAACTGAACCTGCAGGGAATGTTTTTATGAATCGCTGAAAGGGAAAGCAATGAAATGCTGTGAAGTCTCAGTGGCAGCTGTGATTCATACCTTCTGATTAAAGCATTGCAGGGCATGTTGTGCAACATTATGCAGACAGGATCTTTGATATGGAAATGCAGAAATAAATTACCTGAAGGAGATGTAGTTTTAGTGGGCTGTTGTTTTGAGGGCATGGCAGTTGGTTTCAGAAGTTAATTTTTTTTCATTTGGAGCTCTCTACTTTGTATTCTACATCTGACAGTTTCCTTGTGTTTCCTTTTTCAGGAAAAACCAGGACAATATTTGTATGTGCTTTCTGTGTTGGAATAGGAGCTGAGAAGCAGAAATAGAGAACATGTTGGAAACAATTGGTAATTTTTTTTTTTTTTTTTGCTTAATTATAATTTCTCACTGTATTTGTCAGATGTATTGTGCAGATGTAATAGTTACAGGTTATTGGTGTATATAAATGAGGTGGGTTTTATGACAAATGCTTGGCAATTTTTTGTTTGTTTGCTTTTAGAATTAGGAAACAAAAAGATGTCATTTATTTAATTAATTTATTTTTTTCCCTAGTTGTCTTTTTTAAAAGACTAGAAAAAAAGACCTTTTAAAAGGTCTGTGTGGAAGAAGACATCTTTTTAGGGGTATTCTTGTTTGATTTTATTTGCAGTTGCCTATAGCCACAATTCCTGTACTGAATTTTAATGAAAAATTTTTACTTTCTTGCAACCTAGTAATTAATGGAAGAAAGAAAAAAGCCAACAAAAGTAACAGCCATCTTATTATTTGCCTTCTGCTTTGTGCTCTTCTCTGACTTCGTAATTCATTAAGACATATTTGGTTCAGTTCTGAACAAAAACCCTTATAGACCTCTGTATTTTGAAAAAAAAGAGGTATTTAATAAAATTTATGTGCTTTCAGTATGGCTGTTTCTGAACTGCCACTGACTTGAGTGAATGTTGCTACAGATACACATCGGGCCCTCCAGGCTGTGGAACGCTTACAGGCAAAGCTTCGGGATCGAGGTGACATCGCAAATGAGGAAAAACTGAACTTACTGAAATCAGTGCTGCAGAGTCCGCTTTTTAATCAAATTCTCAGCCTTCAAACTTCCGTTCAACAGCTGAGAGATCAGGTAGGAAAATTAGCCTCCCGGACACAAGAGGAAAGTGTAAGAACTGTATGTCCTTTTGCATGGTGAATATTGAAATTAATTAAAGATCTGATTAAAAGCTTTGGAGAACAAAGGAGGACACACCTAGTTACATTTCTGGGCTTTTATTATGTCCCATCAAACATAGAATATGCATACGTTTTTTTACGTACATGCTTGTAAGTTATTGTGTGCAGTGGGGGGGAAATGATGATATTGGGTCATAAGTTAATGTATCGCCTACTGCCACTGTCTTTGAAAAGGAGGTAATGTGTTTTGTTTGTTCTTTCATTCATTCTTATGGAATACTGGCTTCAGAAGATGCATTTATATTTTTCTTTCTATAAGAGATTGAAAAGAAGCAAGATGTCCTACCTCCTTTCCAATTGCTCAAGAATTTAAGTATCACTTTTCTACCTTTCTTCAGAGGGGGCATCTTATTTTTATTGGCATAATTATGTATTGTAGAATCAGTAAGATTGGAAAAGACCTCCATCAAATCCAACCATAAGCTGATGATTATTTGTTATTGTTATAACCCTGTAACTTGCTAACCTGCTTTTCACATACAGCCAGCTCCCACAGAGCTATTCCTTATTCTTTAAGTATAGCCAGAAATGCTTCTTACAGGCTTCAGGTCAGTTTAGATGCTTTCAACAGCGTGAAGCAGGTGGAAAAAGAAACCTGTTTTTCTTTGCATAATGTATATTCTCATCACTCTCTGGTCTGAAGTGCCGTGTTCTGTAACAGTGGAATGTGCAACATTTGAGCTCCTAAAACATACCTCATGAGGGCAAACTTAGCACATGTGGCTAGCAGGGAGAAATGGTGAAGCAGAAGGAGGGATACTCTGCATGTTGACCTTATTGAATAGTGGACCTGCATCTTGTCTCTTGATAGAGTGTATCTGGCAAGAGGAGCCTTTGTGCTCCTGAGGTTGCGACAGCTGCATGGCACTTTACTGTTCCCTGTAGATTATCTTGAATATCTATTTTACACTAACAAATATGGTATTTGTTACATAAATGGTGGTGTGGTGTCTGCAGTGCCATACATGACTATGTGTAGGGTTGGTTGTTTTTATTTTTTTAATTTTGCAGTTTTTTTTATATGTGATGACATATAAATTTGGAGTGATTAAAAAGGTCTTGATGAAAAGCTCTTCTGAGAGGTTCTTTGAGGCTCTGTAGTTTGGGAACTGACATCCAAAAACATGCAGTTAATTCTGTGGTAATGTCTGTGGGTTTGTACAGTCCAAAAACAAGATATCCCTGAAGCACTAGCATGTGTTTGCTGAAAAGGTAGATCAATTTTCGCTTACTGACAATGTTTTTGTTGTTAAAAAATACTTGTTTTTCTAAATTCAACCTAATGAGCCACTACCAATATTCTATAGTTAATTTCAGAAATGTATTTAAAAAAAAAATAAAAAAATCATTTCAACTGCAGCCCTAAACCCACAGGTTTTTTATCTGTGCAGTAAATTCAGTGGACTGCACACATACCCAGTCTAGCTGATAGAACTAGTTGTATGTGAATTTCTTTATGCTTGTATAAACATCTGAATATGCAATTACAAGTTTCCATTCTCAAATTTTTGTTATCTCTTTAGAGAGTGTCCTTTTTTTTTCCTGTTTTTTTTTTTTCCCCTACTGTGTAACATGAAATTGTCTGTTTCTTCTCTGCTTTATATAAATGCCTACAAATAATCTTGAAACAAGCCAAAGAATAAAATAATGAAATAGTTATTTCAGAAGACCAACTTTGTTAGTGTTTTCAAAGTTGCAATTTGCTAAAGTTCAGGGCCACTCTTCAGTTTTCTTTTCATATCTGGAAAGGCATTGTGCTCTTGGAACTCTTAAGTTAGTGAAAGCAGCAAGGCTTGTGAAATGGTGCTGAGTAGTGCAGTGGATGGTTGTTACAGTCTCTATCTGCTGCAGACTGAGGTCACTAAATTTCTTGCATGTGCAACAGGCTATTCTAAAAGTTGAGCCAGGGTCTGTCTGTTAAGGTGTATTGTAAGTGACAGTCTGTTAAATTGTTAATGTGCTTTTAATAAGTGTAGAGTTCTTAAAGAGCTCCAAGACTACTGCAAAATTCTCAGGAGAAAACCCTCTGTCAAGAAAGTATAGGTGTGAAAAAGAAGATGGGAGTAGAGAAGAAATGATGGCAATTAATTTTCTTAATTGAACTGATTAATTGTGAGTGTTCCAACAGAGATTTGTGGGCTGATGGTGGTTTCATAAAATTGAGGGAAAGACATATTTCTGTCTTGAGGCACAGCATCTGGAATCAGAATCATTATGGTAAAAGACCACTAAGATGATGTAGTCCGACCATCGACCCATCACCACCAAGGTCACTAAGCCATATCTCTAGGTGCCACATGTAAATTTTTCTTAAACACCTCCAGACATGTCCACTTCTCTGGACAACCTATTTCAATGCCTTACTACACTTTCTAAGAAGAAATTTTTCCTAATATCCAGCCTGGAAGGCATAAAGATAACTGTGAGATCATCTTCTGTTTGTTCAGATCTGGAAAATGACCTGGCAATTTTGTAAACATCTGTTATGTTTTCCTAAGATGTAAGTACAGAGTTCTAGCATTCAGATACAATGGTTGCTACTGCCATTTTTATAGTCTAAAGTGCTCGGTTTCCTCCTTGTTTGTTTTTTTTTTCCCTAGATAAGGGATCTTTTAAACATCTAGAGGGTATCTGAGAAATGACTATCTCTGTACAGACACTTCTTCAGATTTGCTCTCTTGTTTTTCCTTTAAGCTTCTGTGTGTTAACTGGGAACTGATTCCCTTAAGTATTGATGTGTGCTTAACAACAGCCTTTTGAGTTTGCGTTTTTGTTCAGTGGGGAGTGTAGGCTGAGTGGTATGTTGCTTCATTTGTATGTTGCTGAGGCAAAATGCAGAAGTCAGCAAGTCTGATGCTTTGCTGCCTATTGGCAGGTGTTTTAACAATATAGTGTTTTTTTTTCCTTAGATGAGCAAACAGGATTTATTTACTCTGCAGATTTATATCTGCAGATTTAGAAACTTGAGTGGGAAAAATCTAGGAATGTTTAAAGAATATTTGATAGAGAATTGCTCTCCTGACTTCACCTGTCACTTGAGTTGAAGAGCACTGAAGCAGGGAGATTTTTTTTCCTCTTTCTTAGCAACCATACTCTTCTGTGAATGTTTTCAGCTTTTGAAGAGCAGTCTTGCTGTTGGGAGTTGAGAGACTGACAAAGAGTAGCAGAAATGGTGATATTTTGAATTTTCTAGGTCTTTCAGCAGTATTTTCTATATAAAAGATACTAAAGAAAACAGTGCTGGCAAACATTGTCTACCACCTCTTTTCCTTTCCGTCTCTTGCTCATCCACTGCCTCCTTTTCTCCTTCTCTCTCTACCAGAACAAAAAATCCTTTGGCTTGGCTACACTCCTCACATGCTTATTTTTTAAAAAAATGTATTGTTATTGTTTGCTTTATACCCCTGTGAGGACAGAGCTCTGGGGGGGGTGAAGACAGTTACCAGGAGTGCTTCGAAGCGCTGCTGAGGAGTAGGGTTCTGCATGTATTACTGCTGCTTGTTTTGCAGGAAACTTAAAGGAGGTTTTGGTGCTGCTTTCACAGTGTTTTTGTGCATACTGCCTTCTCCTTTGGAGAAGAATTTGGGGCACTTCAGGAGCCTCCTTCAGGGAGCCTGCCAGCAGGTCCTCGCCCGCCACTTCTCACACAGGGTTGCTGCAGGGCTAACGTGTGCTCTGATGCTTCTGATATTGCTTTGCTCTCACTGACTTTTTTGATGCTCAGCACACAGATGTATTCAGTGAAATGTATCCTCATTGTGTATGTAGTGACGCTAAAATGCAGATAAAGGAAGAATTTGTTCTTTTTTGTTTTTAGCAATGATGATTGCATAGCTTTGAAGGCTGATAAGGTAACAGGCATGACTGGAATAGTTTCATTTTTATTAAAAGTGTTTTGAACGGCCAAATGTAAGTGCTGTTTGATTACATTCAGCATTTGTCTGCAGGATTATGATATGGACTTCATCGTGCTTAAAAATTTTATCCTTGTCATCTTTTTGCTTATGCCACATTATGTCCATATATTGCAGATGTTATGCACAGCAAGGAGGAAACCAATCAGACAATTATCATTGGCCAAATTATAAAACAAAGCAATATTCTTTTGTACAGTACTTACATGATTGCATTTCCATAAAGCTATTTCTCCAGGGTAATATGGTGACTTTATTATTGCAAAGCAGTGCAGCTTGCATTTTTTGAAAATTCTTTCTTGAAACTACAATAGCATTATCATCCTGAGATTTCAATGTGTGGCTTATTGCTCCTGTAGAACTGACCAATGCTTCAATGATTAGCAATAATATACACCAGTTCTTCCTAGCTGCTACAAGCTATAAGCCTATATCTGAAGGGAGAGGAGGGAGGAAAGTTTTTAATTTGTCTGAGGATTCTAATATTTTACCTCTTGAAGTCATTATAAATGCCATTTTATAATGGTAGTGATTTTAGAGCTTGTGTATGTTTATTTTAGAAGAGAAAATGAATCTAAAGTTTTTTTTCATGCATACATACATACACAAAACTTCACTCTGTTAATGGCTTGGTAATTTTCTTAAAGCTTTCATCACAGTTCAGAAGCTTCCCTTGTTAACCCATCCTCCACTGAATGCATATTTCTTTAAAGGAAAAACAAGGTGAAAAAATGAAATGTTACTGATAATTATTATAGAACAGTTGGGATTTGATACTACGTTATAGTTTGCTGTAGTCATAGTTTTACTTGAATGTTTGAGATTAACTTTTTCAAATTTGTATTGAAATTGGTATTATAGGTGTTCAGTATGTCAGCTGTCATGCAAATAGAAGCTATCCAGTGTCTTCAGAATCATCGAGTTAATAATTACTAATGGAAAAACATCTGAGAAAAAACATGAACAACTTCCATCTCAGCACTTGTTGGAAGGTAGAAGGAATACAGAAGTTCATTTAGTTCTCACACCTTTGCAGTAGTTTACTAGCTGGCTCATAAAGTGTACAGAAGAGACGGTGTGTCAGGCTGACAAAGTGAGCACTGTTTTGGTGATTTGAATGAGATTTTGGCTATGGAAACAAATGATGTGGCTCTAAAATATGAATATTTGATCTGTTGCTACTTCTGTTCTAGCAACAGGATGTGAAAGTTTTCTACCAGAGAGAAAAAAAGTTAATATATATCTGTGGAAAATTATGTGTTTTAATGAACACTGCACATGTAAGAACTCTTCAAAATTACTTAAAGTAGAAAACGGTGATACTAGTCATGTGTTTTAATGTAAGATAACATGGTCATCTTGACTATTCTGCTGCTTGAACATTAGAAACAGAGAAGCTATCTACCTAAAGTGATACTCTGCTAAGCAGTTCTAGCAAAACCTTCATAGAACTTTGTGTGGGATGCACATGCAGTTCCTCTCTGTACTGAAGACTGTGTAGTACTGGATGCTGAATGGATGAGAAGGATTTCAGATTGAAAGAGAATACGTATTACAAATGGTAGTGAGGGGTACATATTTTACTTAATTTTTGAGGTGCAGCTCTATTTTTCTTTGCTGTTTATGCATGTAAGCAGGTAAGTGCTGTATTCTATATCTGAGCAAGCTAATACCATAGTATCTTTTCATCATTCATGTCTTGTTAAACTGTTTTATTTTAGGGTTGGGATAGAATTACTGAAGCTTTCTTGATTTATATGTTTATTTTGTACGTGACCTGATTTTTCCAGAATTGTGTATTTCTCACTACACTTGTATGTATAAAGGAGCCTTCCAGAAACAGGAAGGACATTACCATTCTGTCCAGAGAGGGCTTTAACAGATTGGGATTGCTTTTATACTAGAAGTGTGCAAATCATGGTAAAATGGAAAAGTTCTGAGAGAAATTAATGGAAAAATCTGGACTTACAGACAGTAAGGTGGGCGTGGAATCACAGAATTGAAAGGGTTGGAAGTTACCTCAAGAGGTTGTGTCCAACCCCTCTGCTAAAGCACCTTACAATAGGTCACAAAGATAAGCATCCAGACAGATCTTGAGTATCTTTGGAGCAGGAGACTCCATGACCTTTCTGGCAACCTGTTCCAGTGCTCTGTCACCCTTACTTTAAAGGTGTTCTTCCATGTGTTTGTATGGAACTTTCTGTGTTCAATTTTTAGGCCACTATTGTGTCCTATTGCTGGACACCACCAAGAAGAGCCTCCCACCTCCCTATAGATATTTATAAAGATTAATCAGATCTGCCCACAGTCTGCTTTTCCTCAAGCTAAAGAGACCTGGGCCTTTTCTGGCCTTTTCTTATACAAGAGATGCTCCAGGACCTTTATCATCTTTGTAGCCCTCCATTGGATTCCTTCTAGGAAATGCCTGTCTTTTTTTGAACTGGGGAGTCCAAAGCTGAACCTCAATGAGTCCTAAATGGGGCAGAGTAGAGGAGGAGGATCACCTCCCTTGACCTGTTGGCCATGCTCTCTTTAATGCACTCCAGGATACCATTTTCCTACTTGGCCACAAGGACACACTGCTGGCTCATGGTGTCTTGTTTCGATTATCAGTGAGAGAAGGTTCTATGATATATGTATACCCAATGTGAGATTAAGAAACAACAGGTCAAATCGTAGCCCAATCAATTTATTACAAGTCCTAGTCATTAAGGGAGATGGGGAAGGGAAAGCAATAGAAGGCAAGAAGGCAATAGGAGAGATGGGCAGTAAAAGCAAAGTCTACTGTCTCTGTAGGTCTGTAGGAAGCAAGGGGGAGATAGTTACCGTGATAGTCATTCTCTTCCAAATGCAAACAGCCCCAAAGAAATGCTTTGTCCACAAATGATGTTGACTGCCACACAGCAACATCCGCCTCTCATCTCCTAGATAAGTCAGGGTCTTGTCACAAGAAATGCCTCAGATGGCAAACTTTGAGCCAAAAACAAAGAAGTATTCTCACATGTGGTCAACCTGTTGTCCCCCAGAACCTGAATCACAGAATCACAGAACTGTAGGGGTTGGAAGGGACCTCCAGAGATCATTGAGTCCAACCCCCCTGCCAAAGCAGGTTCCCTACAGCAGCTCACACAAGTAGGTGTCCAGGCGGGTCTTAAATATCTCCAGAGAAGGAAATTCCACAACCTCCCTGGGCAGCCTGTTCCAGTGCTGCAGGCTCTTCTTCACAGAGCTCCTTCCCAACAGGTTGTCCTCTAACTTGTCCAAGTGTGTGTGATTTATTCTTGTTTATTCTTCCCCAAGTGCATGACTTTATACTTCCCTGAGCTGTGCATCCCTAAACCTCTAGGTGGGGACTGGGGTGGTCTCCCCCCCCCCCCCCACTGCGAGGACAGAGCAGGTCCAAGACCGCCTCATGAGACTGAATGTGCACAAGTCTATGGGGCCGGATGGCGTGCATCCCAAGGTTCTGAAGGAGCTGGCTGAGGTGGTTGCTGAGCCTCTCTCCATCGTATTTGAAAAGTCGTGGCTGTCAGGTGAGGTTCCAGATAACTGGAGGAAGGGTCACATCACTCCCATTTACAAGAAAAGGAGCAAGGAGCACCCGGTGAACTACAGGCCAGTGAGCCTCACCTCTGTGCCCGGGAAGATTGTGGAACAGATCCTCCTGGACGACATGCTTGATCACATGAGGAATGAGCGTGTGATCCAAGACAGCCAGCACGGCTTCACCAGGGGAAGTCACGCTTGACCAATCTGGTGGCCTTGTATTATGGAGTGACAGCATTGGTCGACAACGGAAAGGTGACCAATGTCATTTACCTGGACTTGGGCAAGGCCTTTGCAATGGTCCCCCACCACATCCTTATCTCCAAATTGGAGGGATGTGGATTTGATGGGTGGACCACTTGATGGATAAGAAACTGGTTGAAAGTCTGCAGACAGAAGGTGGTCATCAATGGCTCTGTGTCCAGCTGGATGCCAGTAACAAGTGGTGTTCCCAGGGGTCTGTCTTGGGACTGGTGCTCTTTAACATCTTTATCAATGACATTGATGATGGAATTGAGTGCACCTTCAGCAAGTTTGCTGATGACACCAAGCTGAGTGGTGCGGTTGACACGGTGGAAGGAAGGGATGCCATTCAGAGGGACCTCAACAGGATGGAAAGGTGAGCCCAGGTGAACCTGATGAGGTTCGACACGGCAAAGTGCAGAGTTTTGCACTTGGGCTGGAGGAATCCCAGGCATCCATACAGACTGGAAGGAGTGGTCCTTGAGAGCAGCCCTGCAGAGAAGGACCTGGGGGTCTTGATAGATGAAAAACTTAACATGAGCCAGCAGTGTGCTCATGTAGCTCGAAAAGCAAATAGTATCCTGGGCTATATCATTAGAGGGGTGGCCACTGCTGGCTCACGTTCAGCTGAGTGTTGACCAACACCCCCAAGTCTGTTTCCTCTACATGGTCTTCCAGCCACTCTGCCCCAAGCCAGTAGTGTTGCCTGGGGTTGTTGTGGCCAAAATGCAGGAGCCAGCATTTGATCTTGTTGAACTTCGTCCCTTTGGTCTAGCGCAGCTATCCAGCCTGTCCAGATCACTCTGCTGGGCCTTCCTTCCCCCGGGCAGATAGACACTTTGTGCAAATTTGGTGCCATCTGCAAACTTACTGAGGGTGCATCCAGGTTATCAGAGAAATTGAAGAAGACAGGCCTTAGGCGCACCATTTGTGACTGTTTGCCAGCTGCATTTAATTTTCTTCACCACCCTTCTAGCCAGTTCTTTACCCATCAGACTGTATCTGTCCAGGCCATGGGCTGCCAACTGGAGAATACTGTGGGAGACAGTGTGAAAGACTTTGCTGAAATCAGGCAGATTCATCCACCAGGCAGGTCACTCACAGTGGAGATCAGGTTGGCCAAGTAGGACCTGTCTTTTATGAACCCATGCTGCCTAGGCCTGATCCTCTGGTTGTCCTGCACATGCCATGTGATCTCCCTAAAGATGGTCTGTTCCATAACCTTACCTGGTACTGAGGTCAGGCTGACAGGTAGTTCCCTTGAATCCTTCTGGTAGATTGGAGTCACTTTGGCAAGCATCTAATCCTCTGGGACTTTTCCAGATGACCAGGAATGCTGATACATGATGGAAAGATGATAGGTGATTGTTATATTTCTTAACTTTTTATTTGTTTGTTTGTTTGTGTACTTCTGGAGTCTATTTATTTCTAGAGTCAAATTTTGCTCTTAGAAGTCATTAAAAAAAAAAATAAAATCTTTTTTCTCCCTCTTTTGTCTGGGAAGATGACTATGCACTCTGTTCAAAGCTGGTTTTCATGCACACATGAGTTTCACAGAGCTGATGGCAATATCAGTGACCCTTCTTGCTGTTCTGGCAGGTGAAACTTCAAGTTTCTGCCACATTAAATAGATGTCAAGACAGACTACTGTTGTGTTTAGAATTGTACTAAATGAAATCTAAGTATTTAATGTATTTTTCTGAAGGTTTAATCATTCCTACTGAAGCGTGCATAATATGAAATCACCAAAGTCTTCAAAGGCTTCATGGAGAGGTTTTATGAGCTGTCGCCTCTTCATGGAGAAGAATCATTTTGTTCGCACAGTGCTGTTGCCTTGTTTAGACTAGTGTTGCTTGCTTTCCTGATGAAGATGATGATTTCTCTTCTTACTCTTTCCACCAAGCAAAATTTGAATATGATAATTTTCAGCAGGCTTGGTAGTTAAGTGTGTTTTTTTTTTTTTTTTTCTGCAATGAGCACAGAAATTTGGAAAATAAACACATACCTGACTGATCAAAACTTGTGATACCATATCTCTGGGGTGTGGCCCTTGAGTTTACAGGAAGCGGTTTGAATTTGTATCTCATTCACTTTAATTGCTGTGACAATTTGAAAATGTTTTTAAACAGAAGTAGTATGAGGCATGCTAATTACAATGGTATAAAATGTTTTTATAAATAATGATTGTACCCATGATAGCTGTATAGGAAGGAATATGGCAGGAGAATGTGTTGCTAGATTTGAAGGTGGAGGAGAGCAAAAATTAAGCATGTTAATTGGCCAAGTTCAGTGCAAACCTTTATACATGGAAGTCACTGACACTGGGAATGTGAAAGTGAATTAATCTGTAGCGTGGGCTCCAGCTGATGAGAAAACACAGTAAAGCACGGGCTTTCTTAGTTTTATATCCACACGTACAACCTAAGGGAGATCAGACTGTTCTTAAATGCACTTACTGTGGAACAGAATTTACCAGTCTGTTCTTTACAGGTTTGCAAAAATGACTGTATGCTTTTAAAGAAAGTTTATGTGTGTATGTTTTAAGTATTCTGATTTGTCTGAAATGTAACAAGTAGTTCTTCCTGAACTTGGCCAACAGAACATAGTCACTGCAGTGAAAGTCACTTGAGTTCAAAAGTGCACTAGTTTTCCATTTTGTTATGGCCAAGAAGGCTTGATGCTGTTGAGATTTTCTTTCCAATGTTACCTTTTATTATTCTGTATCTTGATACTTATATCCAGACAGATAGGATATTCAACAAATGACCTTTGTTCTGATACATTTTCTTGAATCACCTAGGTGAGAGGGAGTTTTGTGGTGAAGAGTTATACTGATAGCTTTAGGAGAATAATTTAAAGGCAGTAACCTAAACAGTTGAAACCAGTTTAGTGGCTATCTTAGATTACGTTCTCAAATTGAGATTATTTTTCTTGATCTTTGAAATTTAGAAAGAAGGCTTTGAGGACAGAGAATCAATTTTCTCTCTGTTGTACAGATTGCTAGAGTTTTTGCACTGTGAGTCTGTTACTTACTGTTTCTTGAGGGCAAAGTAAAGTGGCCCTAAAGTGAGGTTAGTATGTCACGCATGCATGAAACTGATGTAAAGTAAAACAGTCCCTGTTGATAGTAAACAAGAAAGTGAAGCAATGGGTAACTGAGGGCTTCTTCTCCTGAGCTTTATGTATTTGTATAAAGTAGTATCTCTGTTCCCTCATTCCCAGACATTCATTGGATTGGCCATTTGAGAGCTGCATGAAATTAGGTTATTTACTAGGTCTGTGCAAGGTAGGTAGGTACTTCTCTTATTTTCTGCTGTAACAGAAAGGTATTGTCAGATCTGTCTGTATATGACTGGTTTTCAGATCAGCCTGGTGACACTGGAGTTGCTTGGTAATTTTGTTTGTAATTCTAAAGTGTGGAATGTCACGGAGACCGCCTTAGTATGTAATGGTGGAGAAACCCAGACTGGTGAAATTTCATTCAGATCATTGTTTCCTACATCATAGATTAGGTTTCTTTTCATGCATCAAAATGTGCGTGCTTTTTTTTTCTTGTAAAGTAATTGAACAATTTGCTTTCCAAAAGCTTTGCAGCATAGAAAAAGCTTGTTCAGTTGTTTACCACCAGCGTTAGTGTACTTCAGGCTGCTATTTTCACCTTCTGTCATGTTTTAGCTAATGATTTACAACTGTCATCAACTACAAATATATATATTTTTAATTTTTAAATAATATTTCTAAAGTCAGAAAATGGGATTTATAATATTTTTTAAAAGCTATTAACCAGTCATGATGCTTTATGGTAAGTAGGAAGAACTCTGGTGTATCCTTAAATGTGTTGTTATTAATCTTTTTCAGGTAAATATTACTCCTTCTGTACATTCCACTAGTGAATTCCCTCAGCTTCTCCACCATGGTGTGAATACAGGGTCCTTACCGCATAATGAGTCATATTTGTTGGCTCAGCAGAATGGCAGCCCAGCTGATGTGTTGGAAGCATCAATCAGATCCATTACTCCACAGATTAATGGGAAATCCACTAGTGATGACTTTGAGCAACTGATCAGAAGTATGTCCCAGGTAACCATATTTTCTGCTAATCCTCAAATGTGGCAAAAGAGTAACATACTTCCTATAAAAAACAAAACAAAGGTAACCTTTTAATGTGAGAAGCAGTTGGTACATGAGAAAACAGTATTGGAAAAGTAGCCTTGATGTTGTTTCTGCTGATACTGTCTTTAGCTGGGCAGTATGACACTCATAGATCTGAATGCTGTTGTCTTTCGGTGGTCACTGATGCACATATGTAGGATATGCTTTGATATAGCATGCTCTTGTGTACATAACTAATTAAAGCTAATTATGTCATTGAAAATAAGATGAGAAATTCCTTTTTCCTTTCTGACCTCGCTGTGTGGTGTTCTGTAATCTTACTATGATTCTGTGGTAGGCAGAAGTTGTATGTGAATCAGGTTGTGGCTGAGAATGGCTGTGCATCTGTTCTGGAATTTTTCTAATTAACCTTTGAAAGAGCTGGATATGGGAAGTCTTCTGATGTTCTAGAAAGCCTTTTGCACACTTATGCTTTTTCTTTGAATTCCATCCTTTTATTTCTTGTCCTGCATCAAATTTGTCCTATACCCTCTGAGATTGTACATTGTGAATATCCTAGTTTTGTGACTCTTGAACCTGAGCTCTATACTGAACTGATTTTTCCTGTTTTTTTCTCTTCTCTCTCAAATCCTTAGTAATAATTACCACGCTGATACGATAGTTACATTTCAGAACTGAATAACTGTGTTTCACTTACTAACTTTATGTATCCTTGCCCAGTTGTAGAGGTCAGATTGAAAATTCATTTAACAAATTGTTTACCACATTCACTAATTCTGCTCTTTGACACTTTTAATATCTGTACCCTTTTATTTCTTCTGCTTAACAGGGTCGTCCTGTTGAGACAATTGAGCTTATTAAGCCTATGAGTGGTGGCCTGGGCTTCAGTGTTGTGGGGCTCAAGAGTGAAAACAGAGGAGAATTAGGAATATTTGTGCAAGAAATCCAGGAGGGAAGTGTGGCACATAGGTAAGATGACAACTGAAATATTGTACTGTGCCAGGTGTTAATGTCACACTACAGTTGAGTTTATATATTTGTGGTATGAGCATGTGCTTCACTTGGCACCTTGAGCCATGCAGCCTAGCATTACTCACTATTACAGTTCTTACAGTCATGATCAGAAAGATCAGAAAGATCCTGGTAGTAATAAATATTTCAGAGCCCTCTGGCAAATAGTTCAAGTTCACAAATAAAATATTATATGTTAAAGCCAAATAGCATTTTTTTGTGAATGTTGTTGACTACTTGTAATATAGAAGCTGGTGTAATATGGATTCTTATGCGCAGTACTGCCCTTTGTTTTGTAAAGCACTGCCAGTTTAGGATGCTGAAGACGTGGCCAGTGTCTCTGCTTGGGACAGTGTGTTGTGAAACAGGTAGAAGCAGTGAAGGAGGCAGAGGGCAACTTAACTGTATAAAGCCTACACAGACCATTTGAAGTGGGTCTAGGGAAGGGCTTGGTATGTAGTTTTACAGTAGTGCTTCCTTTGTCAGAAAGTGAAGAATTATTGTATGATTTATTCATGCCTTTTTTTCTCACTTAAAAGGGATCTATTTTATGATTTTTTTTTTCCGGTTTTTCTCTGGTTTTTCCTTCCCCTTCTTTTTTTTTTTTTTTTTTTTTTGTTTTGTTTTGTTTTGTTTTGTTTGTTTGTTTGTATGAAACAAAACTAGGTACCATAACATCTTGATGGAAGTGTGTTCCAGTCAATGGTTTGATGAATATTCAGAATGGGTGCACTCAACGAAGTAGAGCAGTTGGTCTGTTAGGCAGGAGGCTCAAAGTTGGGAATATACATAAGTTCCCAGGCAATGGTTGGGAGTGACTTGAGATCTAATATGCTTAGTCTCGGATGGAGGTACAGGGAGAAGAAAGGTAGCTAGGGGGTAGGAGCCAGGGGAGAGTGGCAGAAGGATTAGCTTCAAAGGAAGCAATCACCAGGGTGCTGCATCAGCTCCTTTCAGCAGAACTGCAGGGAAAGATTAAAAAGTAGTTGAAATAGAGAAGAGGATATTGAAAGTACTGGAAAACTGTCAAAATATTATAATTGCTGTGGCAACACTTTTTTGATTTTTCTTGTTTGGTTGGTTTGTCACCCCCCTTCCCGGTTGATGCATATGTGACAGAGATGGAAAGCTGAAGGAAGCAGATCAAATCCTTGCTATTAATGGACAAGCCCTTGATCAGACAATTACACATCAACAGGCTATCAGCATCCTACAGAAAGCAAAAGATAATGTCCAGCTAGTTGTGGCCAGAGGCAATTTTCCTCAGCTCATCAGTCCTGTAGTTTCTCGGTCTCCATCTGCTGCTAGCACAGTTTCAGCCCATTCCAACCCGGTAAGTATAACCCAGGTGTGTGTATTCACTTCTGGGTGTGTATTGCTTAGATCATCTAATATTTGGGGATTTTTTATTGTAACTTGCACGTATATTTTTTCATCTGCAGATTTTTCTTCCAGGTATCTTTGTTGCACTTTGTCCCATGCAAAGAGTAGAAAATGCTTAGCCTTGCTGTGGGGGGTTGGACTCGATGATCTCTGGAGGTCCCTTCCAACCCCTACAATTCTGTGTGTGATTCTGTGTGTGTGATCTCAATGTTGGCCATACTCCTTCTGTCTGCCAAACTGTATCTTCAACATTGCAAATACAGCAGATTTACATTCCTGTATAAAGTTCTGTTTTAACATAGCAGTAAACAAGAGCTCTTTTTTCCTTTTGTGGGCAAAAATAAATTTCTGTGGAACTGCATACTAATCCACACAACCAGCTCAGTGGATACTTCTCTGCTCCTTTGTTCTGTTATAAGAGTAGGTCTCAAATAAAGCAATAGAGGAAGCTATCAAAATGCTGTAGGTAGGGGCACACTTTAGGACGCACAGAAGTCAGCTCTGCTGCTTTTGAAAGCTTTTACACATCTAGATGAAGAGAAGATAAATCAGAAGAACAGTAATGCTATGCTTCTCTCTTCCTAGTATCTTCCTCATGTAATGGCTGATACATTTTTGCTTCCCCCCAGGGTTGTATGTTTGGATCTCACTGTTCATTTATCTGTGAGTCTTCTTCAGGGTAGTCTGTAACTAGAGGTATATGGAACGTTCTATCAACTATTTTAGTGTATTTTAACTACTAGCATAAAACATTTGGTAACAGAATTTCAGAAGCCTTGCCTTATTGTTTCCTTATGTGTGCAGAAATATTGCAGATCAGATAACCCTTTCCTGTCAATGCACAGGATAGGCCTGCTTTCTTGCAGTATTTGTGTTGTGTACTTCTTTCTTTTTGTGATTACCTCTGTATTTCCCAAACGTCTTTTTGAAAAATGTTCCTTTAAAACATGCCATAGCTCATTCATTTTTTTTCTTATGCATGTTTTTTCTAGTCATTTCTAGTCATTTCCCTTAGTTTTCAGTTGCTTCTGAAAAGTAGTTTTTTCTTGAAGTCCTCCTTTTTTGTTTGGGATTTGTCTTGTTGTCTTTGGTTTATGTTAAGGCTGTGGATACCAAGAAGTATCATGTGGCTTATATTTGCAGTATCTTGATTTATACCAAAATAACACTTTATTTTTGAGGTCCTTCCTGATCGAACACCAGCTCTGGTTTTAAATTTTAGATGGGTTAATGATGTGTTTAGTGCAAGAACAAATCAATACCATGAACGTTCCAGTCATCTGTTCAGTACTGTACTGTGTGAGCTACCGTTTGTCTTTCAGAGCAGTTACACTTCTGCTGCAAAATGAAGCCTACAGTCAGAGTCATTTCAGTGCAGTGCTGCAGACAACTCAGAAAGCTTTGTTCACTGCACAGGGAGAAATTCTGTTAATGCATTACTTGCAATTTCTACTGCTGCATTTAGTCTTAGTCTTTGAATGGGGTTTATACTTTCTGATGTGTTTCGTGTGCCAGTGTGAATACGCGCATATTTGAAGGTTTTGTTTTCCAATTCTGTGAGGTTTCCTAGAAGCAGCAGTATTATTTTCTCACCGACAAGGAGGTGGAAAGTCATAGATAGTTGCATAAATTCTTTCAGCAGTCATTTTCAGGAGTGGCTAGACCTTCTTAACTGATGACAGCCCACTTACCTGATGACAGGATGTGTGGCCAAGGCACAAAGCTATGCAGTGGGATGTTCACATTGGACATTAGAAACAATTCTTTACTGTGAAAGTGGTCAAACACTGGGACAAACTTCTTAGCAAGATACTTGATTCCTTGTGATCATTAGTGTTTATGACACAGTGGATAATGCCCAAATTAATATGTTTTAACTTTTGCTTTGTAGGTCCCTTCCAACTGAACTGAACTTTTGGTTCTGTTGACTACCCTTCCTCCTACCTTTCTTTGTTTGAAACCATACTTGAGGAATAAGAGAAAATATTTAGAAGTGTTAATATGTAAATCCTTATTTTTATCGTTTGCAAATTTAATGTTTTTTTCTTTGAGGTGCACTGGCAGCATGTGGAGACCATAGAGCTGGTGAATGATGGCTCAGGTTTGGGATTTGGGATAGTTGGTGGAAAGTCAACAGGAGTGATTGTTAAGACCATCCTCCCAGGAGGGGTAGCTGATCAGGTAAATTCAACCAACCTTTCTATTTATCATTCAGTACAGTGTGAAGTTTCTCTTTACTTTTATACTCATACTAACTAGTGCTAGCTTTTTACTTTGAAGTATAGGAAGGAGAGTATATGGTGAATCTTCTCCTTAGTAAAGATTTATTTGGTGCTGGGAATCTGTGTGTTTGAATATAAAAGTTGAAGTAGTTTCCACATTGCTTTTTTACATCTACTGTAGGTTTGATACTGATGCATGTAGACCTCTAATTCTTTCATGAATATACGAGTTGTAATTCAAGAAGGCAGTAATCATTTTGTCCCCTCTGCCCATGCAGGTAGAAAGAATGGTGATTATACATCTCTCTGTTAGGTTTTCTTAAAGTTAGTGCAAGCGTCAGCCTTCATAAGTCTGCTTTAAAACACAGGCTGTGTAGCTACCTATTTGAAAGTGGTCATCAGAACCCATTTTGAGCTCGACCCTGAGCAAACAGACAAATTCATTTAGAGACACTTTAATACTTTCCTATGGGCTAAATTCTTATGAACATTGTTATTATTTAAATAGGAGAATAAAGCTAAATAAATAGAAGTGTGAAACAGTATAACTAACTGAATCACACTAAGAGAGAAGTGTATTTTAAGTTTTGCTTAATTCTGAGAGCTGTTTTTTAAATAGAATCATAATGCTGAGTATACCTTTTTATGCTGTGTTTGGAAATGAACTCTGGAATTCTCTAAACAACTGTAACATATTAGCAGGTGGTAGTCATAACTATGTGCATTTTTTTTCGTGCTTTGGTGACTATGTAAATAAAGAATGTCCAAGATATTTTTTGAGAAATATCTAGCAAAATTAGTGTGCCGTTAGGTAACACACTTGTCTTCTACCATGCTATGAGGATGTTGATTTGGTATTCAAATAGTCTCTAGTTCATATGCGTTACAGGTTACCATGTAGTCATTCCCTAATTTTATTATTTATGGGAGAAATTGCAGGGTGGTTACTTCACTGTTTATTTTTCCCATCCAGCATGGGAGATTATGTAGTGGAGACCACATTTTGAAGATTGGTGATACTGACTTGACTGGAATGAGCAGTGAACAAGTGGCACAAGTTCTGAGGCAGTGTGGAAATCGAGTGAAACTGGTAATTGCAAGAGGTCCTGTTGAGGAACCACCTCCACCAGCAGTCCCACCAGGTACTCCAGTACCCATCCCGACACCAGAGAAACAAGTAAGCAACAGTAAATATACTTGTAGCATACCTATACTTCAAACATAATTTTATTTTAACTTCTATTTGAATGTCTCTCATGCTTATGTTCTCAAAAGTCAGCATTTTTATTCTCAGTAGCAGTGTTTTTATCTTACTCTCTGGGAGATTTTAAATGTCATCAGTCCACGTTGCAAGGAACTGCATGCTTAAATCTTTCCAAGATGCAGGGTTGGAAATAAAGATATAACCTGAATAACTTCTGGATTAATTAACCCTTGGACTTGCTTGTGATTTTGCAGTAATACTTTGGAAAGTATCCATGTAATTTTTTCTTCAGAGCATGCTGTTTCTGTAACATCTCACAGTTCACTTATAATTTTTCTCTTCAGAATCATTTTTATTTCCATATCATCAGTTGACAGGCTGGAGAAGTGGGCACATGAGAATCTGATGAGGTTCAACAAGGCCAAGTAGAAGGTGCTGCACTTGGGTTGGGGCAATTCCAGGTATTTTTGCAAACCAGGAGAAGAAACCAGGAGATCTTGAGAGCAGCGCTGTGGAGAAGGACTTGGTGTCCTGCTGGACGAGAAGCTGGACATGAGCCAGCAGTGTGCATTTGCAGCGTGGAAGGCCAACTGTGTTTTGGGCTGCATTAAAAAAGGGGTGGAGAGGGAGGTGATTGTCCCCCTCTACTCAGCTCTGGTGAGGCCCCATTTGGAGTACTGCATCCAAGCCTGGGAACCCCAGTACAGGAAGGATGTGTAACTCTTGAAATGGGTCCAGAGGAGGGCCAGTAATATGATCAGAGGGCTGGAGCACCTCTCTCATGAAGAAAGGTTGAGGGAAATGGGTTTGTTTCACTTGGAGCAGAGAAAGCTCTGGAGTGACCTCTATGTGGCCGCTTGATATTTGAAAGGACCATATAAATAGAAAGGAGAATGACTGTTTATTTTACAAGAGTGGATAGTGATAGAGAGGACAAGGAGGAATGGTTTTGAACCAAGTCAGGGGAGGTTTAGGTTAGATATTAGGAGGAATTTTTTCCACTAAGAGGGTGGTGACACACTGGAACAGGTTGCTCAAGGAGGTTGTGGATGCTTAAGCCATTCCTCGTAAGTCTTCCCCTCTAGACCATTTGCCATCTTTGTAGCCCTCCTTTGGACTCTAATAGTTTTATGTGTTTTTTGTACAGTGATGCCCAAAACTGCACATAGTTACCAATGTGAGGTTGCACCAGTGCAGTGTAGAGCAGAACAGTCACTTCCTTTGACTGGCTAGAAATCCCATGCTTGGTGCACCTCAGAGTACAGTTGACCTCTCTGACTGCTTGAGTACACTGTGGACTCATATTCCAATTGCTGTCAACCAGGATCCCTGAACTTCTTTCAGCAGGGCGGCTTTCCAGTGTCTTATCCCTCAGTCTTTGTGTGTAGCCAGGGTTGCCCTTTCTGAGGTGTGGAATCAGGCCCATGCTCTTGTCAAACTTCAACCAGTTGGTGATTGCCCAGCTCTCTGATTCATCTAGGTCTCTCTGCAAGGCCTTTCAACCATTGATCGAGTCAGCGGTTCCTCTTAGTTTAGTATCATCAGCAAACTTGATAAAAGCGCCTTTTAGTCCTACCTCAAAGTCATTTGTGAAGATGTTAAAGAGAATTGGCTTTTAAGTGGAGCACTGGGGAACCCTGCTAGAGACTAGATGCCAGCCTGATGTAACTCTCTTTACTATAATTCTTTGGGCCCAACCTCTCAGCCAGTTGCTCACCCACCACATTAGGTTTTTGGCTAGCTATGTGCTGGGCATTTTGTTCAGTAGAATACTGTGAGAAACAGTATCAAAAGCTTTACTGAAATCCAAAAAGATACCAACTGGCTTCCCTTAGTCAGCTTGTCATAAAAGGAAATTAAGTTAGTTAAACAGAGCCTTCCCCTCATGAAAATGTGTTGGTTGTGACCAATGACCACGTTGTCATTTGGGTGTTCTTCAATAACTCCCAGCATAATTTTCTCCATAATTTCACCAGGCACTGAAGTGACAGGCTTGTAGTTACTGGGGTCTTCTTTCTTGCCGTTCTTGAAAACTGGAACAGTGTTTGCCACTTCCACTCAACCTCTTCCGTTTCCTAAGACCAGTGAAAAATAATTGAGAGAGGTCTTGTGATGATATTTGATCTGCTCTCTGGGAATCCTGGTATGAATCCCATTGGGCTCCGTGGATTTATATGCGTCTGATTCAAAATGGTCTGGGAGTTGATTGTTACCACAGTCACAGTCCTCCAAAATGGGGCATCTGCAGTCCCAGAGCCCACTGTCAGTGTTACAAAGGCAGAGAAGGCATCAAATATCTGTGCTTCATCTTCATCTCTCCCTTTTTTAAGGTGACAATTCTCATCAAGAAATGAACCAATGTTCTCTCTGCTCCTCCTTTTGTTGTTAACATATTTTAAAAACCCCTTTGTATTGTCCACTACAGTATTGGCCAGCTTCAACTCAAACTGAGCTTTAGCTGCACAGATTTTCTCCCTGCAAAGGCAAACAGTATCTCTGTAGTCTTCTCATGTGGCCGTACACTTTCTGCCTAAGCTCTAGAAGAAGCCCCCTGTTTCAGGCCTTCTGCCCTGCCTCCTTAACTTCTGATGTTTTGGAATTGCCTATTTCTTAGTTCTCAGGAGGTGGTACTTAAAAAGTGACCAGCACTGATGGGCTCCAGTGCCTTCAAAATGAATATCCCAGCTTCCTAACTAGTTCCCAGAGCAGTCTGGAATCTGCTCTCCACAAGTCTGGGGTTGATGTTTTTGTGGCAGTTTTCCTCCTATCACCAAAAAATTTAAATTTGACTACATCATGGTCACTTGGTCAAGATAGCCAGCAGTGAGGTCTTCTCTGTTCACAAGCAACAAATCTAGGAGGGCACCTTTCCTCCCTGGCTCCCTTAGTACCTGTACTAGAAAGGTGTTTTAGAAATCTCCTGGACTTGCTTGGATAAGATGTGTGGTGTCCCAGTTAATGTCTATCAAATTGAAGCCCTCCGTAAGGACAAGGGCAGAGGGCTCTCTTAGTTTCTTAGAAGCAATTCGCAATTCATCAGTATTACCTTCCTGCCTGGGTGGTCTATCGAGGATTCTCACAGCAATATCATCTTTATTTGCTTGTCTCTTAGTCCTTACCAGGTACTTTAATTATTTGTGAAAAGATATCTATGAAATTAATATTTGACTTGAGAAAGTCATTACCAAAGGCTCTCGACTGTATGTAATCACTAGCTGACAGCTCTATACAGTCCAGCCCCTGCATTGCATATGGCAGCACCACTCTGCTTCTCCTCCTCTGCCTGTCTCTTCGGAGAAGCCTGTAATTGTTCAGAGCACACAGGTCACAGGACTTTTCCCACTATTTCTCTTACAGCAGTGACATCATACCTTGGACTGACCCAAGGCTTTTCTCTCTTCTTAACTGTTCCTTACCTTGTATTCACCTTGCATTTCGAATGTGCTTCATTGTATCAAGTGCCTTGTGTATTAGACTGAAGCATCTCACTAGAATGCAGCCCTTCTGATTGTGGCATGCCATCTGATAGGTTATCACCAACATTGTAGGTGGACTTCAGCTGCTCTACTGGTCTCACACACAACTCCAGCCTGTAGGCTCATCTCTCAACAGCTGGGTTTTATCCTCTTCCTGCTTCAAATCTAGTTTAAAGCCCTTAATGTTTTGTCACATAATTATATGTAATTATAATCAGATACAATTAAATGTGAATATGTGAAATATGTGAGACAAAAAGGTGCTTCTGAGCCTACATATAGATAAAATTTATGCTTTGAAAAGAATTTTCCATTTTACTTTTTCCTGTTGTTCTTTAGATATATTCTCGCTAGCTACAAACTGCTTTTCAGATGCATCAAAATTAAAAAGCCTTCTTTAATAAATCCTTACATAACTGCCATTGTTTTACATTCTGTTTGTTGTAATGGGATCTGTGGAAAAAAACAGATATAACCACAACAGTCAGGATGAGTATAAGGTTAACTAAGATAGTTAATCTTAACATGCACACTTTCAGTCATTCTGGAGTCTCTTAAGAGGAGAGAGTGATGTCTCTGCTGCTGTCTCTGAAGCACTGAGGCATTAGACCATGGCTTTCCTGTAGATAAAATGAATAATATATGACCTATTAGTGATCTGTAAAGTGACAATTTGAGAAAGGAAGCTGAATTTTATAATTCATCTGTATATATTTTTGAGCATTTGCTTTTCTGTGGTTACACAATGAGGCCATTTGCAGGATATGTAGAATTTGATATACTGAAAAAAAAGCTGTGAGCCTCCAAGAGGCCTCATTTGTTTGCCTCCTTCATTTCCTTTGCTTTTAATACCTAGTACACCATTCCTGTCAGGAGCAGACTGTTTTAAAACTGCTTTTGCCTGCACAGAGGCTTCTTGGAGGAGGGAACACTCAATGATGCTGCAATCCTCAGCAAATTGAATCTGGGTATTAAACGTCAGTGAAGTGAAGGTGATGATGAAACACCTTTTCTTGATTTGTCTGCTTCCTTACAAAAACATAGCGGCCTAAGTCTGCATGATGCTCTTGTGAGAGCATATTGTTCTTCCAAAACTGTAAAGGGTAGTTAAAGCACTTGAATGTTATTTTTCCTCTGATTGTGTTTTTAGATGGAGTTTTTCAGATAAATAGCTGAAATCAGAAGTCAGATTCTCTTTTAGCAAATAGTATCATAGCTCTCCTGAAGTGTCTTTTCGTTTTTGGAGGGGTGAGGGGTGGGAAGGAAGAGAGAAGCAGGACAGCCTGTCTTACCATGCAAGAGGCAACATGAAATAGGAGTACAGCGGGTTCATTATAGATTTTTACTGTACTTACACATATATTTGAAATAGCTATTCGTAAGTACTGATGTCTGTATAAACATGTAGCCATGCACTGACACTTGTCAGCTATGGAAGTGGATAGTAAATACACACTTTAGATAGCTGAAAGATGGAAATTTCTGAAAAAAAGTGTTTTTTAATGTTGAGATTAAGATTTTTAAATTGTATTTTTTTTCTGTTATATTAAAGCATTACTACTGAAATGTGAATTTAATATACATTCTTCTGTAATGGATAATTTTATTAACAAAAAGTAAATGAATTCTTTGCTATGGTATTCTTTGTTGTGGACATCTGGAGGGGATGCAGTAGGTCTTAGTGGAGGTTGTCATTATTTAGCTAAGTGGAACTTCAATTGCTACTGTCTAAAAAATTTTTTTAAGTCTTCCAAAGAACAAGAAAAATAATTGCCTCAGTTAAATAGCTTTAATTCTGTTTTAAACTTGTATGCATAGGAAAAAATAGTTGTAGTTATTGAACAGGAATTTATACAAATAGGAGAAGAATGTATTTTTAAGATGAGAGTCTAAGATTGATTTTTAGGAAGTTCCAGAAAATCTGTAATCTACATCATATGGTATTTAAAAACAGTTTCTGTAACTTAGTGTAGAAGAGGTTTGTTGTTCAGTTTTTAAAATTCTAGTCATTTTTACTCATCAAATGATTTTATAGCCTGAAGAGTAATATCCTAGAGGCAAGAGTTGGAGAAGGCATGATTTGTGTTGCTTTATGGTTAAACATGTTGCCTATGCTTAACTTCTCTGTTTTTATGAGCAAAAATAAAGTTTATACCTTTTTTTTTTCTCTTCATGTCTATGTTTAATATTGCATGCTTTCTTAATATTTTTCTTATTAGACAGACACTTCTGTTGATAGTTGTGAAGAAGGAGAGAAGTTTAATGTGGAACTCACTAAAAATATCCAAGGATTAGGAATAACTATTGCTGGTTACATTGGAGACAAAACATCAGGTAATTATAGATTCCTACAGATTTTCAGTTTTAAAGACAAGCTAACACATTAACATTCTGATGAGTTTCAGGAAGTGTTAATATATATATATATATATTTTTAAGCAGCATGTATAATATTAACTAGCAGATCAAAAATTCCTTTCAGTGACCTCTGACTATACTCAGAGTTTGTTGATCTCTTGGATTGTTACAGATTTAGGTTAACTTACTCATTGGCTCCCAAATTCACACTGTAAATAAGTGCATCAGTGTTCATGTACAGTTGTGTATTTTTTCTGTGTAATTTCAATTACAATTTTCAGAGTAATGATTCAGAACTCTCTGGTGCCTCCCTAGAAGGATATGGCAAATAAAACACAGTTAAGAAGGCACAGTTTTCAAATATTCCTTAAACCTTCTCAAAATACTGTGCTTATGACTCTTACTCGTATACATGTTAGGAAACCTTATGGGTAGATATATTGCATATTATTGGCATAATTAACTGTCTTTGAGAAGCTGAAGCAATTTAGATAAACTATTCTGTAAGTTAGAATAGTCACGGTTGATTTAAGTATGCTCTTTAGTATCTTCCAGTAAAACCTTCAAAAGGCAAATAAAATCATAGAACATGTGATAGATGTCACAGCATGTTTTCGCTGAATGGATTTTAGATTATTATGCTATGTGTGACTGCATTACAGTATCTTCATGCCTCAGGTGCTAATTGAGCATCCTTAATTTTATGACATAACAATTAGGTAAAGAACAATTTCATCTGACAAATAAAACTGCTGGACAATGAGGACTCTACTTAAATCTTTCTTTAACCTGACAAATAACATCTTACTATGCAGTTGTTACAGGATATAAAAATACTTGGAAACTAGGAAGATGAGCCATTTAAATATTCTCAAAACCTAGGAAAAAAAAACTAATAAAAACCAGAAAACAATTGTCATTCTCATAATTTAAATATACTTGTTGTCTTTTCGCAAGTTGAGTACAGTAATTAGAGCAAACCAGAAATCTGACCCTCCTCTTTGCTAAATTTTGTCATACTGAGGTTAGATAAGACAAGTCTTTTGGTCTTTGAAGGCACTGGTATTTCTTGACAGCTGTTAAAACCCTTTTACAGGGCTGTGACCATGATTTCGTACCAGTTCATGCTAATGTTATTTTGTATATAATACTGCAGTCATCCATGTAGGATGTCTAGATATTCTCTCTTCACTGAGATGAAGTTGTTTCGCATTTTTCTGTGTTTTTTTTCTGAAACTGATTCTTTTTTCAAAATTGCTGTTGGGATTTTTTTTTAATTAAACTTTCCATAGTTATTTTGTGTATCTAACTTTTTCTTCTGATTCAAAGTGATTAATTGTCTAAGCTGGATTTATTTTGAGGTTTGGATTTTTTTCTGCTTTTCTCTCTCTCTTTTTTTTTTTTTTAATTGCATCAAATAGTGCTTTACTGGAAAGCTGGTTCGAGCAAACATTTTAGTCTTTGTTTGTAACATTCTGCATTTATTTACCCAAGCACACAATTTTTTAAGCATGCTGAGCATACATAAAATACAGATTTCACCAGATTAGTGTACCCAAACCAAATTTTCTGCTTTTCAATTTTAAATCTAGCCAAGAAAAACAGAAAAATAGATGCTTTTATTTTTTTTTTTTTTGGCCAGTGTTGATTTTTGTTGAAACCAGTGGGAATTTGGAGTTGCAAAATCTTGAGTAAAATCACGTCCAATGCAAACATATGAGACTCATATTTTAGAAAAATAATATTATATATGTTTTATTTAAAACATGTGTGTTCTTGATTTTTTTTGCTTATCTTGTAGATTGTAATTTCTTTCTTGTCTCTCTTCGCTGATGATATTAGTGGTAATTATTTACATTATTTAAACTGTTTCTTTGATTTATTAGTTAATGTAAATTGCTCTGTTTTTTCATACCAGAGCCTTCTGGCATCTTTGTGAAAAGCATTACAAAAGGCAGCGCTGTTGAACAAGATGGCAGAATCCATGTGGGAGATCAAATTATAGTTGTAAGTAAGCAAAGAGATGAAAAGCTTGCAAAGCTCTATTCTTACACGAGATGTTAAAACATGCTTGTAAAATACTTGCTTAAAACATTTAAGATTGTCACTGAAGTGGTCAATCCTTTTTAACTGAGCCTTTAATTACATTAGCTTTCTGATTATGCTACATGTAACTCACCTGTTACTTAATTTCTTAAGGAAATCTGCTCCTGTGCACTTATCAGTAGGACCGTTGAAACTGGTTCATAAAGGCAGAGTTTCAAAGTTTGATACAAATTATGGAACTATTTTCAAAATGATTTTTAACGTATGTTATTAAAATGTTATTAGGAATTTTGACTTTCTGAACCTTACATCTGGACTTGCAGATAGAGAAGGGGAAAAATGTGGTTTACTTAGATGTAGGGAACATTAAATAGTCACGGGTCATTTTTCATTACCTAACATCTAGAAGGATGCCAGAGTTGGAAGTAGTTCAGAAAAGCAAGAAAATGATTAAAGGTGAAAATGGAACTGTTCTTTTTTCAGGAGCAGTTACAATAATGGAGTGTATATGTCAGATAGTCCCAAACTCCTTACTGCAGTAAGGAGTTGTTATGCTCCTGGAAGGTAGTTCAGAAATTACTGGTTTGGAAGTGTGAGATTTGAGTTTGCAGTAAGAAGAACAAAAAGTTGTGTATGCTGGAGACAGTGGGATGAAATTGAGCAACTCCGGAGTATTCAGAAAACAAAACTGAATTAATGAGGTAAAATATCTAAAACTGTAGTCATTAAAATACTGGACTATAAATAACAACTGGGCAGCTGGTACAGTGCTTGATAGGGAAATTAAACTTCATTGTGTTCAGTAGCAGACTTCCCTGTGTCTGAGATTTTTTGAGCCTAGAGCTGTGCTCTGTACTTCTTCCTGTTACAGTGAATGACTGTGTTCCTCCTCACCCCACTCTAGCTAGTTGTCCTGACCATGGCTCTATTTGTTTTGTTTATGTATTACTTATTTGTTTATAAAACTTTTTTTTTCCCCCAAGTAGTTCCTACTTGAAGGTGGGGGTGTTGGAGTAATCAGGCAGGCTGTATGGGGCACCTTGAACAGTGCTTCCTGACTCTTTTCAGCTCTTCATGGCCTTGTTGTGACGGGCACCCAGAATACTTCTCCCCACTTTGCTCTGGTGTTGACTCGTAGCTAGCTAATGTAGCTACCTAATGAGTGTTCAAGTGAAAGTGGTTAGTGTATTGAACCTTTGTTATGTCTTGCAGGTTTTTGTTCTGCTTGCTTTGTATTCTGATGCTGAGCACTGAAAGTATTGCTTTACTCTGGACACTTTATATCTTTCTGCTATTTCATTCTGCAGGTAGATGGAACAAATCTTCAGGGTTTTACTAACCAACAAGCAGTTGATGTTTTGCGACACACTGGACAAACAGTTCAGCTCACTTTGGTCAGAAGAGGGCCTAAACAGGAGAACTGTATTCAACCCCAGGAGGACTTCAATTCTGCTGTTGAAAGGGACTTAATGTTACAAACAGTGGACAGTAGCACAGCCAAAGGTAATTAAAATTGGCTTTACTTTAAATCTGGCTTGAAATATTTTTCTTCTTAATTACAAACTGGGAATAAAGTTGACTAAATTAATTCTTGGTTGTGGGAAGACAGGAAAAACTGTCCAGAGCAGAAGCTGTGGAGCAAGATAAACAGCATGAGAACCAAGGACACGTCTAGGAGAAGAAAGAAAGTCTCACGGGTCTGATAGGATAAGTGCCTGTGTGAAGTTGAAGAGCTGTGTCGAGGTTGAAGAGTGTTTTGTAGAATGTCCTGTTGATATGTAAAGATGGATGGGAAAGTTGTAGGGGTGGATGGGAAAGCTAGAAAAGGAAAACTTGTGAAGGTAGAGAAGTGATATGAGAACTTGTAATAAACAATTTCGATCATTCACATCCGAGTCTGTGCATCAGACGCTGCACTCGGTTGCTGTTCCTGGTGCTCTAAAGGAGTGAAAATTTGATCTGTTGCAGATTCATTAATCTTTTAGAAACAGTGATATTATTTGTTACATTTTCAAAGTAAATATTGAAAGTTCTGCACTTTGCTATGAGATGAAGTTCTTTAAGGCTTAGATCCTGTAAATCTTTGAATACTAAGTAGGAAGGTAGTGTTTTATTCATGTGAAAGGGTGGTAGCAGTGTTGGAAAGAAAGCAGAGATACTCTCCACATTGGGAAAAATGAGTCTTGTTTCCTTTTACTCTTCCATGTCTGTGTAAGAATCTTAGTTATGACAGGAGTGGCTTAAAAGTTATTAGTAATCTGATAGGTCATTAATTATGTTTGTGTACAAAGTTCAGAAGGCATGGCAAATACTATTTTTGCTCATGATGAGATGTAATTTGTGAAGCTTAATCTTACACTGTGCGTATCTTGAAGTACAGGTGCCAGATCATGAAAGTCCGTGTGTTTGAATAGAGCATCTATATGGAGGCTGGATGATAAATGGATTCTTTTCAGCTACTTACGCTGTGGGATGATATCAGTAGACATATACTACAACTCATAATCTGAAGCATAATACAAAACTTGCATAAGGTTTTGAAAGATCTATTAATGTATTCTCTGTATGGCATCTGCTCATTCCTACCTTTAGCAGAAATTAGAGAGGAAATGCTTAGAAAGTGCTGTTTCTCCAGTCCAGAAGTTGTTCAAGACAGCTGACAGACAGCAGCATACCTAACAGAATTCTATAGCAGGAGAGATTTTTTTAAAAGTGAGAACATTGTCAACTGTGAAGTATTACATTCCTCAAGTCTATACCATTTTAATTTTTCAGTATCAGCTTCCTGTGCTTCATGAGAGAAAGGAGAGAAACGAACAAAAAACAACATAAGGTGGTAGGAGTGGTAGAAAGGGACACAAAGAGAAGGCAAAAGATGAACAAAAGATAAAATACCTTTAAAATACAGTGTTCCTTCTGGGCCCTTCATGCCATGTTCTATTTGCAGACACTGGATTCTCTGGTCTGAAGTCACTGCCCTAGGCATATCCATGAAAGTGATGAATGCATAAAATAGCTCAAAATTCCTTCTCTTCTTTTTCCAGATAACAGTGAAACAGAACAGGGATCTCCATCGCAGCCATGCAGTGGCAGTGCAGTAAATGTCAGAGAGGACATGAAAGAGCAAGAAACAGGTTCCCAGTGTTTGGTATTTTGTTCTGTAAAAATGCACTTGACTATATTTATATTAAGACCCAGTGTTTTGTGTGTCTTTTTGGCATGCATGCTATGAAACTGAGCGTGTACATCTAGAAATTAACCACACACGAAAATGTGTACTGCTTGTGTGCTCTTAAGTGCCGTAAGTCAAATGCTTTGACAACTGCTACTACATATGTCTGAAAACAATGACATTTATCAAAAATTGTCACCTGAAACATTCTACTTTGGCTACATATTTATCTCTTGTTTTAGTCTATTTGTACGTTTCTACTTGAACTTCTTCATTCATCTTTTTCACTTATTCCCTAAAATGCCTTTTGGAGACTTTATCCTCTTCTGTTAAGTTTGCATCTCACAGAGTCCCAAGCTTGTATTCATTTCAATCTATGTTCAGTGATAGCATTTAAATTCAGTCAGTTCTGAAGTACTGATAAAGCTTTTTCCCATACCTTGTGTGGAAGTTCTTATTTTGTAGTGCTACTTTCTTTTCACAGTTTAGGCACTTTGCTGCATTTCACTTGGGGGCATATGTTTTTCAGATTGAGACAGCTGTGATGTACTTTCTGACATTTTCTTATATCCAGAACTTTGAGAGAAGCTGAAAAACATCCACCCATATGATTTTTTTAGTAGATATTTTTTGTGTATCTTCCTACAACTTCTGCTTTCCATTTTTCTGGGTAGCTGAAGAATTTATTTTTAAGGCCTTTTCTTAGATACTTCAAGGTCTCTGCTTTGGAGGAAGTACTGTCATATGTAGCACCTTTGCAGCTGGCTTTATTTTTATTAATATTCCTGAGCTCTGTTTAGATTTATGACACTGAGGCTGTTAATCACTTCAAATTCTTATGGAAAGTCACTGTGACTTCAGACCTTAATCTTTTAATGAAGATTCTAGTCTTTGCTTCCGGTGAGCATTCAGCCCTAAAGAGTTTGACTGCTTGACTGTATGCACAGCATGGGCTGAGGACCGTGAGTGTGTAGAGTTCCATTAAATCTGCTGTACTGCTTAATCTAAATACTGGCTCTTGTTTGTCTGTTCCTTTGCTTATTTCCTGCCGTAGAATATAAGCAGTTTGAATGAGGAAAAAATAAGCAGGAGAAAATAATTTCCCTGTTTTTTCAGCTTGCAGATAAACTTTCACTCAGTTTAAGAGCTGCTGCATTGTTCCGTTTAGCCTGTCACTGTATTTTTGGTAGCATGGTGATTCTTCTCTCCTCCTTCCATTCCAGTAGTGATTTCATTGTTGCTCTTTAGTGAATACTTAGCTAGTTACTTATTTTCATATGGGTGGTCCTAAGTGAATGTAATGAAAAAAATAATAATGAAAGCTGCCACATGTTCTTTCACTGCACTCTAAGGCCTACATGTTTAAAAGATCTTTAGCAGTCATGCTTACACTTCTGAAAATAACAGATTTTATTTGAAAACTTCTTCCTTGGTTACTCTGTATAAAACATAGGGTCTGTCCAAAAGGAACAGGATTTAGCATCACATCTGTAAATATTTCAGCCATCCCACTGAATCGGTCTGATCAGCCCACATAAAGTCTGACTGAACAGACGTTTGAGGCATGTGTGTAACTTTCATTTACTTTGTGTCTGCTTGTCTTTCTGAACACTGGGGTTAATTTAAATGTTTCCTTTCTTCCCAGCCATTTAAGACAAATGTTTTGGTTGAACTTCATCTTTCAAATTACATTCAGTTTTGGGGGCTGGGATGTTGCAAGTTGTGCATGTTGCAAATTATTTGCCACAGTTCTGCAAGTTTTCCCACTGGCAAGCCTAAACTCAATGAGACAAAGCATGTCAAGATTTTAGTGATATTTAGGAGAGAGCTGGCATCATGGATTGATTGTGCAGTCTTGCATGGTGCTTTATCTATCTGCCTTAGCAGTGATTGAAATAAACAGAACATTTTAGTTTTTGTCTTAGTAATCTGAAATATAACTTATAGATTTCCAGCTGAGTGCTACAGAAGAAGCAGCTATGAAGGCAAAATGGCAGAGGATAATGGGGTCAAATTATGAAATAGTGGTAAGTAAACTGTAATTGTTATTAACTGTCCTTGTTAATATGTGTATAATGTATTCCTTTTAAAAAAATTATACACGTGTCCCTTAATCTGTAAAGATGCTTTTATTTTCCATATATATATATATATATTTATATAGTGATGTTAGTAAAGTAATGTTTTGGTTTAACAGGTGACTGAGCACCACACAGTTGTTTACTTGTACCCTTCTACCCCCTTCCCAGTATAATGTGGGAGATACCCGAAAAAGCAAAGTAGAACTCATGGATTGAGAAAAATAAACTATTTGCTAAGATAGAGAAAAGGAAAAGGATAACAATTGTGACAATTATATGAATGTATATAACAAGTGATACGCAAGCAATTGCTCACACTCTCTGACCAATGCCCAGCTAGCCCCAAAGCAGCAGAAGAGAGATGAATTCCCACTCCCTTCAAAACTCCTTCTGCATGAAATCATGTGGTACAGAATACCCCTTTGACCAGATTAAGTCAGCAGTCCTAATTCTGTTCCCTTCCAGCTCCTTTGGCTGTTTCCTCAGGATGGCCTTGGCTCTGTACAGTGCTGCTTAGCAAATTATAAGCATTGGTGTGTTATCAACATTGTTTTTCTCCTAGAACCAAAAGATAGCATCGTATCAGACACTGAAGAAAACGATTCTGCTCCAGCTGAAACTAAGACAAATAATCACAAGTATCTTAGGTTACAATGGCTATTGTTTCACACATTTCCTGCCTTCGTGAGGGTAATGTGTATTAGACAAAAAGCAGTATTGGAGGTAAATTTCAGTGCTTCCTTGTCAGACAAAATTCAAACTAGATCTTGAAATCTCCTAGCCAGTTCTTCATCGTGAATGAATTGTTCAGTATAATGATATAAATAATGCCTAGGATATTTGTGCACGTACAGCTGGAACACAGTATCTGAGTTTAGAACTTAATCACGTCAGCGTATAATTTTGAAGTAGTCTCTGCAAAAATATGTACAATTAGATACTTTGTTGTTGCATACACTTGCATGTGCTGAAGTAATGTATGTGATTAAAGCTGCAGTTTTTACTGCAGGACTCTCATGTGATCCAAGCGTTTTTCCTATTGTTATACAAATGCAAATTTGACTATGCAGAGCCTCTTCCTGTTTTTCGTGAATCACATTGAATTGGACTCTCTTTCAATTTGTATTCTTTTGGTTTTTTCTTCTAATTTTTGCCTCAGAATCTAAATCACCACATAAAGGCAGGTTAAAGAATGTGTCTGTGGTGCTCACTTCTTATCCACACATTAGGCAATATAGTTATTTTATGCCAAATAGGTTTTTATTTGTCACGATTCCTGGATTACACTCTGTGAATGTATAATGATAGTTTGCTTACTGCAGTAATCTAGTAGCTTGTGATTGCATAAACTTCACTGAATGTGGCCTATAGATTTCAATTTTAATCTTGTGGATTTTTTTTGCCCTCTCAGTGCTTTTATTGTATTGGAAAGTTTGGATTCTTTCTTTTAATCTGTTGCTACTGTTTTTCAACAGTGTTGTTGAAAGACCTAAGCTAAGAAGCGTACATGTTCTTGCAGTCTAAAAGTCTGCATTAAAAATTGCAATATTTCTAGTTTCTCTTTTCTGAAGTAATGATTTCCCTGTATGTAAACGGCATCTGAAAGTTATGGATATAGCTGCAAATTTGTCCAAAGCAACCTTTTCTTTTTTTTTAATCTCTTAGGTTGCTGTGGTTAGCAAATTCAGTGAAAGCAGTGGACTAGGAATAAGCCTTGAAGCTACAGTGGGACATCATTTCATTAGATCAATCTTACCAGAGGGGCCAGTTGGACGAAGTGGCAAACTGTTCAGTGGCGATGAGCTTCTGGAAGTAAGAAAAAATTCTACTTTTTCTTGGTCTGCTTTTAGTAGGATTTTTGAGAAATTATTTGCTTCTCACTGGTTACAAGTTTGGGAATGTAGCATATTTACACTTCATACCAGCCATAACCAGAGTTGTTTCAGCAGTTACTTCACATGTTCTTATGCATTTTATTTTACATGTGCTTAGTTGCATATCTCAGCTCACAGCTGATTTTTTTCAGATTAAACTGAAAGCCAAGAAAGGAGAATATCTAGCAAAAACATTTAAGCTTACTAGAAATATCCCTTTACAGTGAAGAGAGTAAAACAGTGGTTTGTTTCCTTTTCTAAATTATTTTCTTAGAATGAAGATGTGAGTTTGCGTTGCGTGACTGGGAGAAATCAACATGATCCGTATGTTTTCGTGGTTAATATACCTGTTTTCATGCAAGTCAGCTAGTGTTGTTTGTTTTCATGTGTGTATGTTACATGCTTTACTCAGGTTCTATGAAGTGACAGAGTATGTGGTGTTTGTAAGATGGCATCCCACAATTTATAAGCCTCTCCAGCTCAAAACGTGTCTTGGTGGCTTGTTCTGAACTCCAAACTGAGTAGACGCTGAGGGTTGAAAATGTCCATTTGAGCTTTTTGTAAAAAGTGTGTATGAATAATTTTAAAATAATTAGGTCATTGGTTTATGTTTTTCTGTTTTTTTTTCATGTTTGTTCACTGTACTTCTACTAAACACTGTGCATTCTTCATTTCTTGAGGTGAATGAGATCTCTCTGCTTGGAGAAAACCACAAGGATGTAGTCAATATCTTGAAAGAACTGCCAATTAAGGTGACAATGGTGTGCTGCCGGCCAGTGGCTCCCTCTGTCAGTCACACAGAAGTACTGGAGAGCCTAAGTCTATCTGAGGTTCAGCTCGCAGAAAAGGTATTTAAAAAAAGAAAAAATAAAAAAAAAATCCTAAGAGAAAGACTGTTTCCTTGAAGAAAAGCATGAGGAGGTCTTTTATAAGATTAGAAATACCTCTTTAATATTTTACGTCTTGGAACCAAATAAACAGAAAAAAGCAAACTGTATGTTTGGTCAGCCAGAGGATGTACATACTGGTAGGCCATGTGCAGAAGCCATTAAGGACGCAGAGCTATCTACCCAGGTTACTTTGATTTCTTTCTACAGATGGGCTTTTTTATAGTCTGATTATATTTCATATGGTTTTGAACTCAACACAAGTTCTGGGTTGTGTTGAGTAGAAATGAATGTGCACTTCATGGCTGGCAAGCTTCTGTCACTCCTAAGTTAAAAGCTCTACACAATTTGATGTGATAAACATGTAGAAACAGCTTTCAGTATAACAAAACAACAAAACTGATGTGAAGGAAAGGCAGAAATTCTGACTTCTGGACAAGTCAAAACATTCAGTTGGTTTTTGCAGAGCTTTGTTATGAAATCAAAGAAAGATGTATATACATGTGTGTATGTATGTACATGTGTTTCCGTGTATGTCCTTTTTTTTTTTTTTTTTTTGCAAATGTTCTCACTCAGTGCTGCGATGTTTTGGTTGAAGCCTGTTTATAGGCATATCATTTAATAACAGATATTTTCTTTGTATTTGAGCCCGTATATACTAACAAGATTTTCTGAATTTATTTGACAGAAATTCCATTTTGTAAATAATTTTACTGGGGAGTCCTGTCGTATATTTGCAGCTCGATAATTTGTTTCAAAAGTATTAATTCTGTACTAGACATAATCAGGCTTGTTTTCTTTCTCTACAGAATGTTTGTACTTTCTCATTGTTTTGAGAAAAGTTATCTTCTTTCTCTGTGAATGTTTTCAGCAAGTTCACAGTTGTGTAATGTTTACTGTGTTTTAACAGGCTCATATAGATCTTGAATTCACTGGCTCTTCGAACACAGAAGAAACAGCTTTGGAAACTTCTACAGCTCAGAGCATAGAAGAAATACAGAACTCTTCTTTCACAATGTGGGAAGCAGAAGTACAGCATACTGAGCTGGAGAAAGGAAGCACGGGACTTGGATTCAGCATATTGGACTACCAGGTAACTTTTATACCTTTTTCTGTGAGTGTGAAACAAAATATATTATTTGCATCTCACAGTATGATGTAAACAAGTGTTTTAGTGGTAAATGTTAATGGAAATCAATACAGTAAAGCTAAATTGCTGTCCCTACTGGCAAGCATCTTACTAGCTACACTGCTTATTTCTTTTATTGTATTACAACTAATGATGGAGTTCATCTGACTAAGTCTGGAAAAACTTTTCCAACAAGCTGGCCAAAATTAGAAGGAGAGCTTTGAATTTGAAAAATAATGAGAGTTTTGAGTAACAGGGAGTTGCCAGGGGCTGCTGAGGAATTAGGAATCAGCAGAGTAATGTGTAAAGTGACTCAAATGAGTTAGGAAAAAAAAGGAAAGTCAGTAGTGCAGATGAAGTGCCTCCATACCAATGCATGTAGTATAGGTGAAGAGCAGGAGGAATTTGAAGCTGCTGTGCAGTTAGAAAGCTATCATCTAATCGTGATCACTGGAAATTGGTGGAGTGGGTCACACAATGGCAGCATTGTTTTCAATGGCTATAAATTGTTCAAGATAGGCAAGGAAAGAAGGAGAGGTGGGGGTTTTGCCCTCTGCGTTAAAAATGGATTGACTGCACAGAGTTGTCTTTGAAGAACAGATATGAGCTTGTTGAGAAGCTGTGAATAAATATTAGGGGCAAATCCAAACAAGGAGACTGCATAGTTGGAGTTTGCTACACACTGCCTGATCAAGTGGAGTCTGCTGATGAAGTATGGTTAATCAGCTGCAGGAGGCATTGTGCTTGCATGCTCTGATCCTGCTATAGTACCTCGGTCACTCTGATATCTGCTGCAAAAGCAGTACAGCCAGCTGTTGAGCAGTCTAGGAGACTCTCGGGTAGCTTCTTAAGCCAAGAGATATATGGCCCCATCAGAGGAGCAGCTCTCCTAGACCTGACACTTACTGATGCTGATGAAATAAAGAGGTGAGGGTAGGTGACTGCTTGGGCTGCAGCGATCATGCCCTTGTGGAATTCATGATCCTGAGAGATACGGGCCAGGTGAAGAGTAAAATGAAGACCTTGAATTTTAGGAGTGAATTTCCATCTGTCTAAAAAATCAGTTTTTAGGAGTCCCTGAGAAATGAACTGCCCTCAGGGATAAAGGAGAGCAGGACAGGCAGCTCCATAAGAAAAAGAGGTCTTAATCCCCATGTGTAGGAAATGCACAGAACATCAACATAGCTAAGTCTTCCTGGCTTCTTCACAGTCTCTGGTGAAGTTTTATTGTGGCTTCACCACAATACAGAGACTTTTTAGCAGGATATACACTGAAAGTGTCTACTGTTTCAGTGTGAAAGAAGGTGGAACTAGATTGACTGTAAGGGAAGAAATTTTTCATGAGAGTGCTATGACTCTGGAACAGGTTGACTAAAGAAGTTGTGGATACTTCATCATTGCAAGTGTAAAAAGTCAGATTTGAGAGTCTTTGGGCAACTGAAGCGTCCATTTTTCCAGTGGAAAAAGTCCCTGCTGGGGAATAGAACTAGGTGGTTTTTAAGAGTTCCTTCCAACCCCAACCAGTGTATGACTTTATGATTTTACAGGTTCAAATGCTAATGATTTATCCTGAAAAATAAATGAGTAAAATACTAGTATCTTGAGAAAGTTGATCCTCTGATGTGCTTCAGTTGTGATGATGTCTTAGAATATTCAGGCATCTTGCCATGAATTTTGCATCTGCAGTGAGGGTGCCCTTGCTTAGAGTAAGATCCAATAAAGGACTTAAATGCTTAAAGCAGGATTTACTAAAATATAGGACTGTAATTCTGAAATCCCACGCTTAGCTGCTGTCTATCTAGGATGTGCCTAGGTGTCCTCATTAGTTTTGTGCTTGACTTCAAAATTCCCAGTCATCTCAAGCTGTGATTCTTATATCCCTGTATCAGAACAGCTGCATGTCTGTCTCCTGTTTGCATCTGGTCAGCTTCTAACAAATGTCTCACCTCTGTTTCCGTTGTCACTGTGAATATTTTTTAATTTCTCAGCAGAGTTAAGTAACTTTTCTTCTGGCCAGGGTAGGCTTTTGCCAGGGTGTTTTATGTTCTAACAGGTCTCTGCTGGGTCTTGTAATTGATGAAAAGCACAATGTGAGATCACTAGTAGGTAGAAGTTATTCCTGTGGTGCACTCCTTAGAAAACTATAGTTTAAACATAGCTTAAACTATGCCTCATCAATATTTTGCATTTGCATGCAGGTAAATGTGAAGAACAGGAGTTTTCTTAATTTGAAATATGTAGGAATTGTCAAGTATCTAAGTATATGGAGGTTATGGTTTAGTGTGTTATTCTTAATGCTCTGCAGCGAGACTCCACAGCTGAGCTTGAGTATTTGGAATGTGTATCAGCACAAAGCAAAACATACTTTTGCTTCAGTCTCTTCTGAAGTATAGGCACAAACTGTCATTGCCTATGTGGTTATTTAAAGCATTGTGCTTTTTAAAGGTTGTTGGATATACCTTAATTTGTACATATTTTGCATGTTTGAGTTTTATTATATCATACAGGACTCCATGGCTTTCTGAAACATACTTACCTTCGTTTTTTTGTCTATTTATAATAGCTGTGATTTATCCTGTGTTCTCACCTGTGAGATGAGGTTTCATCTTTCATTTCAGTTTGTCAGTAAAAGTTCTGTTTCCATCTAGTAGTGTGAACAATAAGCTAAATTAGCAGTAAGGTTTCTGTTTATTTTTTGCTTTATCCATCACATATTTTTAATAAATTTTCAATGAATGTTGACTTTAATCAGGGCTATATTTATGCTCATATATTTATCATGTTTTATACAACGACAGGCCTTTGGGAAAGTTTACATTCTTTACCCCAGGAAGAACTTGAGGGGTGTAAGAATCAGAAAAGAAAAACAATGGAAATTTTTCTTGTTTGGTTTTTCAAAAAATATGATGTGCAATGTCATCTCAAATTGCATTAGAGATAGTCTTTAAAGTGTAGATGAATCTATCAGTGTTCAAGTCCAAACATAACATCTACTTGTATATAAACTTATAAAGCATTTCATTACGCCATGCTATTTTCCTTACTGCATTAGTTTCCCCAAATTATCAGGGGTGGTCTTAGCTTCCTTCCCTCCAGACCACCCTTGCTTCCATCCTTCACTTTCTCTTTCACTTTTGCTTTCAGCAGTTTCTAAATTCTGCAGTTTGGGATGCTGCTTTTATGGTGTATGTCCTTTTTGGAATTGGCATTTTGGCGTGGAAAATTACTGCAGTTGCTTCCCAGTTTGTGGGTGTTTGCTTTTCTCTTTCCTTTGTTATCAGTAAAGCTTGTACAGTATTACATTTCTCATGGCTTTTCTGTGCCTGCAACTGAATTGTTTGAAGCAGTGGATGTTATCTGCATAGCAGTGGATGTTGCCTGCTTTGACTTCAGCAAGGCTTTGGATACTGTTCTACAACATTCTGGTGTCAAAGCCGAGAAAGTGTGGGATAGATGAGTGGGCAGTGAGATGGGCTGAGAACTGGATTCTATGATCTCTAGAGGTCCCTTCCAACCCCTACAATTCTGTGATTCTGTGAAGTTTTAACAGCTACTGGTTTTCCTTGTCAATATAGTTCTATAAGAATTACACACATTTCTGCACCTGTTATAATTGTTATATCAGAATCATACCTTCACATTATTAGAGCTCAGTGTTAGTTTGTTTGTAAAAAAAAGTGCATTGGAGGATGGGAATTTTAATAAAGTTTGTGGGTTTTTGTTCTGGTTTGGTTTTTGCTTTGTTTTTTAGATAGAGAGCTTCGCTTTGTTTTAGGCGTGCACAAGCACTTTAGTCTTTACAAGTGCTTTTCTAGCTGATTGAGATCTGGTGCAGTGAAATACAAGGTGATTTTTGAAATGAGCCCTTTGTTCCACTAAAGAGCATATGTGAACATTTCCCCAGTTTGCACTGTATTGCTGTATTTACAGACTGCTGAGTATAAGAGAGGATGAAATCTGCAGTGTCATTGCAGTAGGAATTATTTGCATTTTTAGGTTTGATTACTTGTTGCAGTGCAGGCTGCACTCTGTGATGAAACAGCACCTAGAAAAAAGTAATAGCTTTCATAATTAAGAATGGTAAGTAAGAGGAGGCATGAATGTATAGGTAGCATGGACTGAGATCTGTACTTCTGCAGAGGGTTAATCTAGAGCAGAGATGTGCTGGCAGTCATTAAGAATATATGCATAGGAATTGTCTTACCAAGACAAAAAGGATTAAATAAAATGAAATGTCTTTCTTCTTTTTTACTTCATTAGGATCCTGTTGACCCTTCAAAAACTATAATTCTAATTCGCTCATTAGTTCCTGGTGGTGTGGCTGAGCAAGATGGCAGACTTTCTCCTGGAGATCGACTTATGTTTGTCAATGATATCAGCTTGGAAAATGGCAGCCTAGAAGAAGCAGTACAAGCACTGAAAGGAGCCCCAGCAGGAACAGTTAAAATAGGAGTTGCCAAACCTCTGCCTGTAAGAATTTGGGAATTTTATGGGTACTTTTCCTGACATTTAGCTGGTATATAATGATCCTGTTTTCTGTATACACTTGATGTGCTTTGGAATACAGCTGGGTGACGCAGAAAAATGCAGATTCTTTTTTTTTTTCCTGCAGTTAGGACTGGCCTGTGTAGTTTATGGATGGTATGGTGAAGCAGGACCTAGTATGTGGGGTCTTCTAGCTAATAAAACTGTGAAGTATCTTATGGTCAGCACAGTCTTTTAGGGTTGCTATTAGCTAGGCAGAATTTTGTGTTCATTACTGGGTTTTCTAAATGTGTGATGATATAAAGTCACTTCTGTTGTTTTCTGGAATTTGGTTTCTGTACTACATCACAAGTTTTGGCCTGCTACAGATATATAGGCTGTACACTTTGTGTACAAAGAAAGATGAATACTTTTCAGATGCCTCAGAGCCTACTGGATAGCTTGGTACAGGTATAAATAATTCCGGTATTGGCTATGAAAAGTTGTCTCTAGCAGTTTGAGGAGTGAGTAACTGCTTTCCTTCAGCCATTCTGAGGCAAAAATACCTAATGAGTTTTAAGAGGAGATGATTAACCTTAAGATTTGGATTGTGTGTTGTTTTTTCAGTGGTAAAAAGGATTATATCTAGAGACCTATGCTTACTAAGGCAGCATGTCAGTAAGAATGCTGTGCAATTATACATCCAGGCATTTTGATAATTCAGCTTTTACTTTCTGTCCAGCCTAGAGACCTCATTTTTCCTCCATGCATAAGTCTTCATATCCTTTCAGATCTGGAGGTGTCACATTTTACAAATGAACAAATGAAAAAATCTACAAATGAAGGAGAATGTGGAGGATTGCCAGGATAGTAAAAATCTAGTTCTAGATTATATAGGGATGCCTGGTACTTACTAAACTCTGTAACAGTGAAATCTCAGGTCATTAAATTAAAAATCTACTGGGCTACCATCTTATCTTCCTGAATTATCTATAGTAAACTCAACTAATGTTGACTAGTGTCTCTGCTGTACTGAATTCAAATCAGTAGAATGGCATTGATTATAACTGATTATTACCAGAAGCAAAAATTTTTCTTACTGTGACGTGCAAATGTAACTTCATTGTAAAAGCAGAGAGGGAAAAAAAGGGCTAACAGTGAGTCAGTAGGTAGTTACTGAGGTGCATATGTTTGGGGCTTACGTGGTGTGAAGGTTACAGATAGCCTGGCTGATTAAATTGCTTCTGTTGTTAGGTGGACTCCAGCGGAGCTGGTCTGGCTGTTGAACCCATCTTTGAATCTCAGTTTGCTACGGAGAATGTAATATTTCTGCCTTCACCAGTTACGTCTGGCAGCTTCTGTAGTGAGGATTTCAACTTCAGGTTCCCTTTTTCAACGTCAACTCCCAAGGTAAAAAGGAATATGGTTTTATCTTGCTTACGAATGTAGAAAGGCTCAGTGTTCCTCTGTGCCACTGTATTACTAAACATGAATGCTTCGTGTTGTTCCACTTCCATCTGCACCAACATTTGTTATAAGTTTAAAGTCTAGCTTTCTTCAAAATACTATTTGAGTCTTTTGGTGTTGTCTGTATGGGAGAGAAGCAGTGGAAGGTTGAAAACTGGGGCTGAGCTTTGTATAACCAGATAAAGTACTGTGAGATATTTGTAATGTTAAAGCTGCAGTGATCAGTCTTCTGCGGAAACATAATTGGTATTTTTTCAAAGCATATTAAAGAATGATAAAATAAAACACTTGCATAATTCTGCAGCATTTTAGATATAAAAAGATTAAGTTTTTGTCATAAACCTTGCTTTTTTACTGCCCAATAATTAGATATTTACTAATTAATTTACCGTGTTCTTGAATGAATTATTATTTTACTGTATTTAAATAAAATTAAAGCCATATCAAAATTCTGACTACTGATCATTTATATTTCAACTTAATAAATGAAGTTAAGGTTCTTAAGACTATTACTATCTTTATTCCTGTTGGTCACATACCCATGTGATTGTTTGTATCAGAATTGGCTTTATTTCTCTTAGTAGCTTTTCATTCTCCTTTCTCTTTTCAATCTGTAGATTTACTTCTGTAATCCAGAGTCTTCTGAGTCATTTTTCTTAGCACTGATGGTCTTTGAAAGCAACACTGTAGGAATTTCTTCTAGGTTTTGCAGTCGGTGGTCTTGATCAGAGTAGTTTCTGCTTTTACCTTCATGCCTCTGCTACAGTATCTTCCTTTATCCCTTACCCTGAGTATATTCATCCCTTGCAACGCTCTGATTGAAAAGCTAAATTCATCTTCTAATGGCTTCTTCCAATCTACAGAAGAGCACATCTCTGCTGTGCCAGTGAGGCAGATTGTGCTGTTAACCCTGTAATTGTTACTTAAATGGATTATGTATTTTTCATGCTGAGAAGCATTTAATAACATAGGCGCTCAGTTTACATAATATATCGTGTTGAGATTTACCAAGTCTGAATTAATTTTTGATATTGACTTAAAGAAGGATTTGGTTTCCATTTTTTTCTTCTTCTTCTTTTTTTTTAATTTAATTTTATTTTTTTTTTAAGATTAGAGTCCTGAATTTCCACAGTTCTTCTCTTTGCACCAGTAAGAAGAGTTTGTTCTCTTCAAGTAAGATTTAATAGTGTGCAATTATGAAGTGCTTCAGAAAGTGAACACAGTAAGGAAATCGATTTGTAAAAGAGGAGTTTGGAAGCAGTAAAATGTAGTAGAAAAAAAAAAAAAAAAAAAAAAGAGGTGCCATTGGATGCTATGACGAATATTGAGATATTTGAGCTATTTCTAACTTGAGAGGCAGTTGAAGTACAGATTATGAATGCCTTTACCATCAATTTAAAGATAGCTGACAAGAAACAATTTTAGGTCAAAGTAATGCTCTTATGGGGTCATGTGCAGCTGTTGCTACAAATTCTTAACATTTTGTTTGTCTTCAAAATTAAAAGCATTGGCTTTTCTTTAAATGAAATAAATTTTAAAAGGTTACATGTTGCTACTTTAATATGCACGTATGACATAAGGAAAAAATGTTGAAAACCGTCTGAGTCTTTGCAGTGAATATACTCTCAGTGATCTAAAAACAGATCTGAAACAGAGTTAAAGGTGTATGTCCTTGGCTGTCTTTGAAGCCTTATGAGTTCATTTAAATAGATTATAGTTCTGATGTTCTGATTATCGAAAAGTAGGAAATTTCATTGATTACATTATGCAGATTAGTAGTAATTAGGCCTTGCTCAGTTATTTTTTCAGATGTTACTTAAACCAGTTGTGTTATTTACAAATGGTCCATTGTTTGGTCTGGTCTAGGGACATTATAAGCATGTAGGTATTCTGTCAAAGAAAAAAATTCCAGGGCTGTGGGAGAAAAACAATACAAAATATCCCCAAATCCTGTGAATTTTGATTTAATGTATTCTGGAAAACAAACTGGAGAATCATGTTATTCTCACTTTATGGAAATGTAATAAAGGACTTAAACGGATCAGTTTAAGATAAAGATAAGATAAAGATAGAGATTCTTGTGACTACATTTGCTGTATTTCTGAGAAGAATATGTAGCAGTGACGTAGAGCCTTTGCATATAACCTCTTAATCCTTAATGCATCTTCTTAATATGTAATGGCCTATGTGTTTTTAAAATTAATTACTTTGGAAACTAAGGAGGATTTGAGTATTTTTTCAGAAGCTTGTGATTATTGATATCCTTTAAAAATACTTGAAATGGGAGATCAAGTAATCTTGAAAGTCTAAGCAAGTTTGATGTAGAGAACTTAGTCTTGGTATGGCTGTTTTGGATAATGACACTAGCAATATGTACTGACTGCTAAACTTCCGTAACTATGTCATTTCATTTCAGAGCTGTCACACTTCAAAACTTCAAAACTTAAGTGTTCATTCATTTGCTGAATTTAACTCAGTTTTTACTATTCCCTCCTTGTACGGAAGGGATATTAAAAAATAACAAACAAACATAAAAACATTTCTTCTCAGTTACATGGATAATCAGACTGTATGATTGTTCTATAAATTGTTTGAAGTTACTTTTAATTGGAAAGTGATTTGAGAATAAAAACTTTGGTCTTGCAAATTTTTTCTACCTGAGAAAAGACAGTTGTACTCTAATTTTTAGATTGCTGAAGCTTGTTAAGTCTCATTTGAGAGTGAGTAAGTTGACATTTCTTTGAGTTTGTGAAGATTTTCTGACTGATACATCAATAGAATTTCAGCAGTAACTTCGTCTTCATTGATTCGTGGTATTATAAAATGGAATAATTTGTCTCAGAAATCAGATAAATTCTGTAGTAAACTGTGTTTAGAAATCTGCTGAGAGTACTCATGTTAGAACTAATATGTTTAAATTGTGAGATTAGATTCTGTGAGGTTAGTTTCTATTTAAGATTCACATTTTAGTGTAGTCAAAATAATGTTGATCATTTATTGCCTCCTGTTTTCAACAGATTACTGGAGAGGAATATTTGAGTTCTGCAGATGATAGTCATATGTCTACCGAGAGTACGTACAATATGGATGTGAGTGAGAGAGAACAAAATATTACAGAGACAGACAGACGCATGGAAACTACAGCTACTTTTGCGGATGAGACTTTTCCGACTGAGTGTACTTTTGAGATCAAACATGTGAGTGTTCATTTTCAAAATATAAGTGAGAACATAACAGTTTGAACTGAATCTCTGACAACAGAAGAATTTGCAAAAATACTAACACACAGCTTGATGCCACTGGAAAAGTAAAGATTTCTTTTTTTTTTTTTTTTTTTTTTTTTAACCCAGAAAAACTGGGTTTTGGAAAGGCATTATGAAACCATTGAATGTCCTTCTGAAATTGACACTGATCAGCAACAACTTGTGGCTCTTTGACTGTAAATGTGGAAGCTCGCATCCAAAACTTAGGAATTTAGTAGGCTTAGTCAAAGAGATAATTTATAGTTTCACAAAAGTAATCTCCCAGAGACTGGAGATAACGCGTGTATTTAAGTCTGCTCATACCTTGCAGCACTAGTCAATGCTGAAGCATAGTGTACTTGTTGGGCAGACTGGGGATCCAGGTCAGGGCTTTCTGTTAAGTTCCACAAAGAAATGGGCATATAGAGGAGGTTCATAGCTGAAAACCAGTTGTGGAAAACCAGTGGGAAGTGGTGTGAAAGTCTTACATCCAGGTGCTCATGCAGAGTTGCGCAGTTCATCTCATACATGGTCTAAGGCTGTGCAAGTAGTGTTCCCTTATAAGACAGTCACTATTCAATTCCATTTCAATTCTTTCCCTTCAATGTTTAAAGCAGTCTTAAAAGAGTTATAGTTTTGTATTAACTTTATTACTTTAGTATTAACGAGTTCTCAGGCATCTCAAGTGTATGAGTCAGAAAGCCACTGAATTCATCCCACCAATTTTAAAAGAGTAAATTGTGTCCCTAAATGAGCAATGTACTTTGCAATAGATTTGCTCTGTCCCACAGTGAAAAGACATACGTCAGTTTGATCTTTAATGGAGTGACCATATAGGGAATCTGTATTAATTATATTCATAGCTTTGGTAAAAGGTAAGATGAACTGAAGTCTGTGTCCATGCATACTCTTATGTCTGTATTATGAACTAACGTTATTTTCCTTCGTGTTAGGATAAAAGAACGTTCGTGGAATCTAGCCTTTTATTGCCTGTGGAAAAAGTTTTCAAAATCTCAAATCCAGTGAAAAACATGTATGAGGAGACCATCACTATTGAAAAAGGCAATTCAAGTCTAGGTAAAATAACTGTCATGTTTTTTAACCTTTGAAGAAACATGGGATCCTTCCTTTCTCTTTCCTTCTCTTATATTTCCCGTTCTAATAGTAAAGACTAAACATTTTCATTTTAAACGGAAAGCATAACATGGTATTTCTCTTTGCTGCTTTTGTTCTCTTTGGCTATGATGGCAGTGAATCCACTTGCTGTCATCTTTAACAGAAAATAAAGTGCTGTTCTCACTGATAATTTTTTTTTTCCATGAAGGAACTTGGTTGATCCTAAATATTAATAATACAGTTTTAATACATTGTTTTTGTGTCTGTATATGATATGCTGATATGACTCCCATCTACAAGAATGGCAAGGAGGATCTGGAGAACTACAGGCTTGTCAGCCTGACAAATCATCTTGGGTGAAGTCACACGGCACGTGCGCGGTGTCCAGGGGATCAGGCCCAGCCAGCACAGACTCACGAAAGGCAGGTCATGCTTGACCAACCTCATCTCCTTCTATGATTGGGTGACCAGACTGGTAGATAAGGGGAAGGCTGTTGATGTATTCTACCTGGACTTCAGCAAAGCCTTTGACACGGTCTCTCACAGTATTCCCCATTATTCTCCTGGGGAAACTGGCTGCCCATGGTCTGGGCAGGTATACCCTTCTTTACATAAGGAACTGGCTAGAGGGCTGTGCCCAGCGGGTAGTGGTGAATGGAGCTAAGTCCAGCTGGCATCCTGTTATGAGTGGTGTCCACCAGCATTTGGTACTGGGACCCATCTTGTTTAATATCTTTACTGATGACCTAGATGGAAGGGATTGAGTGTATCCTCAGTATGTTTGCAGATGACACCAAGTTGGGTGGTGGTGCCTGAGGGTACGAAAGCCCTTCAGAGGGATCTAGATAAGCTGGACTGCTGGGCTGAAGTGAATGGGATGAGGTTCAGCAAGGCCAAGTGCCAGGTCCCGCACTTTGGCCACAACAACCCTATGCAGTGCTATAGGCTTGGGGCTGAGTAGTTAGATGACTGTGAAGAGGAAAGGGATCTGGGGGTGTTGGTTGATGCTCGGCTGAACATGAGCTGACAGTGTGCCCAGGTGGCCAAGAGGGCCAACGGCATCCTGGCCTGCATTAGAAATAGTGTGGCCAGCAGGAGCAGGGAGGTGATCATTCCTCTGTACTCAGCACTGGTGAGGCTGCACCTCAAGTACTGTGTTCAGTTTTGGGCTCCTCACTACAAGAAAGACATTGAGGCCCTGATATGTGTTCAGAGAAGGGCAATAAAACTGGTGAGGGGTCTGGAACATAAATCTTATAAGGGGCGGCTGAGGGAGCTGGGATTGTTCAGTCTGTAGAAGAGGAGGCTCACAGGTGACCTCACTGTACTCTACAGCTGCCTGAAGGGAGGTTCTGATGAGGAGAGTGTCATGGTTTTATGATTTTTGGTTTTCGGTATTCCACATCATAACATCACTGGGAGTTTAACTGTCAATGCTCAAGTCCTGGGTACCTGCCCAGAAAAAAAGAACTGCATCCCCCGGGGGACTTTGCGGTCACAGAGAGGAGATAGAACTCCTGGCAAGGTCACCTGATGCGCTCTTTTTCGCCTGCCCTTCATCGTGGGCGCTGCTCCCATCTCCCTGCTGCTCAACTGCATTGATAGGACAGGCAAAACAGACAGCTGCTTAACACCTTCTGTGTCTACAGCAGCTATTCCAAAAGCCCATCGATATACTTTGGGATCCTTAAAGTATCCCTGTCTGAGATAATCAATACCAAGTACACTTGGAGCCCCTGGGCCAGTCACAATAGGGTGCTTTTGCCAGTCTTTACCAGTGAGGCTGATTTCAGCCTGCAACATAGTCAGCTCTTGGGAGCTCCCAGTCACTCCATGAATATACATTGATTCTGTCCCTGGGTGACTCGAGGGCATTGGAGTGCACTGTGCACCAGTGTCCACTCTGTTACCACCATGGACCCATCAGCATCAGGCACGGTAGACAGTTTGTCTATCATTATATCTTCTTGTTTGCTCTCCATTCTGTTCAGCTTTTCAGCTACCTTTGCAATGACTGAAACACAAGCTCATAGAGGGCTTAAATGTAACTCAAAGTCTTGAAGTTTATTAATCAGTTCAATTATAAGGGGTCTTCTTTCCCCTCTGCCATACATTGCTGCAAATGTACCGGTGCACCTTTCTGGTGCAGTCTTCTGACTGTATGCCACATGTTTGGTGTATACCTGACTCTCTCAGGATCATGCTCTTGGTCTGGCTCATCAGGAATGAAATTGGGGCTATGCAGTGTTTCCACCACAGCATGTTCTCTCAAATAACAGATGCCTTTTTCTGTATCAGCCCATTTCTTTTACTCAGGCATCTGATCGTGTTTGAAGGGGTATCTTTCTTTTACAGCTAGCAACATCTGCTTCCAGAGGGTGAAGGCCTGGTTCTGGCATGTACCAATGCCTCTGTCAATGGCTGAGTCCCTAGCAATGCCACTCAGTTGGCGAGCTTCTCTACTATCTAGCCACACACTGTTGGCCCCATTGTCCCAACATCGAAGTAACCAAGTAGCAATAGGCTCATTTGGGTGACGTGAGAAGTCTTTTCTCAGACTTTGAATTTCATTCATTGTCAGAGATCGATCAACAATGATAACGATATCTTGTTCACCTCTTACTCTTTCAGGACTTCTTGTTACCCTCGTAGGCATTGGTGACCATGGTCTTACTGAGGTCCCTTCCCCTGGATTCCAGGGTGCTTCTCCTGGATCTCGGAGCCACTCCTCTGGACCTGTTTCCTCCTTTTTCTTCTGTTCTGAGTTGAGATTCATTTCATTTTCCATCCTCTTACAGGAGCAACTGACATCACTTGTGGTGCCTCCTGTGGTTGGTCAGGTTGGTCAGTTCTGATACTCTCATCCTCTAGCTCCGCTTGGAGTCTGTCTTGTTCAATTATGAGAGTATTCAGTTCAGATTGGAGGGTGTCTCGCTCAGTTTGGAGGGTGTCGAGTTTGGATTGGAGAGAGTCTCACTCGGATTTGAAGGCACCTCATTGAGATTGGAGATTCCTTCTCTCAGCTTGGAGATTCTCTCCTTCTGCTTGGAGTCTTTCTTTCTCAGCTCAGAGACACTCTTGCCAGGTTTTGAGATTCTCTCTCCTGGCTAGGAGACTCTCTTTCTTAACGCGGATATTTTCTGTCGCCTTGGAGACTCTTTCTTTGGATTTGGAGACTGTTTCTCAACTAGGAGACTCTCTGGATGTGGAGATTCTTCCTCTCAGCTTGGAGTCTCTGCTGGAGACTCTCCTTTTCAGCCTGGACACTCTCTCTTTGGGATTGCAGGGAGTCTGTCTCGATTTGGAGGGCATCTCTCTCGGACTTGAGGATATCCCTCTCAGATTTGAGGTCTTTTCTCTCTTCCAGGAGACTCTCTCACTCAGCCCGGAGATTCTCCCTCTCAGCTCTCAGACATTCTCTTTCAGTTTCACAAACTCTCTCCCTCTCTGGGATACTATTGAATAAGGCCTGACAAGCATTAGCCAGGCCCCAAATCATTTGTGCCTCCTCAGATCTGCCTGAGCCGCAACATCCCTGTCTCAAATAAATGTTTAAGCTCTCAGGGTCTTTCAGGTGTTCAGGAGTAAAATTCCACCGAAGATGTCCATCTCTCTGAAGTCTCTCCCAAGCCTTTCCACACTCCCTGCCACTCAATATGCTCTGGTTTTGGGAAAGACTTCCTCAGAATACAATAAATGCAAATACTGACTGAAATGATGTAGATTCAGGGAGATTAACAATGCGATCAGGTGAGCATTCAGAACCTGCATAAAGGATTTAAAGGAGAGACTGGGAGCCCGCTTAAAAATCCCAATTTATGTGAAATTAGCAGCTCCCTCTGCAAACAGGTTTAAAAGAGAAAGCAGAATCTTTTTTTCTCTCTTTATAGAAGCAAGATAGCATTGCTCAAAGTTTACAAATATCCCAGATTATTGGCAGTCCACCTGGACTTTCATGGTCAAGCTTCCAGTGAGCACCGGTGAAAAAGATAAACTTTCCCAGCGAAGCTCTCCGAGAGCAGAGAGAGATTCTAAAAAGCTAAAGCAGCTGTTGCCTGCATTCTCCACCAAGAAAGTAAAAGGTTTACGGGCTGGTTCAGCCCGGTTCCACGATCAGCGGGGCGGAGGGATCCGCAGATCCATGCCTCCGGAAAAATGGAAACAGTGGACCCCAAAATAATTTAAAAATCAGCGGCAACGATCTGAGGAGAAACAAACTAATTTTCTAAATATGGGTGGCAGAACATTTAAGCATTGGGAGAAGCATTTGGCAAAAGCCACCTGATTGGTCAGTACTAGAGGATCGATCAATCGAGGTGGTCCTGGTAGCTCCTTACATACTGTCAGGGGAGATAAAGTCCCTGTAGTACATGTAAAGAACATGTTGGGAAAAGCGGTTTGGGTCTTTCCAGCTTGTGGGAAGGGCAAACCTCTTTGTGGAACTGTTTTTGCCCAGGGACCTGGGTCCACTTGGTGAGTGATACAGAGAGACGGGGATGTTCAATGGGTACCCCAAGGGAATTTGACACTGGGGGAGTGCAGTCAGGCTCTGCAGATCCCTCCACCCCCCTGGTCGTGGAACCGGGCTGAACCAGCCCGTAAACCTTTAATATTCTCCAGAGTTGTATACCACATTGTATGCAGGTACCAAGTACATATTTCCATCAGTGTTTTCAATCAATTGTATATACCTATTGGTCCAGAGCGGTTTGGCCTCTTCTCCCATGCAACAAACAGGACCCAAGGAAATGGCCACAAGTTGTACCACAGGAGGTTTAGATTAGACATAAGGAAAAGCTTTTTCTCTGAGTGAGTGGTCAGGCACTGGAATGGCTGCCCAGGGAAGTGGCGGAGTCGCTGTCCCTGGCAGTGTTGAAGAGGCACCTGGATGAGGAGCTACAAGATATGGTTCAGTTTGTGGTAGCGATGGTGATGGGAGGACAGTTGGACTAGATGACCTTGTAGGTCCTTTCCAACCTTGTGATTCTGTGGTTCTGTGATTCTGTGATCTACAGTGGAAAGGCACAAGATGGGGCCAGTAAATGCTGTATTTTGAGATGAAAAAGCTTTGATCAAAGAGCTTTATATTCATATGTAAACATGAAATCATCTTGTTTTCTGAGTATGGTCAAAACTAAGCAAGCTGTTCAATTTCTTTCCACTGATTTTCACTTTATCTTAAGTTTCAGTATTTCTGAAAAGATCCGATAATGAATATATTTATTTATAGTGTTTTTAATTCAAAAATATAGTGTATAGTATATAGTAAATTCAAAAATTCAAAAATATAGTGTTTTTAATTTCAAAAAATTCAAAATTCAAAATTTTGTGGAGAATCTGCCATTTTTAAAGATTTGCAATCTGCATCTCCCTGAACATACTGATCAAAGGTGTATTGTGGTATTGATAGGTTCAGTAGGTTGAAGCAGTTTTTGCTGTCCTCTTCAGGTTCCTGTAGTGGCTGTGGAGGCAGCGAGGGTTGTGTGGGCATAAGCACAGGAATCTCATAGCCAGTCAGTGGAAGGTTTGGGGTAGGAGACAATGCTTCTCCCCTCCTGACTTAGGCCAGAGTGTTTGTTTTGTTGCAAAGTACAGGTGCTTTTCCTTCTCGGAAGACTTTCTGGCTTTGTCAGAGTGAAACATAGTTTAAGTGTTGGCTTTTTGCAGTGGCTTTAAATATACTCAGAGATGTACTGTCTGCAGAAAGCACCCTGACAGAAGCCCTTGAGCCCTTTTCCATAAATTGCCATGGTTCTGAATTTCCTTACCATGCTGAGGTGGATGACATGTCATGGTACTGTAATACTGCGAGCACTTTTGCATAGAACTTGTCACAGTTGACAGTCCCTGGCAAATCATAAATTTTAAACTCCGGTCATTTGAAACACCATGTTCTTGCATCTGTTTAATAAAGTCCCATCATGAAAGTGGTTTTGTAGTTTTTCAGTTTTTCCAAAAGATAAAACATGATTCTACATACCGAAATAGAGAGACATGTATATTCCTTTGTCTAAGAAGCTTTTGGGGTAGTTTTTTGATAGCGGGGCCACCTTCTTATAGCTTGGATAACAATGTTGATCTCAACTGTAAGTGAACATGAGGAACCAGCACTATTCAGAGAGTTTATATTTATGGAAATCCAAAAAGCATAAGTGAAAATCTTGTTTAGTTTTGTTCTTTAAAAGCTAGCAGTACTTTTATTTTTTTTTCCTCTGAGACAGTTGTGTAGGCAGATGTTTACTTGGTTTGCTGAGCCTGGATAGCCTATAGGTTGCAGTTGTTTTCTAAACTTTTCAGCCAGTTCCTGTTCTGTAGTCTGTCTCCCAAGGTCTACATTCCTGGAGTCAAGTGGTCAGTCTTCTGTAGCCATGTTTGTATATAAATGATCAGAATTTTCTCATATCAGTATCTTTGGAAGGTTTGCTGTGGTTAACTGTTGCTTTGGAGATGATCTTCCTTCCAGTCAATCTGGACAAGATGGTAAGGAATTGCAAAAATAGAATTGCCCTCCCGTTACTTACTAACTTGTGGTTTACATCAAAAGCCAGGAGAACCCAAGAGGAGTGCTCACTGCATCTTCCTTTAGCAAATTCTGCTCTAAAAGGCACTTTTCCTTCGGTATCTTTTTCTCGTAAGGAAAAGCTTTCAACATTCATCAATGCACACAAAAGAATAAGAAAAGCTTCTTAGCGTTAAGAGTGTTAAGCCCACAGTAATATAAAGGCAGAGAAAACTGTTTTGGGTCTTAAGGTACCTTTTGCCTTTGTGAAGAGCAGTTGTTTGGTTTTTTTTTTGTTTTAGAAGTGTCATCATGAATACCAGCTGCCCTGTAGGCAGTTTTTGTCTTACTTCCCCTTAGTGAAAAGAATGCAGAGTTAAATGATGCATGTAAATCAAGAGACATAACATCTTGCTGCACCACAGGCAGGGTTGTCATGTACACAGAATAAAGGACTGTATCTATTAATAGTAAACAGGCTATTGCAGAAGTTAGGATGCTCTTCTGGGCCTAAGCAACTGGCTGCTTAAATTTTTGAAGAAAATTAAGAATTGTATTGCCCCATACTTATAATTAATTTTTTTTTTCTTTTTTTTTCTTTCTTTTTTTCTGAAAAGAGCAATCAGAAAACTGAGATGTGGCAAATGAACTTGAGGAACCACCCAGAGGGGTTACAAGCTTAACTGTTTTAGGAGCGATTTTATTGCTTTTATGAGATCTATTTGATTCTTGGTTTATTTTCTGCTTAAATATTCCACTGCTTTTTACTTTTTTATATTCAACTTGATATATGAAATTACATAAGGTAAAGTGAAGATATTGTGAATGTGATTTTTAACTCTTGTCTCCCTTTGGAAAGATGGGAACACAAGGAGAATAAGGACAGTGTTGGGCTTGTTGAGGTTGGCAGGTCATGTGGCTGTCTTATGCCTTCCCAGTCTGCTATCACTTCACTTTCCCTTGTCACCCAGAGTTAGGGCTGGAAGAAGATACTAACGCTCACCTGTCTCACACCTTTCTCACTCTAGGGATGACAGTAAGCTCTGACAAAGATGGCACAGGAATGATAGTTCGTAGTGTCATCCATGGAGGATCAATAAGTCGTGATGGACGGATTAAAGTGGGAGACTGCATCTTGTCCATTAATGAAGAATCAAGCGCTAACTTAACCAATGCAGAAGCCCGAGCTATGCTAAGGAGACATTCACTCGTTGGACAAGAAATGAAGTAGGTACAGCCAGAATATTGACTCTAGTAGGAAAAGGCTAATAATCAAAATTTGTCTAGATTCATGCATATTTTCTAAATCCGTTTTTTTTTGTTGTTTTTACAGTGTGCATTTAAGTTACCATTTCAGCAAATTATTTGCTATGAAATTACAGCTTCATGAATTTGAAAGTTAAAATCACTTGTATAGGAGATTTTGGGTGTTCTTTAAAAAATTAATTCTGTGATTAATTAACCATCTTCATTAATACCTTTGCGTGGCTTTATTGAAGTAGTAGGATTTGTTAGAGTTTTGCATTTACAGTATGACACTGCTAAACAAATCAAGCATTTCCTCAGATATATTTTTGCTTCTGAAATGTCAGCTATCTTGGCCATTGCACAGATGTCTCCATCTGATGGAAATGATGTTTGTAGTGGATTTTGGTTTTGGCTGCCAAACAGAAACTATAAAACCCAATCTTAATGTGGAAAAGCAATATTAAAAAAAACATTAGTACATCTGTGATTAAAAAGTGTGTTTTGTGAAGTCTCTTCCAAGTTCTCATTAGTACATATGAAGGAACTGTTTCTTGAATGCTTTAATTTTTTTCTCTGGAGTGCTGCTGCTTAAAATTTGAAATATTTAATAGGCTTAAAAATCCACTTGCTTAATATGAAAGAACTACACTTAACTTTCCAGTAAAAAAATGAACTTTGCAAGAAAGTTTTTTTACTGGAAAGTTAAGTGTAGTTCTTCGTAGATGTCACAACTGCCCAACATCTAAATATGAAGTGTTCCTGGGCTTATGGGTGGTACTCTAGTCCAATGAGCGCTGAGTTTACAGCTCAAATAAACAAACTAACAGTTGTTTTTCTGAAATCCATGATAACGTGGGCTGGGTCAGATCTGCTAATAAAATTCTTTGAGCTCTTGTTAATAGAAGTCTCTAATATTTAAGGAGGCAGCTCTGAAAACGGTCGGTACAATCCCAGTGTGGTGGCAGGTAACTAGTTTCTATCCATTCAGAAAGGGCTGCACACTAAAAGATAGGGCTTTTCTTTCTTCTTGGGAAGTATGTGCTGGCTTTAAATAGTGGTGTCATTCCGAGAGCAAGTACATAAAGCATGGAGTGGTACGTTCAATTGTCTGCATGTAGTACTAGGATTTTATACTAGCTTGCTTAAATACTAAGTCCTGCTTATATAATTCATTACCTTTACTGACAGTGCTGTTGCGAATATGAGGGAATCAGCATTGATAGAACATGATATTATTTTTATAAGATTTCAAACATTATAATTCCAACTTCCATGACCAAAATCAGTTAGCATGTATGTGTCTGTATATCTGCTTGAATATCCAAGTTCTACAGCATGATTTTTTTCTGTGGAGTCTTTTGTTAATGCCTTAGTTATGTGATGAAACAAAGATGTGTTCATGTTTTGTGTTTATCCTTTTAAAGTTGCTCCATTTTTGCTGCGTGATTTTAATTTTTCCTTTATAGTCTTAGTCATTTTCCAGATACATTTATAATATCAAATCTCATACTAGATGTGAACATTCAGATGTCACAGAGAAAAGTGCTTCACCTCCTTCTGTAGGAACTCCTGAGCCATTCATGTTCTGACTTGACGTTTTTGGCTTTCATTTTATGTTTATGTTCTTCCTATGACAAGAGTTTAAAGTGAAGCCAATGTTTGTACTTCAAGCAAGTAAAAGACCAAGTGTTTTCACAGCTCCCAAAGAGCTCTTGCAGGAGGAAGGACAGGGCTACATAATTATGATACAGATCTACTCTGTAAGCATAATTAAGCTTTTCAGTAATTTACTCTTAAGGGAGAAGATCTTGGAAAAACATTATGATACAAATGGGTGAAAATGCCCAGACACAGGAGAGCACTGTATCATGGTAATACTTCCTGTTTTCTTAGAGAAGTTCAAAGCTAAACAAACTTCAGGGCTTTTCAGGGCTTTTTTTTCAGGGCTTTTCATTATTTCAGGGCTGATGTGGTACACCATCATGCAGGTTTTGTGATCAGTACCAGACTTTCAATTAAGCAAGCGCAGAATCTTTTTTATCAGCCTTGGGAAAAAAAGATGTACAGCCCCTCAGTTGTGCTTGTATGATCGTTTTTTCTACACAAGACTGCAAAGTGAATACCTAAAGTATTAAGCAGAACTATTTTTGAGTACCGTAGTGGCCCCCTCAATACAGAAGAGACATGGATTAGAGCACATCCAGAGGAGGGCCACACAAATGATGCAAGGGATGAAACACCTCCCCTGTGAGGACAGGCTGAGAGAGCTGGGGTTGTTTTGTCTGGAGAAAGCTCCAGGGAGAGGGGAGAGATAGCGGCCTTTCCATAGCTAAGGGCTATAAGAAAGTATGGGACAGAATCTTCAGCAGGGTCTGTTGTGATAGGACAAGAGAAAATGGCTTCACACTAGAAGATAGGAGGTTCAAACTGGATATAAGGAATGAGTTTTTTACAATAAGGGTAGTGAAACACTGGTGCAGGTTGCCCAGAGATGTGGTGGGTGTGCCGTCCCTGGAGGCATTCAGGGTCAGGCTTGACCAGGCTCTGAGCAACCTGATCTAGCTGTGCATATCCCTGTTCATTACCAGGAGCTTGGACTGGATAATCTTTATGGGTCCTTTCCAATTCAAACAGTTCTGAGCTTTCTGTGATAATACGTGAAACCATTCTTATGTGCTATGTTTTGTTTCATTCAAGAATGTTCGGGAATAAGCAATCTGAGTTCCATATTAAGATATTCTTTTTCCTTTTATTTGTGAAAAAACAGATGCGTGGCCTTACCATGATACATTCCTTTTCACTTCTCACTCCACCTTGCTAGGAGCTCTTATGTTTCTGGAATAATAATGTTTTCTTTTTCCAGCAGCAGCTGCTTGTAACATCTGTCAGATGATTCAAATGATTACGAATCTGAATCAGAGTTTGCCTGTCTTAACCTAAAGCATGGAGATGAATTCCTGGTTAAGGAATAGAAGATAATTACAATTCCATTTTCCATGTTTGTTAGTAATCACTGCTATAGACTCCAATAAAGATGAAATGATTTCTGAAGCAGGTATAAATGATGTGGAGGTCTAATAATACAAAAGAAAATGGGAGAGACAAAAAAGAAAGAAAAAATAAGCAGCTCATACTTTTAACTACTTAAGTATACATCTCACATTCAGCATGAGACATTGACATTTGTTAACACAGTTGTAAAACAATGCTGCATCATATGCTTCGCATTCTAGATCTTCTCCAGCACCTTCTGATGATCAGGCCCTCTTTTATGTGTGAGTATTGGTGATTCAGAAACTCATCATGATTCTGTGTTGCAACTTGTCTCTAAAATCATTCCATGCTTTTATTACATCCATAGTAATGTCAGGGATATATCCTTATATCGGTGCATATTCTGTCTCTCTTTGTGTGTGCATGTGCATTTGTGCCTGCATGTGTGGGTGTATATATACATGAAAGTGTATGTGTGTCCTTCAATTTTTATACGTATTTTTATCCTAAAACTTGAAGATTGGAGCATACTTCCTAAGACTAGAATGAAAACACCTGTATTCTAAAAGATGACTGCTAATGCAGCCACGTGTGTGGTTTATGTACTTGTGTGTTTGTACAGGGTCCACTGCTAGAGTACAGTGTACAGATATCTGGATTAATCTCCGTGTCATATTTTCTGTGGCACTTCTTTCTCCATGTGTAAAAAGATTCAAATTAGACCTTAATTCTTAATGCCAATAATTTGTTGTGACTATTGTTCGTACATTGTTATTTGGTTTGTTGGTGTTTCAAGGTTTTGTGAGGTTGTTCAGTCAAGCATGTGATAAATGTTCCTCTGTTCTGCATGCACTGTTGTGTTTACACATGTTTTCATTTGTACACCATTTGGTGTTTCCATTGTCACTGCTGTCATTGCTAGTGCATATCTTGGTGTTGGGGGTGGTATCTCAAGAAGGGAAGACAGAACGTGTTCTCCTAAAAGCTGTACAGCTGTGAAAGCAAGGAAATTATTAATCTCCACATATACTTTTTCTTGAAATTGTTGAACCTCAACTTGTCTTGCAGATAGTAATGCATTTAATCATTTCCTATCTTCTGTATCTTCATACCTGTTTCATAGCACTTGTGAAGCTATGAAGAAATAGAAGCTTACCTACCTAAGAGATTTTTTACGAGATGTTTGTAAGTAGCGTGTAAGGATGTTTGAGAGCATCCTTTAAGCTGCACTTTCAGAATGACCCAGGATAAGTTAGTTAGTTATTCAAGTAATTAAAATCAACAAGGTATCCTGGAAGTTGTAGCACATCTGGTTTACTCACTCTGTTAGCTGACCCGTAATGCTGATGTTGCACCAAAATAGAAAGTAACAACCTTTACTACCTTTTGACTTTAGGAACTTGCACAATTTTGCTTTGTGCTCCCTGTGCAAAAGGGTTGGACAAGAGATGTAAAATTTCGTACTGTGTGTAATTGATGATCACTCCCTGCTGTCTGCATTGCACTTAATCTGGACGTTTATAATTCCTTTTTAGGGACTCTCCATTCTCCTGTCTGTACTGTGAACAACAGCTTCTTACTGCGTTTTGTGTCAAAAAGATTGCCCAGATGTTCTAAATAGTACAAACACTGCTTGCAATTCTAGTTTCTTTAATGCAGCTGCCTTTCAAGGGAAAGTACATTATTTCCTACTTATTTTTGTAGAGTAAAATTCGTTAAATTTGATTGGGTTGAAAATGATGAATGTAAATGGATTAGTGACTCATTTTCTTTCACTGAAACACAGCTTCCATATGTTTTGGCTTTTATAGTGGCAGAGGATTCTTACGGGCTTACTAAGATAGAGCTTCCACAGCAGCATTTGCCCTGTGGGAGTTTTGTGACTATAGTATTTGTACGTTGCTGTAACTTCTCACATCTAGAGTTGGAGATGGCTGAGAAGTAGTTGTGATTATTTGCAGAAATCAAAGAACTTCTGAAATAGTAATTCCTATTCTTTTCCCCCTTTCCTCTCCATTTCACTGCTAGACTTCATGGAATAACTGTTCTATGTCTTGCTTCTTTCTTTCTGCTCAGGGAACTCAGATAATCAGTAATCTTCCACTGAATGCTTGTTTTCCACTGAATGTACACTCCTCAGCATTTCAGAATGAAAATACACTTTCTGTCAAGTGCATATCACTTGAAAAAAATAAAGCCAAGGCAGATAAATTAATCGATTAATAGAAGGAGAAAAGGAGCAAGTGATAGTACAGACAATTTAGAAATTTCATTCAGAAGAATTAGAGAATTGTTCCTTTTAAGCATCCATATTGTGGACGGTAGGACATCCTTTTGTGAATGTATTCTTTTTCCATCAGACTTAGATCTTGTCATACTTTGGTCTGATAGCTAAGCTGCTTGTGGGACAGCAGCTTAGTGGGACATGACAAAGCCTGGTTATAGCAGGGCTATGTCCTTTGTTTGAATAGGTCTGTTTAGTTCATAGTGTCCCTTTACCCTTTACCCACAGAGGAAATTTTTTCAGAGAGATTTTTCATGCCTTAATCTTTTTCTTTGTCCCTGCCTCAACAGTCTCTCGTGCCATTTCTCTTTCTGGCATTCAAACCTGGCTGAGTTATAGCAGGGCTTCAGAAGTCTGCATGTCATTTGGCTGATAGAACACGACTGACTATCGAGCTGACTGGATGTGCATGGTGATGTGGAGGAAGGAGTTAGGCAGAGGATTACACCCTGCAGGTTACCTGATGTGTTATAGCACATTTATATGTCCAAACCCATGCAGTATTTTTAACTAAAAGTATGGAAACCTAAAACACCTAGAGAACCTCTTTTGAAAGCAAAAAATCTTCTGCAAACTAGCTTCCAGAAGCATATTCAAACAGCATATTCAAATAATGGCAATGATACTTCATTCTTCACAAATCTTTTATTATTTATCTTTGCACGAGGCATCTGTTTTGACTGAAACAGAATTATCTCTGTTACATACCTATTGCTCTTAAAACACCATTTGCTTAAATGTAGTAACTCTTGATAGAATCAAGAGAGTTCAGCTGTCTAATTTGATCACATATGCTTATTTTTCACAAGGCACAAAAACTAGTAATTCTTTATTTTCAACATAGCAGTTTTGGTGATTTTGAAATCAATGCATACATTAAGTGATCTTTAGTAATTTCCTCATATCCATTCTTCACACCCAGCAAAGATTTGACTGGAAGTCCTCATACTACAATCTTGTCTGTTTTATTGCAGTATTACATATGTGACAGCAGAAAACTTACCGAAGTACAGAACCTATTTGAAGCGAGAGCCAGAGGAAGATGTGACAGCATTTTCTTCCTCACAGTCTGTTCTGTGAGTTCAAAAGACCTTTTGTTTTCTCCTGTAGAAATCTCAGATCTAACTCTTTGTATACACTTTGCTTAATTCCAGATGCTAAATTTTATTTCATAATTTATATTTTATTTTATATTTAGAGCTGAAAGATGGTGATTTTCTTTCAGACTAGCCACCATTTAAATAAAAAGTTGCTCACGACAGAGTTTTGGCTTTGGCTAGCAAATTTTTCTGACTATTAAATAGACTGTTTTACCGGTATTTGTTTCTTCCTGTAAAGAGTCTGTGTGCTGTTCAGTCCTAAATTTCTTTTAAATGCAGTGCAATTTGACTTAGGTATTGCCACAGGTACTCAGTGCTTCTGGCCTGAGAATTTGACATTGATATTCTATCCAAAATATATACTGCAGAGAACTAATTTTGCTGTTGTTTTTGTTGCTTTTAAAAATTCATTTGTTACAAGCCAAAATATTCAGTGTCTAGTATCCAAAAGCAATATCAGCTTTTGAATTCTGGTCTTATTATTTTGTAAAAAGTAATAATAATAATTAATGATTAATTGTTGAGTATTAACAGTAATTAATTCAGCTTTGATTTAGTTCTAGTTTCAACATACAGATTCTGCAGTTGTTGACTGATTGATAGAACTTCATAATAGAGATAAATGCTTTGGGAATCCCTGTGTACTGTATGTTTTCTAACAGGTTTCTCATAAGGAAATTCTAGGTACTGATTGGAATTCTAGTAAAAGTAGATTTTTGGTAGAAGTACAGTGCTGACAGTGTCCAGTACCTGAATTTTTGCATACGAATACAGTAATTGTTTGGATTTTTCAAAATAAATTTCATGTTCCTGTTAAATCAGGGAAGTCCCAGAGCTTCCAGAGCGTGAAGAGGGGGAAGGAGAAGAAAGTGAACTTCAAAATGCATCTTTCAGTAACTGGAACCAGCCCAGAAAGTAAGTATAGATCTTGCACAATAGATAATCTAATCTGAAATCCAAAAATTTTGAAACCTCTGATACAGTTTAAAAGAAAGAAGAAAATAGAAGTACTGCAGTTAGTGTGTATTGTGCATCACAGATGTAATTCACTTCTGATTTTCATACTGCCATTTGGCTAAATCTCTGCAATCTAATGGTTATTTAATTGTTTTGTTAAATTTATCTTTATAGGCTTACTGTTTGCAAGCCAATATGAGGAGTTGAAGAGGAGTTTTAATTAGAAGCCAAAGTAAATGGAAGCAATAGCAGTTACAACTTTCTGAGCAACCAAATAGATAAAATAGATAACTCTCATTGAAAAAAAGTTGAAGTTATTCATGAATATTTTTAAATGATCATGCCAATCTGGGGTTCTTCAGTGGTTGGCACTGTCATATTTTAGGCTTCATTTATTTTGCTCCTTTTTTTATCACAACAGGGTTGAACTTTGGAGAGAGCCTGGCAAGTCATTGGGGATCAGCATTGTTGGAGGACGAGGGATGGGGAGCCGCCTGAGCAGTGGGGAAGTGATGAGAGGGATCTTTATCAAACATATCCTGGAAGACAGCCCAGCTGGCAAAAATGGGACACTGAAAACTGGAGATCGGATTGTCGAGGTACCAGCCAAGTGCCTTTCAGTTGCAGTACCCCCAGCGTCTCAAGAGTCGCTGAAATAGGTGTTTGCTCCTGGTCTGACCACTGCAATTCATCCAGCTGGCGCTGCTTGAGCTTTACAAACACAGCAGCGCCATCTACTGATATTTATGTGCCGACAGTTTGAAGTTGTGTTTACAACCTGAAGCATGAACGGCTGGCTGTGTGAGTAGGGGTACAAAGCTGGTAGTTCCACCTACATTTCATAGAACGTGTAGGAAGAAGTTTGGTAAGCTAGAAAGTTTTACGTTTGCATACTGGATAGCATCAGATGTCCAAAGAACAAAATATCATTAAAATAAATGCTATAATTTATCTCCCTCTAAAGTCTTACACAGGCCTCAACCTTCTTGTGCTTTTCAGGAGTTAGGGAAGACACTGTTTTCTTCCTGATGACATGCAGAAAGATGAATTTGATACAGAGATATTGCAGGGAAATTGAGAGTATTGTGTTTATGCGGTGTTGCAGAGAAGAGTTCATCTAGATTCATCTTCTCCTGCTTACATAGTCCCTGCTTATGCAATGATTTCTGCATTCCTGCTCAATAATTTTGAAGAGTCTTTTCTGCAATAGTTATCAGTAAATTAGACATTAACATGTGTCCAGGGCCTTTGGGAGCTACACTCCTTTTCACCATGATGGATGTCAGCTGACCATCTATCATAAAGAACGAGGGCGATAGAGACATTAACATTTCACTTGGACTGGACTGCATTTCTTACCCACTCATATTAAGACTAGTGATATGTGGCTGCTACTAGATCCAAACAAGAAATATTGAAATAATACAGGAACATAGGACAAGATGGAAGATTTTTTTTAGTATGAAACAAGTTAGGAAGTGGTATTTTACTTGGTGGCCACAAAATTAATCATTATTCCTTGTAACTGACTATCTGGAGTTTTATGAATGCAGTAATTGTCTCTGAGAATGGTACTTGTAGAATGTGATGTGGGTGAGCAAAATTAGTACGTAGTGTATTCATGCAGCTGTTTGTGAATGGATGGTTTCATTTTTTTGAGTTGAGGCGTTTTTTAGGCTTTCCTTTCTACCAGTGCATGTACTATTTCAGACATGGAAAATTGCAGATCTGTAGTGATGCTTCTAATTTCTCACGGGTTTAGAATATTTTCTCTTTCTTTTTTCTTTCTCTATGTTTTCAAGATAGTGTTAGTTAGAGGCAGGAGTAATTCTCAGTGTGTACCATTTTTTGTGCAAAAATTGCCACTAACAAAAGATCTATCTGCATTAGCTTCTAGCTAATGGTCATCATGAGAATGCTTTACTGATGCTAACTTTACCATAACATATTCTTAGCTGGATGGCAAAACTGTTATCCACAACGATACATCTGAAAACAAGAAAAGAAAGACCAAACAAACATTTTAAAGAGAAATGGCTCTTTAGCTCTGACCTGAAAATTTAGCTTCTAGTGAAATGTCTTACAGCTGAACACATTTTTACATTAGTGGTGGTGTTAATGATCATTTAAAAAAATAAAATAAAAAAAAAAAGGCTGAAAAGAAAAAAATATGCTATTATGCAATTCCGACATAATGCCTCATAATGAAAGTTTCTGGCGCTTAAAACTTTCAGTTTGTAAATCTTATTAGGTACTGGGAAAATAGGTTGTTGTCAGATAGAATTTATTGAAAGTGGTATTTAACAAATACTGCCACTCTGTTCATAGTACTGTGTTTCTTTTATTACCTTGCCTGAGGGAAAGCGTAACAAGCCTGAACCATGATTGCTGAAATTCTTCCCTTCTCCTCCCTTTTGTTTTAAACCATGGAGAACATATATTTGATGTCATTTCACTGATCTTGGAAACCTCAAGCCCATGTGTAAGGGACATGAGGTGAAGTTGTTAGAAACCTTTCCATTAATAGCAGGGATTTGGGCTTAAGTTTTACTTAAAAGTTCTCTGATCGGAACCCAGAGCTGTTTCATGACTCTTGTAGCTTCTTGTAATGCTAAGATGAGGCCTTCCAATTACAGGTGGATGGAATTGACCTCAGAGATGCCAGCCATGAACAAGCTGTGGAAGCCATACGGAAGGCAGGCAATCCTGTAGTCTTTATGGTACAGAGCATTATAAGCAGACCAAGGGTAAGCATAAAAAATATGAAAAGATATATGATATGTAGTAATAGATGAATTCAATGTTCAAGGTGGTGGTGTTTGGGAGTGGGATATTTAATCCTGAAAGTTCCATCTTAGCTATTTCAGGAACAGAGATTTGATTTAAATATTATTTCCATTTAGAATGAAATCGATTTGGATTTGGAATTGCCCTCCAGCACGCCGCCCTCAAACTATTTTGAAAAGCCTCAAGAATGATAATTTGTTGGGGGGCAGAGTAGGAATCTTAACTAAAATCAACTCTTAGAGATTGACAGCATGTCAGAGGAGCGCATGCAGAAATACAACATCTGTTAAAATATTCATTGGACATTAATAAAAGGACATAGAAGTACACGGAAGGTTTCTGTCACTAAGCTGCATGGACATTGCAGACAAAAGCTGATAAACTTTAATATAGTTGATTTCATCACTAGAAACTAAAATTCCTCTTTGTAGAGAGTCTGTGTAAGTTGCATGTTTATTTACTAGTTGTCTCACAACTCTTGTTCCCCAGCCAGAGTCTCTTTATAGGCTTTCATCAGCTTCTGCTCTCTGTGAGCAGAAAACTACTAACCCATTTTATCGTCAGTCATCTAAGGTAAAGTTGCATGAAAAAGATCTGTTGAATGTTGACTACTGATACTCAAGATATTAAAGTAAGGCTTTTGCATTTGCTGTGATGTGAACGAAATGGCCACCGCTGAATGTTTAGGCCATTGTTTGGGTTGGGAGCTATGCCATTACTTTATCACCACTTTTCGTGTTTAGAGAATGCTCTGTTTTTTATTGCAGTTATTTATTTGTTTTTTTCTTTGTTGGTTGTTTCTTGAATGTTTATTAACAAACCTTTGTTTCTCTGTGAGCAGAAACATTGCAAACACTCTCTGCTGTACACAGGCTTTGCATTGTGATCTTTTGTTAAAAGCATTATACTTACTGTCTTCATCGCTGAAACGTGCATCTGTACTTCATAATAAGATCTTAAAAGAAATTTCCTGCCTTCATTCATGCGCAGTTACCCAGATAGCTAACTGCCTGCACACAGCAACTATATTTAATACAGTGCTGTAAGGCAGTCATTTTCAAGTGATGTTGGTAGTGAGTCATATTTGTCCCTTTTTGTTTTTTCTTATTTCATTTAGGTTGCTGTAGAAGTTAAAGAGGTCTGAAGCAGATTGTAGAGTGTCTAAAATAGTGCAAGTGGATTGTGAGAAGCTAATTCAGTAATTTTGCTTGCCAGCAATTATCTATGAAATCTGTTTCATATTTATCCTGCAGTGTGTACTTCTTAGTAAGAGTTAATCTGTCACCTTGATTATGGTCCCCGCCATTCTGTTATGTTACAGCATTATGCTTTACAGTATTCACATCTGATATCTCAGCATCCTGGGTATATTAATAAGCAGAACACTAATTACAAAAAAAAAAAAAAAAAAAAAAAAATCATTTATCCTGTTATCTTTTGTCTTATTTTGAAAAAAAAAAAAAAAAGGAAAAGTATTTGTTATTTTAGTATGTGTTTTACTTGCTGTACACTGTGGAAGAAGACATGCTTTATGTGCATTATTTAAAATGTAACTGTGTAGACAAACTCAAGTGCTCCAAATTTTATCCTTGTGAGCAGTCAATACAATTAATACAACACAGTTGCATAGATTAGAATTAGAACTAGCAGTTATATTTTAGGTGCTCTGTCATCATGAAAAAGATATAAAAGGCATAATTTTGAATTATTGTGGCTAATCTGTTTCCTGTTTTACTAAGACTGGTGTTTGAAAACAAAGCTTTTATATTTATTTTAGCTGCATAAAATTAAAAAAGATACAGTTGATAATTCTTTGCAGTGGCTGATGTAATGTTGAAACTGTAATAGAACCATTGCACTGATAAATTATTCTTCCCAAACTTCTCTTTACAAAAGATGACATCTAAGTGTGAGTTACACGTATAAACAGAAAATAATTTACTGTAGGGCAACTGCTTTTTTACTGTGAGGGGCTTGTCAATGAAGAGAGCTTGTTCATACAGATCTGTACCTTCTCTGTGCTGAAGACACTGTAGAACCAAGATGTGCTGTCTTATCAAATTACATTACATTTTGCTTTGCAAAGTAATATTTGAGGATAAATGCTTAGAAGAATATTTTTAGAAATGGTGAACAGATCTATGTACTTTAAGAAAATTTTGTAACTGCAACATATATCTGGATTAAATTACCATGATGTTCAACTGTTAGTTGTTGCTGCAAGCCTTTCACATTCCCTTTAGTACATTTCTTTTTTCCAGCAACATGAAGCTTATAGCAACCAGTTATTTAGACCACAAACAGATGGATGCACCTATTATAGAAATTACTTTTAAGTACACATTGGACTGTTTTCTCTTTCTGATCTTAAAGTAGAATATAATACTAGAACTGCATAGGGAGTATAAGTGATGAAGTTACATCCTTTGATTTTATTGACATAGGAAATGATTTAGTTTGTTAAATAAGTAACCACCTTACCTTGTATTGTTTAACAAGAAGACCAACTTGTTACAGTACAAGTCAGTAAATCACACATCCGCACAGATGCAAAGTGAGGTGTAAAGTCAGAGATGTCTAATATTACTAAGCCTTATATTTTGCAAAGGGCGCTGTGAATACATTACCTTGATACATAAATCAAATAGCGAGAATTTGCGTGGTTTGCAAAATAAAACTTGTCCTAGATTTATACTGTGTTATTTAATACAAATTGCATTTATTCTCATCTAGGAATTCGCAACTCTATGATTAAGTAACTGAGGTGGAAGTTTATCCCATATACTGAGATACCTAGGCAAAATTGTACAAATGCCACAGCAAGTAAATGTTACATTGTTTATGCTACTGAATACTACACTGCATGGATTTTGTGGGCTAGAACACATTGGAGGATCAATATTTTCCTCTGATCTCTGCTAATCATAGCTGATCATCTTGAGCATACAAGTTGAAAATACAGAGCAAATGCAGTTTATCTACCTTTATGTGTCTGTACAGCAGTATATTAGTAAGATCTTGCTTGGTTAGCACAAACTACAAAATAAATACGTTTTTTTTAATGAGTCACAGAGGGTTCACTTAAAAATGTTTTTGTTCAGTTTCTGTTATGTTTTTCTTTTAGAACTCTTCCCTGCCTTTCCCGCAGAACTATCTTTTCTGTAGGCCAACTATCTTCAGCAGCACTAACCCATTTGCTGATTCTTCTCAGTTCATCGCTAACAAGGTTGGATGATGATTAACTATCTGCTTTTGACTCACCAAACATGATACGTGTGCTTTTTTTGCCATTAGTATGTCTCTGAATTTAAATTCTTCTGTACTGTATTTGTATAAAATACTGTGCTGATGAAGATGGAAATTCTGTGTAGTGAATTAAAATGGCCCAGACACATACATGCATGCATATACAAGAGGAGAAAAGTTTTTGGATAAGAAAAGCCAGGTCCATTAACTGTAATTACCAAATTTGAATTAATCAAAGCTATCAAAGGAGCAAGTTCTCAATTAGAAAATCAGTTCCTGTGAGGTTTGTTTAAAAACTCTACCAGAGTGAAAATCTGTCATCAGTGTATAGTGTTTTGCTGCTATGTATTTTGCTATGGCATCTTTGCTGTCTCTTCTTTTTCCCCCGATGAAAGCCCAAGAAGTATTGGCTGCTTTGTTTAATGGTGCTAAAAATACTTTCACTTTTCTTGTTGAAAATTCTTTTAGTGTACCATGGACAAGATACCTACATCTTTGAAAATCTGAAAAAAGTTGGATTTTTTTTTTTTTTTTTTTTCAGATTAGTGCTTACAGCATGTTATTCATGTTGGAGACAAAATTAACCTAACACAGTAATAAATAAAGGTTTAATTCATTTGTGCATGCATTTCTGATTTAAAACAGTAAGTGACTGGGAGTGACACTATCCTCTTATTTTTCCACGTTGCAGTCTGTTGGCTCTCTCAAATGTAAAATGAATTTCTATGATATGTGATATATAATTGCATGTACGTTTTTGAAATCTCTATTTGTTCCAGTGGGAGTGGAATAATAAATGATGGCTTGTGTTTTCTGTATTTTCAAAAACATTTCTGAAAAAAGTGTCTGTATTTAGAGAAAAAACTGTTTTTGTAGTTTATGCACTGAGATAAGAATGCTTTTTTGTCATCTCTGTCAGCTGCTTACAGGTTTGTGTTCAGTAAGAAAGCTCGCAAAAGCAAGGCCCTTAACAACTCCTTGAATAGTTTGTTTTGTTGATTTAATACATTTGCAGCAGTTAGTAATGAAATTGAGTTGTTCGTTAGTAACACTACATGTTGCCAAAGGTACTGTAACATATGGGTTGCTGTTTTCTGTTGCTATAGGAGGTATCGAATCCAATTAGGGTTACCTTCCGTTGTTCCCCAACTAACCCTTTTGCTCCCACACCATTCAAGGTTTGTCTTGTTTCTAGTGAGCAGGTGATACTGTGTGTGCTGTGCATTTGTACATGTCCTGTGATGCCTTCCAGAATCCTGCTTATTCCTCCACCTGTGCCTCCTCTGTTGAAAGTGATACCGCTCCAACTGCCATTTTTATTATTTGCTTGGCTGTGATCAGTGACCCTGATAGCCAAATGGGTTTGTGTACCGTGTGATGCTTTGCATTTTGAATAACGTAATATGAAATACTGTGCTATGGCACATAACAAGTATTTCATGAGTTAAAGCATTTTAGTTTTTCGTGTGTGTGTGGCCTGATTCAGAGAGCAAAAGTCTTATGTGTGCTGAGGGGCCAGCTCCAGCTGTTAGAGACACATGTGTAACAGGCTGAGTTTAGAAGGCAGAAGGTGGTCCCCTGTGTCTGAATTGCATAGTAACATCCTTCTTAGCCTTTTCCTTCATCTCTTCACAAAGAAAAATTTACAATGCATCTGAAACTCCTCTCTTTTTCATCTCTGGTTTTCAGCTCTGCTGAGGTAGAAGACTGTCACCAATTTTTCTCTATGTTGGATACATGAACTTTTCATTAGAAAAAAGCACTTTTGCTGTTAATGACTGGCATTTTCTTTTCACCATTCTGTCATTCTGATAGATAAAAAATTTCTTTGTTTTAATTTTGCTGCATCAACTGAGGCTTATGTTTTAGAGTATAATTTGCAAAAATTGTAAATATTTCTGTAATGCACTGCCTTAGAATGCCTTGGCTTTCAAGCACAGGCATGGCATTTTTAATGAAATTTAAATCTAAACTGTTGGCATGGATGCCTTTGTAACATTCTTAAATCTTTCTTAAATCTCAGTGTCACAAAGTTGTTAACTTTCCAGTCTTTTCAACACCTTAATTTGAAAGTGTATTAAAGTTGTCCAAGGTTTATGTTGTTATTCTGTTTCTTTGAGCTCTGATAAAGCATTTCAGTGCTTCTGGCTTCTGTAGACATTATCTGTGATGTTATTTTCAAGCTTTGTATCGGAGGACAGTGAAAACTGAAATTACAAGAATAGAGCTATGAAGCTAGTACTGAACACTTTCTTGAAAATACACTTACCAACAGCTGATGGGCATGGATAACTTGAGAATAATTATATAACTTCACCACCCCTGTGAGGATAGGCTGAAAGAGCTGGGGCTGTTCAGCCTGGAAAAGACAATGCTCCAGGGAGACCTGATAGTGGTCTTTGAGTATCTAAGAGGCTACAAGAAAGAAGGGCACAAACTCTTTAGCAGGGTCTGTGGTGACAGCAGAAGGAGAAATAAATGGTTTCCCACTAAAAGATGAGAGATTTAGATTGGATATAAGGAATAAGTTTTTTACAGTAAGGGTAGTGAAGCACTGAAACAGATTCCTCAGGGTTGCAGTGGAGGCCTCATCTCTGGAGACATTCAAGGTCAAGCTGCACAGGCTACTTTTTTCTGACCTATAAAGTGGCACATAAAACTTTACTGAATTGGGCTTTAATTGTCTGTTCTGTTTGCTTCTGAATTCATTTTGGAGTGAGGTTATCTCTTACCTTGCCTAGTGCTTGTTTCTATCTTTGATCTCTTGCAGCTTTTCTGTGCTGTATTACACATTTAGAGCTCCAGCTACTTGGTATTTAAATTTCAAAGCCATAGTCAATGCCTTTTTGATGTTTTTGTATGCTGTCTTGCTGTACACATAAGTCTGCATTTGCTTAGCCATTACATTTTTCTTATTCTCCACAGGCTTTCAGTCAATCAGATTCAGAGCCAGAAAAGACTTCATCTTGTAACCTGCCTCTGCCTCCTCCTTCTGCGTTTTCAGGAATAAGCTGTGATGTTCCACAGTCATCATCCAGCCAAGTTTTAGAAGATGTAGAGAAGGATGATGAGTTTGGTTACAGCTGGAGTAAGCTTATCTTTCATGATAATTTTTCAAATATTTATTGCTGAAATAGTATTGTCAGAAAAGATACAAGGTATCCAGTCTGAACTACTTCATTCTCATGAGTTTTTTTGAGTCTTAAGTGTTGCTGTCAGCTTTCACTTGTGGTTGTCAGAGGCACATAGTGAAACACAAAAATGATTCTTCTAAATTACATATCAATCGTTGTGTTTCTCCATGGTCCAAAGTCACTTTCATACATACAAAGTCAATTTCATACTCAGGACTACTTGCAGAATTTCAGTTACTGTAAGTAACTGATGGCTGTGATATGTAATGTTATGATTCCTGTTAGCTAAAAGTATTATTGGGGTAAAGAATTATTGCTTTTATATGCTTAGTCTTTTTTTCTTTAAGTTTTAATGTTTTCCCAAGTTAGCAAGAAAACAAAGAACTAGAGATCACCAAAGACTTAGCTGGAATGAAAATGTGGAGTACCGTTGTGACTTTGTCATCCAATTTACATTTTACTGTCAGATACTGTCCATTGGACAATAATCTTAACTCTCCAACTAGTTTGTGAGCCTGTAATGCAAATTCAACTTTGTTTCCCATACCTTTACATGTAGAAAAGATTTCACAGCGCTATGGAAGTCTACCAGGCGAACTGCACATGATTGAGCTAGAAAAAGGAAGGACAGGTCTGGGACTTAGTCTTGCTGGTAACAAAGACCGATCCAGGATGAGTGTCTTTATAGTGGGAATTGATCCGAATGGTGCAGCTGGCAAAGACGGCAGGTTACAGATTGCAGATGAGTTGCTAGAGGTGAGTTCTTGCGATTTTTATAGAAACTAAAACATATTGACTTAAAATGCACTGAATATTAGATCATCGCTGGTGTTCTTTAATGGACCTTGGAATAGAGGACACAGTAATTTCTGCATCACAGATTGTGAATTGTAGAAAACAAAAGGCCCTTAAGCAATCCATCTGTGGAGTGCTCCGGAGTTTCTCATTATTTCCCTGTCTCACACTAGAAGTGTGAGAATACCAAAAAGCTCATGTAACATAAAAGAGAAATCAAGGGGTATCAGGGGTAACAGAAACGGATTTGTTTGTATCATGGACTCTCTTGCCATATTTGGGCTCAATTCTAGTGGCTTTTTGAAGAGAACAAATAGCTTAATATGCAGGTAACATTCTCAGTATGTTTATGAATGTGTTGTTTATGTTACTGCAATTCAACTGATTTTGCTTGTGGATATATTTTCTGCTGTGGCTCTCCTCAGGTTAGTAGTGATAGTTAACATTACCCTCACAGAACCATTTTTTTGTAACATCAAAACTGCTATGTTGCAGCATCTAACACTACAGTGAGGAAATTGTTCAGTTCCTCCATTCCTTCCCAGCACCAAGTGTGAGGATGACACTGAAGGCATATAGGCTGGCAGGGGAAGACTGGGAGAGAATGCAGAGGATTTGTGATACTGTGGATCTACTCTCATGCTTGTCATTTGCAATAAGTCCAGTGTTGTGTGCTAGACGGTTCTCTTGAATCCGTTAAAGTTTTTAAAGTTTTAAAACCTTAGTATTGCAAATGCATGGTATCCTTAAAACGCATAGAAATGCGTCTGTCTGAGTCAGCTCTCGTATAAAGTCAGAGACCAACACAGTTAATAAAATGTTAGGAAATTATGGCCTTATTCTGCAAGTTCACACTTAAATCTCGTGAATCTCAAGGACTTCGTGAGCTTTCAGTGAGTCTTTTCTGCCAAATGAAGATGGCAGTTATGAGGTCAAATGTTTATAGATTATAAACGCACCAACATTCTAGTTTCTTTGTAGAAGGTACATTGCTCAGAGCTGAGATTCAATAAATAGTAGTAATCTTGTTGTTGGCTTTATGTATTTATTTACTTTGGTTAGAATTTCTCATGGCCTCACTGTATTGCTCCATCAGTCACAAAGTGAAACTAGATAACGTGCTAAGACAACACAGTGTAATCCAGAGAATGACATTTTTAGCATTGTGACAGTGTTAGATCAAAATTAGAATCACAGAATCACCAAGGTTGGAAAAGACCCACGGGATCATCCAGTCCAACCATCCACCCATCACCAAGAGTTCTCACTAAACCGTGTCCCTCAACGCAGCACCTAAAGGTTCTTCGAACACCTCCAGGTTCAGCGACTCCACCACCTCCCCGGGCAGCCCATTCCACTGCCTAACTTTTCTTTCAGAAAAGCAGTATTTCCTAACATCCAGCCTGAATCTCATCTGGAGCAACTTGAGGCCATTCCCTCCAGTCCTATCACCAGTTACATGAGAGAACAGGCTGACCCGCAGCTCACTACAGCCTCCCTTGAGGTGGTTGTAGAGAGACGTAAGGTCTCCCCTGAGCCTCTTCTTCTCCAGACTGAACAATCCCAGCTCCCTTAGCAGTTGCTCATAAGGCGTGTGCTCCAGACCCCTCACCAGCTTCATTGCCTTTCTCTGGACACATGCCAGAGCCTCAATGTCTTTCTTGCAGTGAGGGCACAAGATTGAACACAGTACTGAAGGTGTGGCCTCACCAATGCTGATTAAACTGAACTTAATTGAAATTGCAATAAATTTTTTATTGAAAAAGGAAGTGAGAGCAGGACGCAATATACTCCAAAATTGTAACAAAATTGTTGCTTTAGCCATGATGTGGTATTTCAGATTTTTTATTTGAAAAATAATTATTGCTTTCTTCTATGTAGATAAATGGGCAAATACTCTATGGAAGGACTCACCAGAATGCTTCATTCATAATCAAATGTGCTCCATCTAAAGTGAAAATAATCTTCATCAGGTAAGTTCTTATTTAAAAAAAAAAAGCATTTTAATATATTCAGGTTCTTACACCAATAGTACTTCTATTTTATTTTTAATTTTGGGAAGATTGGTATGCTTTTAAGCCCAGTTTGTAGGAATTGTTAAATATACGTTGTATTTCTGTTTTGATATTTGTATTGATAATACCAAAAATAATGCAGAAGAAAGAGCTAGAGTTAAATGTACTCCAATTAAGATAGTGTTATTTTACTATGTTTTATAACTGAATCTCTTGTAGAAATAAAGATGCAATAAATCAGATGGCTGTTTGCCCTGCAAAATCAGTAGAGGCTTTACCTTGTGCTTCAGAGAAACTTCAAAATCAAGAGGTTAAGTAAATTTTGTTTTTTTCTCATTTGACTGAGATTCTGACATTGTTCTGGGTAGATGGGTACCCTTTATACTCAGCAAATATTGCACTAAGTAAAGAAATCCAGTGGAAAAATAGAACAGATTTCTTACCAGTGCTACATTTACTGTACCTAGATCTGTTTTACTTTATGTTCATCTGAACTAAGAAGTAAATCTAGTGTTCCTTTGAAGAGGGTTATAGCAGTTTAAATGGATCCATAACATGATCAGATCCGCTTTTTGTTAGAAATGTTAATGATGAAAGTAGCTGCTCACAGTTGTGTTTTCACTATTAGGTTGATACTACTGCAGACTCTGGTATTTCACCTGACTTCAGTTCATATAAAAATATTCAGTATGTGGAACTTCCTAAGGTATGTGCTGAGAATTAAATTGACACCAGCCATGTTTGTATTCACCGGCTTGTTTTTTTATAGTGGAATCCCTCAAAGCAAACAAATGTTGTCCCTTACTTACTGGCAGTCAGACTGGAGATTTCTAGAGTCCTTTTATTCTTCCTTTCTGTTGAGTGAGCCAAAAACTTTCCTGATGTTATACCTTCCATGAAAACCTGAGGAAGTTTTTTAACATCATGTATATTTGCCAAATGCTCTTTGTGTCTGGAAGAAGTCGTTTTTGATCTAATTTTAAAATTTGCAGTATCTAGCTGTTTGGTTGAACACAGAGAGGTTTTATTATGCTGTATCAGTTAAATCATTGCCTGAGTAGTTTCCAAATGTTTTTGCTAAAAAGGCTAATGATATGCCAGTCTGCATTAGGCAAAGTAGGTCAAGAGAGATTATCCTTCCCCTCTAGCTGGTTTTGATCAGGCTGCTCATGGAGTAATGTGTCAAGCTTTGGATCCTTTGATATGACAAAAACATGGATATACTGGAAAGAATCCAACAGAGGACCACCAAAATGATCAAGGAAGTGGAGGAGAAGCTCAGAGACCTGGCACTGCTCATCTGAAATGAGTCCGGGAGGGAACTTATCAATTTGTATAAATACCCGTAGGGAGAATGAAAAGAGTCAGGCCCTTTCAATGGTTCCCAGTCCCAGGACAAGACACAGTAGGCACAAACTGGAACCCAGGTGGTTCAATTTAAACATCAGGAAGCACTTTTGTACTGTGCAGATGAAAGAGCACTGGAAAAGATTAGGTTGTTCAGAGTGGTAGTGGAGTCTCTTTTCTGGGGTATCTCTGAAAGCTACCTGGATATGTTCCTGGGCAGTCTGCTCAAGTTAGTCGTATTTAAGCAAAAGGTTGGACAGGAGCCTCCAGAGGTCCCTTCCAATCTCAACCATTTTGTGATTCTGTAGTTGTTCTTCCTATTTATGAATTCAACAACTGAATCATAGCTGAACTTCAAGTTTCAGAAGAAAGGGGTTTGAATTTAAAATTCCTTCAGATTTATCTTGGTAAGCAATATACTATTAATAGACTGGGAAAATCTGCTATTTCAGACATAGTTTAGTTTGAAGTAAAACACTGATGCATTGGGAAGACTCAAACTTCTGTTATTTCTGCAATCTGCACTAGTCTTTTGTGAATGTATTGTAACATTTTGATAAATACAGTACCTAACCATTTGCGTATTTCTGTTTATCCCAGGATGAAGGAGGTTTGGGAATTGCCATTAGTGAAGAAGACACAGTCAATGGAGTAGTTATTAAGAGCTTAACAGATCATGGTGCAGCAGCAAAGGTGTGAAAATATTTTAAATCCATATGAAAAAAAATACATATACTTTTACTAGCACCCAGTTTATATTTCTTTTTCTATTTTATTTCCAGGATGGAAGAATCAAAATTGGGAGTCAGATCCTGGCAGTGGATGATGAAATTGTTGTGGGCTATCCAATAGAAAAGGTGCTTCTGAATTGTCTGGAATACTGTAGAAATAACACCACTAAGTTTAGGAGATGATGTCTCAAACAAACTTGTGAGATTTTGGTGACTCTAACTGCATTTTCAAAGTTAGCCTAAGAATCAAAGATACACAAGTTTTATCTGCATAAAAAAATTACTGCAGAGTAAGCTAAAGCCAACATAAATAAATAGTCTTTCGCTTTACTACGGATATGATTTTTTTTTCCCCTGTTTTGCATCTAATGAGTAAGAAGCACCTAGTGCTGGGATAAGAAGTATGAACTATAACTGAATCTTGTCTCTTCACAACTGCACCACTTTAAAAGTGTAAGAAACAGTGAAATTGATATGTCTATATTTCAAACTAGTAAGTTGCTTCAGTGCTAAATCAGGTCATGAACTGAGCTTATATACATGGGGAGTATGTGTAACAAACATCTAGTCTCCAGCCTGATATTTCAACCCTCTGGCAAAAGCTATTTCCATTCCTAAATATATTGATTTATTGTTGACAGATAGATTTTACTAACTTCCAGCTCACCAAACTCAGTTAAGGGTTTGTAATGAATTAAGGAGGGAACATTTTTTAGTATCTGCCTTGTTACCCAGAAAAGTGATTCTTTTGGTGCAAGATCAATACTGATTTGTTAAAAAGCAATTAGCAGAGTATCCATCTTATTCTCTGAGAGCACTGTTGTGTTTCAAGCAGTAAATACTTAAGCTATAATGAAATTGTTTGCAGGGAAGTGGAAAAGGCTTGAAAAAAAGGAGGAAAAGACTGAGTAAAGTTTCATTTCTAAAACAAAAAAAATAATTATAATTATATTGAAATGCTTGGAAGGATTTGATGCCTGTGAGACAGTAGCAAACTTTGAAGTTTTTTCACCATATCCTGAAACTACAGCATGAGTTTGATCCCATTTTGTGTTACATTTCAGTATTATCCTTTTCCTCCTGTAGTTCAGATAATATTTTCAATTTTTCGTTTCACCTGTGTTTCTGGTGAAGGAGCTTGTATGGCACTACTGTGCTTTGATAGAAAACTTTAGATTTCCTGACATTGATTTTTTGTGAGATCATAACTGGGTTCCACATTAAGAGACAGCACTAGTTTTCTGATCTTTCTACTGATTGCTATAAATATAATACTTTGTCCAGAGAAACTGCTCATAGGTAACAATATTACCATGTTGTATATTTTGGCAGACTTCTATAGAAGGTAATTGAATAACGTTATCCAGGTCAGGCCCTCAACATCAATGTTTATGATTGTTAATTGACAATAAAATCTCCAGAATAGTGGCTTCAGTTTGGAGAGCAGTTCGTTTGCCTTATTTTTCTTTTACAATGGGAAGTCCAACTACATTCTTCACCATCTTTTCTTTATACCATTCAGTTTATCAATCTCCTGAAGTCATCCAAAAATTCAGTGAAGCTTACAATCAACTCAGCAGAGCCAGATAGCCAAACCATAGCACCAGTCCTTTCCAGCACCGCATCAGCAGAGAGGAGGAATATCCAGCCACCAACAGCTGTTTGCTCTTCGAACTCTCCAGAACCAGAAGCAGTCAAAAGTAAGGTTCTTATATATCTTGTTTCACAACAGTTATGAGATAAAGATGAGGACCCAGATAGTAAACAAGTTTTGGGGTTTTTTGTATGCATGTGACTGTTGGCTGAGCTTCACTTCCTAGTACTTCCAGGTTGAAGAGCAATCTAAATAAAGCAGTGAAACTCCACAGTGAAGACTTACCTCTTGCCTTCCCATTTACCTATTTGTAGAAGTGGAGTGATGGAGAGATCCTCTTTTGTCTCAAAGCCTGTGCGTCAAATGCTCAGGTCATGGTTGTCTAGAATGAAGTGGGAGTATTTTCCTTTAAATCAGAGAGAAATTCACATAATCTTTCCTAGAACAGAGGAATGAGTGATGCTTTCCAAGTGCTAAATACTAGCCAAGTTTGAATATCTCCCTCTTGCCACTGATTGATGACGACTAAGAAGCTAGTAAAAGTTTAATTAAATTATGAACGTATTGAAGGCAATATATATGTACATCACAAAGTATTTCTGAGTCCTATTTCTGTTGTTTGTTATTAGCAGTAATACTGATACAGAGTTACATCACTGGTAAGGACACACTACACTGCTGAGGTCTTTCACTCTGTACAAGTCTATTCCCTCTTTCTCCAGTCTTCCACACCAAATCTTATGGACAAACTACTGATGGAGGCGTTGTCAGTGCCCCCTTCATTATGCTTGGGTTGCGATTGAAACTTGATTTCACCAGTCTGTAGGAATATACAGTACATCTCTTGAAAGATCTTTTTCCTCTTCATCCTCGAGCTGATTGTATTATATATATAATATGTATATATGTATATATATACATATATATACATTACATATATATGTAATGTATATATATGTATATATATACATATATATAATGGAGTCAAATCCAGCTGGCGACTAGTCGTGAGTGGTGTTCCCCAGGGGTCGGTGCTGGGGCCTGTCCTCTTCAGTATCTTTATTGATGACCTGGATGAGGGCATCGAGTGCACCCTCAGTAAATTCGCAGATGAACCAAATTGGCTGGAAGTGTGGATCTGCCTGGGGGTAGCGAGGCCCTACAGAGGGATCTGGACAGGCTGGAGAGCTGGGCTGAAGCCAATGGGATGAGTTTCAACAAGGCCAAATGCCGGGTCCTGCACTTCGGCCACAACAACCCCAGGCGACGCTACAGGCTTGGGGCGGTGTGGCTGGAGGACTGCGTAGAGGAAATGGACCTGGGGGTATTGATTGATGCTCGGCTGAACATGAGCCGACAGTGTGCCCAGGTGGCCAAGAAGGCCAATGGCATCCTGGCTTGCATCAGAAACAGCGTTGCAAGCAGGAGCAGAGAGGTGATTGTTCCCCTGTATTCAGCACTGGTGAGGCCGCATCTCGAGTACTGTGTCCAGTTTTGGGCCCCTCACTGCAAGAAAGATATTGAGGACCTGGAACGTGTTCAAAGGAGGGCAACAAAGCTGGTGAGGGGTCTGGAACACAGGCCGTATGAGGAGAGGCTGAAGGAGCTGGGAATGTTCAGCCTGGAGAAGAGGAGGCTCAGGGGAGACCTCACTGCTCTCTATAACTTCCTGAAGGGAGGTTGTAGTGAGCTGGGGGTCGGCCTCGTCTCTCCTGTCATTAGTGACAGGACCAGAGGGAATGGTTTCAAGCTACGGCAGGGGAGATTCAGGCTGGACATGAGGAAGTATTACTTTTCAGAAAGGGTGGTCAGGCACTGGAATGGATGCCCAGGGAGGTGGTGGAGTCACCGACTCTGGGGGTGTTCAAGGAAAGGCTGGATGTTGTGTTGAGGGACATGGTTTAGTGGGAGCTTTTGGGAATAGGTGAACAGTTGGACTGGATGATCTTTTAGGTCTTTTCCAACCTTGGTGATTCTATGATTCTATAACTTACTTCCCAGTTTTCTTCTACGAAGTCTTGTCTTTTCCCTGCAGATGAGGGAGCACTGGTACAGACTGCCTAAAGAGTTTGTGGAGTCTCCCTCCTTAAAGATCTTCAAAAGCCACCTGAACACAGTCTTGGGTAGCTTTTTCTGGGTATTCCTTCCTGAACAGGGGTGTTGGACTAGGTGACCTCCAGAAGTCCCTTCCAATCTCAACCATTCTGTACTTCTGCAACAGTTTCTTACCATACAACAAACAGCTTGCATAACAGAACAGCTTGCGTAGAAGCTTTAACCTTGAATAGTCAAAAGTGCTCTACTACTTCCCTTCAGAGGCCAGACCTACTTGTTTTGAAGCTTAGTGTTCCTACTGAATTATTTGCTCATGCAATACCTAAATGTTTGTGTACTAGAAATGCTTATTTTTGAATGATCAAACTTTCTTCTAGTTTCAGTGGTACTTCTTTCAATCAGTCTTTAAAATGCCTAAAAAAGGACTTACATACTTGATTTTAAATTCTGAAAAACTCTGTTTTTGATGTCTCTTTAAAGCCCATGAGACATCAGTGATAGAGATGATGTTAACATCCCAGATGCTCTGATTGCGCTTCCTTCCCTTTAATTAAATTATTGCACAATATATCCTTGTAGCATACTTAGGTTGTTTGCTTGTTTTGACTTTAAAAGATACAGAACTGGCCAAAAAAAAAAAAAAAAACCTGAAGCAAAGATCAATTTGTGTCATACTAGAGATAATATTAACTTAGTTAATATCACAGATAATTGCTATTTCAGGTTATAAGTTGACCAAAGACTGCTGGACTACCACTGTAGTTGCCTCATATGCTTCATATTCTTTCTCATGGTACAAGTCTGAGTCTGATAGAATACTAAGATTAACCTTGACTTGACCCCTTGTAGAAGGATTGGGCTGACATCTTTGTATCCATATGTGTAGTAGATAGTATGCTCTCCATCTATGACAGAGTTTAAGGTGAATTATCTTCTTTAACTATCCCAACTGTGAGAATGAAGTAGTACAAATACAGTACATTTTATATGATCCTATCTAAATTAAGTCAAAACAGTGGTCCATGTACTTAATGGCATAGAAATTGGATAACTGCTACTAAAACCATTGGACAGTGCTTGAGAAGAAGGGAGAATGGCATTATGTGGTCATTTTGAAACTAGGATGTTATCAGTAGATGAACTGTTGGGCTTTTACTGTTGAGCTATTGGTCAACTCTCAAAATGATATGGTAAATTCACTTTTCTGATACCTGGCCATCCTACTGTAACAAGGATGTTATATTGTTGTTTTAGATACGAGCAGGTCTTCAACTCCAGCCACACTAGCTTCTGACCCTGCTACTTGTCCCATTATTCCTGGATGTGAAACAACCATTGATATCTCCAAAGGACGGACTGGTCTTGGTCTAAGCATAGTTGGAGGAGCGGACACTTTGTTGGTGGGTTGGAAAAATATATGTAATTCACATGAATTAGTAATAACGAAATTACAAGAGGTTTTATCTTCCTTTCTTTTTGTAGCATTTATAAAAAGATACTAAAGCTAGCCTTTTAGGGAAAAAAATATTTATATAAAATATATAATAATATATATATATATATATGTTTGAGATTGGAAGTAAATTAACTTCTTAAATATTTTGGTAATTTTTTCATCATTCTTCTGGCACAGTTTGGGGAATTTTCTTCCAGCATGCAGCATATTTTTGTTGTTTATCTGCAGGGAGCAATCATTATCCATGAAGTATATGATGAAGGAGCAGCTTCAAAAGATGGGAGACTCTGGGCTGGGGATCAGATATTAGAGGTACAGTGGTTGATTTTATCTCTGTTTATTGTCATTTGCTATCTAGATATATTTTATTTGTCTGTTGGACAGTCCTTCGTAATTTACCAATGTATGCTTTCATTGTAGGTGAATGGAATTGACCTCAGGAGTGCCACGCATGATGAAGCAATTAATGTTCTCCGGCAGACTCCCCAGAAAGTTCGTCTGACTGTGTACAGAGATGAGGCACAGTACAAGGAGGAGGACATGTATGATGTACTCACCATAGAGCTCCAAAAGAAGCCTGGCAAAGGCCTTGGACTGAGTATAGTTGGGAAAAGGTATGAATGTACAAGGACAGTCAATGTCTGGAACTTGTTAGGCATGCTTGGTTTTTTTTGGTGTGCATTGCTCAGATCCTTTGGGCTTTATTGGCAATACATGTCATTTTTATGCTTTTCCTAGAGGAAGTAGCCTAAAAAAGTAAGATGATGTTCAATGCATTCCCAATTACAAGCCAATAAAATCACCCTTAAACAGTATTGTAATACAGAACGTATGTGTTTTTACAGAAATGATACGGGGGTGTTCGTGTCAGACATCGTCAAAGGTGGAATAGCAGACACAGATGGGAGATTGATGCAAGGAGATCAAATATTAACAGTGAATGGAGAAGATGTTCGAAACGCTAACCAGGAAGCTGTTGCAGCTTTGCTAAAGGTATCAAGAAAACAGGAGGTGGTTAAAAGTGAAGAGCTGAAATCCAGATTTTTTGAAAGCTTGAGTTTTATTCAGTCCATATTCAGACTCTTCCTGCAGTGTCAGTGGGAATGAACTTTGGATCTGAATTTAATTTCCTGAAGGCTAGAGCGGTCATATTTTCATAGTTTGTCTGATGAAAATGGGAATAGTGGTAGTAGAGTTTCTTATACACTTGAAAGGCAATAAAAGGCCATTAGTTAGATACAGCATTAAATTTTAGTTTGCTCTCTTTTCTCAAAAAAATCGCATTTGTTTAGCTTTCTCACATTTTTAAAAAGTTATTCAGAATTGATTTTAAATGATAGAGAAGTCGTTGGAGTAGTTATATCAAAAGGTGATTACTTACAAAGTTAATGTTCTTTTATTTTTCCCTGCTTATGTCAATTGTCACCTTACATCAACTAAATGTTATAATGCCTTTCTCAGCGAGAAGGGCATCTAGCATAAGAAACTGCTTTCCCACCAAAATAACTGAAGTAACCTCTCGTCTGCTGCGCTCAGAACCAGAATTTCTGTTCTCAGCAAATTCTTTTTATCTGATCTCCGCTCTCTACTTCAAAATCACAATGAAGTCATATATGCAACATTTTCTGTGGTTTAGCTGGATGTTCAGCTGGTAGCCAACTTTTCTGTCTTCTGTTTAGAGTTTTGAGATATTCCTGCTTTATATCAAGATTCCATTGAGACACCATTTTCCAATGAAAATGTTAACTTTAAAAATTTTAACAGCCACTATTCATAGCTAACTGTTTGGTACACAGACACGATTATGCTTGTTCACATTACATGCACAGCTAAATTTTTCCAGATCTTTAACATGTCTCATCTTTTTTAAGTTGTTTTTTTTTTTTTTTTTTTTTTTGTAGTCCTGTGAAATGTGACTTTCAAAATATTTCATGTATATAATTAGTAACAGTTCAATTTATTTCACAAAGTACAAATGGAATAAACTCACAGATAGGCAATCTTTTTTAGTTTAGGTATCCATTCTGCTTCCATTCACAAGAGTTAGATCTACAGAGAACTGTCTTGTATTGCCTAATATATATTTTTGGTTAAGTTATTTACAATCTTTAGAAAACCTAAAAGTACTTCAGCTCATATAAAACGACCAGAAAGTGTCCTTAAGCTGAAAATGCATCCTGTTCTAACAGTGTTGTTTAGTTTTGTTTTCTAAGTATCCCTAAAATGTGTGAAAATTTGATAGTTTTGCTTCCGCATTTGACTGAAGGGTTTGTCAGATAGAGAACTCCAGGAAAAAAGACTAAGCCATAAAAGACTGTGAATTCACTTAATCACAAGTTCAAGTGGAAAGCGTTACCTCTTACCTTCACACATAATAATTTTTAAACCTCATTTGTAGGTTTGCATTTTATGTGAGGATGTGGCTATTGTAGGTATATAGGTTACTGGCTCAGTTTTCTGTGTGGTTTAAAGTGAGCCAATTCAAGCGATCAGGAAAGACTGCTTTAGCCTACGCACTGATCAAGTCTTTTCCAGGACATATAAATCACTGAATCATAGAATTGCCTGGGTTGAAAAGGATCATTGAGCTTTAGCCCCACTGCTATGTGCAGGGTGACCAACCACTAGACCAAACAGCATTATTTGAAAGAAAAAAAAAAAAAAAAAAAGACAATTTACTAATAAATCTCTTTTAATGTCACCTCTAAGAGAATGTTTATAAGATATGCTAGCTACAGTAATGTTGCAGAAGTGCTAAATCACAGCCTGAAACAGTGATTGAGCAGTTGTTGGGAAGGCAGGGCTAACCAGGGGAGCACAGGCGCATGTTCAGGTGCACCTGAGTGACTGGAAGGCGTGAGTCAGGATCCACCTCTTCTCAGACCTCATGTGAGGGATGTCAGTGGAGGTGAGGGCATCTCTCACTGGAGATTCCTGCCTATGTGAGGCCCTCCAGAGATAGGCAGCTCCTTTCCTTCATTTCTTTGTCTGTAGCCAAAGACTTTGCCACCCCACTGTTAACGTGGTACTTTTCATCCCATTATAGCGTTTCAAGTAGTTTGGAAATTCTATTAGAATGGGTATGTTCTGTTGTTAGTTTTCATATATTGACCTATTTATTGCTGTGAATTTTCTGACATGTTTATAATCCTTTCATAGGGTAATACAAGTAACCCACGTTAAATAAAGGCAGATTTCTGTGACAGAAAGTTATTCGGCTCCATAGATACAGGGATTCATAGTAAGAACTTCCCCATTAAAAGAAAGAGGGAAAAGCAAAATAGCAAAAATTTCTATATTTGATTATACTTCAAGTAAATAGTTTTTGATGATACTTGTACCATTTTGGAAGTCCAGTTTTCTGATGTTTTTTTGAGATACCCCTTTGCTTATGTGTTATCAAAGTCTTGGTTTCTAAATGGTTGTTTGCATAGTGAATTTTGTTCTGAGCTATGCATTCCATGCAGATGTATGAATACTCAGTTGTACATTTAAAAACTCAGTGCCTAACAGTAGGATTTTGCGATGTACAAACAATTTGTATCACTCTCGTTCCTGACAGGAGTCAGATGTAGAAAGTCACTTGAATTGCATGTGGGTATTTGAAAAACTGCCTGCCCGACCTGCTGGTCAAATTGAAGACCAGGAAGAAAATGCCTCAGTCTTCTCTGATAATTTCTCACCCCACAGCCCTTAAACATTTGCAGTGGTAGGAGAGGATCAGGGTAGCAACTGTCCCTCCCACTGTAAGTAGAAATCAAGTTCCTGACCAACTGAGGGGACCTAAATCAAGTCTATGGGTGCCAATGAGATTCATCCCAGAGTCTTAAGGAAGTTGACTGATGTAATTTCCCAGCCACTCTATGACATCTGAAAAGTCATGGCAATCAGGTGAAGTCCCTGGTGACTGCAAAAAAGGCCTTTCAGAATTTAAAGGAGAGATACAGAGAAGAAGAGGGCAGACTCTTTAGCAGGGTTTCTGGTGACAGAACAAGGGGAAATGGTTTCAGGTGTAAGAGGGTAAATTTAGGTTAGATAAAAGGAAAAAAATCTTTTATAGCGAGGGTAGTGAGACACTGGAATAGGTTGCCCAGTGGTGTAGTTGATACCCCATCAACCCCTGGAGACCTTCAAGGCAGGGCTGGATAAGACCGTGGGCAACCTGATCCAGCTGTGAATGTCCCTGTTCATTACGGGGGAGATGGAATAAGTGGCCTTCAGAGGTCTTTTCCAACTCTAGTCTTGTATAATTCTATGATTCTGTATCAACAGAAATATTAATCAATACTTTGAGGTTTTGTAACGCTGCTGTACTTATTGTGAAAGTACTCCACTATTATAATTCTTTGAAAAACATCACCTTGAAGATGATTGTTGATGTTACTACTTAGAAGCCAGAATTACTTATTAAGGAAAAGGTAACAGAAATGCACTTCTTGTATAGTCTTTGTGTCTATATTGGAATGCTATACGACCAGTAATATCATTCAATCACAGTTGGTATGATTCTGATTCTTCCATGATCTTTGTCTGTACAGTTCTCATTATATAGAGTTGTTAACCTTATATTTTACCCTCTGTCCCTATTTTTTCTTCTACCAAGTAAATATTGTCATAAGCTTTAATGTTTTGGATACTAGGGATTAATCTTGACTTTTTTTTTTAGTGTTCATTAGGTACAGTAAGACTAGAGGTTGGAAGAATAAAAGCTGGTCCATTCCACTCTGAGAGGAGAACATCCCAGAGCAGCCAGGTTTGTAACTGTACAACCACTTCGTTTGGAAGAAATAAAATGTGGTGGAATAATGAAAGCAAATAAAAGGAACTGATTTTATGATGACAGTGATTTTCCACACACACAATGAATAAAAGTAGTAAATTCAGGTTTAGATTAGATGTTGGAGGAAAATGTTTCTTTCAGAGGGTGGTGAGGTGCAGAAACAGGTTGACCAGGAAAGTTGTGGATCTCCCACCCCTGGAGACGTTCAAGGCTAGGCTGGATGGGGCCCTGGGCAGCCTGTTCTGCTGTATATTTAGAGGTTGGCAACCCTGCCCATAGCAAGGGGTTGGAAGTAGTTGACTAGTAGCTGACTGAGTAGGTCCTTTCCAACCCAAGCCATTTTATGGTTCTGCATACTTGCAGATTTTTTTTTACCTCTTTTATATGTTCATTTTAGTTTGTTATCTGTTAAGTACATTATCCAGCCTAGAGTTTACTCCAAAAATAACTCTTCTGTTTTGTCTAGTGTGACTTTTAGGACTCTTGTTTGTGAAGCAGAGTCAACTGTTAGTGTCATCAATACTAGAACAAATTTAAGTGGGCACTGAATCTGTTTGATACCTTAGTAGTAGAGTGGAGTGTTGTTCCAGTAAACTTAGTGAATTTCTCTGCTCCTTTCACACTCTTACTGTAATCTTGGTCACCGAAAGTGGGAAATCTGCACTCTTTTCATTAGACTTGTCCTGTGTTTATTTATTTTTTCATTGGTTAACTGTAGAGCATTACAGCTCACATCAGTTTCTGCATCTGAGTGCATGTTTCATGGGATAGCAGGACACTGTGATTCTTTGCAGAACTTTCCATCAGGATTTCCAGTATGAGCAATTTCTGAAAACTCGCTGGTTACCTTAGAACTTTTGTCGTTATAAATTGAGTATGCAGATGAATGGCTGCACATGAATATAATTAAACAGGAACTTTTTTTTAAGTTTGACGTGAGTAGGTTAACACTGGATAAGGACTGAAATGTCTTTCTTCAAAAAGGGATAATCCCAATCCACTTGAAAACATGCAGGTTCTGAGTGGTCTTAATTTAAGCTGTTGGGTAAGAGAAGGCTTACCATATTGAATGTTTTGAAGAGTCTGTAGGATTGAGGTATGTTGTTCCTTTGTTATCCTGCAGGTGTAGTGAAAATCTTTCAGGAAATGCGTAGGTGAACCTGAATGGAGAGCATAGTTTTAGCTGATGGAGTGTCTGGAAGAATGTGAGATAGGCGTGCGGATGCATAAAGTTCTGTCTTATGTATTGTTTCCCAACCGTAATAATAGTGGCTATCTTTTTTTTGCCAGATGGTCTCCTGAACTGATAGAATAGGGGTACAGTCTGGTCCTTGAAAGTAGACTGTTACGTGGTGCTGCAGTCATGCAATCTATGTTGTCCTAATTGTATTTCAAACAAGGAGCTATCTATTGTTGAAGAGGTATATGGAGGTTTGGTGTGTCAGCTTTAGCTGTGCACAGAAGAAGTAGCAGTAAAATGCAGTAAAATACACTGAATGCAGTGGCATATAATTTTACTTTTATCAAACTGGGAGTCTGAGGCAACTCAATAATCCTAGTTTAACATTATATTTAGGTCAGTGAAGGAAGTGGCAGTCTCTCATCCTTCAGCATTCCAGCTTCTACTTCCAGCGCACCTGAGGTTTTTGAAAGTGGTCTGAAGAAGAATACTGGTAAGTTTTCTTTGTTCCTTCCTCTAATTTATATCTGTGAATTGGTAAATGAGATGTTCTCTAACATTTTGTTGTTATATTCTGCAGACTTGACAGTACCAGTCATTGAAGTGCCACAGGAGTTGTTATTATACTGTACATTGTATATCTCTTCAAATTACTTGTAAAAAAAATTAAAGTTGTTACACCAGCAGTTTAGATGATGAGGATCTAGATTTACCCAGAAATATTATTTAGTCTGAGAATATTGAATAATTACGCTCTCTGTCTCATTTTTGGGAAATATGTGGTCAGTTCTGGACACTGTGTAGTTTAATTATTTAGGTCCCTCCAAAAATAATGCCTCCTGTTTTTTCCATGGAAACTACAGCAGATATAAGGAATATAGTAACACTATTTGATAGAGCAAATTCTGAGCTACAAAACATTATTTTTCAACATAGTTACCTACATTAATAGTCTAATAAAGTAAAAATCTGCACCAGTGTAAGTGACCCACTATTTCACAGCAGCTGTGATTGTGTTATCACTAGGAAAAAGTTGCTCGTGCAGTCCATTTTCGCTGGCCCAAACAGATGGAAATCAGAAGGCACCAAATTTGGATTATATGATGGAACAGTCCAGCCAAGACTGAAAACATTCTCTGGCATTGTCATGTTATAGGAGAAAATTTGTCTTCTCTGGCCTTACTGTGGAAGTTTGAGCTTTCAGGTTAATCAGCATTGTGATGGAGCTGTCAGAGTCAATGATATGTCTGGATTGTAGGAAATTCAGAAGGATCTCCCCTTTTCTACTCCAACAGAAAGTCCACATCACCTTACCCACCAAAGATTGTGTCTTAATTTTTTTTTCCAGTGGAGAATATATGGGTTGCCATTCCATGGACTGCCACCTCTTGTCACCTGTAATGTTGTGGTCCAGGAAATTGTCACCTTCATTCTTGTATTGGTTCCATACATCCTGACAAATTTGCATACTGTGTTTTTTCTATTCCTGTAAGCATTTATGGGACCCTCCTGGTGTAAACTTTGTGATACTGCAGCATTGTCACCATACCTTCCAACACAGTGAAACTGATATTCAGCTCCATACACAGTTCCGTGGTTGTAATTGGCCAGTTAGTGTGGATAAGCTGATCAACTTTTTCTGATGTGAAAACTGTGAGTGATTACCCAGAACATAGCTTATCTTTCACATTGCAGCCATGACTGCTGAAGTGCTCTACCCACTGCCTCACTGTGCTCACATCCACTGTTTGTTTTCCATAAACACTCAGCGAGCATCGATTTTGTCATTGGGTGCCTTTTTTTCTGCGTTAGCCCCACGTTTTATTCTGGCGCAGTTTCATGTCAGACGCCATTTTGTCAACTGCCTCTTTGCTGCTTCTCTCTAAGGACGAGAGAACATAATGGAATATTGACTTCCAGTTTGACCTCTATTTCCATACCACCACCATCTGCCTCTGATATCGTGGGCCAACATAATAAAATATTAGCAGCTCTTGTAGAATAGATGTGGAATAGATCTCCAGAGATCAGATTTACAGTAAAGTGATTTCTGAGCCAAGTATTACTATCAAATAATAATTTTTCTATTATATGTGGGAGTTACCTAGTTGATTTTAACCTAAACATTTTTAGAACTGAGAGAAAGAATGGTTTTCTGAACTATTCTAGAAGTATTTCAATCTTACTAATAGTATTTAAATCCTATTAACAAGTAATTTCAAAAATTTTAAAAATGTAAAATAAAATAGTAGAAAGCTGGAATCATTGTAGTGGTTTGGACAACTCATAGAAAAATTTTCTTAAGATGATAGTTCACCTTTTTTTTTTTTAATCTATTTGACAGCAGCTTCTGAAATACAGGGACTAAGAACAGTTGAAATAAAAAAGGTAAGTTACAGGAGTTGGTGTGGTAATACTTAATTTTTTTACAGTGTGATTTCCAATGCTTTTATCTTTATGTAAAATAAGTTGTGACTTATGCCAACAAATTTAAAACAGAGGGAAAGAGAATTATGGTATGAGTTAATGGGACCTAGTTCTACTTTTATCAAATGGCGTTAAATCCAGACTGAGTTTTAGTGAAGACGTGGGAACTATACCAAATGTTCAAGTCTATTCTTTTGGATTTCATATTTCTCTTGATGCATATTTTTAATGGGTAGGCTTTTACATGACAGCTTCTAGCTTTTCAACTGAAGTTCAGTTGACTTCTGTTATTTATAGGAGCATGAGTGCTAAGCTGCAGACTATTTCTGATTGTCTAAAACACACATTTCATTTGATTTTGCCTGGTATCTGTTTTTCTTGGTAGCAGGATTGTGTTTAGCAATTCTCTTCATACAGCATAATCTGTTAAATAATTGTAGCTTTTCTGGTGATCAGGCAGTCGAGTGTTCTGCAATGGTGAATAGCTAGTTTTGTTCTGATCTGTAGGAGGCCAATAGAAGAAGATTAATGATAAAGGACAATCAGTCCTGTGTGTACAATTTTCTTTGCCCAGATATGCCAATTTCTGTAAGTATTCAGTTCGGCAAGGAAATGCTACAGATGAGACAGCAGATCATCAACTGCCACTAAATACTGTGTTCTTTGTGCTTTCCTCAAATGTATTAACTTCAAAAAATGGCTTGAGGTAAAGTCATTCTGATTTTCATGAGATAGGATTTGTAAGACAAGCCTGCAATTCTGTATATATTCTTCCTTCCAGAAAAAAAGTATTTATCTATCTGTCTATCTATTTATCTATTTATTTATTTATTTATTTTCATGACAATAACAGGGCCCAGCAGATTCTCTAGGAGTGAGCATTGCTGGAGGTTTAGGAAGTCCTCTCGGAGATATTCCTATATTTATTGCCATGATGCATCCCAATGGAGTTGCGGCTCAGACTCAGAAACTCAGAGTAAGTTAATTATTAGTGTTGTGGTTTCATAGCAGGAGGTGTTGGATTATTGCATGTTGCAGCCATTTCTGGCTCCATCAGAATTCGTTCTTCTTTAAATGGTTCTTGTTGTAGTACTGGTGATAAGGTATATAACAACCATAGTAATTACTGTATGCAGTATTATGTAGCGGTTAGCATCATACAACTCAAATTATTGGCTGTTCTCACCCAGCATCAAATCTATTCGAGGTACACAATGGATATCTCCATCCTTCTACATTACCCAACAAATGCATCCAAGTCCTTGAGCTAAAGCAGTCCCACAAATGGGCATCCACTGCTTTCAGCATAGTCTTTAACAGTCCATTCTGCTGTTGGATTTTAGCAGGGCTGGTAGGGGATGCGATATACCCCCTCAAAGCCACGCTCTTTGGTTCAAATGTTTACAAGGTTGTTTCAGAAATGAGTCCTGTTTTCTGATTCAGTTCTGTCTGGGATGCCATGTCTCCACAAGACTTTCTTTTCAAGATCCAGATTAGTATTTCAGATGGTGGAATGGGACATAGGATTCTTCCAGCCGTCCTGTGGTTGCTTCCATTATAAGCACATGGCATTTGCCGTTGTGAGTTTGTGAGGGTGTGATACAATCCACCTACCAGGCCTCCCTGGTATTTATATTTCAGCCATTGTTCTCCATACCATAGAGGCTTTGTCTGCTTGGCTTCCTTAATTGCAGCAAGTTTTACATTCGTAGATAATCTGTTCAGTAGTGTCCATTGTAAAATCTACCTCTTGATCTTGAGCCCATCTGTAGTTGCATCTCTTTCTTGATGGCTTGAGGTGTCATGGGCACACTGAACTAGAAATTAGTCACCCATATGTTGCCAGTCCAGATTTACCTGAGCCACTTCAATTCTAGCAGCCTTATCCTCCTGTTTTTCAGTGGCCTGGTTCTAGGCTACATGGACATCTACCTGACAAACTTTTACAACCATGTTGTCTACCAGGCAGCAAAATCTTTCCTTGATGCAGCAGCCCAGATGGGCTTGCCTCTGTGCTGCCAGTTGTTATGCTTTGATTGCTGTAACCATCCTCAGGTCATTTGCCACCTCCCAGGAGCAACTGCCAATTCTTCTGCTTAGCAATATCTACAGCCTTCACTTCTGCAAATTGACTCAATTCACTTTTTCACTCACTGAGTAGGGCTCCAAAGGATAGCCTTCCACCTCTGATGCCTTCCCACATTATGACGGGGCTCATAAGTGAACAAGGTATATTTCTCCTCATTTTCTGGCAATTTATAATATAGTGGAATCTCTTCAGCATGCATCACCTTCTCCTCTGGTGATATTCTGAAATCTTTGCTTTCAGCCTGGTCCAAAATAATTTCTAAGATTCCTCGAATTCCTTATTTGAGCCGATTGTGTGACCAGTGTCAGACACGGCAGTTGTTTAATTGATCACATCCATACAGTCTGATGACATCCATCTTGCCATTTTATTCCTAAGAACTGGATCTCCTGTGCAGGCCCCTTGACTTTTGCTTTGTGGCAAAATTGGCTTTCAGTAGGATTTGAATTATTTTCTTCTCTTTCTTAAAAACTTCTGTGTTGCCCCACACTATTTGTCAGTGATTGGTGGTAACCAACATGGCTTCATCACAGACTGATCATTGACAAACTTTGTGATGGAGTTGCAGTGTCAGTCGGTAAATAAAGGGCAGCTGATATAATCTATCTGGACTTGTGCAAAGTGTTTGGCACTGTCCTGCACAACATTCTGGTCACCACATTGGAGAAAAATGAATTTGATGGATGACCACTTGCTGGATGAGGAACTGGTTGTATAGTCACACACAGAGAGTTGCAGTCAACAACTCAATGTCCAAGTGGAGGCTGGTGACAAGTGGAGTTCCTTAGGGATTGGTGCTGGGACTGGTGCTGTTTAACATCTTTGTAGGTAACATGGGCAGTGGGATTGAGTAGCACCTTCAGCAGGTTTGCAGGTGATGCCAAGCTAAGCAGTGCAGTTGACACTAGAGGGAAGGGATGCCGTACAGAGGAACTTGGTCAGGCTTGAGAGGTGGACCCATGCCAACATCATGAAACTCAACAAGGTCAAGTGCAAGGTCCTGCACCTGGGTCATGGTAATCCCAAGCACAAATACAGGCTGGAGAATTGCTTGAGAACAGCCTTGAGGAGAAGGATTTTTGAGGATGTCAGTTGATAAAAGACTCAGCATAAGCTTTCAGTGTGTGCTTGCATTCCAGAAGGCCAGTTGTATCCTGGGTTGCATCAACAGAAGAGTAACCAGCAGGTCGAGGGAGGTGATTCTGCCCCTCTACTCTGCTCTCATGAGAACCCAGCTGGAATACTGCTTCCAGTTCCCCCCAGTGCAAGAAGGACATTGAGCTGTTGGAGTGTGTCTAGAGAAGGGCCAGGAGGATGATTAGAGGGCTTGAGCACTTCGTCTGTGGGGACAGTCTGAGGGAGCCGGGACTCTTCAGCATGGAGAAGAGAAAGCTCCAGGGGATCTTACAGTGGCCTTCCAGTACCTGAAGGGAGCTTACAGGAAAGCTGAGGGATATTTTATAAGGGCATGTAGTGACAGGATGAAGGGGAATGGCTTTCAACTGAAAGAGGGTAGATTTGCACTAGATGTTAGGAAGAAATTATATACTGTGAGGGTGGTGAGACACTGTAGCAGCTTGCGCAAAGAGGTTGTGAGAACCCCCTTCTTGGAGGTTCTCATGGTCCAGTGGAATGTGTCCCTGCCTATAGCGAGAGGATTGGAACTAGATGATTCCTTCTAATCCCAACTGTTCAATGTTTCTGTGATTATATTGTCAATGCACTGCAGACATTCAGTAGCTTTGCATCTGGTCCAGTCAGTCTGGATCAGCCCATGGCAAATGGCAAGACTGTGTTTCCAGCTCTGGGGGAGTTGTTTACTGATGCACTGGATGCCCTCCCAGGTGAAAGTTAATTGTGGCCTGCACTCTACCACCAAAGGGATTGAGGAAAACACATCAGCAATTTCAGTTGTGCTATACCACTTGGCTGCCTTTATCTCCCATTGATATTTAAGTTGTAGCATGTCTGGCACTGCAGCACATAGCAGTGATGTGACTTCATTCAGGCCACAGTACTCCATTGTGAAATTCTGATGAAGAGTGGAGGCTAGCACTGTCCTTATGGGACTATTGATGGGTGACTGAATCTTGCTGGTGTTGAATCTTCTTGGTTCTCCAGCTGATGAATGGAAATCATGTGAAAAAATGTGTTTGAAAGCCAGAAGGCTCATTGTTAACCTCAGAAGTAAGGTCAGACCATCTACTCTGATTAGAGATCTGCCCATTGGAAACCAGAGCTGTCATTTTTGGGGAGAACCCTCTCATGTGTTTTCCCATGCAACTCATGTATCCATGCCTCCAGAATCGACGCAGGTTTTCCATCCCACTTCCTCTCTGTGATGATATAGGTAAAACCACAGAATGGCATGTGGTGTGTACCCACTGTCCTTTTCCTGATTAGAGGAATACTTCTAATGGGTGAGATGTTGGTTTTTTTCACCACTGAACCAGTTTCTTTTCCTGAAGCTGTTGAATCAGTTGAACCATATCTGAGACACAGGTCCCTGGGGAGAAAAAGAGATTATCTTGATTTTGTAAAAGTAGGCAAGCCACTTCATCTATCCACCATTCTTTTGTTATCTTTCCAGTTCACTCCTGCCAGGATTCTGGCAGACAATAATGGTGCATTCCATATAGCACTCCACCACGTACATTATGTACATGTGATGTCATCTGGATCTTGGAATAGAGCATTATCATCCAAGCTAATATCATACATCATCTTTACCACAGCACTTTCCGTCAAGTACTTTCACCATGGTGATCCTTTTGCCTGAGTAACGTACTGGGGCTTCCTTGAAGGGATGTCCTTCTTTCCCAGCTGACAAGAGTCACTGCCATAAAGTGAAAGACTGTATATCTTTTCCACCTGCTTTGTCTGTGCTACTTTTCCTAGAAGGAGATCCCAGCTGCTGGCCTTTGCTGCTTGCTAAGTCCAGGCTGTTGACTCCACTATCTCAGCACCAGAGCAGCTACCAGGATCTGCCTGGCTGATGGCCATGATTTTTTCACGTATAGAATCATAGAATCATAGACTATGAACTAAATCATGTTGGTAGCTTGGTAAAAGGTAACTGTTGAAAAATACTAACTTCGGAAACAAGTCTTAAGGCAATCTTGGATCACAGAAGTGGTGAGGTTTTAAAAATTCATGATGGGGAAACTGATTCAGAATCCTGCAAGTGAACTACAGAGGTGAGTTATTTGTGTAAGTGCATCTATGCAATTTTCTTCACACCTCATGTTTTCTGCTTATCTAAAAATAAGAGCAGGTGTTTTTTTTGATGTTGGGTTAAAGCAGGAGGTTTCTACTCGCACGGTGCTTATGTATGTAGAGAACTAGAAATTGTGGAATTAAACTAATGCTGTTTGGAGAATGTACAGTGTTGGTTCAGGATGAATTTAAACATATGTTCTCTTGTGATAATCTGTCACTTCAACCTATCTATATTCAGGTGATGTGCTATATGATTCTATATGATTCATCCATCCTGTAAATTACTTTTCACTCTGAACACACTACAACTAAGCAATAATTTGCAAGTTTTTATGTCAAATTTTCTACCTTTGTGTCACTTTATTATGTGACTCAATGATACTATGTCTTTGAGAGAGAATGTACCAAAAAGAGTTGCTGATTTCTTTCTTTCTGCTATGTGTCACTAGATACAATGATAATTTCTAGCTAAATCCAGATACTCAAATCTGCTGTTATCAAAAGAAAATACTAAATATATATATGCAGCTAAACCTCTTACTGGTAGTTATATTATGAAGGTTTTCTTCTACAGGTTGGGGACAGGATTGTTAGCATCTGTGGAACATCTACTGACGGCATGACTCACTCCCAAGCTGTTAGCATGTTAAAAAATGCTTCAGGCACTATTGAGTTGCAGGTAAAAAAATCTTTAGTATTATCTGGAATATTTTTTAAATGTTATTTTGCCAGTTGTTATGGTGAATTATTTTAGTATCACCATTCTCATTTTACAGACTTTTTAAAATTCACTTTACTGAACTCTCTCCTTAGGTGGTTGCTGGAGGAGATGTGAGTGTCATGACTGGTCAGCAGCAGGATCCACCTACATCCGGTCTTTCACTTGCAGGACTAACTGCAACAAGCATTTTTCAGGATGATCTAGGGTCAGTAACTATATAATACACAACGTTGGTAGCTTTTTATTTCAGGTGAAACTTGGCATAAAATGTGTACTAATTCCATCAGATGATTGATGAATTGTTTGACTTAATCACCTGTGATATATTTGGCACCTTGTAGGTCCCATTCTGCATTTTTCAATGGTGCAATTCACTGCTGCTTTTTTTTCTTATCTACTTTGGAACTAAAATGTGACTTGATTTTTTTCTCTTTAAATAAATTCTTTATTGAGTTTTGGCAGTTCAGATTAGTTGATTTGCCCAAAATGACTGTTCTCAGGCTTAAATAGCCAAGTCCTTTCTACAGTGGTATTTTCCTTCATGTGCTTTCTAACACTAGAATATCAAGAGACACTGAACTTTTCACGTATACATGGTATACCACTACTGGTAAACTACAAAAGCCAGCAGTAAAGAAGAGTTGCCTCAATGTTGGTTATCAATTTGAGACATTTTTATTCTATAAGCACAGGAAGAGAGAACAAGATTCTTTAGCTCCACAGAAGTATGAAGGCTGCCCTAAAAGTAGTGCCTCCTATTTTTTTTTATTTTGGCCCAGAACATCAGGGGCAGATTTTGGTGGTATGGCAGTAGAAGTTGAACGTCCCTGCCAATACTGGTTACATTTTGTCATTATGTGACTGATGGCAGCATTGGGTAATCTGGCAAAATGGTGTCTGACCATTTTGGTCGGTATGAGAGAAAGGTGTCCTTGAATTCCTCCATGTGGAATAAGTGGCACCCACTGACATTCAGTGATGCTGAATGCTTATGGAAGCCTAACAGTGATGTAAGCACAGTGAGACAGTGGGTAATGCATTTCAATAGTGGTGACAGTGGGTCATCTCTACTAGTGCAGATTTTTACATGTGCAGCATGCAGACTCACTGCTGGCAAAAATGCATGGTTAGTGGTAGTGACCATGTGGAAAAACAGTATTTAGTAGCTGAGAATTTGCTCTGTCAGATACTATTGTTGTGCTCCTTGCTGTAGTTTCCACAAGAAATAAGTAGGAGACATTACTTTTGGAGCAGCCTACACTCTTCAAAAGATAGAACTTCAAATGTTCATGTAGTCAGAGTATATGTTTGGAGATGTACTATAAATTGTCTGTATGAACACATACACAAATGCACAATCAGGTATCAGAGAAGGAGAAAAGCAATTAAACCTTGCAACATAACTGTGAGTCAAATTTTGGGTTACAGGTTTTTTAAAGTGTGTGATCATTATGAACATTTGAGATAATTGTATCAGATCTCTGTGTACCCGCTAAGCACCATTAGTGCAACATTGCAGCAGTAACCATCTTCTGAGCTGGGTGAAAACACTATGAAACAAGTATTTGAAATAACTCACTTAATTGGGGGCATTAGACTGAATTAGTGTTCTGCATTAACAAAAATAATCATAAAGTTCATATTTACAGCAGAAAAGAAGAAAAAGGAAGATATATTGCTTAGCTAGAAAGGTGAAATGCTTTTTGTTGACAACATTCTAATGTAAATAATTTATTTAGACAGCATAGCAATATTGTTTTCTGTTTCATTAGACCTCCTCAGTACAAGACCATTACTCTGGAGAGAGGACCAGATGGCCTAGGCTTTAGTATTGTGGGGGGATATGGCAGTCCCCATGGAGACTTACCCATTTATGTGAAGACAGTATTTGCAAAGGTAAGAGTATGTTTGTTCAGTTGATCCATTTATTAGTTCACAGTAAGTAGTTTCTTAAAATATGAATTTGAGACTAAAGAATTACAAACAGTTTTTCTTCACAGCTTTTCTTGCCCAGTGCAAGTTCGGTTCAAAAAGATCTTGCAGCTTTTGAAGTTATAGGAAGATTCAAAATTTCCAAATGCATGTGACAGCATATGGCAGAATCTTTTTCGACTCTAGAAATAGGAAATGTTCAGATACTTTTTCTTCAAGTAATAAAAGGGACCAATGTATTTATTTTCTGTGAGAGTCTGAAAACTAGACTAACATATAATAACTGAACTCATTCTGGGCCTTTGTAGAAGTTCAGGTACTGACTCAGCTTTGAACTTTGGCCTGCCATTGTGAAAGCCCCAAGTCATCAAAAACTGTAGTCAGGAATCCCAAACATTTGTGGTTAGTCCAAGTACAGTACTGGGTTTTGACTATGAGATTTCTAATACCAGTTGCTTAAAGATTTTTCAGGTATTGAAATCTTACTGTGTTAGAGTTTTAAAGTTATATAGGTAGATTGTCAGGGTTAAAGAAATATAAAAAATCACATAGGTCCAGCTTCTAAGTGTTGTGACAACTAGAGAATGCAGAACATACTGCAGTACTAGTAGGTTAATCTGGGATTGATTGTAGTTGAATAATTGACAACCGTAAAAGGTTTAAGGGGATTTGTACAGTGAACTCATCTTATTCAGACCATATTGAATGTGTAGGAGGAAGAAAAATAAATGGATGAGTCTACAATTACATGTTGTATTGTTTCAGGGTGCAGCAGCAGAAGATGGACGCCTGAAGAGGGGGGATCAAATCATTGCTGTGAATGGGCAGAGTTTAGAAGGGGTGACTCATGAGGAAGCAGTTGCTATTTTGAAAAGAACAAAAGGAACAGTCACTTTGACTGTTCTTTCGTGAGCTGGCTCCCCAAAGGTGTAGTGTCAACAAGACTATATTATTTTTATTCCACATACCAAGGAAAACCGAAATGTTTATATAACCTTCTTGCTCTTCCAACTTGTCAGAACTGTGTTACGTCACTGAAGAGAAATAACATTTAATGATATTTTTGTATGCAGTAGAAGTATTACTCATATTGTCGAACAACTGTGATGGAGTAAGTTATCTGTGGCAAAGACATGGATATTTTGCCTAGTAGCCCTATAGTGAAAACTTGTAAGCAAAATTGGTGCTTTGAATGTTTGAAATACACAACAAAAATTACAAAATCACTGAGTTGAAAGGGACATGAAGAGAAGTAATCAGAAAACAATAAGTTTGGAGGAAAAAAACATTCATAAAATACAGAATTTGAAAAAAGGATGAAAAGTGATTTACGTGAAGGTAGACAGTTGAATATAGGTGATTATTTGTATTACTGATATAGAAGGAGTTGGGAATGGGGATTGCTGTTCTATTGTTTTTTTTCTTCTTTCTGTTTTCTATTTTCCTATTTCCTAAGCCTTGCTGTATCCATAAAGAAAAAGAAAAAAACTCACTTTTTTTGTATGACTTACTGTTGAGAATTGGTTGTTCTATTTTTGTGTTTGTCTGATGGTTTGTTTTTGAGGAGGGGGAAGTGTTCAATTTGGATGAAGCGCGTTTGTGCTCAGGGCTCAAGTGAAAAATCCACTGGCTAGTAGAAATTTACCCTCTTTAAGCAGAGTCCCCAGAAACTGTACTATGGGAAGGATTAGAGTTTTTTTCTCCTAGCAATACTGATAACCAAAAATCATAAAACCATGACATTCCACTCATTATTCCACATCACTACATCATGCTTAATGTATACAAACAAACCTAATTACCAAACACATGCACACACATACATATACAAGAAATTACTGGTCAACATCACATTCCCTTGTGGTACACATTGAACATCCTCATTTTTCTGCATCACCCACCAAGTGGACCCAGATCCTTGAGCAAAAATAGTTTCACAGAGAGAAACACAGCCCTTTCCAGAAGCTGGAAGAACCCAAACCAGTTTCCCAGCATGCTCTTTACATGTACTAGAGGGACCTTATCTCCCTCTACAGTATGCATGGAGTTAGATTGGGCAGGACCATCACAACTGATAAATCCTTGAGCATTCACCAACCAGGTGGCTTCTGCCAAATTCTTCTCCCAGTATTTATTTAACTGTTCCACCACCCATTGCTTTCAACATAGTTCTTAAAAACCCACTGTATCAATCGATTTTACCAGAAGCTAGTGCATGATGAGGTATAATAAATCCACTAAATGCTGTGATTTTTGGCCCAAGAATTTACAAGGAAATTCCTTAAATGAGTCCCATTATCAGCCTCAATTATCAACTCAATCTCAAAATGAGTGCCATGTCACCACAGGACTTGCTTCTCGAGACCCAGTATGGTGTTTTAGGTGGTCGCCTGGGGTACTGCATATGTTTCAAGCCACCCAGAGGTTGCTTCCACCATGGTAAGCACATAAAATCACTGCGAGATTATGGCAAGGTGATACAATCAACCTGCCATGCCTTCCCATATTTATACTTTTGCCATCCCCCTTCCCCCCAAGAGAGTTTCATCCTCTTGGCTTGTTTAATTGTGGCGCATGTGTCACAGTCATGAATAACCTGTGCAATAGCGTCCATCCCTCAGTCTCTAGTCCATTTGTATGTTGCCTCTCTTCCTTGGTGGCCTGAGGTCTCATGGGCCCACTGAATTAGAAATAATTCACCCACGTGTTGCCAGTGCAGGTCTATTTGAGCCACCTCAATTCTGGCAGCTCGGTCTACCTGATGGTTATTTTGCTCTTCTTCAGTAGCCCGACTCTTGGGCACATGGGCATCTACGTGGCGCACCTTTACAACCATATTCTTTGTTCGGGCAGCAATGTCTTTCCACAGTTCAGCAGCCCAAATAGGTTTACCCCTTCTTTGCCAGTTATTTTGCTCCCACTGCTGTAACCACCCCCATAAGGCATTTGCCACCACCCATGAGTCAGTGTAAAGATAGAGCATTGGCCACCTCTCCCGTTCAGCACCATCTAAGGCCAGTTGGACAGCCTTTACCTCTGCAAATTGGCTTGATTCTCCTTTCCCTTCAGTGGCCTCTGCAACTTGTCGTGTGGGGCTCCACACAGCAGATTTCCATCTGCAATGCTTCCCCACAGCATTATATGATCCATCTATGAACAGGGCATATTTCTTCTCACTTTCTGGTAGTTCATTGTATGGTGGGGCTTCTAGCATGCAATATCTGTTCTGGTGATGTTCCAAACATTTTGCTTTCAGGCAGTCCATGATCATCTCTAGGATTCTTGGATGGCTGAGGTTCCTCATGCAAGCTCATTGCATAATCCACGCAATTCAGGTGGCATCAGTTGCAGGATGGGTGGAGGGAACATTTCCCTCGAACATCCAGTTCAGCACTGGCTGGTGCCAGAATGAGCTGTGTTTCAGTACCGACTACTTCAGAAGCAGCCCGAACCCCCTCATACGCATATGATCTCCTTTTCAGTTGGAGTGTAGCGCTCTTCAGACCCTCTGTACACCCGACTCCAGAACCCCAGGGGTTGGCCTTGGGTCTCTCCTGAGGCGCTTTGCCACAAACTCCAAGTGGGACCATTCTCTCCAGCAGCAGTATAGAGGATGTTCTTCACATCCTGTTCCATCCGTACTGGCTCCAAGGCCACAGCACGGGCTACCTCTTGCTTAATCTGCTCAAAAGCCTGCTGCTGTTCAGGATCCCATGTAAACTCATTCTTCATTCACGTCACATAATAAAGGGGGCTTACAATGAGGCTGTAGTTTGGAACGTGCATTCTACAAAACCCACTACACCTAGAAACGATTGTGTCTCTTCCTTATTAGTGGTTGGAGACATGGCAGTGATTTTGTCGATCACATCTGTCGGGATGTGACGACGGCCATCTTGCCACTTTATGCCTAGGAACTGAATCTCCTGGGCAGGTCCTTTCACTTTGCTTCTCTTAATAGTGAAACCAGCACGCAGAAGGATCTGGAGAATTCGCTCTCCTTTCTCAAAACTCCTTTCTCCTTTCTCCTTTCTCCTTTGCTGTGTTGCCCCACACAATGATGTCATCAATGTACTATAAGTGCTCAGGAGCACCTCCCTGTTCCAGTGCAGCTTGGATCAGCCCATGGCAAATGGTCAGGCTGTGTGTCCACCCCTGGGGCAAATGATTCCAGGTATACTGAATGCCCCTCCAGGTAAAAGCAAACTGTGGCTTACATTCTTTGGCCAAAGGAATGGAAGAGAAGGCATTAGCAATGTCAGTGGTGGCATACCAGTTGGCTGCTTTTGACTCCAGTTCATATTGGAGTTCTAACATGTCTGGCACAGCAGCACTCAGTGGGAGTGTGACTTCATTCAGGCCAAGGTAGTCCACTGTCAGCCTCCATTCTCCACTGGCTTTACACACTGGCCATATGGGACTGTTAAAAGGTGAGTGAGTTTTGCTGATCACTCCCTGACTCTCTAGCTGACAAAACAGCTTATGAATGAGGAGCAAGGAATCTCTGTTGGTGTGGTACTGCCATCTGTGCACTGTTTTTGTAGCAGTCAGTACCTGTTGCTCTTTTACTCATAGCAACCCCACAACAGATGGATCTTCTGACAGTCCAGGCAAAACAGACAATTGCTTAACACCTTCTGTGTCTACAGCAGCTATTCCAAAGGCCCATTGATACCCCTTGGGATCCTTAAATATACCCTTCTGAGGTAATCAATACCAGGTATATATGGAGCCCCTGGGCTCCACAATAGGTTTCTTTTGCCAGTCTTTACTAGTGAGGCTTATTTCAGCCTCCAACATAGTCAACTTTTGGAAATCCCAGTTACCCCAGAAACATAAATTTATTTTATCCCTTTGTGACTCGAGGGCATTAGAGTGCTCTATGCACCAGCATGCACCAATGCCTTATATTTCAGTAGTTCTGATGTGCCAGGCCATCTAATCCACACAGTACAATATGCTCTTTTGTCCTTTTCCCTCTGCTGGCTGGGGCAGGGCCCCTCTATTTGTTTCCTCTGTCATTCTTCCATGAGTCATGATCAGGGTCCTTACTGCTTTTGCCGTGTACCACAGAAACTGGAGCAATCACCTTTTGGAGAAGTTCATCTTGGTGGTTGATCTGTCTTGTAATTATTTTACTTGTGCCTGTAGTACAGGAGTGGTTTTTTTATACCACATCTTCACATCTTCTCCATGGTCACATAGGTAACTCCAAAAAGCGATATGCAGCACAGTCTTACTGTTGTCACTTGCTCGAGCAGGAGGACACCTTCATTTAATAGCTGAGACATTGGATGGTGGAGGTTGGGAATAACCCAATTTGATCAGCCCTTCCAGTAGGCTGTTTGGAGAATCCTGATCTCTATCAAGTGTCTCTGATATCACCAAGGGTTTGTCCATTTCATCGCAATAAAGCACAGTAGGCAGTTTGTCCATTATATCTTCTTGTTTGCTCTCCATTCTGTGAAATTTTTCAGTTATTTTTTCAGTGGCTGAAACAGCAGCTCACATAGGGGTTAAATGTAATTCAAAGTCATGAAGTCTATTGATTAGTTCATTTAAAAGAGGTCTTCTTTCCCCTCTGCCTTACATTGCTGCAGATGTACTGGCGCACCTTTCTGGTGCAGTCTTTGTGAATATACGCCACATACTTGGTATACACCTGACTCTCTCAGGATCGTGCTCTTTGTTTGGATTGTCAGGAATGAATGTACAGTCATGCAGCATTTCCACCATGATGCATTCTCTTTAATAATGGATGCCTTTTTCCATAGCAGTTCATTTCTTTATTTCAGGCATCAGATCGTCTTTGAAGGGATATTTTTCCTTTATGGCTAACAGCATCCACTTCCAGAGAGTGAGGACCTCATCCTGACATCCACTTCAATGGCTGAGTCCCTACCAATGCCACCCAGTTGACGATCTTCTTTAAATCTAGTGACACACTGTTGGCCCCATTATCCCAACATTGAAGTAATCAGGTGACAGTAGGCTCATTTGGGTGGCATGAAAAGTCTTTTCCTGGAATTTCCGTCAGTTTCAGAGGTCGAGTAGTAATGGTGATGATACCTTCCTCACCTTCTTGTCTTTCAGGACTTCTTGTTGCTCTCGTGGTCATTGGTGACCATGATCTTGCTGGGGGTCTAAGCCCTCTCTCTGGTTCTTCTGCATCTTGGACCACTATAGACTTCTTTCCTCCTCCTGTGGTCTTTTTCCTCTACTTCCTCCTCCTTCTCCTCTTTCTTCTATTCTAAATTAGGTGATGCTCATTTCATTTTCTGTCCCCTTACAGGGGCAACTGACATCAATGCTGGTGCCTCTGTGATTAATCAGGTTGCTCAATTTCAGTGCTCCTACTCTCCAGCTCAGTTCAGAGTCTGTCTTGTTCAGTTAGGAGGAAATCTCTTTGAGACTGAAGTTTGACTAGTTCAGTTTGAAGACTGTTGATTTGGATTGCCAGATGTCTCATTCAGCTTGGAGACTGTCGAGCTTGGACTGGAAGGTGTCTCACTCAGATTGGAAGTTTTTTCTCTTGGATTGGAGATTCTTATTCTCAGATGGGTGACTTTCCTTCTCAGCTTGGAGACTCTGTCTCTCAGTATGGAGATTCTGCTTCTTGGCTAAAAGATTCTCTCTGAAGGCGGAGATTCTCCCTTTCGGCTCAGATTCTTTCCTGGGTTCTCTGCCTTTTGATTTGGAGACACTGTTTCTCGACTAGCAGGCTCTCTTTCTGGACTTGGAAGTTCTCCTTCTCAGCTCAGAGACACTCTCTTTGAGTTTGGAGACTCTGTTTCTCAATTTCAGAGACTCTCTTCCTCTCTGAATAAGGCCCAATAAATATAAGCCAGACCCAAATAATTTGTGCTTCCTCAGATCGGCCTGAGCCACAGCATCTCTGTCTCAAATATCTGCTCAGGCTTTCAGGATCTTGCAGTTGTTCAGGAATAAAGTTCAGGACTAAAAAGTCATAAAAACCATGACAACAGGTGTCCAACCTTTTGTCTTGCCTGGACTACATTTAGTGAATAGAAGTTGTCTTGGGCTACATGTACGTAGGTTGTTCCAAACATGCTTCCTATTTATTTGCATGGAAATGAAAGAGCACAATATCACTATTTGATAGAGCAAATTCTCAGCTACAAAACAGTCTTTGTCAACATATTCACTGCCATTAGCTATGCATTTTTGCCAGTGATAAACAACAGCCTGCATGCTGTGCTTGTGACAGTCTGATCCACTGTCACCACCAATATCTGCCCTTGATGTTATGGGCCAACTTAGTATGATGGGAGACATTACTTTTAGAACAGCCCTTGCAAAATGTGTGATATAATTAATGTTTATGTAATGAAACATTTTAATTTTGAATAGTTTTCCGAAAACATAAAAAGAAGAGGAAAGAATAAGAACGTATTTGTCCGTGTGAAACTAACATACCAGTACAATGCGGTGACAGTGGTTACAGTTTTTAGTGAGATTTCATCAGATCATTTTTTCTTATGGAATTTTACTCTCTCTGGACTTCATCCTTGACAATAACTGTTTAAAATGTGCATACTGCCAAAAAGTGATGACATGAGTAAGGTATGATTGGGCAGCGAAGGATATTTTTCTGTGCTAAAATACGGATTAGGAAAATCTGATGAAGTGATATAATCAGATTTTTGAATTGAATATCTGATTGAAACTCTATATACTCCATTTGAAAAACTGCAGGTCATGTATTTATATAATCTGAAAATAGTCTCTCAAATGTAGGTGTCCCTGTTCAATGCAGGGGAGATAAAATAGATCACAGAATCACAGAATTGTAGGGGTTGGAAGGGACCTCCAGAGATCATTGTGTCCAACCCCCCTGCCAAAGCAGGTTCCCTACAGCAGCTCACACAAGTAGGTGTGCAGGTGGGTCTTAAATATCTGCAGAGAAGGAGTCTCCACAACCCCCCTGGGCAGCCTGTTCCAGTGCTCCATCACCCTCACCATAACGAAGTTCTTGTCACATTTGTGCGGAACTTCCTATGCTCCAGTTTTCCCCCTTGTCCTGTCTCCACACTGCTGAAAACAGTCCGGCCTCGCCACTCTGCCCCCCACACCTCGAATATTTATAGACCTGGATCAGGTCCCCTCTCAGTCTCCTTTTCTCAAGGCTGAACAGACCCAGTTCACTCAGCCTTTCTTCATAGGAGAGATGCTCCAGGCCCTTCACCATCTTTGTGGCCCTCTGCTGGACTCTTTCCAAGACATCCCTGTCTTTTTTGCACTGGGAGCCCAGAACTGGACACAGTACTCCAGATGAGGCCTCACCAGGGCAGAGTAGAGGGGGAGGATCACCTCCCTCGACCTGCTGGCCACGCTCTTTTTAATGCACCCCAGGATGCCATTGGCCTTTTTGGCCACAAGGGCACACTGCTGGCTCATGGCCAACCTGTCATCCACCAGGACACCCAGGTCCCTCTCTGCAGAGCTCCTCTCCAGCAGCTCATCCCCCAACCTGTACTGGTGCATGCAATTTTTCCTCCCCAGATGCAAGACTCTACACTTACTTTTGTTAAACCTCATCCGGTTTTTTTCTGCCCAGCTCTCCAGCCTATCCAAGTCTTGCTGAATGGCAGCACAGCCTTCAGGCGTGTCAGCCAATCCTCCCAACCTCGTATCATCAGCAAACTTGCTGAGGGTGGCCACTATGCCCTCATCAAGGTCATTGATGAAGATGTTGAACAAGATCAGACCCAGCACAGACCCCTGAGGAACACCATTGGTTACAGGCCTCCAACTGGACTCTGCACCACCACCAACAACCCTCTGCGCTCTGTCAGTCAGCCAGTTCTCAACCCACCTCACTGTCCACTTGTCTATCCCACACTTCCTCAGCTTTGTTATAAGGATGTCATGGGAGACAGTATCAAATGCCTTGCTGAAATCAAGGTAGACTACATCCACTGCTCTTCCCCCATCCACCCAGCCAGTGACAACATTGTAGAAGGCTACCAGGTTGGTCAAGCACGACCTCCTCCTGGTGGACCATGCTGACTACTCCTGATAACCTCCTTTTCTTCCAGTTGTCTGGAGATGACATCCAGCACCAGCTGTTCCATAGCCTTTCCAGGGACAGAGGTGAAGCTGACTGGCCTATAATTGCCTGAATCTTCCTTCTTGCCCTTTTTGAAGACTGGAGTGACATTGGCTAACCTCCATTTTTCAGGCACTTCCCTCATTCTCCAAGACTCTCAAAGATGATAGAGTGATTCAGCAATTACCTCTGCCAGCTCCCTGAGCACCTGTGGATGCATCCCATCGGGTCCCATGGATTTATGAACATTGGTGTTGTCTAGGCGCTCTTGGACCGCCTCTTCCCCGACTAAAGGGAAGTCTTCCATTTCCCAGACCCTCTCACTTAACTCCAGGGTCCGGGATTCCTGAGGGAGAGATTTTTCACTGAAGACAGAAGCAAAGAAGGCATTCAGTATCTCCACCTTCTCAGCATCCTCCGTTACCAGAACACCCCCCTCGCTTAGCAGGGGAGCCACATTCTCCTTAGTCTTCCTTTTACTGTTAACATATTTTAAAAAGCCTTTTTAATTGTCTTCTATCACCTTTGCCAGATTCAATTCCAGGCGGGCTTTAGCCTTCCTCGTCGCATCCCTGCAGGCCCTGACAACATTCCTATATTCTTCCCAAGTGGCCAGACCCTTTTTCCACATTTCTTGGGCATTCTTCTTTCCTTTGAGTTTGTGCACGAGCTCCTTGTTCATCCACACAGGTCTCCTGCCACCCTTTCCTGATTTCTTTCTCACAGGGACGCACTGATCCTGAGCTTGGAAGAAGAGCTGCTTAAATGCCGACCAGCTCTCACAGGCCCCCTGACCTTCTAACACCCTAGCCCACAGGATAGCTCCAAGTAGGTCCCGGAAGAGATCAAAGTTGGCTCTCCTGATGTCCAGGGTAGCAATGCTACTTTTTGCTTTGCTTTTTCCATTCAGGATCTTGAACTCCACCATCTCATGATCACTACAACCCAAGCTGCCCCCGACCTTCACTTCCTTGACAAGCCCTTTTCTATTAGTGAGAATAAGGTCCAGTAACACCCCTCCCCTCATTGGTTCCTCCACCACCTGCATCAGAAAGTTGTCATCAACACATTGCAGGAACCATCTGGACCGCACGTGCCTGGCCATGTTGTTTATCCAGCAAATATCTGGATAATCGAAGCACCAGCACCTGGGATCATGACACTACTTCCAGTTGCTTATGGAAGGCCTCATCAACCTCCTCCTCCTGATGAGGGGGCCTTTAGTACACCCCCACAACAGTGTCAGCCATACCGCCTGCCCCTTGATTCTCACCCACAAGCTCTCCACTGCTACACCGCTCTCCCCCAGGTGGAGTTCAATACATTCTAGCTGCTCTCTCACATAAAGAGCAACTCCACCACCCCGTCTCACCAGGTGATGTTTCCTAAAAAGCACATAGCCCTCCATGACAACATTCCAGTCATGAGAGCTGTCCCACCACGTCTCCGTGACTGCAATGAGATCGTAGCCATGTAACCACAAGCAGATCTCCAACTCTTCCAGTCTATTTCCCATACTGTGCACATTAGTGTACAGACACTTTAGGGAAGAAGCATCCCCCTGACACTCTCCATCCCTTCGAACTCCATCCTCATCACCCATCAAGCTCTGTTTTGAGCCTCAAACTACCTGCTCAACCCTGAGGCCCTCATTTTATCCCCTTCCCCCTTCCTACCTAGTTTAAACACCTTTCAATCAGGCCTGCCAGTTCCTGAGCTGGGATCCTTTTTACCCCTTGCAGACAGGTGAGTTCTATCTGCAGTCTTCATACAAGGAGCCGAGTAAATTGCTCCATGGTCAAAAAACCCAAAATCCTTGTGCCTACACCAACCTCTAAGCCATTTATTTATGAGGAGGGTTTTTTTGATCCTCTCAGTGTTCTTCCCTGCCACTGAAGTGATAGAAGAGAAGATGACCTTTAAAGATCCCTTCCAACTCTAAGGGTTCTATGATTCTCTGATTCCATTTTCAAATTCCTTTCTTAAAACATGGAAAGTATGACTGCATATTCATCTGTGTTCACAGCCTTGTGTTTAGCCAAGTATCAACATGCATACAGTTATTTGCCATAACTTCTGTCAGCACTGCTCAGTGCTGCCCTCCCAGTGCTCTGCCTTCAGTCAGCACAGTGTTAATAGTGTGGACGTGTGCCCAGGGCTGCTTGCCACATTTAAATAGCAGGAAAAGGCTGGGCTGAATTGTGAGCTGTGGTAGGCTGCATGCACCCTGCAAGATACGGTTTGAACATGTCTAGAATCCAAGAAGGAAGACGTGTTGCTTGTCATTTTAAATAGCATCAGAGTCAGAGTCTTTCTTGAACTGAGAAGGGCTACAATCAGTAGTTAATTGAAGACTGGTAGAGAGCTAAGATTCCCTTGCAGTGGAAAAGATTGGAGCAGAAAATCAACAGTGAATTTCTTTGCGTCAGCATCAAGGAGAAAAGGAGAACTGAGAGTTAGTAACATTATTTGGGGGTTGATAATTTAGAAGGCACAACTGCAAGATGATGTCTGATGAGATGTAGCCATGTGGCTGTTGTTTGGACAGCAGTCGATATATCTGTCAGCATCTTCAGTTTAATAAATTTAGTACCCTCCTTAAAACTTTCTCCCAAAACTGTGTTTTGTGAAACTATTTGCTGATTGTCTTTGGCTCTCCTCCTTCAAATTGGATCTTTCAATTCTAAAGCATAATTCTAAATAAAGCAGACTTTGCCCATGATTTACCTTCCTGCATAAAAATTCCAGTAGATCTTTTGAAGGAGGAAGACACGCAGCTATTTGGCAAGCTGCATACTTTCTGTAGCAGCAATACCATTCATATTGTTTAGGGGAAAAAAAAAATCACAGCAAGAGAGCCAGCAAAGTTACTTGTCCTCTCTTTAAAAGAGCTGTCTGAAATGCAGACAGTGGTCAGGCTGTTATTAAACGAAGATGAGAAAGAGTAGCATTTGTACTAGTGAGAAATAAGAACAAAAGCGCCTGTGAAATAGTATTAGTAACTTTATAGCTATCTAACTGAATTAACAAAACAAAGCAAGCAAAACAAAAAATCCACAACTTTGTGCCTAATCAACTATTCTAGAAGTTACACCATGACAGGATAGGATGGAAAAATGCCGATAGTACCATCACAGGTTATTGTTGTTATTAAATTGTTCTGCTATTCTTACTCCTCAGAGTGAGAAATGCTTGCATTAAAGCACACTAAGTTCTTTTAATTAGTTACGGTATTTGTTAAAGAAGTAGCATATATATATATTTCATTACTACTGTTGTGTCTAAATAAAAAAAAAATAGTAGAACTTTGATGAAGAAATAAAGTTGTAGATGTGTTTCTGATGTGTGCTAGCATAATTCATTCTGCTTTGGAAGATTAATCTTTGTAAATAATGACAAGAAGTTTTATTTTGTTCTTTTGTGTAATCTGTAGAGCAAGTACTAAAACTTGCTTTATTTGAATTTTGAGATTTTTATCTTCACTCTTAGTTTTTTAGCAAATTAATTACACTTTTCACAAGGGATCAAAACATTTAGCTATGGAGCCTAGAATTTTATTTCTAGTGGTGACCCATGCTGCTAGTTCAAAGCACACTATCTCCCTCCGTCCCTGTGACAGGCCAGCTATTGCATAACCACTGTTTGTTGACTACTGTGGACTGGGTCAGCAGATGTAATAAACTTTTCAGGCTTAGAATGATTAGTTTTCATTATCATATGATATTCAGTGCAACTTTCCTATCACAGGGGTTATTACTGCAGGGTATTAGACACTGGTACCCAATTCTATTAAGTTTTACAATTTTTGGTTATGTTAACTCTGGGACTTGAAGGGTTGGAGAAAAAGTGCCTGGCATTTTAAAGTCTCAAACCCACTGTCTTTTCAGACATCCAATTCTTTGTTTTAACTTTGCTTAGCCCTTACTTATTTGCTGCCAAAGTGTTAATGGAAGAGTTTTGTGAGTGGATCTGGACAATGAATGTGAATGCACATATTTAATGCCTTGCAGTGAGCAGGTATCATTGACATGTCTGCTTTCCTATTTCCCTGCTGGATTTTATTTCTCGTTTGGATTTGTGGAATAAATAGTAATGTTAATTCCCAAGTGCAAGAATGAGTGGATGTAGCCTCTGAAGATTCCCTTCCCTTCACCCTCTAGTGTTTCTTTTTAAAATAAAAGATCATGTATCTTCTGTATACTCAGACATGGACATGCCTGCTCTGCTGTCTCCCCTCACTCCTCCCCCAGAAAAGGGGAGAAATGGTTAAAAAGTGTTCTTTACTTCTGGAGTGGTGAAAAGAATCTTTGTTGTATTGACTTGCAAATAATGTGAAGAAGTTATCTGTTTATAATATTGTTTTTGAAAGTATATCATGTCTCAAACTGACAACGACATTGGAAAGAAGCTGATTGTGGTCTTTCCCTCCCCATATATATCTTTCTTTTGAAAAGCAAATCTTTTGAAACTTCTGAAATATTTGAGTGTAGGGAGCACTTCTGTCTTAAACACCATTTGAAACTGCTAAGAATAGACAATTTTTTTTTTTTAATTTCCTTAGAGATGCTATTCAAACTGTGAACACTGCTGTACTCAGCATGTTCAACACCTGCAGTATGTATATAAATGATTTTATTTCTTTCCAAATTGGAGACTGCATCTTCCTTTACAGTTGTGTAGGTCTTGTCTTTAATGCATTTTAGTTGACAGGGTTATGTGTTAGCTTGTGAAGTTGCATAACTGATACTCAGGAAAATGCTGACAGTGGCAGGTTATTCTGATACATTTCTAACACTTGAGAGCAGCAAACCTACTAATGGAAAATGATGCTTATGTAGATTGAGCTTCTTAACTTTTTGCCATATGTTTTCTTTTTCTTATGCTAAAATGTTCCACAATGTTAAATAAGGTTTCTTCTCCTACTGAAAATTATGATTTTAAATGGGCAGGAAAAACAAACAAACAAACACAACAGATAAATATAAAAACAGATGCTGCTTATCTCAGGAAAAAAAAAAGGGGGATGGGGAAATAATCTTGGGTAAACTAGTAGTCATGAAATTGCATGTATTTCTAAATGTATATAGTGATGCTAACATTATTCAAACTGAATTATTAACTCTAGATTTTTTCCTAAGTTGCAGCGGCAACTCATTTTTGAGCACTGAAACATTCAGGCTTTCAGAAAAAAAATGTCTTGCTCATCTAACTACTTTGTGGTCCATCCATCTTTTGTTCTTCAGAACAAAAGTATTTGGATTACCTGCAAAAAAAATTTACCTGTGTTCTTAGCTGAGATTGATGTAATAGAGACTTTTAAATGCCTGCAGTTAAGTGTTTGTATCCTGTTTACCCATTAATAGAAAGTTGGAAGGTTTTTGTTTAAGATGGGAGGTTTCAAAGTTGTCAGCTCTTATTCATGCCTTCCAGCATTTAAGTCAGTTTCACCACACTTCACTAGTAGTAGCCATCAATAATTTTTCAATAGTCTTGGGAATCTGAAGTGGCCCAATTTTACTGGGAGCTGACAAACGTCCCAGTTTTCCATGAAACTGAGAAAGAAGGTGCTAGTAACTACAGGCCTGTCAGTCTCACTCTGGTGTCTAGTTAAATCACAGAGAAGATTCCCACAGGTCTCTCTTCTGCCTCCTTTTCCCCAGACTGAACAGCCCCAGTTCCTTCAGTCTCTTCTCACAGGGCACATTCTCCAAGCCCTTCGCCAGCCTTGTTGCCCTTCTTTGGACCTGCTCCATCACCTCTATGTCCTTTCTGTACTGAGGTGCCCAAAACTGAACACAGTACTCGAGGTGAGGCCTCGCCAATGCCAAGTACAGGGGCAGGATGACTTCCCTAGTCCTGCTCACCACACCATTCCTGATACAGGCCAGGATTCTATTGGCCTTCTTGGCCACCTGGACACACTCCTGGCTCATATTCAGCTGACTGTCCATCAGTCCCTTTCCATCAGGCAGCTTTCCAGCCACTCCTCCCCAAGCCTGTAGGGTTGCCTAGGGTTGTTGTGACCAAAATGCATGCCCTGACACTTGGCCCTATTGAAACTCATACGGTTTACCTGGGTCAATTGATCCAGTCTATCTAGATCCCTCTGTAGTGCCTTTCAACACTCTCTCCCATTCATGGTGTCATCTGCAAACGTACTGAGGGTGCACTCAATCCCCTCATCAAGATCATCAATTAACATGTTGAATAGGAGTGGCCCTGGTACTGGGCCCTGGAGGACTGACCACCAACTGTATTTAATTCCACTGACCACAACTCTTTGGGCCCAGTAATCCAGCCAGTGTTTCACCCAGTGGAGTGTACACACATCCAAACCATGTGCAGCTTTGTTTGAGAGAATTTCTGTGGAATGTGGTATACCTCTGAGACTCAGGACTGGTCAGCAAGATGTCACAGTTAGGTGGAATTTCATAGCTTTGTTTTATATCCCTCACCCTTGAAAGCCACAGGAGGGTGCACATTACTGGGAGAATGAGACTCAAGAGCAAACTTTCAGGATGCTTTGTCAAGTTTACACTACAGCTCACCAGATGGAGATAAGACAGCAAGGGCATGTTGGGCATATAGCATGTATTTAGGCTAAGCTGTATTAAAGGCCTTTGCAGGCTATATCTTTCAAGTGTCTTCTAATTACAGGCATGCTGTAGCCACCACATCCAACACTTCTCATTATTACAAAAACACAGTATCTTCGGTAGATAATAATAAATGAACTGCTCCATAGCTGTTATGCAAGATCTTTGACTGAAACGGTAGTAGACGTGTTTCAGTTCAACATGGAAAACCTTGTTCTTTTCTCAGGGAACATGAGTATGAGTATGTCTAATGGCAGCAGAAGAGGTAGTGTTGTGAATCAGCTATATCAATACAATGCTAAGGACTAAAACAAAAATCATTCCCTGGAAAGTCTTATTTGTGACAGGAACTACAAAAGCAGCTGATAATAAAGATTGCTGCATGTGATAAGTATTAATCTTTATTACTGTCACCAAGATCAGAAGATGGTTAACAGTGATAATACTTAAATTTTGTCAAACTTTTACAGTAATTTCACACCAACTACTCTCTTTCTCACAGATTTTGTACTTTATCCCAAGTGTAAAGTACCTGCAGAAAGTTAAGAGGGTTTCATTTGAATGAAGAAAAATGAATCAATCACTGTTTCAGAAAGTCATTTTTCCTTGTTTTGATGGATACATACAAAAATAAGTAGCAATAAGTAGCAAAGTTAAAATTGTCCTAGGAATTACAAGCAAATCCAAACCCACTGCCTGGTTCAAACTACTTCATTTTCAGTAGTTTGGGATTGACATAATGACACATTTAATGTAGTACATTAGTGGTTTTTCATGGTGATCTTAAATACTGGATAAAAACAACTACATCTGAATCCCTTTCTGAATCATTCACTGCTCAAATTCCCACCTCTTAGATAAATTCTTACATTAGTGTGCACAGGCTCCATAATTTCCCTGGCAAGTCCATGACATCCTGCTACAATGAAAAAAGGCCCAAAAGCATTTTGGAAGAGTAAGTGCAGATTTCCGTCTGTATGAGAAATTCTGAATTTTTTATCTCAGTCAGAGAAAACTCTGAATGTTCTAACGGAGTTGTTCTCTGAGCATTCTGTTGGTTAGAAAGCTACCCTTAGGCACAGTGTGTTCTAGGACACAGTATCATAGAATCATAGTTGCCTGGGTGGAGAAGCACCACAATGATCATCTGGTTTCAACCCCCCGGCTATGTGCAGGGTCACCAACCACCAGACCAGGCTGCCCAGAGCCACATCCAGCCTGGCCTTGAATGCCTCCAGGGATGGGGCACCCACAACCTCCTTGAGCAACTTGTTTCAGTGTGTCACCACCCTCTGTGTGAAACACTGCCTCCTGATATCTAACCTAACTCCCGTCATCGTTCAAAACCATTTCCCCTTGTCCTATCACTATCCACTCTTGCAAACAGACTTACCTCCTCCTGTTTATACACAACCTTCAAGTATTGGAAGGCCACATTGAGGTCTCCCCTCCCCTCCTCTCCTCTCCTCTCCTCTCCTCTCCTCTCCTCTCCTCTCCTCTCCTCTCCTCTCCTCTCCTCTCCTCTCCTCTCCTCTCCTCTCCTCTCCTCTCCTCTCCTCTCCTCTCCTCTCCTCTCCTCTCCTCTCCTCTCCTCTCCTCTCCTCTCCTCTCCTCTCCTCTCCTCTCCTCTCCTCTGCTCTCCTCTCCTCTCCTCTCCTCTCCTCTCCTCTCCTCTCCTCTCCTCTCCTCTGCTCTCCTCTCCTCTCCTCTCCTCTCCTCTCCTCTCCTCTCCTCTCCTCTCCTCTCCTCTCCTCTCCTCTCCTCTCCTCTCCTCTCCTCTCCTCTCCTCTCCTCTCCTCTCCTCTCCTCTCCTCTCCTCTCCTCTCCTCTCCTCTCCTCTCCTCTCATCTTCACCACAAAGAACAAGCCCAGTTCCCTCCACCATTCTTTATAGGAGACATGCTCCAGCCCACTGGTAGGATTGCTACAAATTCATGGCATACTGGTGTATACCACAAATCTGACCACTTTCAGATGTTCAGTCCTGGGAGGTTTGTTTGTTGCTTTCTTTAAATTTGTTGTTGGCGTATTTTTTTCCTATAGTTTGTTTGTTTTATGATTTTAAGATTTAGCATTCAGTGTCTTGGCTGTACTTGAAAGACTTTTCAGAGAATCTGCCTTTGTTCCAACCTTACACTGACTTTCAGGGGTAGGAAGGGATTTCTAGAGATCTTCAGTGTAAATCCCTTTGATAAGCAGGTTCCCTATGTAAGGTCACACAGTTGGGCATCCAGGCAAGTCTGCAATATCTCCAGAGAAGATTTCACAGCATCTCTGGGCAGCCTGTTCCTGTGCTCCATCACACTGACATTACAGAAGATCTTCCTTGTGTTTGTATAAAACTACCTATATTCCACTTTCTGCTTGTCGCCTCTTGTTCAGTTGATGGATGCCAACTAAAAGAATTCACCCCATCACCTTGACTCCTGCAGCAGTCAAGTGATGCGATTCCCACTCAGTTTTCTCAAGGCTGAAGAGTTCCAAGTCTCTTAGCCTTTGCTCAAAAGGGAGATTCTCCAGGCCCTTGATCATCTTTCTTGTCCTCTGATGGACTCTCTCTAGAAGATCTCTGTCTTTTTGAACTGGGGGGCCCAGAGCTGAAACAGTATTCCAGATGTGATCTCACCAGGGCAGAGTAGAAGGGGAGGAACACTTCCCCTGGTCTGTTGGCCGCACTCTTTTTAATGCACCCCAGGATACCATTGTCCTTTTTGGCCACTAGGGCACACTGCTGGCTCATGGCCAACATATTATCCACCAGAACTACCGTGTCCTTCTCCACAGAGCTCATCCTTCTCCAGAGGTCATCTCCTAATGGGGATCCTGTACTAATCCTGTACTAATGCATGTAGGTATTCCTCCCCAGGTACAAGACAATAAAATTTCTCTCACTGAACCTCATCAGGTTCCTCTCTATCAACTCTCTAGTCCTTCCGGGTCAGACTAGCCTAGTCTCTAGTTCTATCATATACATACCCTTTGAGCAGATATATAAGAAATAGCATTCTACTTAAATTTCTTGTTAATGTAGAGGCAGAACTCGTTCTAAGTAAAAAAGTAACAGCATCGTGTGTGTTAGTTCCTTCACAAAAATGTTTGTGGACAAACTCCTTTGAAGGTTTTACAGATACATTCATAACAATGAATAACAGCAACAATTGCCTTTGTGTTAAGTTCTGTGCCAGTCTAGCAAAGCTTTCCATTAAGTGTAAATATCTCCTTGCCCAGAAAGTGAATTGCTCCAGAAAAGGTGGGAACCTCCTGCACTGACCTGTACTTCCCATCATGACTAAGCATGCTCCTATTTCAGTATGCGCCTTGTCTCATGAGGGAAAACTTGACTTTGGTTTCTGTCAAACTACAACTGACCATAATTTCTGTCTGAGAAAACATGTTTTGTTTTCTGTAGATGATAGAGATGGAAGAACTGAGAGGAAGTTGGCTTTGTATATGTTATGTATGTATTTATATACATAAATGTACATATATGTTTGTATCTGTACTGTTAGGTTTGGGGAATAGTACTGCATAAGTGCTATTAGCCTGCAGATATTTTTTTCAAGACTTTCTTCTTCCAGTGGAAAAGTGTATGATAGGCTCAACTCTACATTATTAATTTGTTTTTTTTTTTAATCCATATCTCTCAGGAGATTTTAAAAACAAACTAAATATTGCTGCAATTTAATGTCAGAGAGAACTGTTGGGATTTTCTGTTTCTTCACAATTAGATTGTCATTATGTCCAGAGCACTGCTTTATAATGCTGGTGTACATCTTTTCTGTTAGCTTGCTGTAGATCAGCTTGCATTTTGCGGGCAGTGAAATCCCATTTGAATTTAAGACATGTTTAGGGCTGTGGATACTGATAAAGTGGTTGTGGGAATAACAGCATCCCATGAAGTATGAAAACAGCTCAGACTTCCTCACTGGTAAAAGCTTTTTATTGAGACACATGCCAAAGGTTTTAGAATCATAGAATCACAGAATCATGAAGGTTTGAAAAGACCCACAGGACCACCCAGTCCAACTATCCACCCATCATCAACAGTTCTTACTAAACCATATCCCTCAAAACAGTGTTCAAATGTTCCCTGAACACCTCCGAGGTTGGTTACTCCACCACCTCCCTGGGCAGCCCATTCCACTGCCTGACCACCCTTCCAGAAAAGTACTATATCCTAACGTCCAGCATGAATCTCCCCTGGTGCAGCTTGAAGCCATTCCCTCTGGTCCTATCACCAGTTGAACGAGGAAGAGGCCAACCCCCAGCTCATTACAACCTCCCTTCAGGTAGTTATAGAGAGCATTAAGGTCTCCCCTGAGCCTCTCTTCTCCAGACTGAACAATCCCAGATTCTCCAGCTGCTCCTCATACGGCCTGTGCTCCAGACCCCTCACCAGCTTTGTTGCCCTTCTTTGAACCCGCTCCAGGGCTTCAATGTCTTTCTTGCAGTGAGGGGCCCAGAACTGGACACAGTACTCGAAGTGCAGCCTCACCAGTACTGAGTAAGGGGGATAATTACTTTCCTGTTCCTACTGGCACCACTGTTTCTGATGCAAGCCAGGATGCCATTGGCCTTCTTGGCCACCTGGGCACACTGCTGGCTCATGTTCAGCTGAGCATCAACCAGTACCCCCAGGTCCATTTCCTGTACACAGTCTTCCAGCCTCTCTGCCCTAAGCCTATAGCATTGCCTGGGGTTGTTGTGGCCGAAGTGCAGGACCCGGCATTTGGCCTTGTTGAAACTCATCCTATTGGCTTCAGCCCAGCTCTCCAGCCTGTCCAGATCCCTCTGTAGGGCCACGCTACCCCCAGGCAGATCCACACTTCCAGCCAATTTGGTGTCATCTGCAGACTTACTAAGGGTGCACTCAATGCCCTCATCCAGGTCATCAATAAAGATATTGAACAGGACAGGTTCCAGCACCAACCCATAGGGAACACCACTTGTGACTGGTCACCAGCTGGATTTGACTCCATTCACCACCTTTCTTCTGGGCCCAGCCTCCAGACAGTTCCTTACCCAGTCAAGAGTACATCTGTCTAAGCCACGGGGCTGCCAGCTTCTGAGGGAGAATACCATGGGAGACAGTGTCAAAGGCTTTTGTGCTGAAGTCTAGGTAGACCACATCAACAGCTTTTCCCTCATCCACCAGATGGGTCACTAGATCACAGAAGATCAGCTTGTTCAAGCAGGGTCTGCCCTTCATGAACCCATGCTGGCTGGGCCTGATCCCCCAGCTGTCCCATACGTGCCATGTGATCTCCTTCAAGACAATCTGCTCCATACCCTTCCCTGGCACCGAGGTCAGCCTAACAGGCCTGTAGTTCCCTGGATCCTCCTTACAATACATCTTGTATCTACAAATCACATTGGCAAGCCTCCAGTCTTCTGGGACCTCACCAGTCAACAAGGAGTACTGACAGATGATGGAAAGTGGCTCGGTTATCACCTCTGCCAGTTCCCACAGCTCTCTCAGATGAATCTCATCTGGCCCCATGGACTTGTGGCAGTCCAGTTGGAGCAGTAGGTCTCTGATTGCATCCTCCTGAATCATGAGTTTTGTCTGCTTCCCAGCCAAGACTACCAGGTCTGAGAGTGGAGGACCTTGGGATAATTTGTCTGACTTTTAAAGACAGGTGTAAAAAAGGCATTCAGAAGTTCTGCTTTTTCCTTATCCTCCGTGATCACATTCCCAGCTACATCCAGTAAAGCACGAAGATTCTTCTTGGTTCTCCTCTTACTGTTAATATATTTGCAAAGGAGTTTCTTGTTCCTTTTTACTCCAGCAGCCAGGTTGAGTCCAAGCTGGGCTTTTGTCTTTCTAATTTTCTCTCTACAAATCTTAACTTCTTTGTATTCTTTTGAGTTGCCCATCCCTTCTTCCACAGGAGATAGATTCTGTTTTTCTCCTGGAGCCTCAAGAATAGCTTCCTATTCATCCATGCAGGTCTTCTTCCCTGCCTGCTCATTTTGCAAATCAGGGGACAGCCTGCTCCTATGCCTTTAAGACTTCCTTCTTGAAGAGCTACCAGCTGTCTTGGAACCCTTTACTCTCTAAGACTGATCTTTTTGTGAGACTGCTCCTTTTATGTGAAGAAACTGAGTTCAGCTTTATTCATTTGATAGTTTAAATACATATGACTGTGTATATTACAAACATTGCAACTATTCTGTTACCTTCTCACTGCAAAGGAGGTAAGCCAAGACAAATCTCAGGCAACAAGAATCAAGGAGTCTAAGATAATTTCTGCTACTTGGAAGCCTGTTTACTTTTCTGTGGAGTGAAAGCAGTCTCCAACAACCGTAGACTGAATTCCCAGTTCAGAAGTGAATGGGAATTAAAGAGAGGAAGTGTTCACTCATTTAACACAAATAATTCTGGGAGTTGCCAACAGCAATCAAGATAGCACTGTCTGCCTGAGTATTTCTTTCAAGAGCTTTTCAAGACCCCCCCCCCCCCCCCCCCCAAAAAAAAAAAAAAAAGCCCAAAACAACAAAAATAGCATTTATGCAGTCAGCTGCTGGCTCCAACTGAGCACCCTTTGGAGTGCTTAGTCTTTGTGAGAGTCTATTTATCTTTAGTACTCAGTCCCACATGTACACCTTGAAGTCTGAATAAACGTAGAAAAAGGACCTAGATTTGCCCTCAGAGATTTGTAGCGCTGCATTGGTAAGCATTAATCCTTTTCAATATTAGCCACTAGATAGCACTAGCGAATCAAGTCTCAGACAGTGTGAGATGCATAGATCTAAGCAAATTCAAGCAGCCTCAAGCAAACAGCCACTGGAGTCTGTGACTGTTGTGCAGCAGCCTAATATGAATTGTTCCATCAGGAGAGAGGTGCTTTAACTTCTAGTTTATTTAAAATGTCTACAGTGATGTATTCGCAGGCAAAATCATAGAAGTAGTGGAAACAGTTACACTACTCCAGCCCTCTTAAATATTGTTTCGTATTGACTCTCATAAGGTGTATGCTATAATGCTGAAGTTAAAATAGACCTCCAAACCCTTATTCATACCAATATATTCCTCCAAAAATTATGCCTCAAAAGGTATCCTCAACAGAATGATTACTCAGAGAGGGTAAAAGGTCACCTATGCCTGTCACTTTCTGAAAATTTGTTGTAGCCTTTGTAAAATTATTTAGCATTTTTATCTTTCCAGCAAGTATTTAAGGTATTATTATCTCTGTGAAAAGACAAGAACTGGTGTTTTTAATCTTTTGCTATGAAAACCAATGAAGATACAACTGCTTGCTTATTGCCTGATTGCCTTTCAGTGAGCCACATATGAAATTGTTGTGTGGTTTTTTTCTTTGTTTTTTTTCTCAGAGTAAGAAACATAAAAATGTCATGAAAAAAAATTATGCTTTATTGACTTGTGCTGTGCAATTTCACAGAATTTACACTCCTCCTGACAACTGTTTAAGCATGTAAGCACAACTGGTCTGCACATCCAACAATCAGGCTTTTTGACAGTCCTGAGGAATACACACGGATAAGCATGGTGCCATGCAAAGTAAGAAATTGTAATTAACTTATCTGAAAAAAAAATCCTTTCTAGCTTTAGCTTCAAAATATTCCACTGTAAGCAATAGCAAATTCTTCTATTATTTATTATAAGGGTTTGTGCACTCAAATGCCGTATCCTACTTTGATAACAAATCTCAAGAGTTTGTGGATCTCAGGGATCTAAAATGTATATCCTGAATACTTGTCTTGAAGGTCAGATTTGTAATCAGCTCAAGGCATCTGGCTTTTATGACTTGCTTCTAAAGCTAAACAGAGTGATATTAAAATATGCAGCTATACTAAGGCTTATTTACTATAGGCATGCTTCATTTTAGGTATGTGGGTTTTAAGGACAACAGTGGTGCCTGTTGCCGACAGGAGCTCTCAGGAACTTGCAGAAGACTCAGAAGATGATGCATATATGAACTTTTTTGGCCAGTAAGCTATTCCTTGCAGAAATGGCAGCCTGTTTTCAAAAGATGCTATCTTTGAGGCTTGATTACATATATAGCACCTCCAGCTATTACAGAAATTCAATTTTTCCCATCAGTATATAAGAGAAGTGTATGTTTAAGTGTGATGATTTAACAGCTCTAAAGGCTGATATTTCTCTGCAATTTAAAAAGAGATTCTAAAGTCTTTATTTTTACTCCCTCAATAGTTCCCCAGCTGTAGATTGGAAAGCTAGACTTTCTTGGTGATAAGAGGCAGTAATGCCAACATGGAACTGAGTAAGGATCGTCAGTCACGCTTCCATCCTGCTCCAGGCACCTGTCACTAGTGGGCAGCTGTTCATAGCTGAAGGGCAGGGGTAGAATAGTTTACCAGCAAAGCAGCAAGGTGGGTTAGCATTATAGTGCAAGTAAAGCAAAATGAGTTATTGACATTCTACCTTCCATCCTCTTTTTAGCCCTTAAAAAAAAAAAAACAAACACATATGCATATATATATGTAGCACATATAGAAATGTATTAAGCATGCCCAGACTTTTTCTGTACTTCAATCTCAAATGCAACTGAATTTGCAGAGTTCGTTCCATGATTTCATTTTGTTCCAAGTGCCAGTGGCGGGGAAGCTGTTTTTGTAAGTACTTTGAAAACAAGTTTCAGCAAAACTGATCTTTATCAGATCCTGTTGAAAGGTCTACACATAGTGAATAGTGAATCAGGCCGGTTACATTTTAATCTGGGTTACATAAAACATTGTTCTCAAAATGGCACATTGTTTTCACACACACTGATTTGCACCCAGGAAGCGGAAAGACCAAGAGATATTAAAACCGGTGTGCATGTGTCTGTGCATGTGTATGTATAGCAACTTTTAGATGGATTCTGACAGAAACATAAATGTCTTTCTGCTGCACCTTGGCTGTTTTAGTGTTATGTTTTCTCATGCAATGGGACGAGGAGTGGGGATGGTGCCTTGCAAAATTTGAGTTGTGCCATTCAGGCACAAGGACAGAATCCTTGTTTTGGGGACCTACTATAAGTGCACTGAAGATCTTGAAAAAGAATTTAGAGGAGTAGTGGGCTTGTGCCTAGAAGTGTGGATATTGCCTGTGCTGGGAAGATTCCTTAGGAAACCCAAAGGAACAGCACATATATACTCAGCGAAAAGGCAGCATACATTTATCTTTATATTATGGATTGTAAAATTTAGTTGAGTTGCCCATGAATGATTCCAATCAGTTGTTTTCAAAAGCCCAAGCTCCTGCATGCTTTTCCTTATGAAGGGCCTGTAGTAACTGCGAGAAGCAAGATATAATACATGTGCCTAGACTAACCTGGCTACTTACCACTCCTGCTAGGTGTAGAAAACCATACCATGGTAGTCTAGAAAATGACAATCAGAGAATTGCAGGGGTTGCAAGAGACCTAAAGAGATCATTGAGTTCAACTCCCCAACTAAAGCAGGTACTCTACAATAGGCCTCACAAGCAGGTGTCCATAGAAGGAAACTTCACAACCTCTCTGGGCAAGCCGTACTGGTGCTCTGTCACCCTTACCATATATACCATAAATATGCAGTTCTTCTGCATATTTACATGGAACTTCCTATGTTCAAGTTTTAGGCCACTGCTCTTTGTTCTATTGCTACACACCACCGAGAAGAGCCAAGCCTCATCCATTTGCATCCCACCTCCCTTTACATATTTATAAGCATTAATCAGATCTCTCAATCTTCTCTTCCCCAGGCTGAACAGACTCAAATTACTCAGCCTTTCTTCCTATGGGAGATGAACCAGGACCTTTATCATCTTTGTGGCCATATGTTGGACTTCTCCTAGGAGGTTCTTGTCTTTTTTGTACTGAGAAGCCCAGAACTGGACACAGCATTCTAAATGTGGTATAACCAGGATAGAGTAGAGGGGGGACCACATCCCTCAACCTGCTGGACGCACTGTTTTTAATGCATCCCAAGATGCCATTGGCCTTCTTGGCTTCAAGGACACACTGCTGGCTCATTACCATTCTGTTGTTCACCAGAACCCCCCAGATCCTTCTCCACAGAGCTCCTCAACTGCAGGTCATTCCCTAACGTGTACTGATGCGTATGGTTATTTCTCCCCCGGTGCAACATTCTACACTTGCTAAACCTCATCATGTTCCTTCCTGCCCAACTCTCCAGTCTGTCCAGGTCTTGCTGAATGGTAGCACAGCCTTTTGGTGTGTCAGCTGCTTTTCCCAGCTTTGTATTATCAGCAAACTTTCTGAGGGTGGACTCTATCTCTTCATCCAGGTTGTCAATTAAGATGCTGAACCCAGCATGATGCCCGAGGAACATCACTAGTTACAGACCTCCAACCACACTCTGCACAGCTGATGACAACCCTCTGAGCTCTGCCTCAGAGGGAGGAAGATCCTTGACCTTTATACCAACACACTCCAGTGGGACTCAAATCCCTTAAGTAAGTTGGGGACTCCTTTTAGTGGGCTAGGTAGGTATGCTAATTTTCAAGCTCCTGAAAGGCAAGATTAGCCATATGGACAATACTGTCAGTACTTGAATCAACTAGGAAAACTAAGAATTGGTGGAGAGATCTGCGAGACAATTTCTTTTCTGATTTGCTTGAGCCACAAACTGTCTTCCACATACCAGAGAGTTAAATCTGTGCATTTAGATCCCTGAAGCCCAATTAAATTCAGGAAAGGATTCTACCAAAATAGTCAAAAGGAGGCGTCTTTTGCAGTTACCTGGAGACAGGTGATTTCTTTTCTGTATGGGTATGCTGTGGTGTTCAGATGGGATGGAGCTAGCACAAAGCTAGCCACAAAGAATCTGAAAGTTGGGCAATGTTTAAAGCCAAGCTTAGTTACAGAGAAAAGTAATGTATGCAATGTATGCTTTATTGGTAGGCTTCTAAGACAGGTGATGTAGGAAAAGAAATCTAAATTTCAACTGGAATGACTTCCTTATCCATCATTTTAATTATTGTTTCACTCCTTGCCTTTTTCCAAAGAACTATAATTACTGCTTTTGCAGATAAAACCTGTAACTAGTATTAAGACAACTATAATGAATAGCTGCCTTTTCATTACTGATAAATCAAGCAGAACAGATCTACTTTGTTAAGCATAAATTTACCTTTCCAGCCAAAACAACTAAAAATAACACACCCCTCAGCATCTGCTCAATCTGAGGGTTGTGCTACATGCATCCCCTGGAACTACTGTTGTGGAAAAATTACTGACAGGCTGACCAAATGCTTTAAGAAACTTACAGTCCAGTGGATGGCATCAAGTTTCCTTGGCTTTCAAGAGTCCACAGAAAGTGACCATTTTATAGCCAAATATGTATTTTTTAAGTGAAAGAGTTGTTGTGATTTAGGTCCAGCTACATAATTCAACCCATTAAAAATATAATTTTGTGAACTTTATGGACATGGAGACTTGCTCAAATATCCAGTGAGAATAAAACAAATAAATAAAAGAAATGTTTATTAAATACCATGACAATTTGTCTGTTGCACAAGCTACTGGGATGGAATCCATTATTGTATTTAAATTTTGATAAGAGGTATCTTACTGAGGAAGTCAAACACTTAACGCTTACAGACGGTCACCATTTCTGCTTATTCCCCAAAAGGGCTTGACTTTGTGGAGATCTAGCTGGCATAATGCTGTCTGATCACTTCTTTATTATTTCAGGAGATCTGGGGAAACACACCAGCCAGAATTAAGCTGGGGACTGCCTTTACAAGTTAAGTGCTTCCAAAGAACGATTTTTTTAGGGTGAAACTGTCATTTCTGAGGAAAAGATATCCATTTTATTTATTTTTCAGTATGGTTATTTTGTTTCTCATCTGGCTCCTTTAGTTGGATGTCCTTTTTTTTTTTTTTTTTTTTTTTTTTTTTTTTTTTTTTTTTCTTCCAGGATTTCATTTGTTGTTTTACTGTGGCAAAACTTCAGGCTTAGTGAGACTCCTTCACAATGTATCCAGTTTGCCAATCCACTCACATAAGGTGAGTTAGTACAGCAAAAGCAAACTCCTGTTGCAGACTGAAGTATTACTGCAGGGAAATCCAGGCAAAAATATATATAATTGAAATAAAATGTTGATCATACAGGACAGTTGTTAGCAATCAAAATTGCTGATGATTTTCAGAAACCGTTAACCATCAGATTTGTTGTTATGATATATCTGTGCCTTAAATAAACAGAAAGCACATTCAGTTGAGGACCAGTTCTAATGTGTTTCGTAGAAAATTGTTTGCATGTGATGAGCTGCCTGCAAATAGAGAGAAACTGTGCTGTGGTTTTAGTAAATCTCCTGTTTTCCTATGCAGATCCTTGATTGAGAGACTTAAGTATGAACTTTGGTCCTGTCCTTCACATGGAGGCTTCCATGATTTATAATCACAACAAAACGAGTCCTTTTTATAAGCATGATTTTTAGAAAGGAAGTACTAAATAGTGTTTAGGAAAGACCATGTAGAGTCTCTCTGTCCAAGTCTCTCTCTGTCCACTGCAATTTCACAAATCAGTTTTCCACTTAAAGCTGGAAATGATGAAGAAAGGAGCAAGAGAGCTTCAGCACATAGGTGAGAGTGTTCTGTGTAGGCTGTGCTGAGGTGGTGTAGACAAGCAGAGCTTCTGAAGCCCAAAACACCGCATTTTCTGGGACAGAAAGGGCTCTGTTCTGCTCTTGCATGAATGGATGCTCTCAGCATAGTGCTTCAATTTAACCCTGTCGTGTGCAGGGCTTATTTCCTGCTTGGGCATTAAGTTCTGTAATCTGATGCACGTCAGTATTTCACAGATCATAATGGCAAGCAGGTGATGATAGCCAGTAATATAAACTATTACTCCCGCTTCTGGAACATTTTGTCTTCCTAATAAGATTTAGCAGGGGCATTTCAGGTAGCCATTATGTGTTGTTTGGGATGTTTCTCTTACCATCACATATTGCCAGCAGCCAATCAAACTGCATTCTGCCCTGCTAGCTCTATACATGTTTTGGCTGTCTTATCTTTCTTCATTTTTCAAGGCTTTTAGCACTTGGTGTCCCTTTACTCTGATTAGCTGTGGAAGTATGACTGGGACACTGCTAAGAACAGTTTGTTTAGAGGAGATCAAGAGAACTAGAAGGACCTTCACAAGATTGTTGCCTTTGAGATCAGCAGCTTCTGATATTGTATCTCAACACTTCACGTATTTGATGGAGACATCATAAAAAGAGGAGAAAACTTCATTTTTCTTTCTGTTTTTACTCTGTGAGTAAAAAAACTGCAGGGTTACTTCTTGTGCTTTCAATTCAGCCTTTCTAACATGCTCAGAATCAAGTCTTTGTGCCAGAAGTATGAGATGTGGTCATACTACTTTTAGTGTATTTAGTGTATTTTCCCTTATTTTGATTTCTGTTGGATTAAACTCACCAACACAGAGCTGTATAATGCAAATTGCAACGTCTCATCATTAATTCACTTGAGCATAAAAGGGGTTGATTAGCTCTCAAGATACTCTACAGTCAAATGGCCTTTACAAACTCATAAACTTGAAAAAAATTTTCCAGTCTCCAAATACCTTCAAAGTGTTTGCTTTCATGAGCTGTCCAAATACTTTCTTTTTCACCACTGTAAGTGTATATTTCCATATTAATAAAGATACTCTCCACTTTCTCACAAAATTATTATTTACTCCACCATGTAAAAGAATGGTATTCTAATGCACCATGGCAACTCAAAAAAATTGATGATAGCTTACTAGAATCTATATTGGATGTACTACTTTATTTATGAAGAAGAAAACATGGAATAATGACTTCTGCTTTTCAAGTACACTACTTAAGCTGACTCTGTTCATCCAGTACTGCAGCTCAGCGTGGAGAAACAAGACTGTGCTAGTCCATAAGCTGTGTGTTTCTTGCCATCTGCAGTGCTGTTCACCATCCTGTTCTACCCTGCCCCGCTTGGCACCAGGAGCAAAGGCGTGTCAGACATCAGTGCATTGCTGGGCTAGGAGGAACCTGTGCAAATTCCAAGCAGCATCTGCTGAGTTGTGATGTATGCAGCTGCTTCAGAGCTAAGAGCCGGGAGCAGAGTATGAGCTGTTTCAGAAGGAAGAGCCGGGAGCAGAAGCAACAACTTGAAGAACATCAGTGACTTGAAAGTCTGGAAATGGCCAATGACTTGTGAGGCAAGTAGAGCTAAAAAGAGAGCAGCACTTGCTTACTGTCTTAACTGCTACCCCATAATCCCACAATCACAAAACCTATAAGTTACCCCATGCACATTATCCTTATCATTTGTTGTATCTGGTTTGCATGAAGATGTCAGCATAAGCTCATCCATACAAAATGACAGTGACAATCAGAGATAATAGCATTCATTGAGCTGAAGTCACCAAAGATACTTCAAAATGATTTTAAAAGAAATGATGACGTTGTTGTGTTCCCTTCAGAGATTTCTTGGTATTGTTATTATTTGAATTTAGAATGCTTGAAATGAGGTATTTTGTTCAAAATGATGCTTTCCTAACTTAGAAGTCTGGCATCTGTACAGTCAGTACCCCAGAACTCTGCCCTGCAAGAATCTAAATACTTGTTTATCTATATGTCCACAGGAACCATGAAATATCTCCATACAAAAAACTAGGAAAAATTATAAATCACATGTACAACACTTACAAGAACTTTTCAGATTATTTGCTAGCTAATCTAGACAGTTGAATTGCTCCTCCATTTTTCCCTTTACCTCACCCTTCACCCCATTTAAACTACGATCCTTACTCTTTTCAGGATCCTGGATCTAGATGTTTTGTTTTTGTCAAAGTATTCATGTAATCCTTCTTATTCAGAAAAATACTACTTCTCAGCACAGTAGGGAGAAGAGGTGACCCTAGTCTGTTTACCTATTAGTCCCACTGGAGCAAAGCACATCCAACTTAATGACAAAGCATACTGTCCTGCTAAAGACCTTCCGAAGGACAAAGAAAATCACATCTTATGTCCTTCAGCTATGTGATATGCTACAAAGACTACTGCTCTGCACAAACTTGAGTGGGAAGTCCCAAGCTAGCAGAATTAATCCTGACTACAATAAGCCTGATTTCAACAGTCCTGCTGGCATAGAGGCAGATTTTCTCTATCATTTTGTGTGATGATGGCTTGATTATGGTTGCTGAGAACAGCAGTAGTGGTTAATGCAGTATCTGTGATGGATTAATAACTGGAACTCAAAGCTACTTTTCCAAGGACATGCTGTTCATCACTTTATTCATATCTAGATCTTTGGTTGCTAACTGGATCTTAACCAGTGGATTTGATTTACTACGCTCTCCTGTATTCTGTTAAAGTGAGGTAATTACACATTCCAGGAAAGAGTGAAAAGCCAGTGGAACAGATCAGAATTTAGTTTCAAGTAAAGAACAAATAGCAGCACTTTTAAATCAACTCTTGGAGTAAAGATGCAATTTATTTGCTCAGGATGGAGTTATGGATGTTCTACAGATAAACAAAAATAACCACTGGGATTCAATAATGAATTTCCCTATTAGACTCTGCATAGAGGAATCTTAATTAGTGCTAAAATAACAGGTCATTTGTTTCCAGCCCTCTGAAGATGATAAGTTTTTTGTCTGTCTGAGAAGTTACTTTATGCAGGAGGGAATTTTACAGACTAGAAATAAAAATATCTTGATCTCTGATCTTGTTTGTTAGAGGTTATATAACTTCTCCCATAATTATTTTGCTGCATTGATGAAAACCTATTGAGCTGTTATTTAATGCTTCGCACTGTGCTTTGAAGAAGAGGTCATAAAATAATTTTCTCAGTCTCTCGCTCTTATAAAATTGAGTACAACCTTTTATTCTAACTCTATTCTCCTTTTCTCAACTAAAGGTTTTAAGTATTTCCTTGAAAATTTTGACTTGACTCCAAATTAAAGACTATCTCCTTCTGAATCACATAAAAAGGCACTTTGCTACAGAGAATCTCTTCTCAAACGAAGATACATGGGGAACTGATCTGCTTTAAACACACCCAAGTCATTTTAAAGTGCTTTATCTGAAAAATATTTAAATATTCATTGAAGTAAAAGAGGAATTTATGCCCAAGAAGTTTCATTTTATGTGCTCTTTTTTTTTATTTTTCTTTTTTTCCTTTTTAGTATGTTTGGTTGGTTGATTATTTTTGACCAGGGTGTTTTTGTTGTGTCTTCCACTTCAGTATGTGAATGTCATGTGACAAGTAAACAGTGATGCTTCCTACTCCAATTTCTTTATTTGCAGCCATGTTTTTGCACATTTCCTTGTGAATGCATCCATTTCTAATTATATTTCAGTGAAGTAGTCTTGGCAGAGGAGGGAAATCATGCCTCTGATTTCACATGCAGTCTACTAATGCACTCAGTCTGATGGTTTCTGTGCAGAGGATTTTAATCTATGTTTATGCAAGTGTTCCTACTTAACACTAAAACAGCACAGGGACCCTAGCCAAAGATAGGTGTTCTAACCTAGGATCTTACTGAATGCTGGAGACATTTTCTAAAACATGACACCATTTTTTGATCACAGTCAATGCCCAAGCCTGCTTGCTTTATATCAAACTAGAGCTGCAGTTTTTAGGTCCAGATTTCCCATTAGTCTCAAGGGTAAGATGATACCTAAATAAACTTCTGAATTTATTTTTCTGTAATTCATGGGAGCACTTAAACTTCCAGAATGTCTCTTCATACCAGTAAGCCTTTCTATTTGCTCTTTAGTAGGTCACTGATTTTCTTCTCTCCTCATATCTCTCAATTTCTTATGAGTCTTCCTACAGAACATAACTCAAAACCCATGGAGATGGAGAGCGTAGGTATTAAAAAAGGAAAAAGGAGAATCAGGAAACAGGAAGTTAAGAAGCTCAAACAAGTCAATAGAATAAAATCACACCCACTGCTTCCTGTTATCATTTCGTGTGTGCGTTGTTCCTACAGATTCAAACTCTAAAAACTGATTGCTCACTTAAATATAATCTTATTTGTCAGGATATGTAAATATCACTGTTGTATTCTGAATTTTTCTAAACCTTTTTTGTGTGATCTTCATTTTGCAATTCTAGAAACCTGAACTTTATGTTAGCTTATCTTCCTGACTCAATAAGAACATTATGCAACACAGATTGAATTCTGCCACTTCAAATTGTCTCACCAGGAACTCTCCTATTACTCCTAAATCTTTGATATCCTCTGAACTGATGAACAAAATCTCAAATGAAATTTCTGCAAGCATGTATCATAAAATCATTGAAACATATAATAGCTTAGGTTGGAAGGGATCTTAAAGATCATCCAGTTCCAAATCCCCTGCCATGGGCAGGCTGCCCAGGGCCCCATCCAACCTGGCCTTGAATTCATCCAGGGATGGGGTATCCACAGCTTCTGTTACAACGTTCCAGTGCCTCACTACACTCTGAGTCAAGAATTTCCTCCTAACAAGTAATCTAAATCTCCCTTCTCCCAGTTTAAAACCATTTCCCCAGATCCAATCACTGTCAAACTGTATAAAAGTCCTGTTTGCAGGTTCCCTCTATGTACTAGAAGACACCAGTAAGGTCTCTCTGGAGCCTCCTCTTCTCCAAGCTAAACAAACTCAACTTTTTGTTCATAGGGAGGTTCTATGGCCCTCTGGCCACCTTAATACAAGCTGAATAATAAGAAGGAAAACATTGCTATTACTAACAAGTTTTGGTTTTGGGTTTAGATTTGGAAAATTGAAGAGTAATTCAGCAATACAGCATTTTTTGGACCCATTGTCTGTATGTGCCAATGTTCAGCTACAGTTCTTTCGGTGTTGAATGGCCTGGCAATTACAGCTACAGGGTGAAGCTGTTACCCATTGTTGCATGAAATCAAAATATTGACTAGCGTTACGTCCTACTCACATGATGGCTGTGACTCAGTTTGTGCACAGATAGGTCTATGCATGCATAGGTCTATCCATGTCTCTCTCTATTTGTATCTGCTTTACTCTGTAGTAATTAATCCTTTTTTGTTTCCTTCATAAACACAAATGACATTTGAAAGATGTGACATCATATTTGCTTTTTTTTTTTTTTTTTTTTTTTTTAGGAAAATATTTTTTCCTTCAAATTCTCAGGAAAACTGCATTAATTAAGACATTGCATTTTCCTTCCTTTATTTAGTCACATATCATAGATAACAGCTCTTCTTCTCCCAAAGAATTGGCCGACAAACAAGCCTTTGCTGGGATCTGCCAGACAGTAGATATTCAGAAATTGATGGAAGAAATTTTTCAGTGCTTTTCTATCTTATGACTCAGTGACTTGTGTAGCACAATACCCACATGTGAACGTACACGTGCAATACAAGGACAGTACTGTTCTTCTAGGGTTGGAATTTATTTCCTGCAGGTACTGCATTTGATGGATTTTGAAATGAAGATTTGTTAAATGACAGAAACAGAAAAAAAATCAGAGTCCATGTAAACAACTGCTATTATTGGTGGCTGATTTACTTTAGCTTAAGGCTGTTACATAAATTATATTTGACAAATTAATTACGGAGGGTTATGCACACCTGTTTGCATCTATTCTATGAAATATTAATTTCAACACAGCTTCTGTTTAACTGGATATATTAATCCCTTTTCAAAGTTATTTTAGGATCTCCCTTGTGTGGAGGCATACTAATGGAGTCACGTTATCTTGGTTTGTAACTAATTGAAGGAAATGTAATGTATCATGTTATTTCTCCTATTCAAACAATAGTATCAAACAAAGATCCCCACTGAAACCTTCAGTTAAACTTCAAAAAAAAAACAAAAAACAAAAAAAACAACAGGCACTGATTTGTTATTCTGCATCAGGTTGCCTTCCATGCTTAGGCTGCAGACAGAAAAACATTGATTTGCTTATGCAAAATGTGGCATAAAATGTATTTCTATTCATTTGGGAATCTTTCTGTGTGGAATATTTGAAGCTAAATCCTTTGCACTGAAATGCCATTTTTATTTTGTTTTATTCTCTTAAATATAAAAGGGGCAGTGACTACATTTTGCACTGAAATACAATGCATCTGGAAAAAAAAAAAAAAAAAAAAAAAAAAAGCTGGTGCTGTATTTTACAGCATTGGCATAAATAAAATTAATCTTCCTAAAAATAAATTACTGTTCCTGTACTGACTAGACAATCTGCCCTAGCATGTCCCAGGAATATTCCTTCCTTCCTTCCTTCCTTCCTTCCTTCCTTCCTTCCTTCCTTCCTTCCTTCCTTCCTTCCTTCCTTCCTTCCTTCCTTCCTTCCTTCCTTCCTTCCTTCCTTCCTTCCTTCCTTCCTTCCTTCCTTCCTTCCTTCCTTCCTTCCTTCCTTCCTTCCTTCCTTCCTTCCTTCCTTCCTTCCTTCCTTCCTTCCTTCCTTCCTTCCTTCCTTCCTTCCTTCCTTCCTTCCTTCCTTCCTTCCTTCCTTCCTTCCTTCCTTCCTTCCTTCCTTCCTTCCTTCCTTCCTTCCTTCCTTCCTTCCTTCCTTCCTTCCTTCCTTCCTTCCTTCCTTCCTTCCTTCCTTCCTTCCTTCCTTCCTTCCTTCCTTCCTTCCTTCCTTCCTTATCTGCCCTAGCATGTCCCAGGAATATTCCTTCCTTCCTTCCTTCCTTCCTTCCTTCCTTCCTTCCTTCCTTCCTTCCTTCCTTCCTTCCTTCCTTCCTTCCTTCCTTCCTTCCTTCCTTCCTTCCTTCCTTCCTTCCTTCCTTCCTTCCTTCCTTCCTTCCTTCCTTCCTTCCTTCCTTCCTTCCTTCCTTCCTTCCTTCCTTCCTTCCTTCCTTCCTTCCTTCCTTCCTTCCTTCCTTCCTTCCTTCCTTCCTTCCTTCCTTCCTTCCTTTCTTCCTTCCTTCTTCCTCCCTTCCTCCCTTCCTCCCTTCCTCCCTTCGTCCCTCCCTCCCTCCCTCCCTCCCTCCCTTCCTTTCTTTCTCTCTCTTTTTGTAGGCATTTATGCTCCTAGAAGAATGTTAAAAATCTAGAGTAGTAAATGTACTAATAACTCAGAAACGGCAAGGATTTATTGCAAATCTATAGAAAAAGCTGCCACTGCAGACACAGCCAATATAGTTGTGAACTATGTCACTTTCTCCCTTTCTATCTGCTGGACATTTATGTACATGCCATTTTGCTTGGCAGGTACAGCACCATACCTGCACAGTGAAATAAGCCTCCCCTTACTCCAGTAATGGGTCCCCCAAGACAGAAAGATGTCACAATGGAAGCATTAAGGTAGCCAAGATATGGAGGAGTATGTGATTTAATGCATGACCCTCGAATATGTGTTCGGGTTGTGCTGCTGAGAACTCTTAAGGCTCTGGATTCATAGTGAAGTTTTTTCTTATTAGATCAAACACAGCAGTGCCTCAGAACGTGCAGTGTGTCTGGACTGAGGTTTTGTGCTGTAGCAGAAAAAGCTATCCATCATAGTCAAAACCATTTGGAACATCTCTTCTCAAACTGCATATTTCAGCACCGATTTGGGTCTTTGTGTTGCTGGCTGCATTTAGGAAAGAGACTCTAAGCTGACAGCGCAACAGGAATTCATCTCAAACTGCTTCTTCCTACTAACCTTGGCTGCATCCGGCTGATGTGTGCTCTCAATGCCTGGCCATTTAGTGATTTGAAACACAGATGATGTTTGTTATTATTTTTCCTCTTTCACTGCAATCATATAAGTAAACAGTGATATCAGAATTCAGGAATTGCATAGGGAAAAAAAGTGAATTCAATGTCTTCCTGATATTGATGCACAGCATATGTTTTCTTTGCCCTTCCATGCTGTCTGGATTGCTGCTGATCTTGTACCTGAAGAATGTTTTTACATTTCTCTCGCTAGGCATAGATTTAGAGACATCTTTTCCAGCCTTTCTTGTTCTTTCAGACAGTCTTCACATATGGCACACTGCAGAGCTGCCTTCCTAACTCTGCAGCTGACTTGGAAAACTGTTAGCAGAAAACAGTGCACGTGCTTAATCTTGAATCCTTCCATTAAAAAAACAGGTGATGTTAGTTCTGGCAAACTACAAATAGTTGCTTTTGCTATTGAGAGAGCATTTCTTCACGGAAGCTGTGAAAATCCTGAATCTTCCTGCCTTGAGCAGGAATCATATTTTAAAGTTTTATTCAAGGTCATGGACAAGCTCATGATTATTGAATAAAATTGTCTAGGAATTACTACTTTGCACCATGACACAAATGATGGCATTGGTAATTAATTTTACATGCTAGTCCAAATAAACATTCTTCCCCAGCACTGCCTGCAGTGATTAGATGACACTGGTGAATCTCAGTGGTGAATGAATGGAGGCTGGCATCTCCAAGGTATAGGAGATGTCAGAAGATGGTCAATTGGAGTGAGAAATAGAATGAGTAGAATAAGAAATAAAAGGTGTCTTGTATTTGGCCTCTATCTGATGATGTTACCCTGAAAAACTTCAGACATCACATAGAATCATGAATTGTTTGTGTTAGAAGGGACTTTTTAGATCATTTACTTACAAACCTCTGCTACAGGCAAGGACACCTCCCACTAGACCAGGCTGCTCAGAGCCCCATGAAAGCCTGCAAGGAGGTGGCACTCACATTCTCTTTGGGTAACCTGTTCCAGGATCTCACCACCCTCACAGTAAATAACTTATCCCTAGTATCTAGTCTAAATTGACCTTTTTCAGTTTAAAACCATTTCCCCTTGTCCTGTCTCTACCTTCCCTCATGAAATATAATATTACAATATTTTTGATGAAATGCTGCTTAAATGTGTTCATAGTATTGATACAGGTTTTGCTTAGCAAAAGGGATTAGTGCATTAGTTTAAGAACCAATGTATTCATTTAGCAAAAGGAATCCATAAGTGATAGTGCCAAAACCTTCCATCTTTCAACCTTTCAACTTCAGTCTTGCTTTTCCTCAATAACTTTGCACTGGAGAACTAATAGAATACTTCTATCTTCTGCCTCAATGATTTTTCCTCTGGAGTCACAATAGAATACTTTAATCTTTTGCCTCAAAACATGCAAGGACATTTTACTTGGGTTCCACACACATTGTTTTTAAAAAGTGGCTCACTGTGGTCTAATAAGCAATGGAAATATTCCGAACTGAGGAAAAGTGACTGAAAGTGAGTTAAAGGTTTCAGTGATGAAACTGATGGCGAAAAAAGGGGGAGAAACAGGTATTGGACCACCCTAAATACCACTGAGCATATCCAATGGCACATTAGCTCTATCTCTGAGGGCTTGAGAAAGGATGAACATGTACGCCAATGTACTGAATATGCATGTCTTTACTGTGTAAGTGTAGGACTTGAACTCTGAGAGGGTACACTTGTTTGTCAAGACACCTAGAGCACATTGTGAGGAATAAAGGAATGCCACTTTCTAACACCACACAGCAGTTTTTTTACACTGGAGCTACTATAAACCACACCTACAAAGGTATTGTGTATGCCATGTGAAGGAAAAACAAGGATAAAGTATCGTTGAAAAATAAAACCTGGCGCAAACAAGGGAGGGATAGGGGGACCCTGCAAAAGAAAATAAAGGTGAGAAGAGTGTCAGCCACAAGCATCTGGCTGCAAGTCTATGGCAGGAGATGCTAGCTTAGCACTTGCATGTAAATTTTGTTTGCCGGGCAAAACAAAGGGTGATAGATTTTACAACATATGAAGACAATTCTAGTTGGACAAAACAACAAAATCAGAACTCACATTGTAAAGTATAAACAAAGTGAATGAAGGAGAGTACCTACTAGGGGAATGGCTGATAAACAAATCAAGAAGACTGTGAGCCCCAACTACCTCAGCCAGTGAACAAAGGAGGAAGGGCTCACTGGCATCAGGATACATGTATAAAAGAGGGGCTGCATCCCTCAGCACATTGAGAGACTCCACAAGGGTATGCCTCAGTGGATTCTCCTCCACTTGAATAAAGAGAGCTAAGGACTCTCCTCTGTCTCTTCTGGGGATAAAAGTGATAGAGCAAGCATAGGCAAGTAGAGATTTTCGTAACACCGTGGTACTATCATGAAAGGACCTAATCCCGTGTATCTTGTATGCATCAGTAATGCTTATCTGTATTAATGGCTGACAACAGTAACAGTACTCATCTGAACAAACTTTGAAGGAAAAGATTGAGCCTCATTCTGGTAAAACTAGAAGCTCAGGTGAAAAGTCACCGTGGGACAACATCTGCCATCCAGTATAGAACATGAGTTTTTGGGATGAAGCAGAAATGGTGTGAGTGCTGTGTCTGGCTTTCCTTAAAACTGGTGACAAGAGAAATAATGTGGTGAAATGTGAAATTTCTCCAGAGGAAATCTCTATTTTGGCTATACCAGGACACCTACTCAGCCAGAGCCTGGCAGTATTTGACCTTTCTTTTGTTTGTCTTGCCAGCATCAGTTCAGATAGTCTATATTTCAAGTCTTTTTCTGACTCAGATGGATAGATTCCCCTTTGGAGAGAAGGTATGGGAGAGGAGGTCTAACTTGTCCATATTATTCTACTTATTCCCACGATTTGCTCCATTTGCTAGTCTATGGGATTGCTGACTAGTAGAGAGCATGCAAAGCAGGCCTTTATGATGAACCTGCTTGACTAGTTCTTGGCTGTTAAAACAGCCTGTTTGGAAACTCACTGGGGAGTTTGTGGCTCATGGGGAGATACTTGCTGGAGCCTCCCAGTAGAGCTGTGACCCAGCTTTGCACGTCACCTGGGACATCAGCCCTGCTGCAGGCATCTGGCAATTTCTAGCCCAGCCTTTGGTCATGGTCCCTTGGGCATCTGTTTTAAAGCACAAAAGCCTTTGTGTATGAACTTATCAAAGCATGAAGAAGCATTTGAGCCAAGAGCTGAGATCATCAAGCATGTTCAAAATACAAACAGAAAATTGCCGTCTCTAGAGACAGTGGTAACTGAAAAATACATTGAAGAAGTATAATGTAGGATTTTTGGCATGAATCAGCTTTTGGCTGCAGAAGTGCACCAGCTATGTCTTACTATTAATCCACTATTCTATTGGTACTGATCTTAGGCAGTTAATAATTAGTAATACACACAGGATTAAGGAAAATGAGATGCAAAAAAAAAATCTCACTTTAAAGAATATCTGCCAGAATTTTATTTGCTCAAGGTTGAGTGGCTATTATGTAAGAATAGGAAAACATGTTTTTGAGTATGTAAAATTTCAGATCAAAAGTGTTAGCCATTGACTCACAATAAAGTAAAAATAAATAAGTGAATAAATAGCAATACGATCTAAGAGTATCAGAGTGCTATGGAATAGAGATATTACACATAAATTAAAAATAAAATCATACCCTTCAAAAAAATAAAAAAAGCCAGAATGGTGTGGAAAACTTGAAAACACTACAATATGTAAACACTAGATTATTAGAAATAAAACTTAGAAATAAACCTTGGCTTTCAACAAGACCTTGCACTTGGTTCATGGCAATCTCAGACGTGTATACAGACTGTGGAGAAGGACTTTGGGTTCCTGGCAGACAAAATCTTGACATGAGCCAGCAGTATGGAAGGCCAACTGCATTCTGTGCTGCATCTTAGGAGGGACAACAGCAGGGTGAGGGAGGTGATTGTCCCCTTATATTCTATGACATATAAGGGCCCACTTTCACTATTGCATCCAGACTCACAGGCCACCAGCAAAAATATGTAGAGCTATTTGAACTGGTCCCAGAAGGGACCAAGAAGATGATCAGAAGGCTGGAGCACCTTTGCTGTGAAGACAGGTGGGGATATTGCGCTTTCTCAGCCAGGAGAAGGGAAGGTTGTAGAGAGATCTCACTGTGGCCTTCCAGTACATAGAGGAAACTTATAAACAGGAGGGAGAGCATTTTTTTACATGGTCTCATAACAGTAGGACAAGGAGAATGGTTTCAAACTAAGATAGGGGACATTTACATTAGATGTTAGGGGGAAATTCTTTACTCAGAATGTGATGATGCACTGGCACCGATTGCTCAGAGGGATTGTGTATTTCCTGTCTCTGGAGGTGTTCAAGGTCAGGTTGGGTGGAGCCCTGGGCAGTCTGATCACCTACTGGGTGGTAATCAGTCCACTGGGGGAGATTGATTTTTATGATACCTTCCAACCCAAATTATTCTATCATTCTAGGTAAAATAAATTTTAGAATAAGCATTACTTCAGTTCATTACATATGAACTTAACTCTTCAATTTCTCCTGTAACACTCTCTTTTGTCTTAAACTCTTGCAGTGTGAAAAAAGAAGAAACTGTCTTTTTAGACTTCCAAAAATTCTGTGTGAGCAAAAATCAAGTATCACCTTCAAGAGCATTAAGTAGAGAAACCAACGCACACTTTAAATAAAGTTGTACTTGTTCCCATTATTCACAGAAATACGCTCTTTCAAATGTACAAATGAAATAAGAAAATAAATTTCCCAGTAAATTAAAGTGTTTTTCTTTCTTTTCTCTCTCAAACATTCTTGTTTAGAAAAGCATATAAATATGCAGAAAAGGTTGCTTGTTGGTATAGAAATACTTCTGTGAAGAGAAAAATAGAGGTTTCTTACTACCTGTAATAAAATAGGTGGTGAGCTTGGGTTTAATACATTGGGCCAGCACCCTGAAATACCTGAACTGTTTCTTAATGAGATTAGGCTTCCTGAGTATCTTTTCACACACAGCTGTTGAATTTTATTTCACCGGAATTTTATTCTAGTCCTTATGTTAAATTAAGGTGAAGACTACTGCTAGATTTCACCAATGTGAAGACAGCACATCAATATTTATGAGTGTTGAGCATATGCATTCATCTGGGAGAATCCTGCATTCCCCTTCTCCTGAGTTCTACATTGTATAGGAATGAGCTAGGGGAGCAATAATGGGATTAGGGGTGAGGCAAGGGTCTCAGCTGAAGTGCATCTACATCAATGCACACAGCATGCTACTCCAGAAGGAGGTGCAGGCAAACTATGACTTAGTTGCCATTACAGAAATGTGGTGGGATTGCTCCCATGACATAAGTGCAGCAATGGATGGCTACAAGATTTTCAGAATGGATAGGCAAGGAAGGAGGAGTGGTGGCCTGCCCCTCTATGCCAGAGAGTGTTTTGATGTTGTTGAGCTTGCAGCTGGGGATGGTAAAGTTAAATCTTTACGGGTAAGGATCAGTGGAAGGGCCAGCAAGGCAGACATCGTGGTGGAGGTCTGTTATAGACCGCCTAACCAGTATGAACAGACAGATGAGGCGTTCTATGAACAGCTGGCAGAAGTTGTGTGATCACCAGACCTTGTCCTTATGGGGGACTTCAATTTCCCTGACATACGCTGGGAATACAACTCAGCACAGATGAAGCAGTCTAGGAGGTTTCTACAATGTATGGAAGGTAACTTCCTTCTGTAGCTGGTAAGAGAGCCTAACATAGGAGATGCCTGCTAGACCTGCTGTTCACAAAGAAGGACTGATGGGAGACATGGAGGTCGGGATCTGTCTTAGACAGAATGACCATAAAACAGCAGAATTCTCAATTCTTGGTGGAGTCAGAAGGGGGGACAGCAAAGCTGCTACCTTGGATTTCTGAGGGTGGATTTTGAATTGTTTAGGAGACTAGTAGGGAGTGTTCCTTGGGTTTCAGTCTTGGAGAATGAGGGGGTCCAGGAAGACTAATTGCTCCACAAGAAGGAAGTTTGTTCGGCCACAACAACCCCAGGCAACAATTCAAGCTTGGGGCAGAGTGGCTGGAAGACTGTGTAGAGGAAACAGACTTGGGGATACTGGTCCAAGCTCGGCTGAACATGAGACAGCAATGTGCTCAGGTGGCCAAGAAAGCCAATGGTATTCTGGCTTGTATCAGAAATAGTGTTGCCAGCAGGAGCAGGGAGGTGATCATCCCTCTGTACTCAGCACTGGTGAGGTCGCACCTTGAGTACTGTGCTCATTTTTGGGCCCCTCACTAGTGACAGCTCTAGAGGGGATAGCTTCAATTTGCACCAGGAGAGAATCAGGCTGGACATCAGGAAATACTGCTTTTCAAAAGAGTGGTCAGGTGCTAGTATGGGCTGTCCAGGGTTGTGGTGGAATCACTGGTCATGGAGGTGTTCAAGGAGCAAATGAGATATTATGTTGAGGGACATGGTTTAGTGGGAACTATTTGTGTTACGTGGACAATGGGACTGGATGATCTTGCAGGTCTGTTCCAACTTTAGTGACTCTATGAGTCCGTGATTCTATGATATTTGTCCTTAGGTGCTTGCCAGTAGCTTCTGGTGTCAGCAGGTAATTTGAGAGGGAGAATGCACTGGAAGATGTACGTAATGTAACTATAGCACAGCATGCCAAACTCTTATGAATCAAGATGACAATGGCTAGCAAAAGCATGAGAAAAGATTTTAATGTGAGGATGGAAAGGCGGACAAATATGCCCACAGGTTTTTATACTAAAACCAGATGTGAAATCTTGGGAAGAATCTGCAAATAAGAGGAAATACTTCTTAAGAAGAAAATGCATTAGTAGGCATCACTATGTTCTCATGACTTTGGATAAGGATAGTTACTTATTACTCCTTCAGAAAATGCGTACCAAGTAAGGAACATGAAAGATTCTGAGTGTTGCTGGCATCTTCTTAATTTAGACTTTGTATTGGCTGGGCAAGTTTATGTGTGAAATATACACATGGGACATGCAAGACTGCCTGCTTGATATGGCAGATACAAGTTTTAATTGGAAACTCACTAATTTTTTTCATTACAGCTAAACTTCAACTTACTTTTTAAAATGGGCACAATAGCTTGACTACCAAACTTGATGGGCCCTTTACTCCTCTAAATTATTTTATTCTGCTCTGAGAAGGCTACGAGTTCATGAAAAGATTGGATCTTGGTGACTACATAGTCTATTTCCGTACCACTGTACTAAAAAATCTGGATACTCATGTGATAATATTCCTAAGGTGATATATGTTTTTGTCAATATATATACTATGTATATTGGACAATGTAGTCTATTGGGTCACCTTAATACAATTTAAATACTTGTTAGTTGAAAATATATTGAAAAGGAATTTCATGGAAAAGCGTGTGGAAAACCTGTGTTTCTACTGTGATAAATGGAAATATACTCAAACACATTATATTTTTTTTTCCTGAAGATTTTACTACAGCTTTACAAGATGTTGCTTATAAATATCTCTGGTCTTAATCCTCCTGAGTAATTCTGACTTGGTATTTTTATATAAAACCCCTAAAAAAGAAAGGAGAGATTTGCAAAAGGTTCTACAGGATGTTTTACCACCTCTCATCATTGTAAATATGACTTGGTAAAAAATGAAGTATTTTCAGAATAGGCAGTGCTCAGGAAAAACACTGCTGATGATAGATGAAGAGAAGAGGATATATGAATTGGACTGAAAAATAATGTTAAGAATTTATTCACCAGACCCGATGAATAAATGGAATCAAGGTAAATGTGTTTGAATTTCTCACATGGCATTGTTTCTTTCCATTTCATTTTCATTTCTTTCTCATTTCATTTTTGTGCACAAAATCCACTTAAAACTTAATGAGATTTACTACAGAAATCTGTCACACACTCCACAAAATGACCTGGTCTTACCCAAACTGAAAACTTAATTTGTAAGCATGTGAAAAAAAATACTCCCATTGGTGCTGTAGTGCTTACTACTGTGCTTTTATGGCAGTGCATCAGATTGTCACTGGAGCCACAGTGATTGTCCCTGTTTCAAGGGAACAAAGCTGAAATGGAGAGCAAAACATGAGAGGAACATTTAAGCAATAAAAGTAAAAACAACTTTTTTTTTCTTCCCTTCTTTCTAATTACATTCACTGATGACAGAGTTACTCCGTTAAAACCGGATTTGCTGTTTAAGCGAAGTCAGGTCATGTACTAACCAGTTTGCTGATAATTTCTGACCTTGCATTTAAAAAAATAGAGCACAGTTGCAGGGTAGGTATAGTTGTCAGTAAACAAGTCCCGGGCCAACTAAAACTCCTGAAGATCAGTGTGATATCAAGAAGCAGGCACTGTTTAATACGAAGGTAGGAGTGGATCCTTCAGCCTAATTACTCACCCAACAAAACAAGACATGTCCCTTATATGCTTTTGGGAAAACTTGGAGAGAGGGATGCAGTGGTCATGAGACCTCGACCCCACCTCTCCCATTTATACATGCTTTGTCAGTTAACGATGGGGCTAATCTCCCTTTTATCAGGCTAGATAGATGTGCTAATTTTCAAGATGCCCCTAAAAGGCAAGATCAGCCATACTGACAATTGTCAGCATCTGAATCAATTCTAAATATCTCTTTTTCTCTCATGCTAAAAAATATTATAATACACCTGACAGGTCAAGGGAAACTCTGTTTTGACTTTATGGTATTTATATATTCTAACTTAAAAACAGTGGTCTGTTAAATTTATACGGCTTTAAGATATCTTCTTTTACATATCTACTGAATAACAAAGCCTTTTAATTATATCGGTGTTGAAGTTGGTTTGCATACGTGTTTTTTTTTTCCATCATAAATCCAGCAAGCGTTCTTGGAGCCTCAAGGGATAAAAGCTATCCAGTGGCTTTCAACCATGGTGCATGGTGAGCGGTACCTCAGGGGGGACACATTCATGAGTCTACTGAGGATGTGAATAGATGAAATGGCTGAAATGTACATCATCAGTCCACAAGTGAAAGAACTGGAATCTGACCAAGTGGAGTAATGCCCACGTGAAATGGCAAGCAGGAAATTCAGTGGCACTTTCTGGCTGGTTGCACTCACTAAGAGGGAGCAGGTGGATATGTTTTCTGCATCCTGTGCTTGGGTCTACCAGACCAACAGCCTGTTCCCAGAGGTTTCTTTGTTCTGCAGCTCGTATGTGTGCCAATGCATACAGCATACCACTCATTTTTACAGATCTGTTTGGCACTGTAACATGCTCTGACCTGAGAGAGCAGAACGCCATTTTTTCCTGTTTTTGTTATAGATCCTCTCCACCACCCTGTAGTTTCTTAAAGATGTCTGATAGATAAAGCATACTTTTAGAATTGCTTGGTCTGGATTTTAAAAATACTTTGAAATTATTTTCAGGCAATGACCAAACTCCACCACTTAGAACAAGTTAAAGATTGTCTGGAAGTTTATATTTTGTTGTACATTTGCTTCTTGGATTTCTGGTTTTTGCTCATTTGTTTTTGTCAATATGTTTTTGCTACCACTTTTCTTTACCACTGCTTAGAAACAGACAATTCAGTGAATGCAATAGTAGGAAGATTGTTGCTCCACCATTTCTTAATACCAGTTGGCCATAAAACAGTTGAATAGCAACATTACAGAGATTAAATAAAAGATGAATGAGCAGCTTTCAAATGCTTATTATGAGCTGAAAAGTTCACATACATCTACTTCCTCAGTGCTGTCACAGTTTATGTGAATTTTTTTGCACTTGTTTAAAGAGATTCACTTGTGTGTTTCGTCTTCCCAAACTGACAATGAAAACAGTCTCTCACACTTTTGAGAACTCAACACATGTTCAGATAGGAAGATCTGTGAAGGACTGAATGTCTTAATTCTAGTTCTTTTTGCTGGTTGGGAGAAACTTCTGAGAATGAGTAGAAAACTTTATTTCCAGTGAGTCAGAGACAATGACTTACAAATAATATCTTTTAGTCTAGCATATTCTTACTGTCATGAGTTTTCTATCTGCTTTTACTTTTTTTGTATTTATTTTTTTTTTAAACTTAGATTGACTTACATAGTTTTTCAATTTAAATCAACTTTTCTCTAAATGAAACTCAGGTGTAACAGGCACTTGATTGTTCTTTATAATCAAATAATGACATCTGTGCCTGAGTAAGAAAAGCATTCTAAAAGTACGGAAATATAAATAGTATACTTGTAAAAGAAGATAATGTAATTTCAGTGTGATTTTACTGGGCAAATTATAGTGGATGACATTACTAGATTTTTTTAAAACTTCTCAGTTCTCTGGCAGCAAGGCACAGAAGGAAGACATGGCTTGAACAATTTTTGCACCATAAAGTGGATTTACTCCAGAAAGAAAGAGAAAGAGAAAAATTATTTTTCCCAGTGGTATTTACCAAATACGCCAGGTTAACCATTTTGCCTAGGAGGCAAACCACTTCAGGACTTCATCTTGGCTCCCATTTCTTTCATTCTGCATACCAAACCTAAGCTAATTCATGAGCCCTCGATTTTGCCCAGACCTCACTGCTCTAGCTGCACACAGCTGTTGGCTGTGACACCGAGGCTGCTGCTTGCAGCGATTTGTTTGTTCTGTGCCCATTGTGAGCAGAGGCTGCTCAGGTTCCCATCTCACCCGGAGTGCCCCACTGTTAAAATAGCTGCCAAATAACCCTCCTGTGTACTTTGGACAGAAATCGCTGTCTGAAAGTGTTTCTCAGTGCCTTGTTTCTGTTTGTCTTGTTACTATAGCAACAAAGAATTGTATTTTTACTGTTCAATTATGTATCATGTTATTTTCCCGTTAATGACCTTCTGACCCGCTGATGACCTCAGGGATATAAACTTTTGGTTGCAGACTGATATGATGGAATGCAGTGACTGGTTTCATTTAAAATTATTGTATATTTTTCTGACCCAAAACAAACCAACCAACCAACCAAAAAAAAAAAAAAAAAAAAAAAGAAAAAGTAACCTTTTTTTTTTTTTTTTGTCCTTAAAAAAGAGGAAAAAAGAAGCTCAGTCTGGGAGAGAAAAAGGGAGAATGGAGAGATGTGTTTGGATTTGAATCTCATGTCTACCATCTTCATCTAAGGCACAACATTCCTGGAGTCATCTCTTCAGCTTTTTAGGAAACACAGCATCTGGCATATGAGTTATCATTTATCTAAAATATCTGTCAGTGGATTTGGTTTGCAGAAGATGTATTTTATAGCTATCAAGGTAGCAAGGTGCTTGTTGTCCTTTGTGTCAGTGGAGGTGGGGTTCTCAGCTGTTATCACCCCACTGACTTTATATATAGTCTCATTATTGTCAGAAAAACAAAAAAACTTCAGCTACCTCACATTTGTTTACTCATAAAAATGCAAAAAAAAAAAAAAAAAAACCAATAAAAACTGAAATGCATTGTTAGAAGAAAAGACACTCAAGTACCATCTTGGAGACTGTAGGGTGAAAATCCTGTAGGTGCACTAAACTAAATGGGCAAATGCAAAGCTTTCTGCAGGATGCAGCCCCTATGAGCTAAAGAGCTATGTACGTGGAACAAACATTTCAACTCAAAACTAATTTTATAGAGCAAATATGAAAGTGCTGTGGGGAATCTCATTTTCCTCTGGCCTTCCTTGACAGTGTTCTGCTTTGTGGGTGGAGACAGGCTGAGCGGAAGAGCACGCTCTCCAGCCCAAAGTGAGGAGGCTGCACACAGGGCAAGGCTGTCTCCCTGCTGATATTTCAGTTACACTCATGCACGAAGCACAATGCTTCTCTGCATAGGGAGACATGGTGGCAAACTCAGAAATTAGCATTGCGTGAATCTGAATTTGTGTCTCCTTAGTAGCTGCAGGATTCTTTTTGCAACACATAAAAATAACCTCCCCCTCCATTTTGCCTTTTTCCTTCATTCCTATATGCAAGCAAATTGTGATAGTGCTATTGGCAGGGACACCTTCCTCCAGCCCAGGTTGCTCAAAGCCCCACTCAGCCTGTCCTTGAATGATTCCGGGGGGGGTATCCACATCCTCACTTGGCAATCCAGTGTCTCACCGCACTCACAGTAAATAATTTCTTCCTGATGTCATGTGGTAAGACACAGAATATATGCGACACATTAGGCAATTTGCTTTATTATTTAATTCCTATAACAGAGCAAAGCAAATTAAAAAGAAACAATACGAGTGACTGTATCTGCTGCTGGAGCAGTGGTGTTGTGGGGATACCTGATCAGTAACTTTGAAGTTACCACATCTGCGAAGCAGGTTTTGTTACTGGGCTAACCATGATGTTACTGTATTTGTACTGTGGCTAAATCAATAGATAACAGTAGTTCTGCAATTCACATGTCACTCTAGCAGCTCTTTTGCAAACAGGTAACTGGAGCAGTACAGAACGTTGTGCTCATACGTGTGATTTGTGGTTGTTCCTTACATGCTTTTGTGAAACTGCTAGAAAGAACATTTCCTGGTCGTTCGGGCTGCATGACAGACTTAAATAAACAAAGCTCGGGTAGGAAGGTAGTTAATGGTAGTCCTACCCAGTTGGCTGTGGATTCTAGCTGCTCTGCAGCAAAACTTGGGGCACAACTACAAGAGCAGCACAGCCTGTGCTGAGCTCACCACTGAATGTTATGAACTTAGCTCTCACATACTCATAGGAACACCTCCCACCATGCAGAAGAAGGGAGCAGGAAAGCTGCTCTGCAGTTTGGAGCAGATTAGTGCTGTGTATGCGAGTGGTTTTGTGCTTTCCAAGGGGACAGACAGGCCATGCTGGGGCAGCATGGGCAGACCAGGGTTTGCTGGCTTTCAGGCCAAAGACATTTCTACAGGGAGAACTCAACAGCTTTTAATTTCTACTAGCAAATATGAACATTTTTAATGAAAAGGGGTGAAAATGTTCCAAATGGAGGCAGAATTATTACAGTGTCATTACTAACTCCTCTCCTATTACAAATGCTAATGCTGCCTTATTGGGGGAAATGAAATAGCAGACAAACACCTTTTCCTTTGTTTTTCCCACAGATTTCCCTTGAGTGAAGTCTGATATTTAATAAAGGTGCAATGTATCTTCCAAATTGATTAGACTGTGCAGTGAAGTAAGGGCTTTTCAATTTTTTCAAATATTATTTCTTTATAACATTTATCTCCCTTTGTGAGGACATCAGGCGCCTCTTTAAAAAAGTAATAAAAAGGAAATCTAAAATTAATGACCTTCACGGCCTTCTGCTGCAACCTTTGAATGAGAAACGCATAGTCGGATCTGGTGTTCAGTATATGCTGCAGAAGGAAAAGGAAATTTCAGTGAGCCCAGCAGTATGGCTTAAAGCTCTCTAGAATAGTAAAAAACTTACTTTAATATGACATCGTATCTATTTGCTACCACTGTCAGCAGAACCACAGCTGGACTCATGATGGTTGGACAGATTGTTCTGCAGTAGCTGCGAGCAGGCTCTGTGCTTTATTGTTTATGAGGAAGTATAGAACTGGGGCTTCTGAAATACATTTAACATTTCAGCATGATGAAATCAACATAAACTGTTCCATAACATCTCTTAAACAAAGTCCTTTCCTGAATGGCCAGCAAGACACCTAGTCAAGGTGTACAACTCATTCTCCACTGAGGACAAGGTAAACAGCCATACAACATATATATCCTGAATAGTTTGACAGAAACCCCCTTTGCAGTGTGCATCAAGCAGGACTGTTTCCAGGAGAACAGTAGCCAGCAACGCACTGTGGTGAAATACACTTCCCTTAACAACCTTTTTTCTACTTAACCATCCTTCCCTATCTTAATGAAAGCAAAATACAGCAAATACAAAGCTCTTCGTTGAATCAGGCTCTATTAGAGAAACAATATTTTAACAAGACAGTGGTGTGGGAACCGATCAGATGATGACAATTGTCAGTAAAGACAGGCATTTTATTTTAAGCTTCTCTATACTGCTCTGAACATCTGTGTCATCGATTGGTGGATCTGCAGGTGACCACTGCTGGCAGCAGGGAGCTGAGGCAGACCAAAGAACCTTGAATGCAGCCCAGGGTCTGAAGTCTGCATGATGTGATTCTATGCCAATAGCACTTTCTGCTTGTACTCATCCTATTTGCCTGCTAATGCTTTCAACAGATAGATAGAAATTTTTCCATGTGCTTGCCCTCACCCAAGTCTCCTGCTTCTCTGAAATTGCAAACGCCGTTATTTCTTCCTCTCTGGTTCTCATGTATGTAGGGGGATGCAGAAAATACAGTTTCAGCTATTGATTTAATGTAGAAAAGCAGATCAGAGGCTGCAGCTGTCAAAGTCAGACCAGGTATTTATTGAAGTTTTAATTATCCTATGATCTAAACAATAATGATCTTCATATTGCATGGGTCACCAAAGTTGCCCATATTTTGCTTATACATGAGGAAGAATTCTGCATGGGCAAGGACTTTTCATTTTCAGTTCTTCCAGACTTAGGAGCATGAGTAACTTCAGTAAAGAAGATATTTTGTTAGCAGTAGAAATATTATTGCGCTGTCATCAGCCCTGTGTTACTGTATTGCTATTCTGGAGTGATAGATCCTTTTTGGGGTAGAAATGGGGTGGACATTAGTAGAAGTGTAAAAAGGAAAGGAAAGCTGCAAATGCTGTCTGGGAAATCACACAGAGGTTATACTTTGGCTCCTGTTTAGATCTGCATAGCAGAACTTTCTTTACTCAAGAAAATATTTACCCTGTTAGCAGTCACAAAACCACAGTACTATTACCTAAAAAATCCAAGCCAGTTTATTTAAAGATGGTTTATTTATTTCTAAATTACACTGCCCTTCAAAATTTGCATCTATGTCTTACAGTAACACATTTCTATGTCTCCTCCAAGCATAGCAAGATAATATGCCCTTCATAGGAGAAAATCTAGGAAAACAGTCTGGGATATGAGTGGCCACTTGAGGATTGGGAAGACTGAGGGAGCTGTGTGGGTTGTGGGAATGGGGAAGGTTTAGAAGCTCAGCTGTCATCAAAAGGTCATAATTGTTTCTTCTCTCTTCCACTGCTCTTGGTTAAATTTTATCCCGCTGCCATATGAGGGACGAAGGGCCTCTACCCCTATTGCATATTTTGCTCTTTATAAAACACAGTCCTGCCTGAACAGCCCTTCAGATTTTTCTGTCTACACAACAGCTGGGGGTGTAGGAAGATGTTTGACATGAGCTGCAGTGCTGAACTGAACCTGATAACCTAAGGAAGTCAATAAGCAACTTGTGCTCAGGAGCACCTGTTCACAGTGACTCCTTGTGATGGTCCTGAGCTTTGTGTTAACTTGTGATGCTGGATCCGTATTTGTTGTACATGATGTTCAGTTTCAAAACAAGCAACCTCTTCAAGGAACCAGAACCATTCATAGGGCTCCAACATCCAAAGAGTGGTGGGGCTTCAAGTTGCAAGACGGAGGATGGCTAAATTCGAATACAGCTGTAACGGGACGTTACTTACATCACTTCAGCAACTTCTGATACTGGTTAATTTGAAAAACTCATTGAAAGAGCAAGAGTGTTGACTTTACAAGATCTATTATGAAAATAAAGACTTGTATTTCACTCCATCTCACTCCTTTATTATCTTGTAGTAAGTTAATTTGTGACATCAGATGTGCAGTTCAGAATTCTGAGTTGCCTCCAATTAATTACCAGCAAATGGTCCCTGAGCAAAAGACTGAGTTTGTAGTTGTTCTTAAGTATGGCCCTAAGCTGGGAGCTGGAGATCAGTTTTGCAGATGATTCCTCTGCAGGGCTTTAGTCACACTCTTTTAAGTTAAATGCAGCAAACTGAGCCTGTAGACAAATCTTTAAGATGGTTGCAGAGCAAAGCAATGTTAGTTCTCACATAATCCTCTGAAATGCTAAGGAAAGTTGAAGGATGCTTTTCAGATGTTGACGGTGCTTTGTTTTACTCTGATCCTGTAACATCAGTATCCTGCTACAGTGACTCCAAGGGAGATCTCTGAGCAGACCCTCCAAGTACAGGAAAAGTAACACTGAATTTCACTTCACAGTGGCTGAGTAGTACGGTCACATTTATCTTGAATGACCTGACTTTGGCAAATTTCCATTATATAACTGCTTTTTATTAGTAAATAGCTATGTATTGTTCTTTTTGAGATCAAATCCCAAGGAGTGTATTTACTTGATAGACGACCTATGCAGCAACATACGGGGCAGTCATTACAAGGTATTTGCGTTATCTAGTCCTTATCAGCCCTCTGCTTGCCTTTCCGCACAGCAGATTAAAGCTTGGCCTGCAACTCTGCTTCTCTGCTCCTCAAAGAGTTCCTGTTTGAAACCAGGAACCAAGTTAGAACGAGGTCCCCAGAAGGGACACAAGCTGATCCATGTCCAGCCAGGTCCTCCTTTCGGTTTCCAAATGAGTGAACGTTTCTGGGAAGCCTTGAGTCTCAATCAGCCACCTCAGGAGTGCATGGGGTCTGTTACTCCTCCAGGGGATGCGACTGGGCATCTGCATAGCCTCAGACCAACCCAGCAGAAGGAGGGAGTGAGGGAGGGAAGTGAGGGAGGGAAGTGAGGGCGCTGTAGAGAGCTGCCTCCAGGAGCTTGGAAGTCTGTCCCATTGAGCCGATCCACACCACAGCAAAAGATGCTTTCAGCACAAAGTTCTGTAAAATGTTTCCTTCCGGTGATCTTGGGGGATCGTTGTCTGCAACAGACCTGCCTCAGCAGACTTCAGGCACTTCACGTGCCTCTGCCAAATTGCACTCTGTTTTGTTTTGTCCAAGTTTTCGATCTTCCAGTAGCAGAGGAAGCGGCTAGAGCAAGGTAAAAATGTGGACTTAACAAGCATTAAACCTAGAATTATCCTCGTAAAGGATTCAGATCTAAAATTATGTAGCTCCTAACATTCTCTTTTGCTTTCTTTTTGAAGAACTTGTCACTTGTCTGATGTACTTTTATTATTATTATTTTCTATTTTTTAAAATAACCTTTAGTTTATTATACTTTTTTTTGGATACAAGTTATACAGGATTATGGCTCTGTAATTTAAAAATCAGATATACTTTTTTTATGTCTTTATCCCACGGAGGTGAACAGGACCAGCGCCACTGTAACTGAAGCCTGAGTGTCCCAGCAAATAAAGTTAATATTACAGAACCACTCCAAGTAAAACTCTTTTTCATACCTTATGGAAAACTGGTATCAAGTTTTTTTTTTCAATTACACTGCAAATCCCATATAGAAAAATGAGAATCTCAGACCTGTAAATTTTTAAAATACTTTTTTTTTTTTTTTTTTTTTTTTTTTTTTTTTTTTTTTACCAGAATGTCCTGCTAATGTTACTTAATTAAGAAAAACAAAAGAAAAGATTCATGTGTGCTATTCATTTTGTCCAACACCAAATTAAAATAATGACCCATGTATTATAAATGATGAATTGATGTTTATCCTGGCTTTTCAAGCAGATATAACAGGTCATATAAAATTCTTGGCAGTTTCTCACAGTTAGAGAATCGATTTGATCTCCATTTTTCAACATAGATGTGATATTTTTTTCAATGCCATATATAATGGCTGTAATTTATTAAATCAAGCAAGCATTTTGTAGTTCCTGAACATTACAAAAAGATTTATTGCAGGCTCCTCAAATTTGTTTATGCTGCCATCAGTGATCAATTATTATGTTCCATAAACACATAATAGATCCAGGCACCTCTTGGTAATAAGGATGACATCTTGCAATGTAAAGAATATGTTCACATGGGTTTGTATGAACACACTTTATACACCTGTTGTTAGGTACTTAGTTTTGACACAATTATCTTCAACTGTATTTAAGTAAACACAGAGAAGATCTGGGTGCTCGTATCCAGGATGTACACTGTAATTGCCACTCAGGAACAGAACCACTGTGTGAAACAGTGATGAAAGCACCCCCTGAAACAGCTGCCATATGGAATTTGGAAGCCTCAGTAGTAACTTGACTTGTTCTAGTTTATTAATGCCTTTGTCATCTGCTAGCTCCTGAACTCAGCCATGCCTAAAGGCTTGTTTTGGTGCTCCCAGAAACAGTTGATAAATGATCTGTATGATTATCAGATCTATCAGCTCACCTGTCATCTCTCTCACCTCATCTTTAGGAGATGTACGTTGCTTTAATTAATTTTACTTTTGCTGAAGCCAGTAATGCTCTTCTTTGACTTAACTGCTGAGATCTCTGCTGGTTCTGGCCAGGGTGGAATTAAATTTCTTCACAACAGAGTGTACAATTATTTATTTTTTATCTGTGATCAAAACAGTATTGATAACATGTTGTTTTATTTGCTATGATCCATTCTTGCACAGCATCAGTATCTTCTCTCACCACCTCACATTGTACCACCAGTAAGAAGGGCTGGGGGATGTACATGAAGCTGGCAGAGGGCACAGCCGGGACATCTGACCTCGACTAACCGAAAGGATGTCCTGTATCATATGATGTACTCAGAAGTAAAAGCTTGAAAACAAGAGTGGTGGGATGGGACATTCAGAATGATGTTGTTGCTGATAAGTTTTGTTGGAGCCCTACTTAGATGGCACGTGCAGCTTTTAGTACAACTATTACAAGGTCTTTATTCTGATTTGCAAGTCCTTAGCCTTCTTCTCTGAGCTGCTGTGTGAGTGCTTAGCTCAGCGTTGGATCATTTTTCATAAATTACTTGAAGGTGCAAAGGTTTTTCTGCATGAGTCTTTTTTTGTCTTACTGATCCAAAGAAAAACATGCTGCTCTCAATCCCAGTTATTAGTGATTGTCTAGAGAATATAAACAGACAAGGTGCAAGGGAGAAACTAACAGCATTACTATCTTTAGGTAAAGTAAAAAGTTCAGTAACTCATTTTCCTACCCAAAAAAATGAGAGTTGCAAGAGAACATGTGTAGTTTCCATACATGATATTTTCTAATAGCATGTTGTTCTTAACTTGCTTCCTATCTTGTTATCTTAGTGCAGACGATGATGGGCAGTTCCCTTTGCCTACAAAGCATTGTGTTTCCTTGGGTGGTTCCGCAACTGAGATTCATACCACTATTCTTATTCTATAGAGCCTACAGTCAAACAAATCAGGGATAGAAGAGCTCAGAATATGTGATACAGAGGGCAAGCTAGTTACTTAGCCTGTGTGATATCATAGCTGTAAGGGTGTTGGAGATCCATGTTCTCTGGTGTCTTAATTTGTGGATATGGACTCCAAGAAACTGCTAATATACTGTTTATTTTTTTCAATTCTGAAGTCACATGGAGATAATGTAAAAACACCATTTCCAGATTTACTCTTCTAGGCTACTGCTGCAATTGGTAAAGTAAATTTATTTCTCAGAGTGGTTTCTTCTAGGCAGTGATTTCTTTATTTTTCACACAGGTTTTGGGATTTATAAACAAGAGCCTGCCTCACTGACAGACATTGTTTCCGATGCATTGTGTAATAGGGTTATAGTGTGCTCTAGCATGCAAATAAATTTTAATGGCACATTATGCATTCATGTTCAAACTGGTTCCATTGTTGAGAATCCTGAAAAATTGCTCTCTTACCCTTCATGAACGTGTTTGTACAACCTCACTTAAAACAGTTTGCAACTTCCTTGTAATTCTACCTCAGTTCTTCAAAGCAGCAGCTTTGGAAGGTGAAACAGAATGAGTAATGGAGACCAATTCATAAAGTAGTCATAGACTCCCTAAACTGTTACAGGCTACTTGTGTTTCCTGGCATCTTGTAGCTTTGACAGCATCCATTTGCCAGTTAACCCAGTTAACTGGGACGTGAACTTCTGTTGCCCATTCAAGGAATCTGTGAAAAGTTTTGAATTTCCTCTGTGATAGAGGAAACACTAGGCATTCTTCTAGGATAGGACATAGTTGAGACAACCCGATGGATTGTCCAGAGGACCTCAGTATGAGAGTTTTCCACTGAAAAGCCCACTTTGGAAGGTCGGTGGCTCTGAGTTAGATAAGGGAAGATCTGTGTATGTATCATGGAGCTATTTAATTTGAATACCTAGGAAGAAAAATACAGATCTTTGGCACTAATATTTAGTTTGAACTAACTTGAAATAATTTGTACGTATTTTTTTATGTTCTTTTTCTATGCTTAGACTGTTAAAACGTCAGGAGACTTTGTAAATTATAGAGCCAGACTTTTCTTCTGGGTTTGTGGTGGGTGAAATAATTAAACTCGGAGATAAAACATGGAGACTGATGTTTAAATAAAAATATTTCCTATACTGTGATGTATCATTATGTGTCTCCACTAATGGTCTTATGTCTTTTTCATTTTTACACAGAAGAATTAATTTTTTCAGATTAATCAAGTTGACATTATAATTGAGGCAGGGTTAAGGTGGTATGCACATTCCTTTGCTAATATATGATGAAAGATAACTATGGTACAGTGAAAGTAATTCCAAGAAGCATTAAATATGCAAGTAGTTCTACTTGTTTCAGTGGTGTTAGTCATGTTAGTCAGATAGAAACTGTTGTGAATATATAACTGATCTAATCTTACTGTTATCAAATATCTGGAACTGCAGGAAATGAAGAAAAATTCTTGTATTGACATTTTTAGTCTTCCAGAGTTTACAGTAAAGTGGAACATGTTTAACAAAACCATGATGAGGTGTAAGGTATGAGCAAAGAGGAGGCTGAGTTTACCAGAGGTTGATATTTCTTCTTTTCTCTATTCATTACCAAATGTGAACATCTTATGATTCATTTACTCTGATGAAATTTGCACTGAAACACAGTGACTAATGCAGCAAGTTGAAAGTGTATGGTTTGCTGAGATTTCTTCTAAATTCACTCATCATCTCACTTTATGCAGTAGAGACTCCTTAATTCTTCCTCTTCTTAGGAACAGAAGGTAAGTAAGATTGTACTTGTCAGCATATAGCTTGATAAAGCAAGATTTTTAAAGATTACAAACAGGTCAAAATTAATTATTTCAGGAACCACTACAGGATAAGGAACAAACAGGAAAAATAGAGAAAATAATATTTTGGCATTCCAAATTTTGGTGCACTTTTACTTAAGGATTTCTGGAATTCCTGCTTTAATGATCAGACACACGTTAATTTAAATTTCTACCACAAAGGTCCCATGCAGCATTAGCATGACAATGTTCTGATATCAGAAACCTTCAGAAAGAACTTACTTATATGTAAGGCAAGATATTATTTCAGCTTATTTTGTTTTGAAGATTTTGAAAATTTAGACTTCCATTCCTGAAAATCATAATGGTTAATTGAATTTGAACACTAAATTTTGCTGGGAATATTGCCAGAGCTTGAATGAAAGTAACCAGATGCCTCAGGATCATGTTTTTCCTGTGAAGGACAGAAGTCCTCAGTCATGAAAACTGTGAAATGGATTGAATTCTATAACTACAACTTACAAATTAGAGACTGATTGAGTTTCTTTTCTTCCTTATGTGCTTAAGAGTGAAATACCAAAGCTTGAAACTAATCTTTGATTCTGGATTCTGCAAAAAAGGCTGAAGAACCATCTGTAGAAGAGACAGTAAATGAAGTTCATAATCTGTCTTTAGTGAAGAGAGATGCAGAAGAAATAATTTCAATTTTCCATGTTACCAGAGAATTATTAAATTTTTGTTCCTCTTTGTTTTAGTTTTTGCTTTTGTTTTCCGGTTTTCTTTTTAATTGGAAAACAGCAGAACACCATCTACCCTCTGGTAAACCGTAGTGAGAAAAAAAAGTCCTAAATCTCAAACAGCTTTAAGCTGGGAAAAGCTGAAATTCTTTAAACTATCCAAGATATTTCAGTTAGTTAAACTGTAACTGACATATAAGTACAAATAATCTGTTGCAAAATTTACAGTAATTACTAAAGCTTTGTGTTTCATTTTTATTTTTTCTTCCTAGCTTACTAATGCAATGACATTACTACCTAATGGCTTGTTATTTTTTCTCATGTTGAAATGACCATTTCTTCTCAGAGAAGTATCTTGCTGCTCTTGGATACCAATCAAAACAAAAGAAAATAAACAGTCGCAGCGCCTTGTAAAATTTTCAGTGCTGTGTTTGTCTTCTGTCAAGACTGGCAGCAAAAGACTAAAGAAAGGTTGAGCTCAGCATGGTGATGTTTGGTGAAGAGAGGATTAGAGGTGCAAAGGAAGATGGTACAGACAGAAAGAAGCCAGCTTTTATGTAAGCATCCTTTGTTCAAAGTGTATACACTCACAGTACAGATAGCTATTAATATCATCAGTAGTGTCTGGTGAACTGGAAGATTTGGTGATACAGTGAGAAAAATCTTGGAGAATCAGTGAGAAAACATAAAAACTTAAAAAAGAGAGATGGAAGTGCATTAGACTATTCTCCTGAGGACTTGACTGCTGCCAAGGCCAGAGTCTTTTCTATTCAAGAAACAATAGTATTATATAGACTCACATTTTTTGCATAAATCCCTTCTGCATTCCCTACTTGCAAGAATAAGGGAAGAAGAGCAAATACACTAAGCTATGAACTTGTCCTTTTTTTATTATTATTAAATATTCATCAGTAAGTTGAACTGCTTTCCTTAGCCCTTTCTCTGAGCTGAAATCAAATTTCTAGTTTTAAAAGGTTCTTACTTCTAGAGTTGAGTAGATCTAATAATAGCACTAAAAAAAATGTAATATATTCTTTGGGATGGAAGTCACTATGATGAATTGGGGAGGAACATATTTTGTCATTGGAATCCAAACTGCAAGATATTAGGCTTTATTCCAGATTGGAAGCAAACTCAAGGTACTGGCATGTAGAACCAGTAAAGTGTAATCTCTTTCACAAGTTTTACTTATATTCTTGACAATCTGTGCATTGGATTTTGCCAAGGCAGATCACACCTAGAGAAGGATCTGGGGAAGTGGCCAGACTTCAGAGGCTAAACAAATCTGTTTGGACAGGTAAACTTCACCTTCTATTACGTTTATATTAAGTACATTCATATGGGATTTAGTTTAAATGTACATTGTTGTAACTCATTGGAGAACTTGGGTCTAAAATGATCCAAATTAATAAATAAACTAATTGAATTTTAATGCAGAAGGCTTTGTCCTTTTTTTTTTTTTATAAGAGCAATCAGTGAAAATTATATTGCCCTATATCCATTGCTTTTCCTTTTTGAATTTTTATTATTTTAAAGTTATGACTGTCTTTACAGTAGTTACTATAATATTTATATACATAGAACTTTTATGGAACTGCACATCCTGTTGCAGAGGGGAATTTGAAATCCATTTTCTTACTATGAAGACCAGGAAAATCTTAAAAGTTTGAGAATGTTATGAGTATTTATAGGATTTATCTGAGGTCTAAAACAAGAAAAACATGAAAATTCTGATTTTCTTCCATTTCTGAGGCTTAATTCACTTAACAAGTACATCAGTAATTGTGTAGATCTTCACTTATACACCTGTGGGGAGACAGGCAGAACCAGATGTATCGATAATTTGGACACCTCTGACTCTTTGGTTATTGTAGCTTACTTGTCTATAGAACAAGCATGATGCTTATTTTTTACACAAAAAATCCAAATATGCAAAATCTAAATGATGGAAATACACTTCTTGCTGTTGGGCTTCCTGGTGGGCAGTGATTTCTGAGGCTGCAATCTTTAATTAAGCATGACTGTGTGACCCTGAATTCACTTTCTGTAAACTTAACTGAGCTCTGACTCTTTCAGACTAAATATTCCATTGTGCTCAGATGGTGAAATTTTTGTCTTCTTTTATGAGAACAGCAGTCTCAGAAGTCTCCTGACTCTAGATGATAAATTGAATACTCTGTAAGAATAAGTTTATTCTTCTACATTTTCCCTTTTTCTGTCTGTGCCTTGCACTACATCAAATTCATAATTCATTTTACTTTTGATAAATTACAGTTATACTTTCCCAAATTGAGATAAACTGGCTTAAATAATGTGTGCCCAATCTACTGTTGTCACACAGGTTCAGATTTACAAAGTCAGTTTGGTTGGAGAGCAAAGCGATAGGAAATTATATTGCGTCCAGAGGAGGGTGACACAAATGATCCAAGGGATTTGAACGTCTCCTATTAAGACAGGCTGAGAGAGCTGGGGCTGTTCAGCCTACAGAAGAGAAGGCTGTAAGGTGACCTGGTAGTGGCCTTTCAGCACCTAAGGGGGAGCTCCAGGAAAGAAGGGGACAGACTTGTTAGCACAGTTTGTGGTGATAGAACAAGGGAAAATGGTTTCAGGCATAAGCAGGGTAGATTTAGGTTGGATATAAGGAAAAAGTCTTTTGCAGTAAATGTAGTGAGGCATGGGAACAGGTTGCCCTGAGATGTGATTGGTACCCAGTTCCTGCAGACCTTCAAGTCCAGGTTCAGTGGGGTTCTGAGCACCCTGATCTAGCTGTGAATATCCCTGTTCATCGCAGGGGATTTGGACTAGGTGACTTTTAAAGGTCCCTTCCAACTCAAAGGATTCTATGATTCTATAATCTGTATATAAGGCAAAGCAAGGCTCAATGTTACATTTTTTTAAAAAACAGGGTTTGTTTATCATATTAGCAGTCAGCAAATCACTTTTGAATTTAACGTAAATGCAGCAAAAGAAAAAAAGGTCTGGAAAAAACATTGCTGTGAGGCAACACTTAATCATTCCAAGAAGAGAAATGTAATAGTCTTCCTACATTTACTCTTGAACACTCTGAGTCTGCTTTCTAACAGAACTTAAATAAAATCATTTTTCACTCTATATATTTATGCTAGAGAGTTGTACAGATGCTTATATTCTCGAGTGGGTGATCCTCTGCCAGGCATCAGAAGCATATTTGTGACTCATCTGGCACCAGAAGTGATAGGATCAGTTCTGCTTTCATTGCTTTGGAGACTGCTATGATGCACACTGTGAAAATCTGGATTTCGTATACCAGGAAAAGTGCATTTGGAGACTTTGCATCTGACTTGTTACATTGATCTCTTGACAGCAGATTCTTGGATTTTAGAAAAGCACCATATATGTAAATTTATAAAATGAAGAATTAACTGTAATGTTTAATATTTTATTTCTCACTGTAATGGACTGTGTATGTATACTACGTGAAGTTTTCCTCTTCACTAGTCCCACTTCAGCTTTTTTTAGGAGCGCTGTAAGGGAAGGACACTCAACTGCTTAGGAAGCACTGAACAAAAAAAATCATGTAGTACAATCAATATCTGGTTATACTAGGTAAGAAATATATACTCAATAAGAAAAGAATGAGTTTTAATCTCTTCGTTGGACTACCAATTTAGTCTACATGTCCTTACTGATGAGGAAGACTTTCAGAGAAAACAGCTAATACCTACCAAATTGCATGTCCATGGTTCAATACTTAGGCCTTGAGTACATATTTTATATGTCTTCTGTAGTGTTAAATAAGTAGACAGGCAGACGGAGAGAACAGATCTATCTGATGCCATGTAAGCCATATGGATCTATGCATCCATATGTGTGTACGCATGTCACAGTCTGTCTGTCTGCCTACTTATTTCTAGCTATCTAGATATCTCTAGATAAAGGTGTAAGGAAACAAACAGATACATAAATAGACAGACAGTGATATAAACATGCAGTGAGAGAACACAAAGCTTATTTTTCCCCACAAACACTCAGAAATAGAAGAGACATTTTTACAAAGAGTTTCATACGTCCATGCAAGCAGTCAAAGAGAACATGGGAAATTTTTATTTTTCTTGTGCCAAAATAAATCTGTGCTGGCAAGGATGGTGCTTCTTCACCTAAGATAATCATTCAACTTGTAAATTATATCCTGAAAATCAGATACTAACAATGTTACCATTCTAGCCATATATTGATTTTGAAGACAATTAGCCAAGAGCATAGCCATATGCCTTTAGAATTATGGACAGTTATTCTATGATGAATGGAAATTACATACTCTGCAATGAATAAATGCTTCATATAGCATCATATCAGAGCACCAATAAACATTTAAAAGTATCCTATCTTCTGAAATTCTAATCTTTTTGAGCTAAGTAGGTATGTCTTCTAACTTTCAAGGTCTCCAAATCAATAACCTCGTAAGAAATGAGGAACTGTAATTAGGATTTAGTATAAATCTTACTGCAGAGATATTCAGTGACTTTGCAGTTTAAGTAAAGGCTGCTTATTTTGAAGGTCAGGAGCCATCCTTCAATGACTTCAAGCTAAAGTTTCTTTCATCTTCAAAGAATACCGCTAGGCAATTTGTTTTGGTAACCAAGAAAAACAAATTTCAGTCAAGCAGCTATTGGTGAACTCTTTGAGTGAGGTGGTGATCCGGGAAATGACCTAGCTCTCAAGTGAAGTACCTCAATAAACTACAGGAAAGGAAAGTAAATACAGCTCAATTAATTCTGGGGATTTTGTAATTCTTTTGCTATGTTTTCCTTCCAGCTTAGTCAATAGCTTATAATAAGAGTTATGAGGAAAGTGGTTCTTTGAGAAGCTCATCAACTGATTTCTCACAACATTTGAGAAGTTACGTATCAGGAATTTTCAGATCGTGATTGCTAAAAAACGTTTGAGAAAGGAGTGGAGTAGTGGTGTTACAATAATTAAGAAGGTTGAATTACTGGGATGATTGATTATGTCAAGATAAGTCTTAATATCTGCCCAGTGCTCCCTTTCAGTTTGATGAGATACATTATCAGATTGATCTGAAAAATCAGATACTGGACAGCATTCTGAATAACCATCATGAATCTTTGAAATTACTATCAGTATTACAGAATTTACTATCAGTAAATAATAACTAAATTTAACACAGAAAACTGGCTAGCAGGGAGAATATTTCTTGGGTAAATAATTTTGTATTTCTCTCTCAGCTCCATTATTATTAGTACCATTAAAGGTAAGGTCCAAGCTTACTTTTCTAATTAAATCCAAGTAAAATCCAAATAACAGCTCAGATAAGCGACAGCAGATGATGTACCAGTTGTGACAGACGATTGTTTGCAAAATACTTGGTAGGAATGAAGCAGGAACGGTCCATCAGAATTACCAGAATATTCATTTTGCTCTGAAATGTCAGTTGTTACAGTTGCTAGTGTTTTTCTTCCGGTGGGTTTTGTTTTTCAGCAGTTGGGTCTGTACTACTTCAGCTGTCATTATCAAGGGGAAAGTCAGTAAGAGGTTTGCTTATTTTACAAATGTTCTTGCAAGAATCAGCACCCTCCTGTCTGCTGATCTCATAGTCAGTATCTGAATTCTAAATAAGTTCCAAAGGAAAAAGAACTCAACAGTGAATACTAAGAAACAGCTTTTCAAACAGTGTGTTCCTAAACATGTCATAATATTGGGAAACACTGATGTGTGGTGCCTTACTCTTCTTAGCTGTGTGTTCAAGGCTTATGCTGTTGCCTAGGTGTCTCACTGCACAGGAAAATTATCTGAAAGCACAGTGCCACTACCACAGGTATTTTCCAGTATTTCAGGAGTACAGATTTTTGAAGCAGTAGTGAAAAGTTACTTCTGGCAGCTTGTCTTTTGGGTGCACCTCAGCTACATTGGATCTGGGATCCTTGTGCATTAAACAGTGCTTCCCAGCAGTTCACAAACATAAGGCAGTAAGTTAGACTGCTTCATTGGATCCAATTAGATTCACACCATGGTGGATCTGCGCTCTGCAGTGTTTTTAAACTGTCTTGATTTTTTTCATGAATATAAAAGTCACAGAGTGCGTAAAGATCCACTGGCCCAGTGCAGACCCACTTTCCACACTCCTTGTGCACATCACAAGTAGCTAAACCCACATTCCACTGATATTTCCATTCTGCAGAGTAAATTCCTTCTCAGCTTCACAGTGCTTCAGATGTGCCAGACAGAGCACATCACTTCCTCCAATCTGTTTCCAGCACCTCCTTTTCCAAATACAGGAGGGCCACACACTTTAACAAACCAATTTTACTTTCTTTTCAACAACAACAACAAAAGAATGGGAAGTATCTTAGTCTTGCATCTTATTTTCTTTTCAGTAACATCATTTTAAGCTGAGTAAAGGGCCAAAATTTTGTTGGTAGAATCTAATCCTGCTTTTAGTAATTTGCAATATTATTTGTCAGTAATTTGTGTGTAATATAATATAATCTATAAGTGACTGATTTCCTAATTTTTTATTAACATTTACTAGTGCATGTTAGAAATTATTGACTTAAAATACCTACTTAGAACACAGAGAGAGTTAGCAGGAAATTTTTTAAAAAAGATGCATGTCCATAATCAACATTTTGAGAGAATAAGCCCAAATAAATAATTGTTCTTTTTTACTGAGCCAACGGAAGGCCCTCCTCTCTACGTTATGACTAGAAGCTACTCATGGCTTGTGGTAATTACTCTGGGGTTGGGTTTTTTTTTATTTATTCCATAGTCCATATGTAATAGTTTAGTGGTTATTTATTTTTTTCTTTTTCTGCAGCTAAAATGTCCTCACAGTAAACATTTAGTCTCTCCTCTTAGGAGGAGACACTGTCAGACACCAACTTTCTGAAGGAGTAGTTTCTGAAAAGAGGTTGATGGATGTACATCTCATTGTTGATCTGCAAATGTACTGCAGACCTGTTCTGAGCCACATCAAGGATGACAAGATATTCTCAGCCTTTAAATTTTGCTCTCTCGCTTGGAAAAAGTCACTGAGATTAGTACCTGCGCTATGTGATTTATCTCAGGCTGGAGTGACTATGATTCTAAATACTTCCTTTGCCAGAGATTCAACTAGGCATCTCTCTGGCTAGTTAACTGCCTTTTACATAGCTGAAGCTTGAAGAAATCAGGTCCATTCATAGGGAAAAATGCTGTATATAAGAAATCCAACCTGCTAATATTAGAACCTATAAAACTAAGCCATAAGGAATGGGATGCCACTGACAAGAACTCATCACTAACCTCTGGGGAACAGTTGCAAATTATTAGTACACTTAAGCATTGGCAAAATGTATGGTGTTGCTACATAGCCAATACTGAGCTAAGGGTGAAATGGTATTGTAAATACAGAGGAAAAAAAGACCAGATAGTAACCTAGCAAATATGAAAACACAAAATAGCCTGTGCTCTTCTGGAATATTTCAGTGACTGTTCTTTCATCTATTTCTTCTGTTACATGCAAAAAGGATATGGAAGAGGAGCGGCAACAGCAAAGGGATTCTAACTCAATCTGCACCTTGTATTCAGCTTTGCGAAAGACAAACTCCGGCATAATTTAACAGAAAATTGGGCACAACAGTCCACAAAGACTGATCAGCATCATGGTTATTATGTACAGCTGAGGCTCTACCTTTTTCCAGTTAACGAATGTCTGTATTTGGTGCAAAAAGTATGCAGGTCCTGGTATTTGGGTCAGTGCAGGTGTTGGTTGGACTGAGATTTCCGTAATTTTTAATAAAATATAATGGTCCAGTTATGAGTTTGTTGTAGAGAAAATCTTGGTTTTGTTCAATTTGCTAAGTGTGAAGCTAAGAAATTAGATTATTTGAACAATTGTTGTGTCTCTGGTTTTTCCTGCTGCTAGAAGAATAATTTCTAGAAAAAGATGAAGTGTTGACTTCAGGGAATCTGTTTGACCTTAAATTTTTTCTTTGCAAAGGTCATCTGACTCTTGGGTTTACAGCTGTCTACATCATACAGTCTTTGATTTGCCTACAAAGGTCATCCTCAGCTAGGCTACAGCAAGAGGCATCTCTGTTGTTGTGATGCTTTCTTGCAGGCACAAGCGTGGTGTCAATCACACTCGCAGAGTCTGCACTGAAAAGTTTTTAGAAGTGGCTGTCCTCCTCTCTGCTGGGCTGAACACTGCTCTCATATCATAAATAGGACTTACAGTAGAGTGCTTACATCTATTGACTAGTGTTAATAAAGTTACTCATAAAAAAAAAACAACAAACAAACAGAAAACCAAACACTTTACCACTAGTTAGATAGAATGCTTTAAATGCCTAGCAGAGTTACTACCATAAGTGAAAGTTAGTGAGTTAGCTCCTTGCAAGTTGTGAGTTAAAAGCTTCTCCCAGGGAAGCAGTGAAGTAAAAATTTCCCAGGAAGTTTTTAGATACATCCAAGAGAGGATGCCTTAGTGTGTTTATGCCACTGATGACAATATAATATCTGCCTCAGTAAGGCTGATACCTAATCATGCTACCATAGGAGATCCTACATTAAACAGCACAGTTCTCACAACTGTGTCGGGAATATTGAACATGTTGCTCACATTCACTCTGCTCATTATATGTTTTACCTAGAAAAGCTGATGTGTTTTCTTGTGCAGAATGATCATCTTGGCATAGCAGTAAAAAGAAAAAGAGCAAGAGAAGGTTAGTAACATTCATGTTCAGACTTCACTGTGGATCAGGGCTTTTCCTTCACCTTTAACTGATTACGTGCAGTATGGAAAAAAATACAAAAATAAATATGTATTTTATATTTTTGGTCTATATATATGTATACTACAAAATAAACAAGAAATTGGCTTCAGATGAGCTTCCTCCTACCACTATTCTGGAGAGACTATACTTTCAACCATATGAAGAACTCCTCAGCGGATTCAGTTGGACTCGTTATAAACCCATTAATTTAGCAAGCATATTAATTCATCTTAAAAAATAGGATCTTAAAATATTATATTCATTATACTCTAAGGAAGTCCAATGCAAGACATTGACACTAAGCCAATCCCAGATAATATGTCTCAGTCTTTTTACCTTCAGGGATGAACACTCAGACAGCCAAACTGTAGTTCTTTATCCCAAAACTGAGAAATTCAGCAAGCACTTTAATGGGAGAGCAAAAAACATGTAATCACTGGCAATTCATCTAAACACAAAAATTGAGGCTATGCTAAGCAAATTTATCTCTGATCCTGATTTGTCAGTTATCGCAGATCCTGGTAAATTACTATATCACATCGCCCATCCCTCCTGCCAAACCTATAACATTTCCTGGTTCACACTTTCAGATCCTTTACTCTTCAAATACTCAAATACTCAAATATACTCAAATATAATGATCAGTAAGACTTCCCTTCAAACTTCCCCCTTGCTGTGGGAAACATTTCCACCCCCTATAGGATCAGGCTGCCCAGGTCCCATCCAACCTCGCCTTGAACAACTCCAAGGATGGGGTGTCTGCGACTTTTCTGAGTGACCTATTCCAAATCCTCTTCATCTTCTGAGCAAATAATTTCTTCCTAACATCTAATCTAAACCTCACCCCTTTTAATTTAAGCCATCCTCCCTTGTCCTACTACTAACAAACTGTGTAAAAATTTGGTCTCCCTTCTGTTTTTTATGCTATTTTCAAGTGCTGGATGGCCACAATGAGGTCACTCTGAAGCCTTCTCTTCTCCAGACTGAGTAAGACCAGATCCCTCAGCCTATCTTTGCAGAGACATCAGTTACTTTTTGTTTATTCACTGATACTGTCACTCCAGTACAGAAGGCCACTAAATTGGTGAGGGGTGATCTACCCTTGGTGAAGCTATGCTGGCTGTCTTGGACCCATTCTTCATCTTGCTTGAGCCCTAGCTTAAATTCTAGGAAGATCTGTTTCCTAATCTTCCTTAGCACAGACGTGAGGCCCACTGACCTGTAGTTTCCTGGATTTTCTTTTTTTGCCTTTCTTAAAGATGGAAGTGATATTTCCCTTTTTCCACTTACCAGCGACTTCACCTGTCTGCCACAGCTTTTCAAGTATGTTGGATAGTGGCTAGACAACCACGGGATGCATGTCATCTGGTTTCCATAGACACGCACACATTCATCAGGTAATCTCAAACTTGCTCTTTCTTTCACAGTAGGAGGGATGTATATATAAATGTATGGCATTTATACACAATATGTTATCTACATCTGTTTGTTTTTCTGTTTGCCTATGTAGCCAACTGTGACATCTTTTAGGAATATGCATCATATAAATTTGGGAACTTCAAATAAAATCAACTGCAATGTATTTTTAAAGCATATTGTATTTTTTTTCTCTTTTCTCTTTTTTCCCTTTTTTTCCCCCTAAGTAGTCCATTTTATGCTGAATTCCAAGGTTCTAAAAGAATGCAAATATAATTAATCAGGATTTTCCCCAGCAGATCACACTCAGTTGTTAAATAAACTGTTTGGGAAAATAAAAAGAAAGAGCACAAACTACCGCTATTTATTGATAGTGCACAAGTTTTCCACTTTCCCTGGAAGAGATCTAATAAAAAGTGCTCCAAGGCAGCTGGAAAATGCTGATAAATGCTAGCATTAGCTCTCTTATTTTACCAAACTGAAATGTGTATAAATGAGACCAAAGTCAGAAAGCAAGGTTGTTTCACTGCTGTTCAGAATTCTAACATAAGTAAAACTGCACAAGACAGAAATTAAAAGCACAAGGAATATCATAATTGTTAAACTAAACAGAACACTTACTCCAGTATGTTTTTCCCTGAAAGTTACTTTGGAAAGTTGAACTTTTGAAAGTTACTTGTGACTGGGAATCCTGAAAGCAGGATTATTTTCAAAAGGTTAATTGATAAAGATGCAAAACAGCAGTGCACGCTGGGTGTACACTGTATTCTTGCTATACCTAGCAAACAAATTCAACCAGCATAGATTAGTTTACACATATTTGAAATAGATTAAATCTATGGAATGGATTTTGTTTTTCCTTTTCCCAGCATGATCAGAATGGTCAGTCATGAACAGATAAGTGTGGTCAAAAATACCTAAATAAGCAGCAATCTTATATTTTTGGTTCTGAACACTCAGTGCAAAAAGATGCAGCAACCTGGCTGAATGCTAGCAGAGAGGATAGGAAGCCTCGTAAAAGTCTTTTGAAAAAGAAGATAGACAAGATTTTCTTTGGAAGTATTGTACTAAAGTGAAACAGATTATAAAGGCTGGAGAGATGGGAATAGGGGAACCAGATAAAGTCCAACCAGAACTTCAGAGCCTTAAAAGTGGGGAGGAATTACTGCATGCAAGTGTTGACCTACTGGAAGGGAGCTTTGCAGAAAAGAACATGGGTTCTGGTGGACAACAGGTTGGCCATGAGCCAGCAGTGTGCCCTTGTGGCCAAGAGGACCACAGATATGCTGGGGTGCATTAAAAAGAGTGTGGCCAGCAGGTCGAGAGAGGTGATCCTCCCCATCTTCTCTGCCCTGGTAAGGCCTCATCTGGAGTACTGCGTCTAGTTCTGGGCTCCCAGTACAAAAAGGACGGGGATCTCACAGAAAGAATTTAGCAGAAGGCAACAAAGATGACGAGAGAGCTGGAGCATCTTCTACATGAGGAAAGGCTGAGAGACTTGGGGACTGTTCAGCCTGAAGAAGAAAAGACTGAAGGGGATCTGATCACTGTTTATAAATATTAAATGTGTGGAAGTCAAATGGATGGGGCCAGGCTCTTCTCAATGGTATGCATCAACGGAACAAGTGGCAAGGAACAGCAACTGGAACCCAGGAAATTCTATAAAAACAGAAGAACTTCTTTACGATGGGAGTGACAGAATGTTGGAACAGGTTGTCCACAGAGATTGTGGACTCTCTTTCTCTGGAAATATTTAAGATACATCTGGAGGCCTATCTTTGCAACCTACTCTGGGAATCTTCTTTAGCATGGGGGTTGGATTCAGCAATCTCTAGAGGTGTCTTCCAATCCCTATGTTTCTATGATTCTACGAATTATAAGACAAATATAAGAGTAGTTTTAGATCAAAATCTACAGCCTAAATCATAGATGACAATCAATTGCAAAAAAAACTATAGATTTTTTCTTTATTTTCTCTCCTTTGTTCCGAAAAGATTTTTGTTCTGTGTCTTCACACCTTGATGCCAAAATATGGTTCTTCATAAAGAGTTACATTTTATGCAGTTATGAATGAGTATGAGGGAAAGAAAAAAGGATTTTACTAAATACTATCTTCTGTATCTAATATGACAAAAATTCATTTATCTGCAGAACATCTTCTGTGACCATATTTCTCTTCAGATAGATTTGATATTATTCCTTCATATTCTGTTTGGTTTTGGCTATCATGAACAGTTATGAATAATATTTTTACAGATGCCTTGCTAATACTGCATTCTGGCTGTGTAGGAGTGCTTCTGGCAGTCAGAAGCAGACAACAGAATAAAGCAAGTCTCCTAATCAGGATAGTTGTGACCTTGCATTTGTCTGGCGGTAAAGAAAATCATTTGCATTTAGTTTTCAGTGTTAGTCTCTTACACTTCAATAATCCAGTAATCTTAGTAGAAAGTACATCAGTCTTTCACAAATAATGACAAAAAGATTACATTTCAGTAATGTTAAAATGAGCAGAAGATATGCCCTTTTTTCTGTTTATCTGAAGTATTTAGTGGTTTCCAGTGTCTACACAAGTGTGAGAAGTTCTAATATTTGAATTCTAATATTATGTGAAATAGAATTGTGTCTGCATCTTTCACTCCTTGCATTCAAAAAGACAGAAAATACAAAGCAACATGTGTGTTGCTCAGAGATTAAAACTTCTAAACAAGAACATAGCCAGATGCCTTCTCTCTTGTTTCAAGATGAAGGTCAGAAAATATAGCATTAGAAAGGGATATTTTTTGTTTTGAAAATCAAATGACCTCATGTTGAAAGTGGTAAGTTTTTCCTTGCTTTCATGTTTTTGATTACTTTTTTTTTTTTTTTCTTCTTGGATGTTGGAAACATTTTCTAGGTCATTATTAATTTGAGTGGAAACTGTATTAATGTAGCTTCTAAAATGTAATTAAGGCTTTTTTTTTTTTTTTTTTTTTTCCAATTAATTCAGAACCTTAGTTAAAAAAAAAAATGTGTCAAAAGAGAAACGAAAGCTGAAACAATTAAGCTAGTGACTCTGATGAATGTCTAATCACAGAAAGTCCGTTTGTTACCTGATATAAGAAAGGGAGATTTTTTATGAACTATATTTGTTAAACATAAATGACAGAGAATGCAAAACAAAACAATTTTTAATGAGATCCATTGGAAAAAAAAAAAAAAAAAAAAAAAAAAAAAAAAACTTTGGTACTTATAATAATGACAGATGTAAATATCATTATAAAAAATTAGTTAGAGTGTGCATTGAAGTCTATTTAAATTTCTAAGTCTTCTAATTCCACTATAGAACAGCTGGTGTTTATATTGCAAATATGTCTTCCAAGATGCCCAGTTAACTTCATCTTCCATCATATTTTTCAAAGGACTGGTAATTGTCCAAAAGTCTGAACATTTTCAGTCCCATCAGATCCTCTGCCTCCCTGCCTGTATCCAAAATATAGGGCATCTATCCACAAATAGATTGATCTTATCTTGTTATGATCTACCTGGAGTGCAAGGACTAAAATGATTTATGTATCAGCAGGTTCTTGACAAACTAATAATGCAGTGCCAGCTCTTAACAGCTGCTGAAGTTCCTTTAGGCAAAACAAACATTTTCCCTAGATTTAATGCTAATTTCTATTTCTCCTGATATCACACAAAAACCTTGGGGACTGTAGCCAGCAGAGGAATGTTGTGGGCACTTCACAGATGTGTGGCAATAAGTATGTTGTTTCTGTGTGTTGTGGTGTAGCCATTGACTTAAAATAAGAATTTCTGAGGAAAAAAAGGATGTATTTTCTTGTTCTGAAAAGTTCCCTGGAACTGTGGCATTTTGCTGACCAAAAAGATAGCTGTTTAATAAAGCCCATTTCTGAAATCTTCATCGTGAAGGGGTATAAGCATACAATTTCCCTGTGTGCATTTGGGTGCACAATGTAATTTCATCTCTATTTTTTATGAATGTGAAGCAAAACTTTAAGGCTGTCCAATTCTGGTGCCATTCCACTGCTTAATATATCTCGTTTTCAAATATAATTTCCTGCTTTGATTATTTGTTCCACTTAGCTATTTGCTGTACATCCTTACTGCTCCATGTATAGTTTCAATGACATACATTGAAAGGAAACCAACAACAGTAAAAAAACTAGAATGCTCAACAGGTCAATATACTGCAGGCCATCAGTACTTTCAGATTCACTGTCAAGCAAAACTCTGCAGTGAGACTAAATGTTAAGAGCTAGTGAGTTTGGTGACAAGTAGAAGCACAAAGTATTCCATAAGAACAGGCAGTCCTAAGTGTCGGCAAATGTTAATTCCTCCATGCAGTAGTCACTGCAGTTGACGGAATTGAATGCAACACTTAGTTGTAGTCTAAATTAAATACTTAGGCCATTATCTGTTATCATTTACCAACTGGGTGAGGTTTGATTTCACAGGTAGTGATTTTATCTTGAAATATTCTGTAAGTACCTCTACAAAATAATTGCTTTGTGTGCATTCTTTACAGTTAAATAGTATGAATCTTAATAGGAGAGGTGTACACCGACTACATATTAAAACTGATTATTTTCAGACTACACATCTTGTATCTTGTATCTTGACCAAGACAGTCAAGATCCTAATACTGAGCAAATGTACTTTGTTTGATCAACTCATTCTGTGACAGGAAAAGAACTTTAGGTGACTGGAATCCTTTTCATGGATAATTTTTTTTTAAAGCCATCTGGTTCATCATGATGCATATAAAATATTTATGTTTCTTTTTAGTACATTAAAAATGAATCTATACAACTGTACCAAGGAGCATTAATTGTTTCTGTAAGAAAAGAATCAAGATTTCTTCAGATGTATTTATAACCGAGAAACTTTAGAGCTTATTCAGACCTTGCCTCTACTCAGATATTTGTTTCTGTTTGTCCTTTCACTACTTGCTCACATGGAGGCAAAGGATTTCATCCGCATCAGTGCTTTTTCAACACAGTAATTACTGTGTCCTACATTCTAGTCTTGTTATTTTCAATGAATGCCCCAATTTTTTTAAAAAAGTTTTTTTTCTTTGAAAAAAGCTTTTTGATAACAGATAAGAAACTTCATCTTTTGCCTTAGTTTTCTAGCTGTGACATTTGAAAATCATCATAAATTGGAAACAGGACTCAGCCACTGTCATTTTTATCCCTTTTAAAAGTCCCTTTTATCCTGACCTTGATGATCAGTTCTGTGCCACTAGAGAACTATTTGGATGAATTGAATATGCAGCTACAATTTTAACTACAATAATTAAAAGCTTATTTAATGGTGAGTGTGTTTCTTGTACCCAGAATACACAGATACATGCAAAAAGACCTAAAGAAAATATTTTTGCATATTAACAGTAAAAGAGGAAGGTATATTAATGGATGTCATGTGAAAATTAGAAAGAATTATAGACAAGGGCTTTTCAAACTACTGTACAAAATATATATAAAGGTCTTAATGTATGGGTTTAAATATACTTCTTTGGAGATAGGTTGTTTCCCATGCCTTCATCTGAGTTCACTCTGAAGTCCCTCAGTTATGATCCATCGGGCAGAAGAACAAGATTACTTTGCCTTTTGCTTCAGCACAGAGGGCCAGGCTATCAGCCAGGCAGCTCCCCAACTCCTACATGGCTATAGCCTCTCCTGGTTCACAGTTTCCAAATTTAGTTAAACCATCCTACATCTTCCCACGAAAGTCCTATCACTTATCATCTTTTCTAATACATGACATATTGTATCCCTCTTCCTTGTTTCTTAAGTCAAGGACCATTTCATGAGTTTCATGAATTTCAGACAAATCTTTCAGCTTTGGTTTTAGCTCAGCACAATTACAAATCACCCTGCTGTGTGCAACCACAGAGTAAGCTAATATTTTTAGGCAGAAAATCTTGAATGAGAAACCAATTATTTCCTTAGATTACTGCATTATTTCCTCCTAATGCTTTCCCCTTTCTCAGACACAGCTAATAACCTCTTCACAGATTTAGATGAGCTTCTGTGCTATCCTGAACATTTGCCTCTCTACCACAACTACTAGGGAATCTTTTTCAACTACTTTTCAACTACTGGGGAAAAAAAGTGCTGAATTATAAAAAAATACTCATTAAATTCAAGATTCTCTCAATATCATGTGATGGAGAAATTAACTATGTCACATTCGCATCATTAACAGACCACAAAAACTCTTTTCTGTGTGGGAATTTTCTGATTTTCCTCTCATGCAAGCAATGAAATCTGAAACTTGATCTGCTCAGGAGACAGAGATTTGCCAAAGAACTGGGAAAGAAAAGGGGGAAAAAGTGAAAATGGAAAAGTTAGGAACTTTTCATGCTCTGATTCATTTCACATGTATCTATTGCTTTGAACGCTGCTTCAAGAAACCTGGCATCAAAATAGTTCTATTTTGCCCCCATCTGCAAATCTCTTTGACAAATCGGTCAGACAGACACTATAAAATCCAGGATGAATAAGCTTCTTCAGCAGTGGCATCTCTGGTATTTCAGTGTTTATATAGAGAGGGTTCAGTTCATGTGATCTACTGGAAAGGAGGACCGAGGCTGAGTGCTTTTCAAACATCTAGTTTCCCACAGTGAATTGGGAGTGTTAAGTAGGTAAAGGCAGAGTAGGTAGAAAGAAAATGTTTTTCCTAACTATAGGATTTTTTTCTTGTTGTATTGTCAAGTCATGCATCAGCATGGATGCAAACTCTGAACAGCTTAACACAGTATTACTTTGAAGAAGTCCCTGAATGAGGATCTTCTTTCCTAGCATTTGCATGATACAGGTGGTAGGAGTATATTTAAAGAAAACTTCTGGCCAAAAACTAGAAAAAAGCAAAGCAAGTCAAAATCCAGCTCTTCAATAAGAAGGAAACAAAATTGAAATAACTTCTTGTGGCCAAAAATTGTTCTTTCATTAAATTATATCAATTTCTTCATGGAGCAATACTTTGATTATGGGGCTAGTTGTTAGGATATATTACAGCACAAGTAATCAAACACTTACCAGTGGAAAAAACATCAGCCTGTGCTTGATCTCCACATGGTGACCTGAGTGCTCTCAAAGTGGCTGCTGATGTTAAAAGTCTATCTGCAATGAATAGATACCAAATCAGAGAGAATGCCCTACACTGCTTCACTGTTAAAATTAACTCAATCCTTTTGAATATAATTCTTATTATGAAAAGTTTTGCAAAATGATGTGTAGCTGTGAGGTTACTGACAAGGCAAAAAAAGAGAGAAGTAAACTAACACGAGCTGCATGTGAGAGCTGCTCAAAATCACTGGTTTTGGAAAACTTCATTGTGTATTTGCAGGCAGATGAGGTTCATGGGGCTGCACAGGGAAGCAGTTTGTACATGTAAAGTCGTGTCTTGGAGGGGGACTTTTTAATGTACAGATTAATTATAATTTTAGGAAAAAGTATCCAAAATTTCTTTCACACTTTCACTCCAGTGATGACTTAGTAACTAAAGGATAAACTTGTCAAGTGCACAAATACTTAAAGAAGATGCATATACATGGATAATGATTTGTAGCTTCATGAAGGAGATCAATGTTAACTTGATTTTAATCTGGTCCTTAATTCCACTGAAATGTCTTAGAACTATGTGCCAGATACTTCTCAAACTTGGACTGGATGACTATAGGAATCTTCAAACACCAAAATTCAATTTAAGCTCATAAATAAATCTTCTTATCTAAAAAGAATCACCCTTACTTCATATTAAAGGTAACGGACAATTGCCAGTGTAAGAATGTATCAGCACTAATCTATACAGATCTCTTCTGTGGTGATGCCAGCATCTTGTAAGTTATCTTTCAAATAGAGAACCCCATAATCTTTACTGTGGGCTTTAGAGAGTGTTCTGCCTAACCCTGAAGAAATCCAGAGTATAAGAAATGTCTGTAAAGCATTGCTATCAATACTAAGCAGTTCTGATGACTACTATAGACTCAGTTTGAATTGCAAAATGGAAACTAATACCTCACAATTCTTCCATAGAAATCTTCCCTTATATGTATGCTAATGACTTTTAAAAGATTGAAATCACTTTTCTGAATAATGGTTATCACAGAATCACAGAATCACAGAATTATAGGGGTTGGAAGGGATCTCCAGAGATCATGGAGTCCAACCCCCTGCCAAAGCAGGTTCCCTACAGCAGGTCACACAGGTAGGCATCCAGGCAGGTCTTGAACATCTCCAGAGAAGGAGACTCCACCACCTCCCTGGGCAGCCTGTTCCAGTGCTCCATCACCCTCACCATAAAGAAGTTCTTGTCACATTTGTGCAGAACTTCCTATGCTGCAGTTTCCGGCCGTTTCCCCTTGTCCTGTCTCCACTCACCACTGAAAAGAGTCTGGCCTCACCATTCTGCCCCCCACAACTTAGATATTTATAGACCTGGATCAGGTCCCCTCTCAGTCTCCTTTTCTCAAGGCTGAACAGACCCAGATCACTCAGCCTTTCCTCATAGGAGAGATGCTCCAGGCCCTTCACCATCTTTGTGGCCCTCTGCTGGACTCTTTCCAAGAGATCCCTGTTATATGATCTTTTCCTGAAGATATGTATGATTCCAAAGAGAATATTTTGGTCCTTCCATCTAGAAGCCTTCTGGGTGGGCTGATGTGGAACTTCAGCAGTTGCAACAACAAAGCCACCTGGAAATTTTCAGATTACTAAGGAAACAAATGGAATTCCTGGGCATTTTAAGCTATCTTTTCAGGAGTTTATAGATAAAGAGTACTTTGCATTTCAGAAGTATAGTATTTATTAAAGGAGACAAAGAACAGTATGTGCCTCAGGTAATGATTCTTGGCAGGACTACAAAGTGCTAAACTGTGTCTGAAACACTGCTAGTTCTTTGTACCATTACTAGTTAGGTCAGTCATCAGTTTTCAGTTGCTTTGGACAGCTCTTTTTGTCCTGTTTGCCTGCTACTCTTTAGTGTCAGAATCACAATTATATTCTTCATTCTCACCTTTAGTTCATCAAAGCAAATTTTGAAACATCTAAACAAGCAGATCAGGATTACTTTATGAGTGAGTTTAAACAGCACCATGTTCTTTGATGAGTTCACTGTCGAAGAGTTTCAACATTTCAACATTTACTGAATCTCTTGCTTACTAATCACTAGTGAAAGTGATTAGTAAGAAAAGAAAAGCAGAAAAGCCCTGTGCCAGGTTCTGCTACCTCAGAACTTCAGTAACTTACATTACTTGACAGTCTGTAGAAAATACTGAGAATAGCATCTCCAGTACAGAGATGTTCTCACTCTGGAAAGCAGTAAAGTTGTCCTCTAAAGTTGGCCTCTACCCAATTTAGAAGGAGAAAAAATGCAAGTGACATTTGAGAAACATCAAATTTAACTAGTTAGAAAAGTGAAAATCTGATAGTAATATGACTAGCTGCATACCAGTCTGAATTCATAAAACCTGTATTGCCACAGTAAGAAAAGAGACATGATTTGCAGATAAAAGCAACTTGGCAATATTTTCTGGAGAGTGAAATTACACTTATAAGACAGATCTGTGTTCCAAACCTTTAATTTTTTTAATTTTTTGTTTTCACAGGTGGGCTGTGATATCTCTTTAAGCACAAACAATTTCACTTAGGTGCTAAAATGCATGGTATTTGTATTCTGTAGGGGAAAATTTTAAGGACATCTTTTTTTTACCACCAGTGTCTCATTAAATTCTGAGCCTAATGACCCAGGACTAGTGATTTAAAGAACTACAGAGAGCAGAAAATGATCAGAAGGATGGTTATACAAAAACTAGGTGAATAGAAAAATACCTCTTACCTTGAGACGGCTGAATAATACATTTTTTCTTTCATCATGTTATTACATGATTGCCTCATGAAATGTAATGCTTACAAATGAGCTTGGGTAGAAAGCAGAAGAGAATTTTGGATGTTATCATCTAGAAAATCTTGTTAGTCTTGTAATTTATTATATTTCAAGATTTTGACTTGAATTTCTACCATGAGGGGAATTTCTAACAAGGTAAAAGTCTTTGAAGAAGTAGCAATATATTATGTTTAGTTGTTATGTGTATACAATGGATCTGCTCTAGTGCACTATTAGAAACTTATATTTCACTTGCTGTTTCACAAGGTTATACAAATAAACACATTTTTAAAGATCAAAGATAAATTTCATACAGGAATTTGAGTATTCAGCATTCCAGAGGATGGTTAAAACATTCAGACCTTTAGAAATGTATTATAAAATGTATAATGTAATAAAGATTCATTCTGGGCGCTCTAAAAGCAAATATAAGTGGAAAGTGCATACCCATTTCTGTTTAAAAGTTGCATAGGACATTATCAGCATTATTCTGGTTCTGTACCCACTTAGTTCACAAGGACTCTGTGTTATTGTTGATTGATCTATTCAATCTATTTTTAATTAAAACTATTTGTTAACCTAGGCTTAGGCTAATCCCAAAGAGTTGTAACACAAACAGCCATATGAACCAGTAGAGACAAAACAAAAAGTGAGAGCTACTCATACAGTATAAATTCTCACCTTTTTTCTGGTTGTCATTTGTGCTTTGGAAGCGAGAATTATTACACATGGGCACTCGAGTTTGTTTCAATCTGTAATAAATTAACATGGGAGCACTGGAGGTCTGTAATTTTCCTCCTGGCTTGATTTCAAAAGCTACAGCAAACCAATACAAGGGAGTGAGCAAGGATGTTCTGCATTTGTTATTCTCTCTAACATTTCTAAACACACTTCCTTGGTGTATAAATAGTCCTGGTTTTGTTCAGGCCTGCTGTAGTTGAAGTGAGACAAATAAAAACACAATGAGCTTATGGGTGGTACATTTCATGGGTTTTTGAATAATAATGATTTTGGATGTGTTCTGCTTCTAGCAATGGAAATTAAAAATGTCAAGTCGAATGTCCATTAAGTCTAAATTGCTTTTGCTCAATGACATGGTAAAATAAAGCGTGATCAGATATCTTCTAACTCTGACATGGATCAATTGTGATCATTTTAAACAGAGTCATTCCACTATATAAGATAGTGCTATCTATGTTAAAAAGCTTTAGTGACTCACAAAGTCACAGCCAGAATAGGAAGATGCAAGAGAAACAATAAGGCAAAGAACAGATAAGGAGATTAGACACCATTTACAATATATATATTAACATCCCCTAATCCTATACAAATAAGTAGGATTTAAGTGACTACTTCCTATAAAAGAAAATAATAATAACCTAATAGCCTGTACTTTTTTACACATGATCTGAAGTTAAATGAAGTCGCTTGGGAAAGAGGTATGTAACTGTCAGGCCACAGGGTCATACTGTGTACATTTTTAAAAGCTTCAGTACTGTTTCAAAGAAGAATTTAGAACAAATTTATTTATAATTTTCTTCAAATCCCATTAGAGAAGGAATCAATTTCCTTAGGAAATGAAGAGTTTACCTTCTAAAATAACTCTTATATTTCTATCTTTGCTGCAAAGCACACAGCTTTCAGGATACCAGCAGCATCTTATTTCTCATTATTATTTGGAGTGCAGAAGGGTGAGATACATAGCATTATCCCAATCCGTTACTGGGATAATCCCATTATCTTCAAAATCCTTATGTCAGCTGAGTCTGTACTATGAAAAATGGCAAACTGAACTACTAATATGGGAATTGTATTGACATTTCTTCCCAGAGATTTTCATGGTGGCAGAGTTAACATACAAGAATTACTTCAGTGTAGAAAGACATAAAAACATATTATTAAAAAGTATCAGGATAAATTATTAAGATTAATCTTTGTTCTTAGTTATGACCTGGCATAAAACATAGCTGCAATACATATTTAGAATCTAAAAAAAATTACAACTGTTAGTGTTAATAAATCAAAGAACAAACTGTATGAATATGGCCACTTTTTTTTTTTTCTCTCCTAAAACTGTTTTTGATAAAAGCAATTCAGATAGATGACTGAAAGACGGTAGAGGAAAAAGAGGTGTCCTTCCTTCTTGATGAGATAGCTATCAAGGAAAAGCTTACATGTCGGCAAATAACTTGATTCTCCCCTGAGTTAAGATAAATAGCGTCCATAAAACAGCCTCTTTGTCTAATTATTCTGATCAGGCTTGGAACAAATTGGCAGCAAAATTTTTACTGCTTCTTGCCAAGATGCTGGCAAGAAACAGAAACATTCATCACTGAGAAAGGCAAAAATGCTAAAATGAGGACTTATTTCTATATTATTTATCATCTTGCTCGGCATAAAAGGTTTTTAAAAAATCTGAGTGAAAGACAAGGTAAATCTGATATCAAAATAATTGAGAAAGAAAGAGTGGGGCAGAGGAGGAGGGATGGAGGATGAATCTTGGAACAAGTACCGGTATTGCATGAAGTACCTTTGTTTACACTCCCTGGTCTAAAGCAACCTTCCTTAAAATCCTGAATTTCATAAGGATGAAAGACATCTGGGCTAGGATGTGGGAAGGCAACACAGCTTGTTTATTAGTTTCCATCAGCCACAAGGATTCCGACTAGTTATCTTATTAATTAGCCTTTATTAATTGGTGGAAATGTCCTCTGATTTGCAGCTGTGCTAGCAGATACATGCAAAGACTGACCGCTGTTTCTGATAGCCCTTCTTTTCCGCTGTCTACATTCTTTCTTGTAGGTGAAGGTCTGGCCTACTGACTTGACTAATTGGGCTTTCAACTGTATATATGAAAGCAGTTTACATGCAACCATTCATTAATAAAGCACTAATGAACAGGGAATTAACTATTACATATTATAATTTTTAAATACCTTTATTACTGATTTGGAATATTAAACAAATTCTAATCATGAGTGAAAACAGAGCCAAATAGAAATCCAGTATACTATTTATTCATTACTTCACTTTTCACCATAAAATCAAAATTATGAATGGACTTACAACCAACACACTTTAATAGCAAATCAACAATTTTTTATTGCTTAGAACATTTTACTGTCTCCTTGTCTAAACTGTTGAAAATAAAAATTTTCTATGAAAAAGGATTAAGAACACCAGCTTATAGATAATAAATACTTTATAAAGGAGGACATATACTGACTTTTTAATATCCCTTCATATGCGTATGGAAAACTTACATAAATTTTTATTTCCCTTTTAATTGGATATTTAATAGAATAATTGAGTAAGGCATCCAGAAACAGATTAAAAATCTGTTTAGCTTTATTTGTCAAGGTTAGCTATTTAAATTAAATAACCATGTTTGTATAAAATGCCTACAAAATAGGTAATTGAAGGCAGCTATTGCAGAGCAGCATCCTAGTCTTCCTAAATACACTCAAGACATAAATTTTATGGTTTCTATCCTCTCTTCTGAAGAACAGCTATTCTTGTAATAACAGCAGGATGCTGTTCAACATCAGAAACGTTTTTACTCTGAAGGAAGGATTGATGATAAATCCTCCTGAAGGTCATTCAGAGGTCTAAGCCACAATAAGAAGCCCTCAAATACTCCAACAGAATTATGGCTTGAGACGAGGCAGTTCTAGGGTGCAAAGCTGTCCCTATATAAATAATAATTTCAAGTTCAAAACAGCTGTTTCACAGTCTCAACTTCATTATCTCTTTTTCAGAAAACATAAGCTAATTCTGAAGGGTTTTTTTTTTTCCAGTTTGAAAGAACAAAGGGATGTCTTAGTACCTACAGTAATTTCTTAGAGTTTGATTAGTTCCTTCACCTAAACTGGGAACATTTCTACTAGGTAACATGCAATTAGCAGAGAGACTGATATCTATGTTATACCTTCAGTATTGTGGACATCAGAAACAGCACTGTCTATGTCAAAAGTGCATGGTACTTCTGTCTTGTGGCAATCTGTTTGCTCAAATACCTACATCAAAAGTAAAAAATTCTGTCACAGACAGTGGAGAAGATGGAGCTCTGAGGTAGAATCTGAAGCTTTCCCAATCTATACAGGAGAAATTAGTTTCTGAGCAATGACGTAACACTGGTGATTTGGCACTAAAACTATCATTTATTTGAATTATTGTGTATCATTTGAAAAGAGAGCCTGCAATGATTTAATAGGTTCAGGTGGCACATAGACCACTCCACTGTTGACATATTTCTTTATTTTTAGTTTGCATTCACCTCCACTGTCCTCTTCCTCTTGATCTCTTCAGGGTTGTTTTTTGTTTGCTTGTGTTTTTGTTTTCTTTTTTTGGTTAAAATACATAAATCTATCCCACAAAGATACCTTGAAAATGAGATCAAGTCAGAGGTTAATATCCTGTTGGATGATTTGGTGAATTGATACCTTAAATTTTTCATGGAATAAGGGTCTTAAATTTTACCCAATATGACCTAGTATTCAGACTTTAGACTATCTTCATTGACCTTTTTCAATTTTTTTGTATTACTTTTAAATATATCTGTCAGATACAATGACAGTCTCACCGATTGTGAAAACGTAAGGACACTTTTCCTCTTAATATTCCCTGAGTTCTCTGCTTTAAGAGCATACTGGAGATAGTTCCTTGAGAGTCTTCAAATCAGAGGACACTTTTTTGAATAAAGAAAACATGCCATGCAAAGGCAATTTCTCATTTTGTCTTTTAAACTGAACTTATCTATTGAATAAAGACTTCACTGACTGTATGGTATGTTCTCAAGATCAAAACATGTGAGCTAAGCTAAAAACAATCTTATCCTTTATCTTTGAACAGCAAAGACATCACTCTTTTCTTTAGTCCTTTTTAAATTGTAAAAAAAAGAGGGCCTTAATTCAGTAAGGTAATGTGTTACTATGCAACACTTTTCTCTCAAGCTTCCTGTAAGCATTTCTGCAAAAGTATGAGCCACAGAAATGAAGACATGATCATGCTCATATAAGAGCTTTACTGATTATATAGGGGCCATTCCATAAAGGAGGAAATGAAGACTGCCCAATCAGATCTTTTATTTCTATTATTAATAATGGAGAAAGAAATGTCAGTAAGTATACATTGTGCAATTGTTCACTTAAACATCTTTTGTCTCTGTATCACAACAGAAACAGGATATGAAAGAACAAAACACCAGGCCTAAAATTTTGCACACTTTACCATTATAGCTGAAGCAACACAAAAAACTGTTTGTACTTCCATTTTCCTCAAAAGACAATGTAAATCCAAATGAACCAAACATTGCCTCACAGGTGGAAGGAGATTGTAAAAAAAAAATATTACAGCATTTGTGCTTGCACTACGCTGCTTTGTGGGATGACTGAAAATTTCTTTTCTCTGCCCATCAGAAAAAGAAGCCTATCATTTAATGCTACACAGTGTTGTGCTCTCTAAGAGGTAGTACCTAGAAAAATGCAGAAACTAGAGGCTGCTTAGACCAAGAGCAGAAATAGTAAGGAGATTTTCTTACAGACATAGTTGTACACTCATATAGGGTTCAGAACATTTTAGATCTGGAGATGGAACTAGTGGTCAAGATCAGAAACTGAGATAAGGACAGAGCTGGTTACACACACACATTCAGGATCTTGCTTTAGGAAATATTCAATGGGACTGTAAATTACTCGATTACAAGATTTCTACCTGCTAGATCAGGCTGCATGGGCGCCATCCATCCTGACCTTGAATGCCTCCAAGGATGGAACATCCACAACTTCTCCAGACAAGTTAACCTAGTTCCACACCTCCCTCTGAGTAAAGAACATTATTTCTAACATTTAAACTAAACTTCCTCTTTTAGTTTAAAGCCATTCCTCCTTGTCTTATTTCTGTCAGACCAAGTAAAAAGTTGATCCCCCTCTTGCTTATAAACTCCTTTTCAGTACAAGAAGGTAATAGTGAAACCTCCCTGCAGCCTTCTCTTCTCCATGCTAAACAAGCCCAGCTTTCTCAACCTTCCACTGTAAGAGAAGTGCTCCAGACCTTTGATCATCTTCATCATCCTCTTCTCAATTTGCTTCAGTAGCTCTACATCTTGTTCTGGGGGCCTCACACTCAAATGCAGTACTCCAAGTGGGGCCTTATAAGGGTACCTCAGAGGCTATCAGCTCCCTCATCCTGCTGGCTGTTCCTCTTTTGATGTGGCACAGGGTGCAGCAGGCAATTTGGGCTGCAAGTACTCACTGCTGGCATGGGTCCATCGTTTAAGACTGTCCAGGTCCCTATGAATGACATTCCTTCATTTGTATTATGTCAGCTGCATCATTCAGTTCAGTGTCATCTCAAACTTGGTGAGAGTACACTGAGTGCTACTATCTGTGTTGTCAATAAAGATGGTGAAGAGCAGTAGTCCACATATGGCACTGGCACTCACATGGACATACTGCTATTGACCACAGCCCTTTGGCTAAGACAATTCACTGTGTAGTACAACATTTAAATCCATATTTCTCCAATTTAGCAATAAGGATGTGTTGCATGTCAAAGGCCTTGCACAAATCCAGCAGATGAAGACAGTTGCATTCCTTTGCCTATCATTGACATCATTCCAACATAGAAGGCCACCATTTTTGTCAGGCATGATCTACCCTTCATGAAGCCATGCCAGCTGTGTTTGAGAATATGTGAGATAGGATAAAAAAATTTGCAACAACTGCATCCCCATAAAGGAAAATATTTTCATTAAATGTGAAGTTGTGGAATGTCTTCAAGTAGTATATATATACTAAAATCACTCTAATTCATACTCATAGTATCATAGTATCATAGTATCATAGTATCATAGTATCATAGTATCATAGTATCATAGTATCATAGAATTATAAAATCATAGTGTAGTTTGATTTGGAAGGGACCTTAAAAGATCATTTGATTCCAACCCTTCTGGCACAGGCAATGATACCTTCTACTAGACCAGGTTACTTAAAAACGCATTAATCTTGGCCATAAACATCTCTACGGATGGGCCATCCAAAACTTGGTTGAGCAACCTGTTGCAGACTTACCACCTTGATAATAAATAGTTTCTTCCTTATGTCTAAAGTAAATCTATTCTCTTATGTTTTAAAGCCATAACCTCATGTTTATTCTCTCCAGCTTTCTTGTAAACCTACCTAAAGTACAGGAAGCCTGTTACAAAGCTTTCTCAGAGCAAGGAACTCTTCATGGGAGCCTCATGAAAGCAAAGTGGAGGAGGAGAATCATCTTTTAGCTACAATTCTTTTGATGTAGTCGAGAATATGTTTAGCTTTCTGGGCTGCAAGGGCTCATTCCTGGCTCACATCGAGCTCTTTATCAATCGACATCATCAATTTTCCTTTGCAGGGCTACTGTCAATCTGTTCCACACTCAGCCTATTTGTTCTTGAAATTACTTCAACCCAGGTACAGAGCTTTGTATTTGACCTCCCTGAACGTCATGAGGTTTCATGGACCCACACCCAGGCCTGTCAACATTCATTTGGATGGCATCTCTTCCCTCCTGCATGTTGACCATACCACAATAGGTGTACATCACTGGTCCTAACACTGACACCCAAGGAACATCCACTCATCACTGGTCTCTACCTGGACATCAGGTCAGTGACCAGAACTCTGAGTGCATCCATTCTGTCAATTCCTTATCTTCCAAGAATTCCATCCATCAAATCTGTGTCTTTCCAATTTAGAGATAAGAATGTCGTGCAGGACAGTGTCAAATATTTTACTTAAATTTAGATAAACAAGTCCAGGTAGTCCACATCCAACTGCCTTTTAAAATGCCTCTCGAGGAAAGAAGTGTTCACTTTCCAGAAGTCCTTTCTGGCATTTTAGAGGTCTTTGGCAATCATTCTGTCTTTTCCATAGTACCAATCCATCCCAGTGGTATTAGCTAATCAGATTACTTTAACACTGCAAGGCTTTGATGTTTCTTGTTTGTATGCTTGTAAACTTATTCATTAAATCTACACTTTCAATAAGTTAATCCCAAAGCATTGCCATTAAAAGGTGCCTGATAAAAGTTCTTTACTGGTTAAGTAAGCCCTTCAAATATTTGGAGGAATATTCCTCCATACTATTTGTAATAGAATCTTAAATAATGTATCTTTTCCTCTTCAGATCATAGGCAATCATCTGAGCAGTGTTCCTTCACTAACGAAAAAGTGAAACCCAGACCTGTACTTAAAAAAACTGACGCCTTCCCACATTCCAAGTAAAGCTACATCAACCAACTCTTATTCCTTAAGAAATAACAAGTCTTTCCACTGCTAATATTCATCTGCAAAGCCTTTGCAAGTATTGTTATTAAATTTCTTTTGATGCTTGCTGAGAATAGCTCAGAGAGTGATGATTTTGTATTGTCCCATCCTTCTTTTTCAACAGCACAATTATTACACAATTATTACTTTGAAGAAAGCCTTGGAATTAGTGTTCCTATGGCCACATTACTTCTTTGTGATGTTACTGTTCTAACTGTCTATGAATACATTGCTTCTAACTCATTGGGTAGAATTCTGTATTTATAACAGAAGTTTTCATTCTTGTATTTTCTAGAATTTATTTTCAGCTGTTTCTTGTTTGTTTTTTTTTTCTTCTTTTCTTTAAACATAATTAAATCATCCATTCTCTCCAATGACTTAGTTTTGCTATGAGAATTATGTAGGACAAGGATTTTGAGTTCATTAGTATGATGTAGTGGTTAAAACCCAAGCATGAGTAACTTCGATTTCCTGTTAGTCATAGATTCAATCTTTTTGTACCTGAGTCTTGCATTTGCATTAGGACAGTAATAATGGAAAGTTAATTACATTTGAAATTCTGAGACTCTTTTATGAAGAAATAATAGCTCTACATATAAATCCTCAGAGTGCAGCACCCTTATACTGTCATGCTGCTCTATTCCAAAATCATGTTACTAATGTGAATTCCCATATTATCAGCTGCAACAGAAAATAAATTAGGCAAGAAATCAAAATACATGCTAGCCCAGGTTCAGAATTTCCTAAGATTATGATAAAAATATCAATTGAAAAGTACTGCTTTAAGTGGCAGAATAGTTAGTAACAGAAAGAGTGATGGATGAAAATCCTCAAACGTCATCTCATTTAACATGTTCATTGATGAAATAAAAAGAATGATAAATGGAATATAAGTGTATTCATAATTTATAAGATTTGCTCTTTTAAGGTTAAAGAAGAACACTTTTAAGGTTAAAGAAGAACACTAAAGCCAGCTGAGAAATGAGAAAGGTTGGAAATATGAAATAAGAAAAGGAAGTCCAGTCTGGAAAATATGGAGACTGTTGCACATGTGGGGAAAACAAAGCAAAACAAACAAGCAAAAACCAACAACAAAACCACCTTGAAACACTGTTATTTAATATTGGAATGTTCAGACAACATCCCTCAGGGTGACACAAGATCATAAATTATAAGGAGTTTGCAAAGGAGCACAGCAACAAGAAAGGCCAGTTTAAATTTAGACTGTACATGTAGAGGCACGGTACTACAGACTAGAGACATGGTAGCATACCACAGATGTTGCTTATGGTTAGATGCACCTCTATGGAAAAAAAAAGTGGACAAAGGTTAATTATCTCTCAGAAGAATGCTTTTAATAGAAGGTACGAAGGTATTTTTTTATAAATCCTTCAGTTTCTCTGGAGTAGTTCAGTTTTGCACAAATTACATATATGTGCCTATTCACAGTAGAATTGAACTTCAGGTGTGTCATTTCCCAGAGGACTAGCTTAATGTATGGACAATGTTACTTCACACTGAAGTGCCTAGAGACAAAGAGATTAGTGTTGGGACAGATATGAATCAAGATTTTCATACCCAAATTGTATGAATAATGATTGCTTAAGGAAATTTTGTCTCATTCATAATGGGGTATAGCTGCCCATTTTAAAACTGGCTTGAAAACTTACTTAGCATCATAGAATCATAAACCAGCACTAAATCATCTCCCTTATTGCCACATCCACACACCTTTTAAATGACTGCAGTGATGGGGAATCCACTGCTTCCCTGGGCAGCCTGTTACAATGTCCAACCTCTTTCTTTTTGAAGAAATACTTCCTTAGATCAGTACAAACCTGCTGTCTTGAGACTGTTTCCTTGATCCCACCAGTTGTTTCCATGGAAAAGAGATAAAAGTCTTCCTTGCTGCAACTACCTTTCAGGTAGTTCTAGAGTGATGAATTTTCTCCTTAGCCTCCTCTTGTCCAGACTAAAAAACTCCAGCTCCTCATAAGTTTTGTATCCCTTTTCCCTCACCGACTTTGCTTCTCTGCACATGCTTGAGCAACTCAATATCTTTCTTGCAATAAGGGGCTCAAAAGTGAGCGCAGTATTTGTGCTGCAGTTTTCACCAGTGATGCACACAAACAGACAAAAGTGTATGCTCACAAAAAGTCAAAATAAACTCTTTTGATGTCTCAAAAATAATTATTTTAGTTCAATGTAAACCATTAACTGAATTAGAGTTGGATTTATAAACAAATTTAATGTGGCAAGGTTGACATTTCTCAGCAAATATGAAACAAGCCAAGAAATAAAAACAGATCTTTACCATATCTTTCTTTCGGACTATAAATGCTTCCTGTTCTGATTCATTTATCCAAATGACATCTACAACTTATGTAGTCCAAATTAATTCTGAATGTGATGGAGTTTTATGAGTAATGAATCTGTTCATTCACGTCCTTTGTCAACTGGTTAATATGAAGCTGAACATTACCACTGTGGACTTAAGGTTGGTAAAACCATTCTTTCTTAGTGGAAAGATCTTTGATTTGGGTATGAGTCATACAGCTAGCCAGAGTTAAATGAGCAGCCAGTGGAGTTCTAGAGGTAGGAATCCTAAGGAATCCTAAGGTCCCCTAAGAGGGGACCTCTGAGCCCCCACTTTTAAGCTAATTGGAAAGAACAAGTATTTTGGTACTTATAATATCTAATGACCTCACTGTTTTTACCTAATTTAAGCACTTACTACACATTTCCAGACAGTGAGAATCTAAGATGCTTCTACCTTTCTGTTTAGTTTTTGGTAATATTTTCCACTAATTAGAAAGTGTAACAGCATTGAGAATGTCATTTCTTATTGTTCTTCAGTCCTTTGGAAAGCTGGACCATATACCGAGGTTTCCAGACATGTATTTAACTACTAAGTTTTAGATACAAATTTAGGCTGTTGACCTGTAGGAGAAGTTATTCAAGTTGAAGGTAAACTCTCATGGATGTGAAGTCAGTAGTTAAGCTGTCTCTCATAATATTGGAAAGAACATCAATATTCAGATATTCCTGTTGATGGAGGAACTTAAACAGCTGCATAAGAGATTTACGTTGAAAAATAACTAACTTCATACTCTTGTAAAGGGTACAGGCTACGTTCCATAGGGAAACCATAAATTTGAACTTCACCCATAGAAATATCTTGAAAAAACAGTACAAAAATTTCAAAGATGCTGGTGTGCCAGATTTTTTGAGAAAAGGGTGTGATAGTTTTCACTTCTTTTTAGCCAAGCAAATAGTTTTTTTTGGCTGTCTACATTGATGAACTTTATGATTTAGTCCAATACTTCTCTGAGATGCCAGCTCAAATACTTCTGTGCTAATCCACAAAGCCTTTCCTGTATAATAAGTTTGGAATGTCCTGGAGCCATTTGACTACACATCTTTTCAAAATGAAGTGAGTATAAATTGATACTTTTGTCCCACTGTGATTATATATATTCTAGCTTATGACAGACTAGATCTGTACACATTTAGAAAATTCTGAAAGGATTTATGCCACCCATATTATTTTGTTGTGAAGATATGGTCATATTTTTTCAAGAACAACTGTCTCTATGCTCCTTTCCTCCTCAGTGAAAAAAAACAATCAGATCAGATAACCATTCCAAGTGTTTTTCATACTGCTGGGCTCCGAATCCTAAATAAGATGAAGATAAAAGTTCAAATACCTGTATGCTTATATCCCTGGGAAGCAATCTATTGTAATCACTCTTTTCGACAGCCATTGATCCCTTCTGCACTGTTCAGTACTTATTTAATTCTGCAGCCACTTACGTCTTTTTTAATTATTTTTTTATTTAATTTATTTTATTTTTTTTTTTTTCACAGTATTTGGTGGAATCCATTAAATGTCATCCAGCTAACTATTCATCTGAATGTCCTTTAGCTTCACATTGAATCCAGTGAGGATTCTGTTTCCAGTCTGGCACCTTTGCCCAAAAACAAAATAGATGCAGTTTGACTCATGTGGTAAGCATGAAAGTCAACTTTCTAAATTATAGAAGTATGAAACAGTAAGGATTAAATAGTCAGAGCTTTCCTTGAAAGACAGTTTCTCATGTGAAATGAAACAGCTAGTATACAATTGAAATGAATTTGGTCTGCACAGTGAAAGTTTGCGCCTCTATTCTGTTTTGTAAGAAGCCTGGCAGCTGTAAGTCTACTGACTTCTTCTGGATTTACACTGATTGGATGCTCATGCTCTCTGTTTAAGGTTTTATTTTCCTTACCAGATCTACGATGTTCAGAGGTTGTGATATCCATGTGCGAGTTGAAGACAGCATAACTGCATACTGGTCATATTGTATAGGATTAAACTTTGGTGTATTGTATGCTGTTTATTGTCACACTATTCATTCCATCAAATTTTGTGGGAAATATATGGACAAATAAATCTAAACGTGTAGTGTACAGCTGTTGACAGAAGGAGAGTTTGTTCTTAAACATTTTCAAAGCACATAGCTCATACTAAGGTCTTATTCCTATATTTTCATTTAAATGCCAAATCTTTCTATACATTACTGCTTTCTCAGCCCTAGCACAACTAAGTCCGTGTCTTTTCTGCTTATGGGACTCTAAGAAGGGATGAAGATATCTAGGACACATTTAAATCATTTTAATTTGAAGAGGAAAAAGTCCTTTGGTTAATCTATACCCAACTGCAGAGGCACTTTGGTGTGTCTGATAATGTCTGAACTTGACCACAAGACACATGAAGTCCTCTATGGTATGTATGATAAATGTTTTAAGCTCAACGCTTGCTTCCTGAAGTATTTCTTGTGATAAGACTGACTTGTCTAGGAGATGAGTGATGGGTATTGCTGTGTAGCAATCAACATCACTATCTGGACAATTTTACATTTGAAAGCATTTCTTTGGAGCTGTTTGCCTTCAGAAGAGAGTGCTCAGGACTGTTTACTGGTGGAAGATCTGGCCTGTGACCAAATAACTCCAGCTTGCTATAGGAGATTGGGGTATGATACCATTGTATTCTGTGAAGGCAAGATGTAAGCTGGCACCTCCCTGCTCTCCCTTATCTGCTGGCAAGGCCCAGAAGATAGGAACAAAGGAATTTCTGCTGAGATCCCAGAGCCAGAAGCTTTTGCTCCAAAGAGAGCTGACTCAATCACTTTGGATGTATAAATAAGTTGGTATTATCACTGAAAAGTCACCATCATTACCGTGGTTACTGTAGTCATCAACAGAACAAATGACACAGCACTACTGAAGATCAATGAAAAAAAAACGCTAGTTCCATGGTGGTGACTATCTCCCTCTTGCTTCCTATAAAGACTCCTTGCATCTTTCCTATCTTTTCTATCGCCATTCTTCCCTTCCCCATCACCCTAATTCATAATATTGTCCATCCTCTCCTTCCCTATTTCCCTGATTAAGATTTGTAATAAACTGGTTGGATCAACATTTGAACTGTTGCTTCTTAATCTCGTGCTGGGTATACAGATATCAAAGAACCTCTTCTTCCTCCTATAAATTGGAGCAAGACATGGTGACTACTCCTTCTCTTGTTTATCACAAATTAGAAAAACAGAAAACATTTATTAACATATTTTGTGTAGACAGACAACAGCAAAACTCAAGTAGAAAAAGAATAATTAGCAAGATAATCTAACCTACATCACTACTAGTCAACAATAAATAGAATGAGAAAGTTAAAAATAATAAAATACGGACTAGTAGCCATATTTATACTGAGCAGTTAGAGAAATCCACATAGATTTGTTCTTCCTTGACATGTTTACTCTTTACTGGAGTTTAATAAATAACACATGAAATATTTTCAGGCATGAAATTAGAGTTAGAAAATTCAATCTGTAAAGCTGCTCTTTAGATAGAGAACCAAGCAATACAGTCTTTGCTTACTACAGTGTAATAGCTTTCTTTATCTCATTCTTAAAAAAAAAAAAAAAAAGCAATAACAAACAGCAAAAAAATTCCATCAGTTCTTTTAAATTTTTTTTTTTAATTTCTTTTCATTTTTATTATGCGCACATTTGGCAAGTTTGCAAAGAAACTAGAATATTCTAAGTATCTTAAACAGATGCCATGACATAACTCAGTTCTGATTTAGCTATGACTGAATGATCAGTATTTTCCCCTGCTCCTGGCCTGAAGTAATTTTTCCATTTTTTAAGAAGGCTGCTGAAAGGTTGCCCCAGATTGTCACACCTCTTAAAAGAAGTAATGACTTTTAAAGAATTAAAATAACTCATACCCATTTGATTACCATTTTTTTACTGAATCCTAGTATGGCAAAAATCTCAATGACAGTATCAGAGAATATTGTTGCTTGATTACCTATGTAAGATTAAGAAAATTACACTATGTTCCAGCAATGTGATGATTACAGAGACATTTCAGCAAATAAGATCATAAACTGGGGCCTTAAGGAGACTGGTAAAGCTTCATTTGGAAAGAAAAAGTCTACTCTGTGCAAACTGGAAATATCACCACCAAGATTTAGTTCCTGATTCAGCCAGGCATTTAAGGACATAAATTACTCAGGTACTTGAATTTAACCACATACTTAAATATCTTTCTGAAATAGACGCCTACACTTGCATAACTGTAGTAGGAGGAAATATGTTTCCCAGAGAGTGTTTACAAATCGAGTTTGTAATGTTTGTAAAGTTTGTCAGACCTTTCCCATGAAAAGTAGGTCTCTCCGCCTCACTGACTACCAGCATAGCTAGGGGTAAATAGGTAAAACAGGTAAAATAGTCCTTTGACTTGTTCTTTAAGAACATTATGCTGGGGCACAGAGTAATCTCTTTTTCACTTGTCAAGAGAATCAATTTTTTTCTATACTTGATTTTCTCATACCTCAATCATAATAAGATACCTTATTAATGTAGAAAATCCTCCTCCTGGGAAGCACTTCTAAAGTGACATCAAAGAACAAGTGCCCATCAGATTGCAAGATTTGCTAGTGCTGTTGCTTAAATATGCCTGGAATATCCCAACAGTATTATTCAAAAAAGCTTGAAAAGAATTTCCCCTGCCACTGATTAGCATTCTCAGGTGAAAAAGCTGAATTTGAAAGGGACAATTGTACATTCTTTCTCATTTAAATTACATTCGAGGCACAAAATTAAAGAGTCATTATTTTAAAAATACCAAAGAAACCTGACAAATTTTCAGAATGAAGCTACTTAACAACTAACTTACTCATCTAGAAAGAAATATATACATGATTTAGTATTGTGTTATATTATATTACATTATGTCATGTCATATTGTGTTATATTAGACAAAATACTTGGAACACAGAAAGTTTTACACAGTACACAATTTTCTTTACCTTAGAAGATGAAAATCACAAGTTGTAACAGAAACTGAGATGCCTACAGTGGAGAACAGCATCTTGTCAGTAGAAAAAAAATGGTTCTTGAGAAAAATATGCAACTCGAGATACTCGGGGTTTTATTTCAAACTGTACTTTGAACTTCCCTCATTACCATGGAAAAGAGATAAACCTTTGCATTTTATTGCTCCATATAAAAATATGGGTAAATATTTATTATTATTTATCATTTTTATTTATTTATATATTCATGGTAAAGCCTAGACTTTCTTACCCATTTTTTGTGATTTTTAAGCGCAGCAAAACCTCTTTTGTGTGTGAGTGAATAGAACAGAATACAAAAGAGAAATGAAATATAATACAAACCCTTGCTGAATTAAAGGATTACAGAATCTACAAAATTTGACCCTACACCACTTTTTTCGGCTAATGCTAAAGCTGTGTTTACTGTTCTGTCTAATGAAAACCAGCAAAAGCATACAGTGAACAGAAAAGGGAGGGTGGATTCAGTTGTGGTCAATTCTGTTCCTGTCAGGACTTCTTCAGTGAATGCTAAAAGTGGTGCGCTAGGGTTTCCTTCAGGTTCTTCCCAAAGTAAAAAAGGAAAGAACATTGCAATGAGGGACAGAAAAGGGAAGCAAGTTGTCACATTTTCTGGGATTCAATAAGTCATTCTCTATATGTGTAGAAATAATTAATGAAAGGGAATGATGTCTTCTGATTTTATGCCTCTGTACCCCATATCGTGCATAGCCACAGCATTGCAGTTTGGAAATGAGATTCACAAGATAAATGAGATACAATTCTCTTGCAATTTCCTGTCATTCATGACTGATCCTGCTTTGTGCTTGTGGTTCTCAACCACTGTCTGGAACCTACACTGAACTGGTATCTATTGTCATTGGCTTTGTTATAATCCTTTTCCCACTTCCTCCAATTCCCAATCTTTCTCGCTACAGTTGTCTTCAATATTGTACACATGCCAACAGCTTCTGAAGTTTTGCATCAAATAATCTGGCACTGATAGAAATGTGTGTCCTTTTCTAGGCCTAGTGAGAAAACTCAGCAAAGCAAGCTGTGAGTTTTATCTTAGAACGTGGCTTCTATCCAATAACATGTCAAATTTGTCAAAAAATGTCTGACTGAAGCCCTTTATTATCACATGCTGGTGAAATGATTTGCCTAAAGGGGAAACAGAGCATTAATAAAATGGATGAATTGCACATTGTTCATGCGAGACTGTAATGGTAGTCTTCTGTGTATTGTACATTTCAGTAACCACCCCAGACCCTACCTAATTAATATTCATATGCATAAAAGCATAAGCGTCAACTTTGAATTGGTAGCACAAACCAATCATTCCTAGGATGCCTCACAGAATGTATTTCCAAGGTTAGATCATATACCCGCTTGTGTTAAAACATGGCAATGCATCATTTTAGTATTGTTAATGGTTCATTATGACGTGGTAAGATTGGCAAGCAATGATTTAAATATTCCTGTCCCAATATTAAGATTAACGTACATTTATAAATGTGGAGAAAGCTAAACAAAGACTTTCTAAGGCTCTAATTACCATGCAATTTGTTTTCTAAAAGAACTGACGTTGCCATGTGATTCTTATGTTATTTTTGAAAGAAAATTAAATGAATCATGTAGGAACCATGTAGAATCATGTAAGGAAACCATGGTATGAGAGTGACTTTCTCATTAAATCTACTTGAAATCTGATTTCCTATTGGGGAAAATAATATATGTATTAAATTACACTATGTATACTTATATAAAGGCATAGAGATGTCAGCCTTTCAGCAGACAGCCCAGTTCCATCCATACTGCTGTGGATCAGCATTATTCAGTGAATGTCCTGCTAATCTGAAACTTTTTGAGGAGCTGCGTTTTTATTGGCTCTGATAGCCAAGCAATTGAAAATACAGACAGAAAAAGGGAAGAGATTTCATTTCCTAAGCCATGGTTAGAACAGCTAAGCCATTCAGGAAGAAGCTCACACCAACCAAACTGAATCAAAACAAACAGAAACAAAACAAAACAAAACACCACCAGTCTCTACAAATAACATATCAAATTCTCTATCCTTTGTAAGGAGATCCATCAGGACTCTATGTGGCTGCCAGGACATTTACTTATGCATATAGATCAACTGCACCAGGCCACTGATCAAATTATTCACTCCACATTGACTACCTTGTGCACGTGTCCAAGTTCATCGAATAACTGAAGAATTGGAAAGGTTATATCATCTCAAAGAAAATACTAAGAAGCATGTTTCCTTTAGCAAATTTGAAGAAATATTCTGAATTTGAATTCATTTCAGAGAAATAAGTACAGCCATAACATTGTCATAGCTCTTACAACGCCGTTCTATTTTCCATTGTTGTCACAGTGATTTTAGCCATGGAATGACCACTGGAATGAGAAGACAGAAATCTATATGTTCACCTTAAAGTACATATTTACAACTTAAATTACAATCAAAAAGTCTTTTTGAAATCTGCTTCTACTGGTGATAATGCTTCCTGAAGAAGCAATCTGTTCCATGTACAGTTGAAAATTAATTGGTAACTTCCTATACAGCATTATGACTCATTTTGGAAACGCGTGCTGATATCAGCATGTCACATGCCATAAAGAAAGTGACCCAGCACTGACTTTGGGTAGCTTCATAGACTGAAGCAAATATTTATATTACTTCAGGCAACGGGGAGGTGGGGTGGCACAATGAAAGCCATATTTGTCCTGAAGATTATGTCACTGTTCCAAACACAGCCTCTCTGTGCAAAAAGCAAGGAACATTTTAATTGCCCTTCTCCTCCCCCATCATCAAAATATTTTTAGGATTACTTGGCTGTACAAATTGTTGGATAGCTAGTTGTTAGGAAACAAAAGACACTGTATTCCTAAGGGAAAGAGACAGTACTTTTGGAGTAAAGAAAATACTCAAAGATGCACAGAAGGCGAATAGGTACTCCCATATTTAATTATTTGTTACACCAGCTGGGAAGTTAATAACTTTGCCTAAAGAACTTGATTGCAAAATAAACAAATGCTGAGAGAATGCTCCAAGGTTAACAGGAAAGCTGCGTTTTCTCAAAAATAGCACTAACTTCAGATAAGATTTGACTTTGATATAATGAATAAGGTATAAATAACAAATAAACAAATAACAAATATATTAATAACAAATTAAATATCTCATTTAGTAAAAATATATATTTCTTAATACTTTAAGATAAACGTAGCTCTTAATATTCAAACATTTGAATGGTTCCATGGAAATCAATGTGACTTAAGGGATGAGAGATCTTGGGAGTCAAACTGTCAGCTGATAGTCTCAGCAACTGTATTTCATTGGTTTAACTAATAGTATAAAGTAGATTTCAGAAAATGGTTTGCAATGTTAAATGCAGAAGAGGCATTCAGTTTTTTTCAGGCTGCCCCCTGCAAGCATGATGCCATCATCAAACAGATGACCTGGTCAGATTTATCCTTACCTATGAGATCCATATCACCAGATGTACAGAGGACTTGGCTACTGTTCTCTACTCTCTCTCCTAGATTTTTTATTTGTTTTTGTTTTCTTGACCTCTTCCCACACTTCTACCCATAATAGGCCACACAATTGCATTATTGCAAGCAGCATGTCACACTGTACTGCTTAATTCTGTTTTGTTGATAAGTCTATATATTATTGTTTAGACACACATTCAGTAAAATCAGAGGAACATTTCTGTCAGAAAAACTTGAAAAAATTGTCTACAGATACTCTCTCCCATTTAGCAGTTACCCTTTTTTATAGCATTGGTTCTTGAAATTTTCCTTTCAATGCAAATTTAAGAAGACTTGAGGTTCAGATTTTTTTTTTTTTATAAATGAAGTTAGTAGTGAGAGTGACATTACCCAACAGTTATAAATCTAATGCAAAAATTTTACTGTGCACTTTTATCATTTGAATTTATAATTCATAGACAAAATTCAGTCTGCTCTATCAAGACATTTTTCTTAATAAAATCACAGCAATATCCTTTTTACATTCATAAAGTTTCCTGAATGATAAATACAATGGTCACATGCAAGAATCTTAATGAACCATAGTGTTATGACTCTGGTGTTAGTTATGAATCATATGTTAGTTATGAATCAGTTATGAATAGTGTTACGACATAGTGTTAGTTATGAATCATAGAATCACTCAAGTTGGAAAAAACCTTAAAGATCACCTTAAGTCCAATCACGACCTGTCATGGCTTTATGATTTTTGGTTATCGGTATTCCACATCATAACATCATGTAGTGCACTGGCAGTTGAAGTGTTAATGCTCCAGTTCCTGGTACCTGTCCGGAAGAGAAGAACTACGTACCCAGGGGGCTTTGTGATCAGAGAGGAGATATAACCCCTGGCAAGGTGGCAAGATAACCTGATGTGCTCTTCTTCATCAGGCTCTCCTTCCTGTTGCTCAGCTGGACTGTGCATCTCACCTCAGTGTTATGGTGAGGCCTACCCATCTTTTGGACACCCTCTCTGATTGTACTTGATTTATTAGCTTCAATTCTAATTATATTGTACTATAGTATGCTTATCTTGCATTCTGATACTTCACTTAGTAAATTAGTTTGTTTCTCCTCAGATCGTTGCCGCTGTTTTTAATTATTTTGGGGTCCCTTTTCCGGAGGCATGGATTTTGTGAAATCGCTCCATCCCACTAGTCACGGAAACGGGCTGAACCAGCCCATATAACTACCCTAGCTAACAGCTTTGGATCTAGCAATATTAACTAATTTGCATCAATGGTATGTGTTCTCAACCTGCTGCATAGAACCATGACACTCTCCACACAGATGTCACAAAGAAATGCAATTACTAATAAACAAACAAATAATAGCAACAAAATAGCTCTGGGATACCAACACCGTTTCTGCAGCCAACTAGCAAGGGAGAGGGAAGTTAAATTGTGCTATTTATTCTCAGACAATTGTTATCATGAGGTCCTCTAGGAGTAACTAAAAGACTTCTTTTTTGAATGTTTCTGTCAAGACTGAGTCAACAAAGCTAAACAGGACAGTAGAGAAATTTCAGTCCTGGAGACTAGGTACGCCTGCTGGAAAGGCGTGCTTTCAAAAAGACTACACAGCAATTATCTTATTAGTAGCATGCAACAGCACACAAAATTCCATGGGGGAAATTTTTACTGTATATATGTTCTCTGTCTGATAGAAAGCTCAAACACAGACAGCATTAATCACTTTTTAATTAACGTATGGGAAAAAACATCTATTTGTTTCAGGACAGAATATTCTGACACTTTGTATAGAAAATCCACAGCTACTCTGGAAAAAACAAACTTTCTGTAGCAGAGCACAGTTAAAGTAAAATAAAGCCTCCTTTACTCTAAAGTGATGGATGTTTTTTATTGATCCCAAGTTTACTAGGTGCACGTTAAATCTTTATATCAAAGACACATCCCTTAGACTTGGTTTAGAAAACTGGCAATGTGGAAAATACTAGCACAGGCTTTATAGACAGCTTAGTGTCTGCTTAAGATTAATAAACAAAAACCTTACAGTAGATTGTACATACTTATCTGAAATGCAACTACATGGTATAACGAGACATTATTTCAGACTGCACTTCAGCTGCCCTTACTAACTATTCCTCTTCTTCAAAGGGAAACACAGAGAAAGATTTTGAAACTTCAAACTTTCAAACATTTCACCAGCACTTTGAGGCCTCGAACGGATGCATTTTACTACTCCCTGTAAAACTCACAGCTCATTTTAACAAGATATACCAGACTTCAGCCTTTTTTATCATCCTATTCCAATTTGCATGGTAATGATAGTGCCCATTCCAAAGGCAGAGATGCTGTTTTATATCCAGTTTCCTGGTACGTCATTTGTGGCCTTCCAATGGATCCAAGAGCTTCTGATCAATTCTACTTACTTTCCAAGCATTTGTGAAGATGCAGTCATGCAAACTTCAGATCAGTGCTAAACCTGACAGCTGGCTGAGAGTTTTCAAAGAATTTTAATTGCTCTTTTGGAACTGCAACAGAACTTCTCATCTAGACCGTCTTGCCAGAATCTTTGAAGCACCAGTTTTCAGATGTGAAAGTCTGAGCCTTTTTTTTCTTCTCAGACAGTTTGTTTGTAAAACACAGCACATGCATTTACAATTTGGTTCCTCTTATTATCTGGAAACAGTTATTTTAAAACAGACAGCATACTGAATTTATCTTTTGTATTGTCCCCTATTGTGTCAGAATTACACAGCTTACGTAGCTGAATGTCAAAGACAAAACTAGAGCAGTGTGGAACAAGTATTGCTCATTGCCTGTGATTTCATAAATTTTCCCAAAATTGTCTGTCCTGACTAGAAACAGTCTAAATGACAGAAGAACTTAAGCTATGAAGAAGTAAGCAATAAAAAAAATAAAACTCTTATAGCTACTTTTCCACATTTTAGGAAGAAAATAATCTGCTTTTCTACGTTTCAAACACACATACGATTAAAGTGCTTCCAGATACTATGCCCTACACTAACAATTTTTTATTTACACTTATGTAAATATATAAATTTATATAGATACTCAAATCAAAAAAGGAACCCAACTCTGCATGAGTTAGGCATCCATATCATTTTTTAATAAAGACTTTATGAACCAAGGTTGTTCAAGTCAAAAGGAAACTGGAAAAGCTATGTAAACTGCTCAAAAGCAAAACTAATTTCCCAATGGTATATTTTGTTATGTATCATTGTACTTTTTCAATTTCCTGTATAGGGAGATTTTAGTTGAACTACAAATTATTGGACTCAGTAGGAGATAATCAGATTTCAGTTTGTCTTAAGCTGGAAGTCAGAGTAAGTGATTATCTTCTAGCTATGAACTGTAATTAAATGTAGTCAAGAAATCTAAGTCAAACAGAGATCTTTGAGGTTTTTATGTTTAAGTAAGTAAAAAAGTCAAGGTGTTCTTGTTAGTGGATACCACAAACATATTTCATTCTGAGATTTTCCTGGCACTTCTGTTTTGTCATTTGTACTCTTCCTCTACTTCCAATCAAGATACACAGAGAAATAAAATACATGGTAAAGACATACAGGAAGTTTTGTTTCACTGTTTCTGGTAGTAGGCTTTTTTCAATTTATTTATTTTTCCTACCAGCTTTAATTCCCATGTAAATGAACTTTTCAATTATGATACGATAAATCTATCACTGGTGTAATTACTCTTTATCCAGTATTACAGCTGTGAGTGGGTGGGTGACAGTTACAGCTTGTGTTTTCTTTGAAGATATTTCAGCATGACTGTAGGGGAAATCTGAGAAGGTATGTTAATATTTTTTACTTTCCTTCAGAGTAGGAAGATTTTATGTGCATCATGGCCTACCGCCCAATATCTCAGTTGGAGAAGCAAAGACTGCATAGATTGCACATTCATTACATTCAAATGCAGTAGACATCCTGACATTTAGCTTCCATGCCAAACAAACAAAAAAAAAGTAGAAATACTTATCCGAAAAACTCACAGCTTTAAATTAGGGCATTAGATCTGTTCCCCAGATTCATACAACTTTCAGTAATAAAAAATACTTTGCATTCACAGAAAACACTCTATTTTGTAATATACTGAAAAATACTTTTTCCAAGACTTTTCTTCAGATTTTTACCCCAAACCAGGTCCAGCTGTCATAATCTGGTGAAGGAATAAAAAACACTTTAAAAGTGAAGCCCACACAGTACTGCCTTTAAGGGCTTACCTCTGTTCTCCTTCAAGCTATCTGAAATACCCTGGTTTAACTCACAAGTTACTTCTGAGGTATGTGCAAAACCCAAGTTTTGATTGGAGACACCTCAGATTGCTAAGAAGTATTATTCTTGAAAATCACATATTTCTTCACTTTCATTCACACTGAATAAATCATAGTGTGTGAAGTAAAATACACATGGCTTTTTAATTTTGATGGAGACAGACATCTGTCTATTCTATTGAGAAGTAAGGGGGTTATTCCCAAAGCACAGATTATGCCTTATCAATTTCTTGACTTTTTACCTTTTTCTTCACATTGGAGGTTGACAGAACCTAGACAAAAGAGCTTCACTGAACCATGGTTTGGAAGAACAGAACCTTATGGGACTGTTAACTGTTTCTCAGCATCAACCAGAGCAGTTTGACTGCTGCATTACTGACTTTATTGTTTCAGAATATGTAAACAATATTTTAAATAGGTAGTCTGGCAGGATTCTGGGCAGGATTTTCATGCTTTATTGTGAAATGTAAAGAGACAAGACACTTTCAGATGATGTGTAAGTATCAGCACCTCCTCCACCAGGAAATACTGGAAAGCTGGAAATACAAATTCATTAATCTTTTTATGAGAGTTCAGATCAATCATATTCCTTTTTTCTTTTTTCTTCTTTTTTTTTTGTCTTCCAGTAGGACAAAATCTTTTTTTTTTCACTGGGACTCTGAAGCAATTAAAAAAATTCTGCTTTCTATTCTTCTGCACAAAAGCTTTGACCAGGGGAGTCTCAAAGCCTGAGACTTCAGTTTGTTACCATTCCACTTCTCACATATTTCCAAAGTAAAAGACTATCTGTAGCTCTCAATTGTACTACTAGAGAAAAAACAGTTAGAAGAACCTCATATTTGTAGAACAGGAAACGAGAAGACAGCAGGGCAATACTTTCTCTAATTAACAATATTTTGTAAAACCAAAGTGAATTTGTTAAGGATGGGATGGGACTGTGCTTACAGAAGCAGAACAGGATATACCTTTTAGCTAGTGCCTCCTGTAAAATAATTCATGAGTACATACTAAATCTTTCAAAATTTCAAGACATTTTAAAAATAATTCTGCTGAGTAATTTTAGCCCAGTATCCAAACTCTTCAAATTCAATAACTGAATGTGGGATTTCCTTACTTTTTATTACAGAAACACACTGTCCCAGTAAAACAGCAGGTTCAGTGAAAAGGAAAAGTACAAAGCTCAAAAATGACATATGTCTTCATGAAGAATTTCCACCACTGGAGTGCACTTCAAGACAAGAACTCAGGACCATAATTAGACAAGTATCATGACAACATTCAAGAAGAAAGAAACTCCACCTAGAAATGTTTAGGATACCTTACACTTCAAGAGAAGACAGTGTGATTGAATAAAATATCATTATTTTAAAAAGGAAAATTATTTTGTAGAAACATTTTAAAGATTCAGACTTGAGGCTCAGTAAGAATAGTGTCTTTGGAAAGGCAAAACCTTGTAGTCAAGAAAAATGTCCACAATTTTTATTTATCAGAATATATTTTATTGCCAACGAGTACAAAATTGATGCTGTCATCCCCTGAAGTCTCACTTTAAAGATAAAGCTTCTCCTTCACCACTTTTAAAGACTTGTAAATATAGTAATTAGTAATGAAGAAAAAAAAAGCAACAAAAAGAAAAATTGCAACAATAAATTAAAAGAAAGAAAAGGCAAGGAGGAGAGAGGCAGACAACTTTTTGAGGAGGAAATGTGTTAGAAGAAACAAAATAGTTCTGAAGTGGAATCAAAATATAATAGTATATTTTTCTTCCAAGAGAAGTTTGGATTTTTTGCATGTGAAATAAAATAGCAGCAAAGAAAAAGGATAAATACAAGTGCATGAATGTCCCACTGGAACTCGCTTTTATTAACCAAAACAGTAGTACTCATCTGAATCAATTTTGGGATGCTTATGTGAGTCTTCCATAATAGAGGAATCACTGAACTGGTCTACATCAGGAGGTGTTTGGTGACCAGGAACATCATCAACTAAAGTGTCCAAGTAGCTTCCCACTGATATTCCATCCAGACCATCACTACAGTCCTGTAAACTGCTACAGCTGCCATGGAAGGATGTGTCCTGACTTTCCAATAAGCTGCACAGGCTGCCACTCAAACTGCTCCCTCTGCTGGCAATGCCTTTCTCTTCAATCATCCACTTGATTGATTCAATACTTTCATTGATGATGAGTAGTTGTCGCATAAGTTTCACATCAGTGGCACGGAGATTAATCTACAAAGCAAAAGTAATAAAAAAGATTACTGATTTTCTCTAAAATCGAACTCCAAACAACAAGCTGGAGGCAATAGATGGATTAAAATCTCACATTTGACATCTATTTAAATACTCAGTTTAAAAAAAAAAAAAAAAAAAAAAAAAGTATTTCTACACTTTCATAGAATCATAAAATCTCCAAAACTGGAAGAAACTCACAAAGATGAGTTCAACTTGTTGCTCCACATAGGATCATGTAAAAATCAATTTTTCTGAGAGAGTTGTCTGCAAGTTTCTTGAACTCTGAAAAATTTGGTGCCATGACCATTGCCCTGGGGAACCTATTCCAGTGTCCCACCACCTAATACTCAATCTGACTCTCCCTTTCAGTGAAGTTCAAGAGGGAATCTGATCAGACTATGTAAACAGTCCATTAATAGGAATGGTAATCAACAAGACTTGTACACATGCTACTATAATATTATTATTGGATGAAAAATATTTACTATGACAATTTCTGGGGATAACTTCTATTATTCAGAAAAGTGTAACATAAATCTGTGTCCATTTAAAACTACTTTCAGCAACTGAGCAGATATAAGTAGCTAGGCATTTACCTCAGGTCCTTCTTGTTAAGCCTACTAGGGTAATCTAAAATTTTCAGATGTGAGTTATTTGGAAAAAGGTTTATGAATCCTTAACATTTATTCCTGCTGCACCATTGCTCATGTTGCAAGCTGCAGAACAAATTCCTGAGAGTAGAAACAGATGCGCTTGTTAAAACTGTAAAATTCAAATTATTTAATCTCATATTTGATGAAAGTTATTAGTCCACAAAGTCTGCAAGCGTGGCAATTTGTGCAAAATAACTAATTAAAATACACACTGAGTCCTACTTCACAGCTTAATTGTCGTGGTTGATGCATACAAATAGAAGTGTAATAGGTAAAGGATTAATGGTAATTCCTAATGCCTATATCATGTTAATGGTAAACGCATATTACAGTGCTGCATTTCTCAGATATAATAAATAAACAACCTTTATGCTTCTCTTATTAGACAAATTTAACAAACCACTTTTACTGAAATTTCCACAATGAGATGACACACAAAATTGAGGCCTTAGTGTTTAATTAATAATTGATCTCTTCTTTGTTATCTGAAATAACCAGTGTTTGCAAAAGGTTTCTCTGGAATCTCCTATTCATCTCATGAAACAAGTGATAACACTGAAAAGGTAATCTAATAAACTGAAGATAATTCAGGTTTTGCCCATGTGGTCAAGTGTGGAAAGCCACAGGGTACTGCCATTCCTGGTGTGATCTGTGGAACAACTGCCCAGTCATACAAGGGAGTCTCAGCTAAATCCTCATAAGAAAACAGTGTTAGTCTGCAACCTTGCCAGTGCTGCTGCCCTTTGCAATAGCAGCTCAGAACTACTACTAAATGTCTGATGTATCAATAGAACCAAATTCTCAGTGAGATCTGGGCCTAGATAAACTTTTGCCACAGTGTCAACATAGGGCATACTTGTTTAAAACCACTGGAAAAAGACTTGATGAATACATGGGACATCATGTCCAGCATGTAATTTGTGTCATATTTCATCATGTTCTTTAATTGTACTGATAAAGCACACTACATGCTTGACACATCAACAATTTAAGACATGCACTGGGTATACTTCTCTACATAAATCTGTGCCACAATCTCTAACACATTAACATGCACTAAATACTTCTCTTACATAGATCAATAACATCTTAGCTTTCCAACAACTCAAAAGACAAAACAGTATGTTGAAAATTTCATCAATAGTACGATCTCCTATGCCAGACAATAGGCACTTTACGATATTCTCCAATTATTACATAGAAGTCAAGCATTTGTATTGTTCGTACACAATTGACTGGAATCGAATCAGAAATTCGATTTCTTCTCAGGAAGAAATGGCACTGTCATTTTTCTGCCAAGAGTAAAATTTGGATGTGTTTTTTTACATACTCAAATGCCAGCTCTTCTCAATATCCCAAATTACACTGACACGATATGGTTTTCAAAAAAATATTAATGCATTTTTACTCCGTTAGACACAACAGAAGATTGCACAGGCTCTGGTTGGGATGCTTCAGAGTGCAGATACTGTATTTTAGCTCAGTGAACAAAACACAGAGTACCAATGTTTTAGCTATTGCTGAACAGTCCTTTTGCAGTGTCAAGACCTGCTTTATTTCTCACTGTCAAACAGGCTGGAGATGGAAAAGAGGTTTGGAGGGGACAGTTGGAACACTAACCAGAAATAACCAAAGGGATATTCCAGGCCATATGGCTGCGCTCAGCAATAGAAGACTGGTTTGGTTTTCCCAATAGCTACTGCTTGAAAACTCTGTGCATCCATTTGCTAGCAGGAGATAATGAGTGATTACCTTCAAGCTTTGCTAGTACCAGACTGTCTGTATAATTTTCAGATGTGTTCCTGGTCGTCTCATCCAGTCCCTAAAAAGACTTCTGTAGTAGCCTCACTCCAGTACCACAGAATTTAACATGCAAAATAGCTTTATCACTTACTGTTTTAACAATAATGTTCATCTATCACTGTTTCAGATGTGAGGTTTTGAAAAGAGATTGACCATTTTGTATCTCTCATTTTTAAGTCAGTTCTTCTACTCCTACCCATAAATCACTATAAATCATTTGTTCAGCAACAACGCTGTTGTGACAGCAGCAAATTACCCAGCTTCCCAATTGCAACTGTAGACTTCAGTAATTTTGTTGTATATAAGCATGTATGGAGACCACAATTTCCCAAAAGGATGATTAAAATGAAATTTAATGGAGCTAACAGTAATACATCACCAGTGAAACAACTACTTTTAGGTACGATGGACATCTCATAAGTTTCAGATTCAGTTGGCTTGATTCCTTCCTCCAAACTGACACTTAGTCCCAAGTCTCCTATACCAAGAGTGTACTTTTCCTAAAGCAAACACTAAAAAAAAGTCTGCAAGTGTCATCTTTCTTTAACAATGTTTTTCTCATCTATGACTTTTATTGCCTTCTGCTTTAGCCCAGGAATAATTACATAAGTTGGTGCCCAAATACACAGCTGCAACTTACTTGTCTGTTAGAGTTAACGAGTATGTTCCAAAAGGGGTCAATCAGAGGGTCTAAAAACAACACAATCTCATTACATTTGACAGCTTCATTTGTTATGCACAGTAACAGGTGCACTTCAGAAATAATCTGAATGGACTGAATCATAGTTAATATAGGTATTCCAGAATAGTTTCCACAGAGTTTAAGGTAGAGTACAGCACCACTACAGGGAAGGTGCATATCTTAGCATACAGCAATAAGGATACTTTGATAAGACAGAGAAAATCAAATTCTGGTTACAGGCTTGCATATGTATCCTGTTGGATAGTTTGGATAATTTCAATATACATATCTTAAATGTATAACATTGAATGGGTAGTCAGGGCAAGAAAAAAGACTGAAAATGAAAATGACCACAACGACCTTTTGGTTAACACGGTCTGGTAGCATAGACTGATTAGTACATAACAGATTAACATTCAGACACTATCAGACCTTCAGTGTGGAAGGGATATCTGGCCTGAACCACCTGTATATGTTTCATACAATTCTCCTCCACTGGTTGTTCTAATAAGAGACTGCTTCCTTTACACACATAGCCCTGCTTATGGTCCTCCATAATCAGAGGTGCAATACTGTCAGCACGTCACACATATGACTCCATTACACAGATAATTTATTTATATATGCATATATATATATCTACAAACACACATGTGTGTGCACATACACATCTGTGTACACTCACACAGAAACATATAACACAGACATATACAAGTATTTCCATTATTTCTATGTGTACAGTGCTTTTCAGAAAGGATGTGAGTAGGTTATCGATTTTAGTAAAAACTCATGATTAGGGCTGTTAACAAGAACTATTAACATCTCTTGGCAACTCCCCAGAAGAACACATTAGCTGTCCTAGTTTAGTCATTTTACCTTTGAATCAAAGTTGCACTTGCAACTTGGCAAAATGGATTTGTGTTTTCCAGCCATGTGTTCTGAAGGCACGGTTTCCAGTCAGCTCCACATACCATGAGTCTCCCTCACCTCCAAACCAAGAAAGCTAAAAAAATTCAACACAATGTGTCCTTTTAATCTCTCAAACCTCACTAGTTCACTTCCTTAGTTCGCTCTCTTTTAGATTCCTGGATTCATGCGCTTCTTTTTCTTCTTCTAACTACAGGAATTCTGCAGTGATACTAACAACAATTATAAATAGTGGTCTGAGGAAAAGATATTCCTAAGTTTATTTAAAAGATATTCCTTTCATTTATTTTTTTTTTTACTCAACGCCTTTATGCTGTGTGTTGCAATGAGTCCATCAATAAAGAGAAAGAAAATGAGCATGCTGATATAACCAAGTATTTCTGTCAGGACCGATCATTTAGAGCAACAGGCAATAAGTCACGGTAAGACAAGGAGTTGTAAACCTACAGTCTAATGGATTCAAGGAGTTAAGTCATCTAGCTCAGATACCAAGTTCTGCACAGGATCCTTTGTAGGACTCAAACACCAATCAAGGACTGGACAGCATGGAATTCATATTTTTGAAGCAGTATAATTTTGGACAGGTATCACACAGTAAAGTGGAACTGCATGAGAGCAGTCACTGCAGGCAGCTTGGTGGCCCAGAGCATGAGCAGACTTGTAGAAAGAATTAACACAATAGAAGGTAATTCTACCTGTTGTTAATATTGACACATCCATCTGTATTGCAATTTTTACAAACAGAATTTAAACTAAGAGAGTCTTTCCATGCTTTCCAAAGGCCTTTATGACACCACAGTTCAAGAGTATTAGTGTTATTGCTACCTGACTTTCTGAGGGTATGCCACGGACAGCTTTCTGCTTTCCTATTCACTTTCCTGTGTCATTCAGGATAGTTTTAGTTACCCACCTATGCCTATAACTCCTTTCTTTCTTTACATCAGTTTTTCATGGAATAATGAATTCCATGAATTTATCTGAGATATAAAATATATAAAAATATATTTGTCAATGTCTAAACAATAATTTATTTTTAATCTTGAGAAGTCAGCTTCCTCATAAGAACCAAGCTTATTTTGGTCAGACTGCGTGAGACAAAGTAAGACAACCAAATTTAGTAAGCAAATACAAAAAGTTATAAAATTCGTAAGTAAAACATCAACCAATTCTGTGTGAGAATTTGCATAACAAACTAGAAAGACACTTAGCAATTTATTTGAACTCCAATACTCAGAATGTGCGAATCAATTAAGTTACTTAATTAGAATCACTGAGCTCGCACACTCACAACAGGGTTAAATGTGGTCACAAACACACAGCCTTTGCTCACTAAGCAATAACTATAAAATGCAGCACATATGACATGAAGGTTAGCAGGCTCAGAACGATACTAAAATAGCTTCTCAACAACAGTGAGAGAGTGAGATGCCTCTTCTTCCATTTAACAGATCTAAAATAAAACCACCTTTTACAAACAAGGGTAAAATTCCTGATTCTTAAATATACAGAGTAATTAATAGGCTGTGCACAAGTTCCAACCCACTTTAATTAGCACATAGTCATGTGCAAGATTTTAAATCTGCCAGTTTCAAAACTGCCTAACTTATTCAGGATGTTTGCATGAGGTTCTTTACATAATTAAACCACTTTGGGCAATGGTGTCTAGTTTGACTTCTGAATTTGAACACAGTCTTCAGCATTACTTGTTAACAAGCTAGAGAGTTTTTACATCCTAGAGTGCAAGCAAGCACACAAGTTAATCATCCCCAGCCAGAAGGAATCATCTACTCACAGGTAAAACTGTAACTGCTTGTCAGAATGTTCCACATCTACTCCATCACAAAGTGAACCAGTATTCATTAATTCAAGCACTGCAGTGGTTCCATCTAGTCCAACCAACCAGCCTGATACTGTGTGAGCTCTCTCATTTGATAAGTTTCTTAAGAAGCATATAAAAATGAGGCAGAAACAAAGTTCAGCCTCAGCCTCAGAGATAAGATAGTCAGTAGGTTGAGGAAAATGCTTGAGTTCTCATCCATGCCATGTGTATCAGACTGTAATTTACCTCACACTGATCTGTGTAAAACACATCCCTTCTTTAAATTTCAGTCAATAGTTACATATATATGAGGGCTGCTCTGAAAGTAATGCCTCCTATTTTATTCTTCCGGCCCATGACATCAGAGCCAGATGTTGGTGATATGACAGTACGGGTTGAACAAATATTCCATTACATTTTGTTGCAGTGTGATGGCAGCAGAGGGGCAGTCTAAAAAAAATGGAAGTATGGATGAAGCAAAGGTATGGAATTAAACTTCCGTGTGGAACACATGGCACCCACTGACATTTATTGGCACTTACTGAATGCTTATGGAGACCAAACAGTGTGCAGAGAGCTGCTAGGTGGGGCATTTCAGCAGTAGTGACAGCAAAATGAAATACAAACCATGTTCTGATGGCCATGCAGATTTTCACAAGCACAGCATGCAGGCTCTTGTTCATACTGGTGAAAAAGCATAAATAATGGTGGTGACTATGTTGATGAATATTGTTTTGTAGCTGAGAATTTCCTTCAAGGAGTGTTATTGTAGTCTTTGCATATGTTGTACTTTCCATGAAAATAAATAGGAGGCATTACTTTCAGAGTGACTTAAATAAAAAGAAGACAGCTTTCTTCCTTTCTATTGTCTTCCAGCACAGATTTGAGTCACAAGGCACTACTGAATGTTTTTTTTACTTCTTTCTTGTGTTTTTCATGGTTGTGGTAATCTCCAAGCAATACAAGGCACATACAAAGGCTACCTAAACAAATTTCACTTTATCAGAACTGTCTTTGATTTGAAGTTGCAGTTTACTGATCAAGTTCATTTCCGCAAGCAGAGCAAATTACACTGACCTTTCTCAGCCGCATTTTTGTAATGAGTCACTATAAAAACATTCTTACAGAATGTTACAGAAGCATTCTTGACAGCTTACTTTTTCCATTCTTTTGCAAAAAACAATTATTTATTTTTGTGTTACTTGTAAAGAATCCAAAAATTAAAATTCACAGTATATTTTTAGGCAGCATTCACTTCAGCCACTGAAATCCCAGCTGTTAGAAAAAAAGCAGCTATTAAGTTTTCAGTATGTGCTCTTGATCTTGTTAGCTTAAAAAGAAGTTCCAGCCTAGTCATCATCTCTTTTCAACCTGCTGCAGTTCCAAAGCAATCCTGAACCAAGTGTTTACAATACACATTACTGCAAGTCTTTGTATAAAATTTGGTAGTAACATAACCTAGCTTGGCAAATAAGGTTTCTAAACTTGGAGGCAGGAAGAGAGGCCATGTTATCTGACATCACCTAGAGAACATTCTCCTTATACAAACAGAATTCTGTACTTCAAGTCAGAGGAAGAAAAAACACCTGAAACCAAAATCTCATTACCTAAAACAAGGAAGTGATTAGATCATACCTGAGCCACCACCAAAATAATCAGAAGGCAGAGCACTCAGTAAGTACTGAGAGTAATTCAACAAACTAGTTTCAAAGGCATGTCTTGCAAGTATATGAATAAAACAATATGCTATTACGGTTATCTTTTGATACAGTAAACTACAGTACTGGTTATTTACATTTCTCCTACAAAGTCCTACGTTCATATGTGAGTTTTTTACATACTTATTGATCCCTTCAGACATGCAGGAAAACATAAGCGATCAAGTTGTGCAATTGTTTCATTACATTACCTGTCTAATAAAAAATTGGAACTTAAGGTCTTTTTCCTCCTTTCTGGAATCTACATCACACTTGCTTCTGACTGTGGACAACCTATCATTTGCATTAACATACAGTAAAATCCTCACGATTTGGAGGCCTTTTTATCTTATTGTGAAAAAGAAGAACCTAAGCATAAAATCTAAGTAGATATAGTGACTGTTATCAGAGAGAAATATATTCCATAGAGCTAATAGCAAATAACAGAAGAATAATAAAAAGAAAAAGGTAATTGGTTAAGTCTGTACTCCCTGCCTCAATAAAATAAAGGCTAGAACAGAACTTTAGATACTGAAACACTGAGAGAAAAATGAAGTCTCAGGAGGACGAATGAATACAAAACTTCCTGCAGATTATTTTAAAGCTTAGCTGAATTTACATGAAAGGAAGCAGTGAGGAACTGTAACAGTTTGAGTAAAAAGTTTCTAATACAGCATGAAATTTTCACTGAATATTTCTAACTATCCCATACTGTAGTCATAGAAGAGACATCTGACCTTGGAAATGTATCTATTATGACAGAGGTGAAAGTGTCCCAGAAAATGTCATGGTATGGACCTACATATGTTGACAGACAAGATAATGGCACTATAAACATGCGGGTCAATAAGCAGCAGTAGCAAATGGTGTTGAAAAGTGTTACAGTAGATAGATGGAGAATCACAACACAGGACTGTACGTTTTCTCTCCACCAGTATGAGATACCACTGGAGTGCAATAGCATATTGAAACAGATTTTTTTTCACCATCTTTCAATGTTTGCCTTACGCTCGTCGTCATGATCAAAACAAGCTCCTAAAAATACCTGTTCTTTCTGAATTAGGCTAGGTTGCTCAGGACTTTGGCCCTATATTCACTCCTTTAAATTATTAATTTTAATATAGCACTGCATAAAAATGCAGAAAAAATGCAGAAGTAAAAAAAGAGATAGAAGACCATGGGTTTTTCTTAATGTATATACAAAACTTGAAAATGATGCTGGAACATAGACAACAGTAATCCTCTACTTGTTACTCTTTATTAAAAAAACAAAACCCAAACCAAATCAGAGGACTAAACAAAACCACTTCCACCAATACTTCTTTTATTCAAGTCAGAACTGAGATATAATAGTTTTACTGCTGGGAATAAATCAAAACTTTCTTGAAATTCAAGCCTACTTTTGCAATATTACCAGAGAGATACAAGGTTAAAAAAAAATAATCAAATATTTGACTGAGTCTCCCCAGGGTCCAAAGTTGTATTCTGTTTGTAAAAATTCTGTGGCCTTGGAGATGGGAGAGTTTTATTAAAGCATATTTTTAATCAAATAGCCAAATCTTTACTAGCAGCAAAACTTCTGTCTCACTTACTGAACGTTTATCTGACTAAGAATAAAAATCTTCAAGATAGGTTTCAAGATAGCCTTGTAATTGTCAGCGATCACGTGTCATCTTAGAACTGCTTTAACAAAGAAGTGAAATGCTGATCTGTTTATCTGCAGAAGTGTTACAAATGTTTATGAGCTAAATCTTTTTAAAAGTATGTAACAAAAATTACTGTACGTCTTATCAAATGAGTCTCTTATCCTTCCCCGCCTTTCTTTACTTAAGTTTAATCTGTGGACTATTAGCAATTCAGTGTCTTTCAGATCCAGCCTTATTTTTGCTTTTAAAAGAAAAACTTCAGCCATCACTGCAATCAATATCCTGCAAAATTACTGTTTATTACTATAGATACATTAACTTTATGCTCATCAGAAAGTACTAGCAAATTTGAGATCTCTGAGATGAAATGAAGCAAAATTGCATATTCTGAGACCTTCAACCAAAAATATGCTTCCAAACTTCCAGATGTTTATAGTTAAGTCCTTCTATCTCTTTCTTACTCATGAAGAAAGGGTTGAACAACTAGCAACCAATCTGTAACTGGGATCTCAAGGTTAAAAAACTAAAAGCAAACAGGAAATTAGCACCATTTCAGCAAGCTGAATTATTCAACTTAGCCAACACATCAGCCAAGTAGGTTGCTGCAGTTTTTAAGTCTTTTTTTAAATCCTTTTCATAGGTATGCTTCTACATAATACACCGAAATAATGTGCTCGGCAGGTTGCAAGGCATACATCAATACAGGCAGTGGCTGACCTTCTGGAGAGGAGATCTGCAGAGAAGGACCTAGGTGTTCTGGTGGGCAACAGGCTGGCCATGAAGGCCAATGATATCCTGGGCTACATTGAAAACAGTGTGTCCAGCAGTCTGAGGGAGGTGATCCTTCCCCTCTGCTCTGCCCTGGTGAGGCCACATCTGGAGAAGTGTCTAAGTCAGGGCTCCTCTATTGGAGAAAGATGGAGATCTTCTAGAGAAGTGGAGAGATCTGGGACTGTCCAGACTGGTGAAAACTGAGAGTGGATCTTATTAACATTTATAAAATATCTGAAGGTCACGTGTAAAGAAGATAGGGCCAGGCTCTTATCCAGCAACAGGAAAAGAGGTAATGAGAACAAACTGAAACACAAGAAGTTCCATACAAACATCTGGAACAAGTTCTTTACTTTGAAAGTGACAGAGCACTGGAACAGGCTGTCCAGAGGCTGTGGAGTCTCCTGCTTTGGAGATACTCAAAATCTACCTGGACACTTTTGCACGCAAACTGGACTAGATGGATAGATTTCTTTTAATGTCCTTTGGTCACTGAAGTTCAACAGAACAAAAATTAAAATAAACTTAGGAGAGAAATGACCAAGCAAAAGAAATAAAGTTTAAACACTGAGTTGGTGCTGGGGTTGCTTTATTTTTCCTCTGAAATGGTATGACTGCTCTGCAATTGTGAATGTACAACTATAAGAGCTGATGGTCACCGTGAATTAACCCATCTGAGAAAACAGCAACTGTCTCCACTGTTTCAGCCACAGGCAGTTAATGCCACAAACTACCAAAGCAGTAAGTAAATTCTATTGGTATTTGGTGTGGAAGAAAATAACTGCTGTTCTGGTATGCTAGTAATGCTGCTCTTCTCTTGCACAGAGACTTTATTCTCTACTTCTGAAGGATTTACGATTTTCTTTTACAAACCCTGCAATTCTAGGAACCTGCCACAGGCTACCACTACAGTCCAAAGTATTTCAGTGTATTGCAAGAATCAGGCCTACTGACAGTTACAGGGGTTGAAATGGCACTGTGAAGGCCAAATGCACTTGTAATCATAGATAAAGTAAGTCCTCTAAAACTTACTACTCTGGCTTCACGTTCACTCCTCTCTTAACCAAGCACTTTTGACAAATCTAGAACTATAGCCTGAAGTCTCTTGAGTCTACAATGACTCCTGGTATAAATTCTCAAATTCTGCATGTTTATGCACAGACTAATCCGAATTTATTTTAATTAAAGACCTTGCTTCCACAGAAAGGATACTTGTGTACAAAGTTACATAAAAGCATTATGTTGTCATAGTTGCATTTCCATGTTTGCTTTGTTCTAAATACATATTGTTTGGCTTTGACCAACAGAAACAACAGAATGAGTTAGCATCCTAACACAGAACACAAATTTGGGCTTGCAGTAAGACCAGAAGAGCCACTGAAAGGCACCTTTCATCTTGCTTGTTTTCTGAAGAGGTAGCAAACTGATGTAGATCCGACTTCTGCTTGTATGTTCATATGCTTCATAGTTCTCTCTCCTTGTTACTAGGTCTCTTTTTCCCTGTCATTTTTAATTACTGGAAGAGTCAAGGTCAGAATCTGAATCTTTATAAACTAAAACATTTTTTTCAGCAAATACTTCCTATTTTTAGAGCTGTGTACTCTAATAGTGTTTGCTATGCCTTATAAGCACACATCTTAGTCACAAAAAGGAGTTCAATAATTTCAAACAGAACATTTCTTTAAACTAGTAGAGATTCTGCAGAAGAACCCAAAAATGAACCAGAAAAATGCAAAGCAGCTGAGCTGTTCTTTTTTTTTTTTTCTTTTTCTTTTGCCCTTGAGCCTAAACATAGGAGCTTGGGTTGAGCTCAGTGCTCAATCCATTTGTTAGATCTTAAGTCTTGGATGTGCACCTCTTTCAACAGCAATAGGGTAGCAGGCCAAAGAGGCAGTGCAACAAAATGATTCTCCTTTTGGGAGGACTTTAGTCATGAATGCAATTGGTATCTAACTACAGTGAATGAATTTACAAATTAAGCCAGTAAAGTGTTTATTAAATCTGAAACTCACAGTATTTAAACAGCAATTCAGCACTGCCTCAGAGGCATTAAATGTTTTCACTTCACCTATATTGCACCCAGCAGACCCATAGAGTACTGCGGGTAGTTTGTTTTACAGCACAGTAAATGAAGCACTCAAATAACTTACCCGGGCAGCTTAATGTGTCTGTGCTTCCTATTACCTAACAAATTTGCCATATCATTTCTTTGATAAATATTAAAAATTGCCTGGTTGATAGGAAGGGAGAAGAATTAGACTGGCAAATACAGAGTTGAATAGCTGTGTCTTGACTTCTCCATACTTATGGAATGACTGGATAGTCATGAAAAAGAGAGTAGCTAACAGTAACAGTTGGCATATGTACAACATTTAAACTCTCCAGTGTTCTTTCCTCTACTCCTCTTATGGAAGGAGAAAAACGTCCTTTGGAGCAGAGTCAAGGAGGAAATGCTCAGCTGGATTTTATTTCACACATCATCCTCTGCTGGAAGACAAAGGCACTCATTGCTGGAACAGTGTGTAGGGCACTTCTGAAACAACTGACCATCCATGTCTGCCTCTAGATTTGATAAAACCTTGAGGTGAGTTGCTCGTATCACTCAAAGCTCTATAAATGAGGCCTACAAGAATTCCTTCCAGCAGGCTATAATGAACTCTTCACAATAAAGAATCCTGTGGAGCTTGCAAACTATTGAGGTACTTAACTGAATAGCTTTTCAGAACTGGAAGACTGGATCACAGGATGTGCTTAATGGATACATTGCTCACTTTGGACATAACCCAGTTCTCACTAGAGACAAATATGGACATGGAAAGAAAACCGCTGATGCCTAAGCTGCACACAGCTAAATGACAAAGAGAAAATGTTTAAAAACTATGAAAAAGAGGATTACTTCAACAAATAAAAGTACTATTTTTCTCAAAAACACATCCTCCAGTAATAGTTACCTTATGACAAAGAATCCAGACATTGAAGGTACAATCAATAGAGATGCATTAATTTGACAGAAATTGCTATGCAGTTGTGAATTCAACAACTACTGAATAACTAAGTATTCTAGTCAGACACCTATGGACTTGAAGAACAAACAGCAATGCAATTAAATTACAGTGTATCCATATCAACAGAAACACAAAAAAACTCTCTGACATCATAGGTTCTATTGATACAGCTACAACATGTTCTAGACACAGAATAAGAATGTAGCTCACACTAGAGATGGCAGGGCCTTTTATATGTACACATAGCTCTAGTACACTGCAAAATCAAACCCCAAACCTACCTACACTCAGAGCAAGACTTACTACTTCATAAATAGCATTACTGTGGTGAGCGAGGTAGAAATGTCTTTCCAGCTAGATCTGGTATGTACTCATTCAGCTAATAGGGCACCAGTCATATCCTTAACTGCAAAGAATAGCTGTGCAAGAATGTTTTATTTTCTACATTAAAAAAACATAACTGTTTTAATTATTAATCTCCTCAACGGTTCTTACTGTACTCAGTATTTCAGAACAAATATTTCTGCTTCATCCTCAAGTTCTGCAGGTGTCACTCCCACCTAGTTCTCTTCAGTCCTTCTCCAGACCTTGAATAACTTAGTCTCTCTGCCACAGAAAAGTTAATGTTTATTAAGTGTCTGAAAAGGTCAACATTCACAGGTTTAAAACTCTTAGTATTAGGTTTCCCTTTTGTCATTAACTGAAGTTATCCAATGGCAATGATGGTACTTCTGAACAGTGCTTGAAAACAAGGACACAGCACTGCAGAATTAACAACTTAATCTACCAAAGTACACCCAGAGTACACTCCAGACTTTTCTCATGAGAAAGCCAGACACATGAAATGTCTTACAGAAGTTATTTTTCCTAATGCACCCAGTAAATTTACTGACCCGAACTGGGTTATCCTGTTCTTTATAATTGCTTTGTTGATAGATGCCCTCACACTACAGTCCAAATTCAAGTTTGTCCTGCTTCCTTCTTTAGTTATTTTATTATATATATACATGTATTTTTAACAACTATAATTAACAGTTCTTCAGCACTGAAGATGTATACTTAACAGTTTTCTGATACATCTGCATATAGCCATTTTTTGTTGTAGTTATTTTGGAGCAAGGCTCAAGCTATTTGCAGTCATCAGAACTTACAGACTCATGAATTTTCAATACATCTCCAGTACAGAAGGTTTGCATTCATAAAAAATATGCTAAGTTTCAAGCACTGCCTGTTACCTATGTTTCAGTTAGAATTTACAAATTCCTATATATAAAATTACAGGCTTTGTAGAATGAAGACTCTCTGATCTGAGGTGACCTTAGTATTGCTATGCATAGAGATTTTACAGCCTTCAAAGAGTCCAGGTGCCCCAGCTGCACTGGCCCCAGTCCCACATTAGTAAGGATAACGGCAATTTGAAGCCAAAATTCAACAGAAGAAACAATCAACATGGGGCAAGTAATCCAGAACTAGAAAATCCATCACTGATTAGCAGTCTCATAACAGTGAGAACTGTAAAGGAAAGGCTACAAGTCTGCGTTTGTACCTAAATATTCTTCTTTTTTTTTATTACAAGATCTCCTACAAATTTTTATGTTCAGATGACTTTATCTTTGCAATTAGTAATCTGGAAACCAACAGCTGGTTCTATGTAAGATACCATAACTATTATGGTTATAAATGCAGGTAAAAATCTAAGAGAGAAATCGCATTTAATCACATCAAATTAGAATTACTTTTCAGCAGATCTGATATTCTCTCTTTATACTCCTGTATGTTCACCATCATTTGCTCCAGATTCTAGAATCCAGTCTCTTTTTTAGGACGTGGACAAGAATGAAACCCTTAGGAAATAAACATATCAAATGCTGAAAGTTTACTGTGCTTCAAGCTTGAAAGCAAAGACAGACAAAGAATCTTGCAATTCTTAAAAAAAGTGAAAATGCATTTTTTTTTTTTTTTTAAACAAGTTACTGTTAGGGATTTCTTTTTAAAATAAAAATTAAAAGTGCATTTATAGGCTGGTCATCTCTGGTCAATGTAGGTATTGTCCAGTTTACACAGGAAAGATTATTTTTAACTATTGTTAGTCACAAGTATCCGCACAAAAGTCAGTTCTGCTGATTTCAACAGCAAGTTTGCCATTTGCAAAAGATGCTGTAAGTCGCTTAAACTCTAGAGCTCTGTGCATATGCCATCTGGCTTTCAGCAAAACCCCACATCTTTTCATTATGAAATGTCACTAATCAGATTTTAAAAAACAACTTCAAAGACAAAATTCTTCCTCCATCTTTGAAACAAAGTAATCAGGAAAGAAACACCATGAAATGATAATGTACATTATTTCAAATCAGGGCTGACAAAAAATGTCGTTTGTAATCTGACTGTCTAACTGGATCTTCAAGCGCAGTGAAGTACCCATAACGCTACTGTGACAGTCTCTTTGCAAATTCACACTGATACTGCTAGCTCAGTTATCTGCAAAGTTTCACTGACTCCTGAACAAGCAGTAATTAATAAGGTAAGCACGCATGTATTTCCTGGGGACTTAAACCCTTCAGCAGCTGGTATGGCTGAGTAAGAATGACCGGAAGTACAGACTGAGTGCAACATGGATGCTTTCCAGAATTCAAGTCCTTTTATCAGGGACTGCATTAGATTTGCTAATAGCAGTAAGTATGAATTCAGAAGTTAAATAAACTTGCTCACCTTTTACTTCTGAAGACGGTCTTTAAAGACAAAAAAAATTGGCAACGTTCCGGCAGAAATTATTTTCTTGATAGATTTGGTAATTTTCCCAAAGTATCAATCTGTCAACCTATAAATCTCTTTCAACCACAACACCCTGCCCACTGTAATGCTGCCTAAAATTACTAAGTCCTCCACCACACATTGCAAATCTGAACTTGTTAGCAAGATCAAAAACTATCACCATTTTCAGTGAAATTCCATTGGACCCATAGAAATAAGTTAATTTCTACTTCTTTTTTTTTTTTTTTTTTTTTTTTCTTACTCCTAAAAGGAGCCTCACTTTAGGGGTTTACTGAATAATTGCTTACTAAGCAAATCAGACTTCCTACCAAGGCCTGAAGCTTAGTCACTAGTAATTTTATAGCTAAGATTTCATCTTCAATCAAGTTTTTAAACAAAAATTTCAATTAAGCTAATAAAAATCTGATAGCATCTGATACAATACTCTGCATTGCTGACTAGACATACTAACCCAGACCTTGCCTTCAAGAAGGTCAGTTGATGTCACTGTGAGAAACAGTAAAAGTAGCAGTCTGTACCTACAGCAAGTGTTAAAGAGGCACTTCAAGTCAATAGTTTACTGTTTAGGAATATCTTTTAAAAAGTTAATAATGGCAGAGATAGCCACAGTTATGAATCTAACAAATCAAAGACAAATTGAAATTGCTCAAAACTGTAAAAGCTAGTAAAAGAAAGTTAGAGCAGATCTCCAATATACACCTTCACTTATGTGCTAAGGATATGTAAAAATGCTTTAAAAAAAAAAAAAAGAGAGAGAGAGAAAGAGACAGAGACACAGACAGGAGAAGGAGAAGGAGAAGGAGAAGGAGAAGGAGAAGGAGAAGGAGAAGGAGAAGGAGAAGGAGAAGGAGAAGGAGAAGGAGAAGGAGAAGGAGAAGGAGAAGGAGAAGGAGAAGGAGAAGGAGAAGGAGAAGGAGAAGGAGAAGGAGAAGGAGAAGGAGAAGGAGAAGGAGAAGGAGAAAAAGAGGACTGGCATTGTAATGATCATATTTGCTTTAATTCCAATGAGTACAAGTGCCATTTGTTCTGCTTCATTTTGCCAGGCCTTTGTGTTAATCAGCTTTTAAAATGGTTATTCTAGAACAGAACTATTAGAGCAAAGGGAGAGAAAACTCAGCTAATGAGAAAGCATAGACATACCTCTGTCCCAAACAGCTTTAGTACAAATCTGGCATACTCAGCTTCTTCAAAACAGGATTGTTTCAACTTTTTTATCCCTTCTCCCTGAAAACAGCTGCATTCAGAATATCCAGCTTGGCCTTCACTCATTAACAATGTTTGATTCTCAACAATGTTCACTGGAAAGAAACTCATCTAAAAGTTTATCTCTCACTTTGAAGACATAATTCACCTTTTTTTCTGGCCCCAACTATTCTTATGCAAAGTTGGTAGTGTTTGTACTCCATGTGCAGACTGACTACACTCCATTGAACATTTTTAGCTTTCAAAAATGCAACAGACTGTTGATTTGGAAAACAAAACAAAACAAAACAAAACAAAACTGAAATTAAAAAAAAAAAATCACATCACCTTTTTTCTTAAAGTTTTCTTAAGAAATTCTCCCTTTGAATAAACACACAGCTTGTGAAAGAGAAATGAGGCTTCTGAAGAAGCAGTGGCATTTAAGGCTCCAGAAAGAACCCTGCTGATTACTTACTGCTGTGTGTAGCTGCTGAAGTTATATGCATAGTTGAGCAGGAGACACCAGAAATAGGGCTGCAGATATAAGAGATGTATGTATGAGATGTATGTATTCAATACATTCTAGGTTGACCAGAAAAGAACATTTTGACCTGTGCTAGCATCTGCAACTTGCTTTTCTTGCTATGCAGTGGACTTAGGCCTCAAAGGTTTCCAGGATTATCAGTACAGCAGCACTGTAAAAACTGAAGGCCCCCTGGCTCAGCAGGTCTTTATCTCGAGAAAGTAGAAACATTTCAAAAGAGACAGTGTGGTATTCTGTGCATGATTTCATTGACTAAAAAAAAGAAAAAAATTAGGCTCCAGGGAAAAAGAACACTCAATATAGCAAAAGGATCAAGCAATCAAAATGCAAGCCTCAGTCAGCAGATGTACAGTTTTACCCCTATGCACCTATCAATCTGTCACAGATAAACATTCTACATCTAAGTTAAATAGGGATATGATTACATCACTTAATGTTCTCCTGCAGCAGGTAACACGTGAGAGGTAATCACATCAATCACATCCACCATGTAATTCATGCTCTTCCAGGCCCAAGTACATGGCAACTTGATGGCAGGCATCTCAAAATTTCCACCACCTATCTCTTCTTAAAAGAATCCAACCCAGCTGATTTAGAATGTTTATCTGAAGATGATGAATGTAGAAAGTAGTTGGAAGAACAGAAAAATTGATTTCATTGGTGACAAAAGGAAAATGTGCATGAGATGGATGAGATGAGATTTCTCATTTTAAAATGAGGAGAAGTCACACCTATTTCCATGTCTGTACAGATGAATTTACACTGGCCACTGAAAAGATACATACGTCCAGAGATTAGCCTTAAAGTCCACTCCTAAGCATCACAACCAGGTTCAGGTGTGTTTTCCTTGTTCTTTACTGTCAGGGGACAAACAATAGAGTACCTGTAGAAAACACAGGTACTTTGTGGATGCTCTGGGTAGAAATGAGATGATAAAAAATAGCTAACAATAAAATACATTCTTAGCACAATGAAAAGCTTTGGAATCATCATGCATTTAAATGCAATAAAAGATCAAATTTTACTCATGTGCTGATTATAAAATTGCTTTGTTTCTCAGATGTTGTTGAAATTTGTCAACATAGATTGGCCAACGTTAAAGATGAAGATGTCAGCACACCAGTTAATCTCAAGTTTTCCATGTGACTATACAAATAATCTTAAACATGAGTAAGAATATGAACAAATCTGAAAAACACTGGTTAGCAAATGCCTATTAAAAAAAATTGTCTAAAGCCTGAGTCAAGTAAGCAGAATAAACCGTGCATGTATATATCTGAAAAATCTGTGCTGCAGAAGCAGATACTACAGAGCAACTATGAAAAGGTAGCATGATAGATGTCTCTTGATTTTCTCAGCTTCTAATTTTTTCAGTTTTTTGCATGCTTACTACTGCAGCAGATACTACCTAGTTTTCTACCCATTCAAGGCCTCTCAGGTACTCATGAGAGCCAAAGAATAATATAGTAGGTTTTGACAAGAAATACTGAGAAGATAGATAGTACTTCTAGTTGTTTCGGAAATGATGTTCAGAAGAAAAGAAACAGATACAGAAACAGTTATTTTTACCATATATTGCTTTTAAATTGATCATGCCTTTACAAAGTCACAAGAAAAACCCAGAAGGTACCCAGGTTCAGGTTATGAACCTGAAGAAATCCTACAGATAGAGGAGAATACGTTACTAAAGAAACTAGAGGATAGCCACAAGAAAATAGTTCAATTCCAAATTCTGGATTACAGAAAACAGATGATGACACAAAAAATATTTAGAGTATCTATACCTTACCTGATAGAAAGAATAGTCATTATAAAGCTTAATGGGCATACACAGAATAAAATTCAAATGGAGAGATGTGTAACAGAATTCTTTTGATTTAAGAAATAAGGCAATAAGTAAGATTGAAACCTTGGATTTCAGGAGAGCCAACTCTGACTTCTTCAAGGACCTACTTGGAAGTATCTCATGGGTTAGAGCATTGGAAGGGGACTCAAGAGATTTGGTTGACATCCAAGCACCACTTCCTCCAAATTCAAAACTGGTGCATCTCTAAGTGAATCAAGTGAAGGTGGCAAAAGACCTGCATCAATGAGTAAAGAAGCTCATGGGAAAACTCAAATGGAAGAAGAAAGTCTACTGAATGTGATAAAAGGGTCTGGCTACATGAGAGGAATAGATGAACACTATCCGAGCATGCAGGAATACACAGTGACACAAGGAAGGCTAAGGCCTTCCCACTTGGAATTAAATCTGATGAGGGACGTTGAGGAAAACAAGAAAGACTTCTTCAAGTATGTCAGTAGCAAAAGGAAGGCTAGGGAAAATGTACGTTCACTGCTGAATGAGTTGAGTGCCCTGGTAGTGGAGGACACTGGGAAGTCAGAATTACTGAATGCCTTCTTTGATTCAGTCTTCAGTGCTAACGCTGCCCCTCAGCAATTCTAGATACTGCAGGTAGGAGAGAGAAGAATAAAAGAAGACTTGATAAGATCTCCCCATTTCTTCATAAAGAAGATGCTCCAGGCCCCTAGTAATCTCAGTAGCACTGTGCTGGAAACTCCCTAGAAGTTCCCAGAACTGAGCAGGATACTCCAAGCCTCACCAATACTCCAACGCTCATCTGACCTCACCAGGACAGAGAGGAGGGGGAGGACCATATTCCTCGATGAGAAAAGAAGATTTCCCACCAGTTGAGGAGGATCTGTCAGAGACCATCTAGGTAAACTTGCTGCACAAATCCATGGGCCTCAATGAGATGCACACAAGTGCTGAAGTGACCACTCATTATCATCTTTGAAAGGTCATGCAGAGTGGGAGAAGTGTCTGAGACCTGAAGGGAAGCCAATGTCACTACAGTCCTGAAAAAGAGCAAGAAGGAGAGGACAGGAAAGTACAGCCCTATCAGCTACGCCTCCACCTCTGGGAAGATGATGTAACAGCTTATTTTGGATGTCATCATCAAGCAAATGGAAGAGAAGAAGGTTATCGGGAGTAGCCAACATGGATTCACCAAAGGGAAATCATTGTTGATCAACCTGGTAGCCTACTATGATGCCATGACAAGCTGGATAGATGAGGAAAGAGCAGTGGATGTTGGCTACCTTGCTTTAGCAAGGCCTTTGACACTTCACCCGTAACTTCCTCATAGGAAAGTTTAAGAAGTGTGGGATAGACAAGTGAACAGTGATTGTGGATTCTGGATTGAGAACAGTGGGTTGAGAACTGGCTGACTGGAAGAGCTTGGAGGGTTGTGATTAGCGGGCATAGTCTAGTTGAAGGCTGTAGCTAGCAATTCCCCAGGAGTTAGTACTGAAACATCATCAGTGGCCTGGATGAACGGAAAGAGCACACGCTCAGCAAGTTTGCAGATGACACAAAGCTGGGAGAAGTGTCTGAGGCACCAGAAGGATGTGCTGCCTTTCAGTGAAGTCTGGATAGACTAGAAAGTTGGGCAGAGAGGAACCTTATAAGATTCAACACGGGTAAGTGCAGAGCTATGCACCTGTGGAGGAATAAGCACATGTGTCAGTACTGGTTAGGGATGACCTGCTGGAACAGAGCTCTGTGGCAAAGGACATAGGTGTTCTGGTGGACAACAGGTTGGCCGTGAGCCGGCAGTCTGCCCTTGTGGTCAAGAAAGCCAATGGTATTCTATAATGCATAAAAATGAGCGTGGCTAGCTGGTCGAGGAATATGGTCCTTCCCCTCCTCTCTGTCCTGGTGAGGTCAAACGAGCGTTGGAGCATTGGTGAGGCTTGGAGTATTCTGCTCAGTTCTGGGAACTTCTAGGGAGTTTCCAGCACAGTGCTACTGAGATTACTAGGGGCCTGGAGCATCTTCTTTATGAAGAAATGGGGAGATCTTATCAATGCTGATGAATATCTAAAAGGAAGAAGTCAAGTGGATGGGACTGTGCTCATTTCTGCAGTGTGCAGCAACAGAATAAGGGGCAATGGAAACGAACTGGAACACAGACGTTGCATACAAGCAGGAGAAAAAATTCTATACTTTGAGGATGACAGAGCACTGCATTAACTTGCCCAGAGAGGTCGGGGAGTCTCCTCAGGAGATAGTAAAAATCTACCTGGACACTTCCCTGTTTACATGCAAAAAACAGTAAGTCAGACATTAAAACAGGAGAGGTCAAGGATGCTGAGTCTAAAACATGTTCACTTCACTCTGAGAGCTGAGAGAAAAAGGTGAAAAACAGAAAATCAGCAAATTGAACATTGTGGCATGAAACTTCACATGTAACGTAGAAGAAGAGATCAACTTATAAGGAAAACACAATGAACTCAAGTCACTTGATTTTTATCCCTTAATACGCCTGTCATTACAGGTCTCAGCAGTCACGCTGAAAACTGACTGCCTTATTTGCTTCCTTTGCAGCTCAATTCCCCTAAGAGTTTTACACTATAACCTATACACACTCTAAACCCTGATGCAAGTTAAAAATTTTGATAATTGACAAGAAGGATGCTGACAGTGTTTGAACTGTGTTAACAACAAATTTACAGTGATTGTTGCACTAAAATGCAATGATAGCTCTGCAAGCATTTCTTAAAACCTATGAAGCCACAAGACACTAAGTGGGATATAAGTGACTCAAGATTGAGGTCACAATCTTGGCTATTAACACCTGGGATATCCACTCTTGATTTCTCTTTCCTCTTTGCCAGTTATTCTTTAAAAACTCTCCTTCCTTCACCAGCATTGTGCTTACACATTTAGTGTTTGCATCAAGTCACCTCAGTAAGTTGCCAGCAAAATCTTCATCCCAACAAGGAAATTGTACAGATCTTGATCAAGTAAGCAATGCGGTAAGAACCATGAGAAGAACCACTACCTAAAAAAGTTGTTGGAGATCTCAAATAATGATTGTTATCTGAAAAATAAAAAATAAAAAACCCAAAACAAAGCAGAATGGGCTCGAGTGTGTAGAACTCCCTACTGTCAGAATAGTACCCGCTAACAACTCAGTATTTGCTGACTTGCTTTTTTGCTCGCAAAGAGTGCAGTGGTTCCTTTTGTTTTGCCTTAACAAGGCAGTTTTGTGGCACTGCTGAAAATTTTCTTAAAGAGGCAGGTAAGCTTCTGTTTTAAGACAGTAAGTACGCGAGAAGTTCTGAAATAAGTAGCCACAAATAAATTTCCCAGTCATGTTACAAATAGGCATTTGATGAAGGATTACTGTCTGGAACTAAATAAACCTCTGAAAAACACTGCCCAGAACTGGAATATCTGAGCTTCCAATTCCATGACCTCCAGAGTCTCTTCAGATACGAGAAGTCACCAGGAAAGAGCTGCGATGTAGAGAATACATTTAGAACAGCGAGATGAAGGTGTTATTTTGTTTATTGATACACCAACATTCAGGGCTTTTAACTAGACGTCAGAAGAAGGGCAGGTGGCAGCGACCCATCCAGCTGTCACTCTGCAAGAAGCCTGCAGAACCTCTCGCCCTCGGGCCGGCCAGCTCAGCCGCCTCACACGCAGGCGGTCTCCCCGCTGTCCCCCGGCCGCACCGGGCCACGGCGAGGTCAGGGCTCGGGGCGCCGCGCAGCCGCTCCTGGCGCTCCCGCCCGCAGTACGGGGGCGCTGCCCGCGCCGAGCGGGCCGGCCCAGGAGAGCGGGGCCTGGGGGGCGCCGCCGTGCGTAGCGCTGCGAGCGCCTCCTCGGAGCTCCCTCGGCGCCCGGCTACTCACCATCTCCTGCCTCAGGAGGCGAAGTTTGGTCTCCAGACGCGCGAGGGCGGCGGCGCGGCGCCGGCCGGGGGCCGCAGCGGGGCCGCGAGCAGGCTCGGCGGCGGCGGCTGCGCGGCCCGGGTGCTCCTCCCCGCGCAGCGGCCGCGCCAGGCTCTCGGGCACTTTGCGCCCCAGCTTCTGCTCGACGTCGCGGAGGTCGGGGGTCGCGCCGGGCTCCATGGCTCGCCTCGGAGGGGCTGCGGCGCCAGACGGCGTTAGCGCTACCCGCGGCCACCCGGCCGCTCCACGGGCGAGGAGGCGCGGTAATCCGCGGCAGCGCCGGGGCCGGCGCCCGAGCCGCGCGGGTGACCTGCCGCAGACATGAGGCTCCCCCCGGCGCAACGCCCCCCCCTCCTGCCCCCGGCCCTCTTTTGCCACCAAAAAATCTAGCGAGGGGGAGCGAGGGGAAAAACCTCCCCCGAAGTTACGGGGTGGGACGCGCCCCGTCCCCGCTCCCGCAGCGGAACCGCGCTACGCCCTGGCGGCTGCCCGCCCGCCCCGGGCTGCGGGATCCGAATCATCGCGCGTCCTGGCCGGCTGCAACTTTAAAGCCCGCTGGCAGGTGGAAGAGGCGCGCCCCGGCCCTCCTACCGTAATGCTTAGAGAAGAGGCGCGTCTGCGACGCGGCGCCCCCGCATGGCCAACGGGGCAACCCGGCCGGCGGCTCACGGCGGCGCTGAGGGGGCTGGGGGGACTGCGTGCTGCTCGGGGGAGGCAGGGGAGAGAGGCTGGGGGGGAAGGGAGGAGGGGGGAGGGGGAAGGGAGCTTTCTCAGGTACGGAAAGGAAAAGTGAAATGAAATAAGAGAAGAAGAGGAAAAAGAAAGGAAAGAAAAATAAAGAGGAGAAAAAAAAAAAAAAAAAAAAAAAAAAAGAAAATAGCAGAAGAAAATAAAAGAAAAAGGAAAAAGAAAAGGAAAAAGAAACTTCCAGGTAAAAGCAAAGTAAAGAAAAAGGAGAAAAAAAAAAAAAAAAAAAAAAGACTGAAAACAAAAAGGATTTAAAAATATAAAAGAAACAAAAATAAACAAAGGCAGCTTGTAGAGCTCTGTGATCTTAGATCACTTTCTTACAGGGCTAGGAGTGTATGTACAGAGTAAATGTTATTCCCACTTCAGCAGGTTGCACTGCAGGAAGGCTGATTTCTCCTTATTCCACCACACTACTATTATTTTTGTACCTTCTACTCTTTATAAAGCAAAATGTGTTAACTGCACAGGTGACTGTAACTCTGATAACAATTTATGTACTAGCCGTGCTGATAGCAGAGCTAGAAGCACTGTGTCATTTCTTGGCATGATGTGTTGCACTGTAACACAGTTATAGCACTAAAAAACATTACACAAGAATCATGCTGTGTGACCAGACCCATCTGTAGGGCTACTTCTTATATATTAGAGGTGTTGAGTGTGAGGCCAACCACAAGAAGTGGTGAGGGAAAACAAAATATAGTTACAACAATCTAGATATTACTTGTCCGCTAATTTAATCAATACTGTAAGAGTTACTGATCAGAGAACTTTGGAAGGGTTTGGTACAGTCAAGCAAAAATCCTGTTGGCATGAATGAGAACTTCTCAAGTGCACTGATTTAAGACCTGGACCTTTTTAGTCAATGTAACAACACCATCTAGAAATCCTTTAATTGAGATGTAAGCAAAGGCATTTATTGTCCCTTGTGTTTTCTAGAACTGTTAAGTTCAGATGACAGAAAAAGTTTACATATTCCTATCAGAAAAGAAAACCCAAAGCAACCTAACGCATAGAATCAGAATTGTCCTTACTCCTTCCCCCTTCCCACAGTAAGTGTTCTAAAGATCTGTTTTAATTTCTGTCTACTCAGAGAACTGTTTCTATGTATACCCTAATCAAAATTGTTTGTACTGTTTTGTAAATTAACAAGGACTGTGCTGAAGCTCTTCCTATGTGAACTATGAACATCTCATTAAATGAAAGTTTATGTTACTGTCTCCACAGTACTGAACTATGAAAGGAGGCTTTGTTATATGAGAAACTCATTATAAAAAAAAAAAGTATGGTTCAAATATATTTGATCTTTTATGAAAGTGAAGATATGAGCAGAAACTATCCTAATTTTCATGTTAATTTTTAGTAAGTGTTGCTATATCCAGATAGCAACATTCAGATAGTAAAGTGTCTTACTAAAGTAACTTACACATTTGTGAATTTATGCTTTACTGTCTTGTGCTGTGATTCTCACCCCTTTGCATTAGTATAGCAGTACGCAAATCAATGGCTTTATTCTTAAATTACAAAGATAAAAAATTATTCATATATTAAATCCACCCTCTCAGCTCCTCAGGGTTGTCAGATATATTAGTAGACTAATCTATTTTTCAAGGAAATACATAGATTTTTCTTTAAGTAAACAAAACATTGTGTAAATTCCATTTTCATCCTGTGGAATAGATTCACTATCTTCATTTTAGTATTCTTGTTCTCTTCTGCACTGTGCTTTCCACCCTTCAAGTGAGATATGGCATTGTTTTGAATCCTTTGCTCTTCGAGTAAGGCCATGTAGAGCAATGTTTTCTAGTGTTTTCAGTGTTTTTACCTTCCCTAGCTCCTCCTATCACTTCTTCATTTCTGTATCCAGAAGTCTTGATATTTCACTCTTTCAAAGAGTGAATTTTTGTGTATACAGGAAATGAATCTATCCAGTCTCTTGATGTATAGGCACTCAACTGTTAAAACGTTTCCTCTGCCTCTCTTACTGGATATAAAAGCCAAGGAATAAAAGTTAATTCATATTTCTGTACTGAGCACTGCTTCAGACTTCCCTTAAGTCAAATCATGGTTTTACATTTCCTAAAAGAAGAAGTTGGAGGGTGGGTGTTGTGTTAAATACTTTGAAAATAAACCAGAGGTACTGAAATGATTTTTCTCTGTAGTTTTATTGACATCTTAAATCTATGAGATCTGGAACATGATACTGTGTTTGTCCAGATGGATGAAAGTATTGTATGTAAACCTTAGTGCCATCACGTCATACCTGCATTTTCCAAATATTACATTATCAACCTGATTTTGTGAATCTTAGGTTCATGAATAGCCAGGTTATTGCTTTTCAGCCTCTAATGTAAAATCCTTATTTCTGTGACCATCCTTTGCAGGATTTAGCTCTTAAATGATTGCTGAGTCTGATCACATAGGAGCTATATGGTCAAAGGTCATTGAACAAGACAGAAAAGGGCATTATGAGGAGAGTTTTTCAGTTTATGCTTACTTTTCCTTTCTATAAAAGATAATGCTTATCAAGGAATACTAGAATACAAAGTGTAAAAGGAGCTGCAAAACAAATGCAAATTCATTTACAGGCATGTTATGCATAAGGGATGAGCAGTATCAGGTTATTTATATCATCAATTTTAATAATACACATATTTATAATACATTTCTTTTTAATTTGTAGTAAACAAAGTATTCAAGATGTCTTAGGGCTGAAAAGTAGTTGGAATATAATCCTGCAGAGTTTTGAATTTTGTTGAAGCCATATGCAAAAGGAGCATGTATAGTCAAGCCCTCCCTCAGCTAGAGTGCTATCCAAAATGAATTTGACTTAATAATGCTGTAAATATTAGCTCAATCCAAAGACTGCTCAATGGTTTCCACTTAGCTGGATGGACAGTCAGATGGATCTGGACCTTGGACCACATTAAACGCTTAGCCATATTGAGCCAGTGCTCAGATGCTGTCAGCATAGTTTTACAATTTTATGAAAGTTATTTAGGAAGAATATCTTGAAAAGTGATCAGCAAGTGTCTGGGGTCCAATTGGGTTTTCTGCTTCTTTATTCTGCTGATTATACCAAACGTGTTCCTGTAGTACAGCAAAATGTTTGGTTGATATTTAACTTGAGGTTACATCATATCACATCCATGGATGAGTGAGGACCTGAAAAAAAAATCTTGAGGATAGTCAGTTTTATAGTGGTTATTTTCCATGATGTAACAAAACACTTTTTTTTTTTTTTTTTTTTTAAGTTATTAAATGGTTAAATGATTCTTAGTAATAAAGAATGCTTCTTGTAAGTGTTAGAATAAGACAGCGCTGTGTATAATGAGGAGAAAATGGTTTTTTGCATTGCTCATGCCAAAGAGCTGGGAATCCTGATGAATAAACAATAACAGATGTGTTTTTAATCTAGGTTCTGAACAAATCCTACATTCTCTCTGAAGTATATAAGCTTTACATCAGTAATTTTTGTTAGTGGACCTTCCCTGGAAGGTTCAGAGCTACTGAAGTGGGGCCTTTGTCTTCTCTTCAAAGGTTGCAGGAGATTTAAAAGAGTTCCAGGTACATGAGAACACAGGGTGTGGTAGAATGGAGTCCTGCCTTACCTGCTTTTAAGCAGTTACCTCACTAATGATGATATTCTTTGTCAAAAGCTTCTAGGAAGCAATCATCATTTGTTTATTCAAACCAACACCCAAAGGAGGGTGAGGTGATTTTAGCTGGATGCTCATTGGTCATGATTTGGTGCAACGTTGTAAGAGTCCTACTGAGGCTGGATAATGCTGAGTTTCTCAAGTAGGTCCATTAGGAGAAATGAAGGTACTTGAGAACTGAAGAAACACTGCAGATGAGTAAGGCTGGATGAACTAACAGCATAAGCCTAACAATAACCACTAAGGTGCCTGCATTATTTAAATCCACCAAGTAAGCCTGGTTCTTGCATACAGAGCAGGAACAGGTCATACCGATGGTAGTACTTTCATCTGGGAAAATGCAAGAGGAAGTACTTGGATAGTACACCCCAAAGCAGGCTTTCCCCATATTTAAGACTATAACCACTTTTAAGAAAAAGAACTGTGAAAGACCTCAATGGCTATCGTGGGCATCCTGCATGTAAAAATGCTATCTCAGCAGCAGCAGCTGAAGTGCTGCTGCAATGCATTGCTCTCTGGTCAAAGTCCTCTGAACAGAGGAACATTGTTGCAGGTGTGGAGAAAGGAGCAGGGCGTTTCATCTCAGTCAGTTTTCACACACTGTCTCAGTGATGCCTTCTAAAAGTGATTATTTCCTTTTTGTTGAGCTCCTTGCCATTGGCTAGAAAAAGAGAGCAAAAATAAGCACTCAAAAACACAGTTTCATATTTTGTTGGCTTTGTTTCAAGAGAAAAGGTGAGACTGCTGCACTTGCTGTTTCACTTGCTTTTAAAAGAAGCCAAATGAATCAGAACTGAAGGCAGAGAAGGTCCAGTTTTTAAATTTGTTCACAGCAGTTTGTATTCGTACATCCTGCTGCCTTCAGAGACATTAATTACTGCATGTAGAGGACATACAAGAATATCTAATGCCTTGTTCTTCTTTCTCTGATACTTGTACATATACATATATTATTTAATTAACTATTACAGCCACTGAGTAGAGATTGTAGATACCAGTTACACGTAGGTTGTTCTGAAAGTAATGCTGCTTATTTATTTCTATAGAAACAAGAACAAATACAAAGAGCAAAACAATACTATTTGATAGAGAAAATTATCCACTACAAAACACTGTTTTTTTTAAATGTAGGAACCACCATTAGCTATACATTTTCACCAAGAACAAGAGCTTGTATGCCTCGCAAAAATTTGCAGCAGAGGAGGTGACCCACTGTCACACACCACCACAGACTGAAACACACCACCACAGACTCATTGTGCTCACATCCACTGCTTGGTTCCCAGCAAGTGCTGATGAATGTCAGAGGATGTCATTGTTTCCTCATGGAGGAATTGTTACATACCTTAACTTCATATGCACTATTTTTACCAAATGCTATCTGTCAGTCTGGCCCTCTGCTGCCATCTGTCACATGGTAACATCATGTAATGAAATGTTGGTGGTAAGGTTCATCCTCTGCTGCCATATCACCAACATCTGCCTTTGATGTTGTGGGCTAACATAATAAAATAAGAGGCATTGCGTTCAGAGCAGCCCTCATACGTTTCAATCTTTACTTGAAAAAATACATACTGAAAGTGAACTTCATCTTTGATTGCACTTAATATAAATGCCCTAGGGATTACGGTAGGCATATATCTCAGATGTTACTACCCTCAATTGTATAAGGCTTCAAACAATCCTAAAGACAGTAGAATAGTGGGCAACCCCCAGGAACACTCAAGCATCATCACAACCTCTAAGTTCAGTGATTTAATTTTTTTTACTTTTACCCATATTACAAAAATCATAATGTTTTCCTGCCAAATTGTAGACCGTGGTACAATAGCTTTAAATCTAATCACAATGCTTCTTGCAAAACAAGCCCAACAAAGCCACTGACTGAAAATCTACTCCTGTGAACTATATTTTCAGTGCATATACAGAACTCCTTTAGGTGCTGTGAAATTTATACTTTGGATGAGTTTTATAAAGAAAATGAACAGGAGAACTCTAAGCAATGATGCAGTCCAGATTGAAGGCTTTATTTCCTGGAAAATAAAAAAATATACTGTTTCCCCTAGAGCTGTGCTCAAATCCTCATATCAGACTCAAGTGTTGGATTACATTATATCTACAGCAGAGAGCAGTGGGATCAGACACATGAGGAAGCAGCAGAATAGCAGCATCCTGTGAATCATGCTCATCCCTTGCTGTTTTGACATGTCACAGGAAGAAATGTGAGAATTGCCAAGGGGAATTTCTAGATTCCTCAACTGTCTCATTTCTTTTCAAATGTCACAAATTAATCGTAATGCGATGAGTTTGAGGACAGCCTTTGCTGTGAAATAGTGTTACTGTTTTATTCCAGTTCAATTTCCAAACAGGGCCACTTTGGAATTTTGGAGCCATTTTCGCTTTTGCTGCTGAATAAGTTACATGCAGACAAGAGCGACATGCTTTATTCTGATAAAATTCTGGCCTGTGTAGTGAGTTGAGAAAAACCACCTGGTGTCTACAATGAAACATATCTAGCACACTAGAGAAAACCCGAGAAGATAATTTTTAGTTTCTGCCATATTGAAGTAGAAATGTTACTTGAAGATGTCTTTGGTCCTGGAGAAGAGAGAACAATCAAAAGAGCAAGCTAGGTTCATCAGCCTGGCACAAATAGCCTAAAAATACTGGGATTCAAGAGACCTTCTGAACACTGGGAAAATTACTTGAGATCTGTTTGCATCACGTCTCTGTCTGCAAAATGAATTAAGTGGGGGATGGGTGTCCTCATTTAGGAAGCTGATTCTAGTTAGGGTAGTTCTTGCTTGTCCAGATGCAGAATAATTAAGAGTGTTGTTATTGTAAGATATTATCATTTGGTTTCAGGTTCTTTGCTTCCAAAACAAACAAACAAGCAAACAAACAAATAAATAAATAAATTTAATATTTTTCTACAAAGTTAAGGATTTCCAGTGATACTGAAAACTCACCCACCCCTGTGTAGCCTAGAAATCCAGGGTCTTTAGTCACATAATTCTGACAGAGTCCAATGAAAGCATTCCATGTATTTCACACAAGAGCCAAAAATACCCTTGCAAATGGCAACAGCTTTTGTTTAACTTTTATGAGAGAAGACCAACTTCCAGTCCTTCTAACAAGTTATACTGAAGCAATAAAATCCAATATGTTTCTCAGAACTTTTTGTAGCAGCATGCAGAGGAACTGTTCAGCTGACTGACAGTTTAGTAGGGTAGTTTCAGAAACTGTACTCTTCTGCATGTTCCTTACTCTAAAAAATCAAAGCAAATAAAACAGAAAATGTTTGGAAGAACCTGCCCTGTGCATGTTTCCCTTCCACCACTCTTCATATTTCTCTTCTTGTTGGAGAAGTGTCAGCAACCTTGCATTCTGTTTTCTGCCTTATACAATTGAGTTTTGGTCACGTGCAGTCCCATTCTTTTACGTGTCTGAAAAACAGCTGCTTTGCTTCAATCTCCATTTCTGTATTACCAGCTCTCCACATTACCACATCTGTTGCAACTGCTTCTGGTCTACTGTAAGTGTAGGAAATATTTCACTGAAGAAAGATTGGGAAAGTATACTGCAGAACAAACATGCTCACGTAAATGGTTCTTTTGCTCACCATCTCCAAGACTGGCACACATGACCAAAAAGTAGACCCATCTAGTGCATGATGTTTTCACTCCTTTGAATGAAAACATTCAAACCATCTGTACTACGTTTGTTACTCCACAAGTAATCCCTCCTATTTATTTCCATGGTAATTACAACAGCTAAAAAGAATGCAATAACATTATTTGATAGAGCAAATTCTCTGCTACAAAACAGCTTTTTAACATAGTCACCACCATTACCTATGCATTTTGGCCAGTGATAAACAAGAGCCTGCATGTTCATTAAAACCTGCATGGCCATCCAGAGTGTAGCATTTCTTTCACACTGCTGCTGTCACTACTGAAAGTCATCAACCATTTCATCACTATGCTGACATTTACTGTTTTGTCCCCATAAACATCCATTCAATGAATGTGAATGGGCGTCATTTTTTCAGTTCAACTCTTTCCTTCAAATACTCTTCCATGTCAGATGTCATTTTGTGAGACTGCTTGTCTGCTGCCATCACAGCAACAAAGTGGAGCAGAATACTGGTGGGAAGGCTCAGCTTCTTCTGCCATTCCATGCACATGTGCCAATACCACAGGCTAACATAATAAAATAGGAAGCAATACTTTCAGATCTGCCCTTGTATATTACTGAACTTAGTGACTTAACATCTTACTTGAAGTATTGGGAAAAAATAAACATTTTCTGCTATGACAACTACAAGTGAGGGGCCTCACTTGACTTGCGTTTCTACTTACGATTTTGCCCTCCTACCCTACTATTTGGTAAGAAATAACTTTTTTCTCCAGAGGATGTATCCACTTCAATAGCAGTTCCAGAAAACAAGTACTTGGAAGTTTAGAAAGTTTTGCAAGAATATATATAAATCTGTGCACGTCAAATCAAATTGTCTTGCTCTGTACTTTCTTTATTTTTGTGATTACAAGCTTTATTTTCACCCACATCTGACCTCTTCCCATTCAATTACTTCTTGATTTAACCTTATTTCTCTCACCAATGTCTTTTAACTCCTATACTCAGCTTACTTATTTCAGTTTTGCATTTTTGCTTTTTTGGAACTGATCTCACTGCTGATTTCCCTTCTGCCAATTAAGTTTCAGTACAAATCTAACAATATCCCATTTCTCCTTCTTTCTCCTTTTCCAGTAAGAGCTGAGACAGCTGTTATATTCCCCATTTTACATCCCAAGCATTAGGAACCATTATATAAGGTCAAAGCCCTTTGTTTTACATATTGCCTTTTCTCTTTGCTTAATCTCAGTTCCTTTCCACATCGGTTTCCAGCATTTGTTGCGCTCTGAATCTCCTTCACTTTTTATCTGAGAGTTCTTGTTTCCCTTGTCTTTCACTTGACATCTTCCCTTACACTCAGTTTTCTCACTCCTTAATCCACATCTGATTTATGATTACGGTCATTATGTATTATTATATAATTGTTGTTATTCCTTTTGCAGCATATAATGCTTTTTTAATTCTCTCACTTCCTGAAGCTTACCATGATAGGCTTCATAAAAATGAAAGAGAGGCTAGTTTTCTGCTTTCAGATCTTGCACCTGACTCCTCATTATACTCGCTAAAAGCAAGCATTCAGATCTGTACCAACAGTCAGTGACCAATGTAATTTTACATATGCCTTCTCAGTGGGCATATGCAGGGCAAGGGGACAGATTAGGCATCTCTTGCCCTACTCTCTGAGGGAGTACTTTACGTGAGGGAGCATATGAGGAAGTGTAAAACTGATGGCTTTATGAGTTCAAAGTGGAGAAAGCCAGAGTGCACAGGTGAGTTATTATTCTCAGCAGCAGTTATGTTCACAAGATATGGCAGTATATTATACATGTTTTAACTGAAAGACAAAGAGGTATTAATGGAAATTTGCTAGAAGAAAAGCCATAGTTCCCAAAGGGAAAAATTAATGCAACTGTCTGTCTAAACAGAAGAAATGTGCTTGTCCCTCCCTAGTTCATCCCCACTCTTTCCCTTATTTTCTTCCGCAGGTGAGAAGTGTTAGATTGTGTTTTATAACTCTTGATTGAGTTTTCATTTCTATCTCTATCTTGTCAAACAAGAAGGAAAAAAAAAAAAAAATAGACTTCACTTATCATTTCATTAGTTGCCAGGAAAATCTACCCTTTTACTAGATGTCAAGCTACAACAAAATTGCCTGAGGATGTTGCAGGTGGAGAATGCTCAGAAGGCCATGAGGGCACATCAGTGCCGTGACCAATGCTCCCTGGCAAGCCCAGTGTATGATTCCCTTCAGCTTAATTCCTCTTTTAAGGATGCCAATATTGTCAAATGTCTGGTGAACAGGCTGGTTTAGTACTGTGAAATAGAGTTTATAATGAATTTACAGAAAGAAAAATCATGCTTCTATACATTCATCACACAATCTTCACAAATATCATTGACAAAATAAAATAAAATAAAATAAAATAAAATAAAATAAAATAAAATAAAATAAAATAAAATAAATTCTCCACACCAGTATCAAAATAATCACAACACTGATAAGGATAAACAACTTGCACACACTTGACACCTTGCCCCTTCATTGTATTACAACAGCACAGATTCTCCACCAGAAGCCATTGCTATAGATTCATGGATTTAGGAGTCATGGTTTGACCCTGCAAAGTACTACAACAAAATAACCTAAGGTATTGCTCTATGATACAGTGGAATACTAAGGAGTTGACACAACAACTTTTCTCAAAAACAAACAATTTTTTTGCCAATTTTATGCATCTATTTTCCTACTAATCTACAGGCATTTGCCTGTAGTTCAGTGGAGTTACAGAAGAAAGGTTGTGTTTTAAGAGAGGGCTATCATTATTGACAGGCACAGAACTTCAGATGTGAGGAAAAACTTTTTCTCTCAGAGAGTGGTCAGGCACTGGAATGGCCTGCAAGGGAGGTGGTGGAGTCGCCATCCCTGGCAGTGTTCAAGAGGTGCCTGGATGAGGAGCTACGAGGTATGGTTTAGTAGCTTGTGTTAGGAATGGTGATGGGAGCACAGTTGGACTAGATGATCTTGTAGATTGTTTCCAACCTTGTGATTCTATGATTCTATGAACTTAACTGGAGACAATGTGAACCTAGTGAGAGCTTCCAGAATTGCTAAATGGAGCTCATATGCTCACTAAACTATTCCTGGGAGGACAGCCATTCTTGTACTCCAGAGAAGTACCAAAGGAGCCAACTACAGCTAGGTTCAAGCAGAGGTCAGCTAGGTCCGATATACTGGGTACAGAATAGAATCTACAATATCTTTTCTTCCTGAATGGAAGCATCTTATCATATTACATTGAAGTGAAATCTATTTGGAAAGTGGTAGCAAAACAGTTAAATCATGTCTGAACTGAGAAATGAAAAGAGAAAGCAGGGGATGCAAAATGATTAATACAAAGAAAAGCAACAAAAATAATACATACATCTGTGTATTATTATATTAATAATACATCTGTGCCAATCCAACCAATAAACAGAGAATTATACAAGACTATAATTATTAGACTGATTCATAAGGAACACCTGACTTGCAGAGCCATTCAAATTTGTTTTGTTTCATCTTGGCTGGACAGAGAAACTTTGTGGCTTTATTACCCAATTACAATGTTTTACTACTTTCCGGCATGATTAAGACGTTTAGGATCCTGAAACTTTTGTATGACGTGAAAATGAGTCATTTGAGGGCATATATTTTTGGTTTCAGGGAAAGCACTGTGAGCAAATTCCTATTTTTATTGTTCCAGTAGTATATGTGAAAGGTATTCCACATGTTAGTTATGTTAAGAAGTTGAGGATAGGGTTGTTCTTGCTCCATAATTATGTATTTATCACCATCATTATGCTCATTTCTAGTTTTCAAAATAAAACGTAATTTCTAACAGCAGGAGTTGGGCAGATATTCAAGGAGAAAAACAACTGAAAAAGAAAAAAAGAAAAAAAAAAAAGAAAAAAAGAACCGTAATTACAATAGACAAAACTTCATCATCAGAATGTATACATTCTCAAGTGTAGCTAAAACATACTGTTGTGAAATTCTATCAACCCAGTCTCAAGATAGGGTACCCATCAGTTCCTTTTATTGTAAATACATTATTGATTTCTAAGAAGTCCCAATGCTCAGAATTTGTAAGAGATACTTTGAGACCCACTGAGACTGTCTAAATGTGCCTAGAATTGTTTTCTATCACACACCATCCATGCAAAGCCTGCTGGATGCTATCATTGAGCAACAGTCTCCTCGATTCTCTTTCTCTTTTTCTGTCTCATGAAACTACTGATCATTTGCAAAATTACTTCCTTTGCTATTTTATGTACTCAGAGCCTTGGAGAGGTCTTGGAGGGCAATAGCTCCTAGGTGATATCTGAAAAGATTTAGTGTGTTACGATCCATATTTAGTTTTACTAAAAAAGAGTATTAGTACATTCTTGGCTATCAGCAAGAAACCTCTATGCAGGTCAAATTTTCACAAAAATCAGTGTCTACCTATTTCTGGGAGGTCTGAGAGGGTGGGTGCAGGAAGGAAGACTCAAGGGTACATAGTGCTCTTTATAGTACCAGTATCTGTACAGTTTGTAAAGGAGTACATTTTACAGTCTATCCCCAAATATATAAATTCAAGTATGACAGATTCCCCCCCTTACTTTACATGTAAGTCAATAAAGCTGTTTCATTTTCAAGAAATTGTATTGGATATATTTATTGATTTATTTTGAATTAAATCTTCTGTTTTCTGATATAATACTAGTATTTCAGTAATTAAATATATTCATTTTGGTCAATAAGTTCAATATGCCCTTGGATTTTCAGGAATTTCATAATGTACATTAAACTTCTAAGTTTGCTGCTAAGACAAATCTTAATTCCTCAGAAATTTCAAGGTCATAACAGAAGTGCTGTCTCTTGAGCTAAGAAAGGAGTACTTTTGTTGAGAGCACATTCCTCATTTTGCTACCAGTTCTGTGTTTTGTAAATGAAGTCTCCTGAGGAGAGGGTAGCAATCCAAACCCAGACCTGGCACAAATCTTGCGGGCTCTCCTAGGAAAGATATAATATTCAATGTTCAAAGTACAATGCTTCTCCCAGCCAAGCAGTGGAAAAGCATGAAAGGTCAGGAAGTGCATGTAAAGAGGGTCATGAATGCTGTTCTGCTTTATCTTGCTGCTGAAAGATTCACTTTTGACACTATTTATTTAAGATGGATTGTGCGTCCTCTTCCCTTTTCTCCTTTGTACACCAATTGATGTCAGCTAGTCTTTACTTATTAGACAAACTACATAGATGTTTATTCACTGAAGGAGTGGGTATGCAAACAGTCTCCAGACTTTACAAAAAACACCACGGACTCTGCTTAGATTTACAGTGATAGAGAACACAAGATAGATGTCAGTGAATGTGGTGCTGAAGGCTGATTCTATTTGTTGTTGCAAACAAGCAATGTTCTCACAGCTGCCAGGTATAGAAAATTCCTTTATTACAGACAACTTGGATATCTTTGGGAGGAATGAAATAAAGTAGATCTGTTCAATTATTGGCAGGAATGACTCTTCATCCTCCCCCAAACTATTATTTTAAGTGCTGGAAAGAGAGGAAGCAGCTCATTATTTTAAGTAGCTTAAGTATATTTCCAACCCTCCTGTTCCTGCTGGGAAAATATTAAACATGGAACAAACACATTGGGATCAATAGTTTTCCTGCCATCAGCTTTTAACAGGAACTTCATTAACATGTATGAGCAAGGATGAAGGTGAAGATAATTCCTAGGCTGAATTATCTCCCGCCAAATAGGTAAACCATACCCAAAATGTAACACATTCCTGATTTGATTACATGCAATTTTCAGCTCATGTTTTTCAAATTATACGCTTGTGATGTAGAAACACGCAAGCACTACCATGCACCAGTGTCTACTCAGCTCAGACAAAATATCCTTATCTGTCAAAAGAATACTGTTTTGATGTGAAATGTAGGTCTGTTCTGATTGTAGTAAATTTGAAGCAGACCTCCAGCCTCAATTCAGCTTCAGCACTGTGGCTCTATTTCATTATCCTATCAGCAAGATCAACCAGGATTGTCTATAGATCCAACCCAATGGCCTTGTCAACCTAATTCTGCCTCCTGATCTCAACTTCATTTCCTGACTGAATCTTATCCATAGTAGTTAGTCATAAATGATCTTTAGCGACTCACTTGACATTTTGAAGTCTATAGATTTCATTCACTCTCTTTCATGTTTCACGTGCTCTCTACACTCATGATGTAGATTTTACTTGTTTTTTTTTGTTGTTGTTGTTGTTTTGTTTTCCATCTCCTAAATCAAATTCTGCTTGCTCAAATTCAATCTGTCAGATCAGCAGATGATTTCTTATTGGGCTAAGTCCCAATATCATGATAAACTAGTAACTATCAATAGTTCCAACAGACTTTATCACCAGATTTATTTTCTTTACTACTGATCTAATCTAAGTTCATCTCTTTCACCAGACAACCCCAATTCAGACATTAGCATAGTACTTTCCTCCCCCTTAAAAGCACTCACTTTGTCACATAACAACCTTATCTTCACAGGCACTTTCACCAGGCACAGAACTAGATCTGAAAACTCTTCTCTTTAAAAAAATAATTCTTACACTTTTCTGCCCTGCTAACATTAATGTTAACCTCCATGCTATCATTGTTTTAGTTAATCAACTGCCTAGAAACTTACCTTATGCCTTTACTCAAGTCAGAGTAAACTCATGAAATCATTTGAGTGGAAGGGAGCTTTAAAGGTCATCTAGTCATAGAATCATAGAATCATAGATTACAGCAAGGCCTCAATGAGGTCTCCCAAAGTTTTCTTTTCTCCAAGCCACACAAGCATTACTCCCTCAATCTTACTTCATAGGTGTCATGCTACAGCCCAACTCTCCTGCAATTAATAGGGACATCTACAGACAGATCAAGTGCTCAGAGCCTGGTTCAGTCTGACCTTGAATGTCTGTCAGATTGGAGCATCCACTACATCTCTGGGCAGCCTGTTCCAGTGCCTACAGGGTTCCAGTACCACCCTTACTGTAAAGAAAGCTTTCCTTATGCAGTCTAAATATCCCATGTTTTAGCATCCTGTCACAACAGACCCTGCTAAAAAGTTTCTCCACTTCCTTCTCAAAACCTCTTATAACCTTTGAAGAGCTTCAGCTCTCCCATACAGTTCTCATAGGAGAGGTGTTCCATCCCTTGGATCATTTTTTGTGGCCCTCCTCTGGATGCTCACTGACAGGTCCATGTCTCTCCTGCCCATATGACTCCACATCTGTATGCAGTACTCCAGGTGTGGCCTCACCAGCACAGAGAATAGGGAGTGGGTCACCACCCTTGATCTGCTGACCAAGTTTCTTTTGATGCAGATCAGGATATATTTGGCTTTCTGGGCTGTGAGAGCACATTGCTGGCTCATATCCAGCTTGCCATCCACCAATGCCCTCAAGTTCTTTTCTACTTGGCTGTGAGCCCAGTCCTTTCATCCTACAGCTTCTACAGATAATAAGGGTTATTGTGACCCAGGTGCAAGACTTTGCACTTGGCTTTTATGAACATCATGATGACCCCTGGCCCCATTTTTCAAGCCTGTCTAGGTCCCTCTGGATCACATCCTGTACCTCAGGTGTGTTGGTGTCATCTGCAAACTTGCTGAAGGTGCACTTGATCCCACTGTCAATGTAACTGATGAAAATATTAAAGAGCATTGCTCCCAATACTGACACTTGAAGGATGCCAGTTGTCAGCAATCTTCATCCAGACATGGTGCCATTGAGCCAGTTTAAATGTCAGGCAAGGTGCCCTCATTTCTTGTCACCTATCAGTGGCAACCTGCAACCCTGCACAGGTTCTTGATCATAGTAGATCTAACCTATCAACAATACTCTGTAATTACATATACATGACCCATGATATTATCTCCATGGCTTATCCTTAGCTGCTGGTGCCTACGTGCACTAGACATGCAATTATGTTGTTAACTTAAATGACTGTAAGCATTAAATTTGTCTGGGCAGTCCCTGTAAAGCCTAAATTTAACTCCAATTGATTCTGTACTTCTGGCTTTGATTGTTTAATTCAAAATCTGACTCAGGCACATACTCTGGCACGTTTTAATAGCCCATAATAGTACCAGTTGCCTAGCACAAACTGTAGCCCTAGTCACGTCTCCTGGAATTTCCTGGTTCTAATTAGTCTGCCTGCCTCAGGATGAGAGTCAGATTTCAGTCTGGCCAGGTGACTAAATCTCAAGTTCAGGTTTGATTTTAGACTGCGGTTAATTACAGCCACTTGATTGTTACCACTGCTGATCTTAACTTTACCAGATGACTCTGTGCGTGTCTGTCAAGCCCTAAATATAGTCAGAGATTTCAGACATCTGCCAAAGCAATTCCTGAGGTAACTTTTCCTATCTTTGTGAACTACAACTGCAGTTGTTCAGAATCTCCTATTTCCTGGCCCAACCTTTCCACAAACTAATCTGTTCTCTCTTAGGTTAAATCTAGCAGGATAATGTCAGAAAGCACCCATATCTAGGTACAGCTAAGGAAAGTACCAACTAAATTCTAACACTAGAATAGAATTAGGAATTTAAATTCTTTATCTGTGTTGAATGGAATTTATCTCCTCTGCTACACAAAGAGGCCTCCAGAAGTAAGGTCTATGCTGATAAGTAAGCTTATCAGCCAGAGATATGGGGAAGCAGAAGGAAGATCTACAGATTGACTCTCTGTTGATTAGACATTTGGAAGATTTTTTAATCCAGATAGTAAAGGCATTTTCCTTAGTAAATGATTAATTCTAAACCCTGATCTATTGGGGAGTCACTTAAAATACATATAATTTTGTCAAATTAATAGACATCCAAGCATTTGACTTACAAAGCCACAAAGCATTATTCTGAAGTTGTTCTAGATATTAAAACACTCTCTGATCTGCAGATAGTTTTCACTGAAGTTCAGAATGAAATGGAATACCTCATTGACTAGTTTTATGGTGTTACAGATATCCTTTCAGACTCTCATACCTATGGATAGAGCAAGGGTGTAGAAAAAAATGCAGCTATGATCTCACCTTTTTCCTGGCTTCTTGGTTTCAATCTCCATGCATCAAAGACTCATCTCTGCACGTGACATCAAAAATGTATCCATCTCTCGGGGACTATCAATGTAACCCCTAGACAGGTTTAAGTGAAAATTCAACATCAGCGTCTGAAGGTGGATAATAGAAATTCCCTTTTCTCTCCCAGACAGCACATGTGAGACAGCAATACAATTTTACTTAACAGCTACTGGACTCCATTTGCTTGTCGGGGTTGGAAACACAGCGTAAGCCAATTGAGAATTGAGAAACCAGGTGTTTTGCGAGGGAAAGGGCTGGCGAGCTGGCGTGCGGTAAGCGCTGTGGCTGGAGCAGTCAGAGCTGACCACCTGCACCAAACGCGACTCTGCTCCCTAGCGTGCCAAGGGGAACTGAGGCAGCGCCACCTGGTGGCGAACCGGGGGCAGGGCATCGCTTCTCTGCCTCCCTCCTTCACTCCGATCCGGCAGGCTGCAGGGGAAAGGAGAGGCTTGGATGGTCGGGAAGACATGAGAAAACACAAGGCTGATTTTCTTCTGAGACTTCTGAGAGGCTGTTGCCTGCAGAAAATGATGATTAGGATTAGGAGAGGCAGCTTCTTCTTGGATTTTAGAAAGTTCCTCCTCCATCCCCCACAGAAAGCACGTACATGCCAATCAATAAACAAGTTTATTTGTCATTCTAAAAACAAAGCTGCTTGGGAGGTGTAGGAGAAAGAGCTAAAGACCTGCTTGGAGTATGGCTGTATAGAGCATAGAATTGTAGAAACAGAATGGTTGGAAGGGACCTTTAAGATTATCTAGTTCCAATGCCCTGCTATAGGCAGCAGCATCCCTCACTAAACCAAGTTGCTGTTTAAAAGAATTCATTTGAATTTTAGCTCTCATTTCTCCTTATTGCCTCCCATTCCTCGGTTGTTCTTCTTATCTATCTATCTATCTATCTATCTATCTATCTATCTATCTATTTATTTTCATTTGTCAGCTTTTTTGGAAAGAACTTTTCAGGTCAAAACTTTGTATGCAACAGTTCTTCCAGAAGGCAATTTCTTCTCTCATGTATGTGAGTTCAGCCATGTGCAGAGGGCCTGCTTTCAGCAATCACTACAGCCTGCCAATCACTACAGTCCTTCAAGAACTCAGCTAGTGAATGGGTGTTATAAATGAAATTCAGTTTCCTTAATGAGCCATCAGTAATTACTTTCTCTGTCTGACCCTATTAATGGAGGTCTCCTGAGATGTCCAGCCCTCCAACACTGACATCATCACTACCAGATCAGGTGTTTTCCACTACTGCAGACTATTTGAAAATATTTGAAAGGCAAACTCTTCTCTTACCTGTAGGCTGACACACTTGCCTTAGTATTAGTGGGCTGTGTCTGAGCAAGGGTTGAGACAGGAGGCAGAACAGGAGGTTTTAACATATTTTTTTACAGCAAAGATGCGTAAACTACAATGATTAGTCAGGGTAGGGAGCTGCTGTACACTTGCATGACTCAAGCAAAGGTCAAAACTGAGATCCCTGATCCAAGGGTTCAATAAGCAGCTCCTGGGGATGATACAGGACATGACTCTGAGATACTCAGCCATGGACTATTCAGGCCAGAGAGCCACTGTTGGGTGATTATCCTTATTTTACCTCATCTCATCTTCCATAGTTAAGAGGACATGGTCTATCATTCCTGTCACTTGTTTACCATCTAATGGGCAAGAACCATAATTAACATTTATTGCCATTTGTCTCTAGTTCAGAGAGGTTTCCTTCCGCTTCCCCTTCCGCTTCCCCTTCTGCTTCCCCTTCCACTTCCCCTTCCCCTTCCCCTTCTCCTTCCCCTTCTCCCTCCCCTTCCCCTTCCCCTTCCCCTTCAACTTCCCCTTCAACTTCCCCTTCAACTTCCCCTTCCCCTTCCCCTTCCCATTCCCCTTTCCCCTTCCCCTTCCATTTCCCCTTCCTCTTCCCCTTCCCCGTTCCCTTCCCCTTCTCCTTCCCCAGCCCTCTGCTGTGCTCTTCCTTCTTGGGTGCATGAAGGAATCTTGCCACAGGCAGTCTTGAAGGCGTGGTGTAAGAATATTGTTCATAAGGATATATGAAGTGGAAATTTCAACCTACTTCAAAAACAATTGCTTTTTTTAATGCTCTTTTTTAATGCAATTCCTTGGTAGCTGTTAGAATGGGTGACATTTTCTGCTGTGTAAATTAAAAAGAAATACTGATGATACCTGTCTTGTAAGTCCAGCCTAAATCAGCATTTGCTCCTTTGATTCTTGCATGGAATAATCTTTAAATTGTGCAGTTCTATTTCCTCTTATTTTATTTTTTGCCTTTAGCTATGCTGCTCATACAGAGAATCATTCCTATTTATTGATTTGTAGAAAGTATTACAGATAGGAAAAATTGTTCTTGGAGGCCCAAGGTGCCTTGATATTGTTCGGAGCTACCTTTTTTTTTTTTTTTTTTTTTTTTTTTAGGTATATTATTTTGTGGTAGTCTAGAGAGGAATATTGTTTTTCCTGCAAACTTCAAGCTTAATAGCCTGAGACCATTTCAGTTAGAACACAACTTTCAGCTCCTCAACAAACACTTTCTTCCTCTCTCCTCTTCTCCCTCGAGATTTTTCAAGTGGGAAAAAAAAAAAAAAAATCTTCAGGAGAAAGCTTTTTATCAATATCAGTAGTTTGCTCTTAGCCTTTCTGAACTGAAGCAAAATAAAACTTAACACCAGTATAAGCAGGAAGTTTGTCTGGACATTTTAAAATCTTGATAGGCACAGTCCACAAATCAATCATGAGTAATTTGCATTACTACTTCTGCCTTACGTATTCGTCTTCCTTGTCCACTCAAAGTACCATAGTTCCCTGTTCTACTGAACAGAAATATTGATTTCAGGAAGACATAGGACTTGTTCAGTGATGGGATTGATTTTACTTGTTATCAAGTCCAAATCCATACTTGTTTGACAGACAAGGCAGGGCTCTTAAAGTCACTTTGTATGTGCATGCAAACGTAACATTCTGCATTAAATTATTATTTAGATTGCCTTAACTGACCCTAGCATTTGGAGGGACAAAGGGAAAAAAGATACAGGTAATGTGCAGTGGCTTATCTCATATATCTTTGAATATCAAGGCTAAGAATTGCAGGATGACATTAAATGATGCACATAGTTCTCTATATTTGAAAAACGATGCCTAAATCAATGAAAGCTTACTTTCAGTTGAATTCTGATATTTTCATTCCCTCCAGAGAGAATCAAGAAGCAGATATTGTGGCTGCTATTCCCTTTACTATCTTCATAAAACAGCATCTGAACAAACTACCTGCTGAGGTCAGGAATTTCTAAATTGGAGGTTAAATGAGATTTTAAGTTAAGATTAAATTTTTAGAGAGGATATTCATCAATTCAGATTCAAATATTAATATTATTAATTCAAATTAATAATCATTTCAGTTTTTAATCAGACATTCTTGTCAAATTATTATTTTGTTAATAAAATACTTAGTTTTGAGGCACTTTGTGAAGAATAAAAATACTGCAATGATTAACTAAATATATTTCAGTGATGCATCTTGAGAATCATTCCAATTCTATGTCAACATAATGTCATGATTAACCAGCACTTCCAAATAAGAAGAGGTGAAACTTTCAGGTTCAGGAATATTTCTCTTGGATAAAAAATAATCTCTGTCCAAAGCAGACGCTCATCTGTTAAACTGAAGGGATATACAGTACATCTGTTGAACAAACTACAGCATACGAACAATTACTTTTGCTATTTTCGTGCTGGTATCACGCTGGTAGCATAAGGCTTTCTGCAGTAAACTTATTCTATTTAAAAAAAAAATATTCCCGTCTAGAAAACTTTGCATGTGGGAAAATAAATCCATTTTACCAAAATACAGGGCAGGATGGAAGATGTCATTACTGTGCCATCTCAATTTCTCTTAACTATCCTCAGCTCATAAAGACATTTCTTCAGGTTTTCTTTATTACTTTGTGTGATCATTTCCAGTGCTGTCCTAGAAGTGATGACTAGCCATGCACTGATGCTTTGTGTTATTTGGGAAAAGCTAAGTAAGTATGACTCAGTCTTTGTAATTCTTGAATTAAAAGGCTGGAGGGGATGGTAGCGCTAGTATTTCTTCTGATACTGTATAACTACCTTCCTGTTCAGATCTCAGATCCCACTTTGATTCCTAGCACATCATGGCTAAGCATGTGATAATTTATCAAAGACTTCACTATCAATATAATTCCTGAATAAAATTTGTAAATTATAATATCAAAGGAAGCTATTAAGTTTAGTAAAACAGTGTAACTTTGATAAATCCACACTGTATTTTATTCCAAATTATTATTATTATTATTATACAAGTGGAATTATTATTATTATTATTATTATTACGTAGTGTGTCATGATATTGATTCTAAATTAATAAGCTTGTAGTTACACTGAACATTTCTACCTTACCTTCCCCATAAAATATCACTGTTCTCAAATACATAATCATTAGCTGATTTGATAAAATGCTTCAAACACCTTATAGATGAGCTTAAGTTTTTTTTTTTTTTTTTTTTTTTTGTACAATTTTAAGTGTTCTTGAACAGAAATGACTTGCAGTCTAGATGCAGAAATACTACTAATGATTTCTTCATTGTAAGACAGTTTCTCTACCCTCACTCCACATTGCCTATTTATTTCCAAGGTTAGTAAGTTCATGTTACAGAAAATGGAGGTTGATTATTACTGACTTAGAAAAATATACCTGTATTATTCTATCTTGGCTCTTCATTACTGTATTATCATCTACATAGTCTCTCTTCTTGCAGATTCTCAAAACTTTTACCTGCTTAAAGGTCTGGAGAGAATCTGAGTTGCTTTTTCTTTATTTTAATTCACTAATTACTTTTTTTTTTTAATAAGAAATATAAATTTCAAAAGACAAAATTTAGAGAACTAAGAAGGCAAATCTTAACATCCTCATTTAAGAGGACTCTTAAGAGGCCTAAACATATATATTTTTTTCATGAAATAGTCACTATTATCTAAGTGAAAGCAATGACAATATGGCAGTTTATTAAGCTAATAACTTTTTGTGGAAAAAAAAAACCAAACTACTATCACTATTTGCACTCAAGGGTTTCAATTCACTTTGCATCATACCAACTTTTTTGCCAATTTCTGCATGATACATAAATTATATATTTCTTATTTATGTGTAAGCTTTTGTCAAACAATACTTCAGAGATCTTTGCTTGCATCCAATTCTGAGCTTCCTTTCAGTTTGTTCCCAATAGAGCCAATTTCTTGTTTCCTACGTCACAGCTGCTTTTTGCATTGTCATCTGTTCAACACTGACTTTGTTCTATTGTTTCATCACTTCAGCTAACTGTGTTACAACCCTATACTAAGAAACCTTCCCATGGATATCCCTTCATAATTACTGCCCTTCACAATTACTGTGCTTAGAACTTAGTTACTGTATTTTCAAAATCTTCTTGTCTCCTCTTCTCTTTGTGATTTTTTCCTACCTGCTCTTGCCTTCACAAAGCCAGCAAAAGACTAAAAGTTATCTAATTTCTGGTGCATTTTTGGCTCTCTTAATTCTGCTGGCAGTTTGAAATTTCAAGCCTAAACTAGATTTCCTGTCATATTAGTTCAGGAGCAAACACCAAACAACTTCAATGGAAAGTAGGAATGTTTTTCACTAAACCCAGGTGTAATTCAGAGTACTGTAAACAGTCACCAAAGAACTAACTTATAACTGACACAGTTCTCTACATTCCTTTTTTCTTTAATTCCCGTGTTGCTGTTTCTTTTCTTTAGAAGTCCTTGCCTTGCCTCCCTCATTTTTGTGTGGCAGTGCAACTAGTAGGCAGGTCTTCTTAGTCATTCAACTACAAGACTTATGGCCTGCTCAAAATGTATGTTTCCATTTTAAGTATTGAATGACTTTAATGTCCAAAGTCTTCTTCAAAAGATCTAATTTTGCCATGCCATTTTCCTTCTGTAATCAAGCTTCTGTGCATTTTGTTTCATCCACAGAAGTAAAAAAAATTTATAAGGAAAATTTTATTATCCCCATTTCATAACTGAGTAAAATGAGTCACAGTGGTAAAATTACATTACCTAAGAACATTCAACAGGTCAGTAACAGAGCTAAGAAAAAAATCCAGATCTCTTGACCTTGATCCAAAGTACCCTACTTTAATCCTCTGAAATCACTGAAGCAGATGATTTTTTTGGTTGCTACTCAGTGTAGGCAAGAATGGCAGAAGTAGGCATTTAAGATGAAATCTGAACTGCTGCATATATAACTGCTGTAGTAATTGGCCGAACTGTAAGTAAATCGAAAACTGCAATGCAAAAAGTCTGTTGTCCAGTTTACTTTTGTGACTTGAGGGTCACAGATGAAAATTTTCTGCCTAAATATAAGCTGCTTACATAAAATTTTGATGTTGTCCATGTCTTATGGTTTGTAAATTAAGTTTTGAGTGCTTACTTTACTACCTGTATCACTGTCAAGGTGTAAAATATGTATCCCTTTGCATCCTATGTGTGCTTCGAGCACACCTCATAACCCAGTGCAACCGTAGAATTCAGCACTGCAGATAGAAAAGAGCTGGAAAGAGCAGAGTGGCTCTTTGTTTTGCCTCATAACTTACCGACTAGGATAGCTGTTGCTTACTGTAGGAGTTCAATCCAAGAGAGAGCTCAGCTTTATAGTTTGATGATGAGAGGACTGTGTACATGGTGTGGGATTCACTAATCCGACCCAAGGAATGTCTCTAAATATAAAAAAAAAGTGTATACAAATAGGTTCTCTAAGCCAGCATGAGAAGGTGATCAGGTAAATTTTATCAAGTACAGTGAGAGAGAGGAGGTGAGATGTAAGCCCAAAGTTTCTCACGTACTTCTTCAGGATGCAAAAGCAGGCTTCAGATTGTTGTTCTCCTGCTGGCTCATGAATCCTGAGATTTTAGCACAATACGTTCAACAACATTTGAATATGACAATTTTTCCAAATCAATTTTCAGCATTATACCAAGGGACTTCTGTTAACATACAAGATGTATAACTTTAAATTCTCTCAGAAGGAGGGAACTGAATTAATTTCTCTCACTGCTGTGGATAGTATAATCTGTAAAGGAGATAATAGGAGAAAGAGAGTAGTTGAGTGAATAATAATAACAATAATAGTAATTGTTAATAATATTAATGATAGAAAAAAGGCTGCTAACAACTGTCCTTTCAAAGGGATGCTTTCTTCAAGCAGTTGTGTTTGAATTCAGGGCTGAAGTTGCCAAAGGCTGGAGTGGGTTAGCAGTGGTGATCTCTTTTCACAAAGACACTCAGAAGCACTGAATATTCCAAGAGGAATGATGGATTCCAGGCATAACCTTCCTCTCGGTATTCCCTTGTAGCTCCATGTCTAGCACAACAGAAGCATATTTCTGCTAACTTAGCTGAAAGTTCTGACTTGTGTTTTGGATTGTGCTTTTGAATCAAGGTGCCTTTGCTACTGAGTTCTGCACTTGCTCAGTCCCATTCTTGACTTTGCCTTATGCTTTCACAAAAGATTCCAGATATAGAGGCTAAATAAAGTCAAATTACATTGAGTTTCAGCGTGTTATTAAATTTTACCAGATATTTTTCAGAAATGTACATGAAGAGAGCCTGTATGTGAGCCCTGAAGAATGAGAGAAATTCTACTAAAGTCAACATAAAATTAGCATTTCAAAGGATGATTTATTGACATCTGAGTGTGATGAGGGTGGAGGTAAAGCTTGAAACAAATATATCAGGACAGCTGACAGTTTATGCTCTTTATTTTAAAGCAGTTGGATGACAAACATTTAAAAATATGACAAAATAATCAGTTTTAGTCACAGTCATCTCTTCATACGACAGACTGGCCCGGTGTTGATATGCCATCATAATCATCTGAATAGTGTTGATACTGATCAGTGAGAAGAGGCTGATGCAACTCATTCCTGTTCTTCTTGGCACGTACAATGCATGCAGCAGCAGCAAAGATAACTGCAACAAGAATGAGTGCAGTCACTACTGCAATAGTTATCATTTCTGTTACACGAAGAGCCCGACCTAGAGGAAGGAAAGCATAAGAAAAATTTATTAAAAGTAAATGCTATTAAAGGGACAGGCCAAAGCTCAATATCTGTCATGATTTACTGAATTTTGAATTAGAAGTAGCTGAAGTTTTGTTTGGTTATTTGTTCCAAAATGTGACAAATGGGCCTGGATGTCTCTTCTGCTATCTGGCTTGCACTCTCTCAAGTAAGAGAGTGAAACATCATGTGTCTGAAGGAAGACACATGATACAGGAATAACGACAAAGTGCAAATAATACATACAAATAACTTCCTCAAGAACTCTGTTGGGTAGGGAGAGCTGTTTGCAATGGCTAGCTATGAATTCGTACTAAATCTCAAATGCAACTGATTTGGAAGATCAGAAGAGCAAAGAGAAATAGGCCTTTACAAAATCATCAAATATTATATAATTTGAACAAATTTTGTTCAGATTTTTTGTATGATATGTAAGCTTCAAAGGAGAAAAACGTGGTGGGAGAAAAAGAGTTAACACATAGATTGGATAGTTTACCTGGCCACTCAATGTCATAGCTGTATCCCAGGTTTTCTGGTGCAGTAACAAACATTTCATTATTCGTAACTGGAGGCCAGAAAGGCACCATGTTGTACTCCCGGTTATGTCCAATAGGGGCATTCTCCAGGGGATATGTAGAGATATCTAAATTAGAAATTTAAATCACACTTCTGTAAATAAAATTGAAATCATTATGTCATTTGAAAGATTTCAGGTTTTTTTAATAGTGACTCAGGGCACTTGAGAAGCTTCTTCCTTCTCCTCTCCTGTCCCCCCCCCAGTAAATTGCTGAGAATTAAGCCTGTGGTAGACATCTCATTTCTTTCTGCTTGAGCAAGGAGGAGTACAAACATGAGGACAAGGAAACCTTTTTTGCTGTGATCTAACACTGCAACTGCGTCAAAGATCTTGAGCATTTCAGATGGACAGCTGATATGATTTCCAGTGGAAGTTTTCTGGAATTTTATGGTAAGTCAGGAAAAGGTCAGCTGAAAACAAAACAAAACAAAACAAACCCACAAGCCAAATTTCCATTCAGTAATACAATGAAAAAGCTTGTGATGTCATGTAAGTACCACAAAGACATACAGTTTTTTCTCTGAGAGTTGGCATGGAAAAGCCCATGCTGTAGGTTGTGAATGCTGCACAAAGAAGCCTCAGTTGTTCAACAGCAACCATCTTCTGTAGAAGGCAGAGGGGGCTGGATTGTTTAAGAGTAATACAGTTGCTTCTTTGTACAGACCAGAGCACAGATGTTTGAGTAACATAGAATTCTCTCCCCAGTTCACTGATGCCAACCTCTTTCTTTCCTTCTTTTCATTTTTGCTTCCTTCTTTCCTTCCATCCTTCCTTGCACTTCCTTCTTCCTTTTTCCTTCCTCACTTTCATTCACTTTCTCCTTTATTCCCTTTCTTTTTGTATTTCAGAGTCACAGGAGAATAGGCAGCAACAGTTACACCAGTTATCATAATTTAGATATGAAATATCTAAAGAGGAATAGCTATAGATATTATTATGGTTCTGGAGTTCTAGTAGTGAATAAAAAATGTAGTCAGAATCAATGGCGAGGATGTACAAGGCAACTGATTTTTTTTTTGTCAGGAGGAAACATAAATATTTACCCGTAACAGTAAGGGAATATTCACAGTGCATTGAACTTAGATAGTTACACTGTCAGACATCATGCTTTTGCACACTTTATTTTCTTGAATTATGCCTGGCATCTGTGTTCAAGTCCTTTCACAGACAGTGATTTGAAAATGGATGTCAGAGGGTGAGAAAGCAAGCTTACTTGCTATTACTCTATCTTCATTAAATTTATTAACTGCTAGAATTCTAATCTTCTCTCCTGAGCTTGGAGACATTTTGCTGTCCCACTGGAAGCTCCTCACATCTCGTGACTACAAAGACAGACATTCCTCCCATCTCCATCCATAGCGCATCTTACCAGCTGAATATCTTCTGAGCCACTCATCAAAAACAGCATCTGTAAAGGTGTGCAGGAGGACAAAAATGGGATCATTTGGTGATAAATGTGTTTGCCCTCCTGTTCCATTCAAAAATAGGTGAGCCAGGTTGTGAAGGCTTCGAACTGCTGGGTCATATTTTCCTGAAGGATCACTGTACCCTGAATATGCAAACAAAGAACACAAAAAATTCCAGTGAACATTTTGTTTGGAAGATGCAGTCCCAACTGGATATTATTTTTTCTCTGAAAGGCTTTCATTTGTTGTGCTGCCTTGTTTGACATAAATGAGTAGCTTATTCTCTAACTACTGGCATTTGAGAAATGTCCCTAGGATGCATAATTCCCAAGCGTAATTCCCATGTGCAACTTTCAAATATGCTTCAAGAAAGAATGCTGAGAATGTGGAGTGAAAGGCTGATAGGATCTAAAGTAAAAACAGCAAAAATAAAGCACATAATAACATGAAAATTAAGTTTTATATTTTGAATCTAAACATCTCTTAGTGTAAGTGAAATAACTTTCAATTGCAGGATTAATTTTTAAGATGTTAACTTCTATTGAAATTTTCCAAGTGTCATGCTTTTACCAATCATTGCCTTGTATTATGCTAGCATATCTCAGAGAGTTTCACATGCTGGATTTTTTTTCAAAGAAGTGCCCTACAAAACACTGTTGGTATCAACCACCTGATAACTCCAATGCCATAGGTCAAGATCTGAAGCATTCTGAAAAACTTTCCAGTATTCAAGAAGTTCAGTAAATTCGGAGGCAGATCAATAAATTGGATGAAGCCATGATAGCACATTTTCCAGATGTGATAAGTATCCCAAACTTTTATATATACTTAAAAGCTTGATACGGATACTTGTTTTTGTTCTCCAAGAGCAAGAAAATGGAGCAGATCCTACTCTGTCGTATGAATGGTGTTCTTCAGGAGTGTCAGAATATTAGTATGTTTGTATTAGACAGTGATCTGAACTGTCATTTCATAACTCTTCTCATAAATTTCAAAATTCCTTGCATAAGTCTTTCCATTTAAAAACTCTGGATTATTAAAGTGCAGAAGAAAACACCAAGATGCTGGTTGAATAATGTGTCTCAGATCTTTAGACTGGTTTCTATGCTGGGATATCACAGAATGGAGTCACAGGATGGCCTGGGTTGGAAGGAACCTCAAGTATCATGAATCTCCAATTCCCCCCACCACAGCAAGGGCCACCAACCTCCACATTTAATACTAGAACAGGCTGCCCAGGACCCCCTCCAATCTGCCTTTGAACACCTCCAGGGACGGGGCATCCACAGCCTGCCTAGGCAGCCTGTTCCAGCACCTCACCACTCTCATAGTAAAGAATTTCCCCCTGACAACCTAAATCTGCCCTCCCTCAACTTAAAACCATTCCCCTTGTCCTGCTATTAACTACAGTTTCAAAGAGTTGATTCCCCTCCTGTTTGTAGGCTCCCTTTAGGTACCGAAAGGCTGCAATTAGATCACTCCGCAGCCTTCTCTTCTCCAGGCTGAACAAGCCCAGCTCCCTCAGCCTGTCTTCATAGGAGAGGTGCTCCAGTTCCCCGGTCATCTTCGTGGCCTTCCTCTGCACCCTCTCCAGCAGCTCTGTCTTTCTTGTATTGGGCCTCCAGACCTGGAAGCAGTACTCCAGATGGGGGACAAGCACCTCCCTGTCCATGCTGACCACCCCTCTTCTGATACAACCCAGGATACCGTTTTCTTTCCAAGCTGCAAGAGCCCACTGCTGGCTCATGTTAAGCTTTTCATCCATCAGGACCCCCAGGTCCTTCTCTGCAGGGCTGCTCTCAAGGACCACTCCTTCCAGTCTGTATATATGCCTGTGACTGCCTGTGATTCCTCTGGCCCAAGTGCACAACCTTGCACTTTGCTGTGTTGAACCTGATTAGATTCACCTGGGTCCACCTTTAAAGTCTGTTGAGGTCCCTCTGAATGGCATCCCTTCCTTCCACAATGTCAACTGCACCACTCAGCTTGGTGTCATCAGCAAACTTGCTGAGGGTGATAAATGTATTCATACCCAGTGACTGAAAATTTAAAGTGCAGAGTTTGAGAAAGAAGGACAAAACTATATGGCTGAGAGAGAAGGACAAGCAAATTGCAGCATGTCCAGCAGTTAATCAAGGAGTCCTCAACTGTTACGACTTCAATGTAATTCCAACATATACTACCAAGGCTTTTTCTTTCCTTTGTTTGTTATAATTAATTTACAAGAATAGCTTCTGTGAGCACATTTGAGTTGCTTAAGGATGATAAAGCTTCTGCATCTTTTTGTGCTCAAAGACTGTCTGTTTTCCTTTACAGAAACTTTTTACTAGGAGAATTGTACTCAGGATGGATCTTTGCTAGATTCTACTAAGTATATCTGTGAAACAGTTTTAGGGATTTTATACACTTGAAGAACTGACATACACTATCAATTTACTTAGAGTAATTATCCAGTAATTAATCCAGAGTTATTTCTGTTAACAAGCTAATACTTATTTCTAAGAACAGTGTATTCTTAGTACCCTGTAAACTGTCTCCAAGCTCACTTTCAACAGGAAAAATGCTGAGTCTGCTACCTTGATGTATTTGGAGCTGTACCAAGTCTTTTTGTTTGCACTGCTCACCTTCTACTGTGTTACGGAAACTGTCTGTGGAGTTGGAGTAAAAAGGAGGAGTGTCAAATATACCAACTTCCAAACACAGAGCAACATCCTCAGGCTCTGGGAGACGTTGTACCATGGGCCGTGCAACATTTCCAGCAGGATTTCTGCGGATGGGACCACCTTCAGTGCCTGGGGGTGGAGAGAAGTGAGAAAACAAAAATGATGTAGAATACTAGACCAGAGAATGCATCCTCCTAATGACTGAACTGGGGGGATGGAGGGGGGGGAAGAAAAGAAAAAAAAAAAAGATCACATAAATGACTTTTAAACTATACAAAAAGTCAGATCCTTCATTCAGGAAAATAACCTGAATCCTCATAAAGTTCTATGTGCTAATCTGTGTGTTAATCCTTTGCACAACTGATTTCAGAAAGCATCTAGATGCCTCTTACTGAAATTTGTGGTTCTACAAGTGTTTGGGGAAAATTTCCCATAATTTTTCATATGATCCCTTGATGAGATCTAGAACAATATTTTGAAGACATCTTGGTAAAGTAACTGGGGAAAAAAATATAGATAACTAGGTAGGCATTGAATTCAGTATTACTAATTAGTAATAATAATTATGTACTATATAATACTCTATTTCCATGCAGATACAGAATTTTTAGCTCTTGTAGCTGAGATGTATAATAGGATTCTGTACACCTCCTATACAAAATACACTCCACATAGCTAACATATGTATTTACATATTTTTTCTCGTTAGAAATATAAACCTTGAAGGTTGTAAGTGGAAAAGTAAGAAGAAAGCTTAAGCTTCAGCTAAAACATGATACTGCCATTTCAAATTATACATGGCACAAGATTTAAGGAGGCACTGCTTAAGAAGGAACACTTCTCCTACAAGTACAGCCTGAGAGAGCTGGGGCTGTTTAGCCTATAGAAGAGAAGGCTCCAAGGTGGCTGGATAGCAGCCTTTCAGTATCTGAAGGGAAGGCTATAAGAAAGAAGGGGACAGAATCATTAGCAGGGCTTCTTGTGATAGGACAAGAGGAAAAGCTTTCAGTCTAAAATGGGAAAGATTTAGACTGGATATAAGGAAAAAGTTTCTTACGATAAGGATAGAGAAGCACAGAGAAGCACAGGAAAATGTTAGTTGCCCAGAGAGTTGGTGGATGCTCCGCTCCTGGAGACATTCAAAGTCAGGCTGTACAGAGCTCTGAGCAACCTGCTCTAGCTGTAAATACCCCTATTCATCACAGGGGATTAGGAAAAGATGACCTTTAATGGTCTCTTCCAACTCAAATGATTCTATGGTCCTGTAATGTCTTAAGAAGTGGAGTCAAAGAATTTGATTCTTTCTCTGTTACAAGCTATTCAGTGCCTCAGTGAAATATAGGTGATAACTACTATGTCAGAAGACTGATGCATGAATCTTGAATCAAAAATATTCAAAAGACTTCAAAAGAAGAGTCTTTTGAAGAAGGACAAAAAAGACTAAAGTCTTTCTTTAAAATTTGTAGCTGGAAAGATCCATTGCCATGTAAAATCTTATTATTAAAGGAATAATAAACATCTGAAGCACCTTTCACTAGTCATACTTACTGTTACAAATGGTTCCCAAGCTATCATAGTCTTCTATGCTTTCACACAGGACACGCCACTGAGAGAAGATTGAATTCTGACTGATCAGAGATACATCAAAATTGCTTCTAGCCCCCATCAAGTCATCTGAGCAGATATCACAGGTGTTTTGTCCTGTTGCAAAGTTCCAGTAGGGAAGGCCAAAAGTGGGATCCTGTAGCATATTCTAAAACATATAAGTGTGGCACTAGTAAATCTCTGCTACAGGCATCCATGATACAGATCGCTAGAGGAATATTCAAAATCCATTAAATATATCTTAAAAAGAACCAGAGTCCTGCTTCATGGAAAGGAGAAAATGCAAGGAAATTTATGGAAAAGCTTTCAGTAGCTTTTCACTTTGATACCTTTGCCTGTTCACCAAAACAAATTTTTAGCCCATTGAACTGAGTCCCAAATCCCTCTCATAAAATCCCCCACTTCCATGAAACGTGTTGCTAATAGTAAGAAACACTTAATATTCATACCCCATTTTTTTTCCATATATTTTAAAGGCCTGACAATGGCAGTGATGTTTGTAGAACATTGAAAAAATAAGCCAATTGCAGAATTGGCAACAACCTTGAAAACTCAATTTTCTCTTCCTTAAAAAGAATGACAGTCAATCAAATATTATTTTTATGAATAATTCTACACAAAGAAAGAAAAGCAAGAGAACCACTTATTTATGAAAGAGTTTCACAAAACATTAATGTGTCTAACCTGTTGCATAAATTATAGAAATAATGTGATTCTGAATCTCTGCAATACTTTTCTTTAGAATTTCTGCTGCTTTGATTAGTTTAAGTTAGTCAAGAATCACGATTTTGGTACAAAACTAGCAATTACCTTTTTTGGTCCAGTTAAATGCTTTCTATGGGCTAGTCTGGAATATGTATCCACTTTTATATTGAGTTTTAGATAACATGTGTTTTTGTTATTACTTGAATTGAAATATTATTACTACTAGCATTTTTATAATGTCTATCTAAAACTTAAATACATTCCAGTAAGTTTAGTATAACTTTTTTAATACTGATACTGTAGCAAACTTTCAATGTATGGTAAAAGCTGCTATAATTTTTGTCTATTATGAGACAATATGAGAATGAAAAATTCATCCATACAATGCACAGTAAGAGCACATGACTCAACGTTTTTGTCATCCTTACCTGCATGTCTCTCTCAAGCTGCAGCAGATGATACCTATGCCATGTGACGAAAGCTGGTCCTTCATGAGAGAAATCAACTCTTTCAAAGCTCTGCTGCCCTGCACCAAGGAAAGTCTTCCTTACAGAATAATAATGGGACCACACAAAGTAGTTATAAATGGAGATATTTTCAAACTGTGGTGTGTTGCCATCTGGTCCAAATATTTCATCACGTCTCTTTGTGGCAATGACAATATCAGGGTGGATTGTCACCTTGGCTTGGTGTAGAGCATTCACAAATCGCCTTCTCTCTTCTGTGCTAAGATCCAGAAGATTCCTTCTGACTATGAGAATATAGAAAAAAAATGTTAACATAGACTTGGAAACTGAAGTCTGATTTCACAAGACTAATTTATTTTGTTCTTAATAAATCTGAGTAAGTCTCGTTCTCTTCAAGCATTCCTTGAGATTTTGCTGGGGCAAATCAGTCTATTAAATAGGAAATATTATCAGAAAGGTGAATTTGAGTGAAAATAGTCTGAAATCTTATTCATCCCGTTTGAATGTCATTATCTACTACTGTTAAAAGTAGATATGTTAGTGATTATATCCCCAAAATAATGGGGGCTCTTCTGGAAAAAATACCTCCTACTTTTACTGCTCCATCCAATAGTGTTATTGTGCTCCTTGTGGCCTCTGTAGTTTCCACAGAAATAAATAGGAAGCATTACCTGTGGAGCAACCTATGTATTTTAAATGTTTTTTATCCACATAGAAACTGAGAATATTACAAACAAGGAGAGCAGCTGACTTTTTGAAATATCAGAGTATCAGAAAAGGAACAGTCACCTTCAAAGCAGTCTCACAGGTCTGAGAAGATTTCATGCTATGTTTAGACTGAAAGTGAGATAAAAATTAACAAAGCTGTTCTTCACAGTGCACTCATTTTCAGTATTAAATGTACTGTGCAATCCATAATAGCCAAATGAGTTTGTATTGATAAAAGAAACAGTATGTCTCCAGCATGAATAAAAAAGCTGCGAAATAAATGTAATTTACTTTGTAAAAGGAAGTTGTTTCAGTGAAGGGTACTTTAGCCTCACTGAGGTTTATAGAAATGCTGTTCTGAAGCATGAATTTCCTCCAAGGACTGTGAATTCTGAAACACGTTTTTCTACTTGGATACCCTAACTGGTATTTTTTGTTATTGATTTCAAGCAGGGTCTCAACATATTACTTTCCAAAATACATGTATGATCCTCCACAATAACATTTTTGGACTATTCCTAAATTTAGGCATGGATTTAGAAGATATGAAGGCACCAAAATGCATTTTAAAGCTATTTTATATAGAAATGTCAAAATAATCCAAAATTTTTAATGTCTAAGCAACAGAGACCAGGTTTATGGATGGATAGAAGATATGGTCTCCATACAGAAGCATAAAACATAATAATAAGTTGATTTTTCATATTTAAATTTATATTGTTATGCGTGATAAATGTGATTTGCTTAATATTTTAGAGAAAAATAAAGTAAAAAACATTCTTACCTCAGCTATGGTTGCTTTTAGTTTAGCAGATTTACTGTTCTATGTTTCCATGCGCTAACATTTTGTTATTGCTGTTGTTACTTTTCAGAGTTATTGTCATTGTTAATAGGAATGGCCTAAGAGAATCAGAGGGTGCCACTTGACTTAGCCACTTCAATGCATGAGTCATTAAGCCCTCTATAAAATGTTTTTTGGAAATATGATTATTAATATTTGAGCTTCGTTAACTCTTGCTGGAGCATGTGCTCGCATTCATGGAGTATTTCCTATTTGGTGAAAATAATGGCAGTGCTGAGTTTTGATTCTGGAAGAGGCATTGCACTTTTATGTCAGGAACCTGTTGTTTCTCATGTCATTGGAATCCATCATTCATCTGAGGGGTTATGAATTTTACAGCATTTTAGTATCATCTATAGTCTTTCACTAATAAACAATAAAATGTTGTTCATTCATAATGCTTTTCAGTTATGAAAAAGACATAGTATCATCTATTCTTTCTTTTCTTTTTTTTTGAAACATCTGTTTACTGATAGTCAGCACTAAACTGAAAATGTGCAGTGCTCAGGAAGTTCCATCAGGCACTATGCTCTTTCATCTGAATATCCTACAGTCTTGTGTTAAGGCTTTTAAAGATATTGGTAGCAACTACGTAAGTAAAAATTTAGCTGAAGTGTGTAGACTGGAAATATATTATGAGACTGTGAATCAGAAGTGCTGCTATCACACTTCAAATATTTACAAGATATTGTTCAGGATATATAGATATGTATTCCTAGATATTCTCACAAACACACATAGATGTTTATACATATGATTTTACTACTAAATAATTCCAAAGAATACAAAATTTTAAAGATGAATATGTTCTATAGTAGGATTGGTCTTAATCTTGCTCTGACTACAGGTTTTGTTTCTTCCTTTTGTGTAGTCAGTGTAGGTACTTTGAACACAAGTTAGACAGCTCACTTAACATCTGCCTTAATAACACCTAAAGTACATTTTTATATAAATATAAGGGACATTTTATGTTTTAAAGAAAAAAAAGATAATCTAGATGCATTTAAAATCAAGATGCCAACAGGAAGTTTTCATATTTCTGATGTTCTTACCTATATTGATTTGCTGGCTACACGTAGGTCCAGTCCATCCAGGGCGACATGACCCACAGTTGTAACCAGAGAAATTACCATTGCACCTGCAGGTTTGGTTGAAGAAGCGTATGGGCCATTGCTCGCGGTCATCCCTCCCATCATGGATGTACTGTGGGCCATGGGGTCGCGAGTCTACTGTCACCTGCACACACCGGCCTCTCCCTGTAGACACTCCGCACCGATCGGTACCAGGCCCAAACACAGGGAAATAGTCTGGGCAACACATCCCACTTCTCAGAGACTCGATGGTAGTGCACTGGCGAGGGAACTGAGCTCCAGCTGGTTCAAATACGTTAAGAAATAGTGGCAGGAAAAGGAACAGCAGCATGGGGAGCTGCATGGCAACAGGTTCAGCAGGGCTGGCTCCTTCTGAGAACTTTGATCCGTACTCACTTTCGTCTCCTCTCCAGTGACAGGACACCCAGCTCCTTCTACACCAAGAGAAAAACAGATAAAGAATGAAAATAAGCAACACAAACCTTCAGTCCATTCCTCTCACCTCAGCAAGTACTTCTGAAATATGTACTTTGATGGCCTAATGAGAAAAAACAATTTCTACTAATGTTATTTCCTTCTCTAATTATCTGTGAGAAAGATAGTAATAACCTGCAGAGATATATTTACACATTGACTTCTAAACAGTTCCTAAATGTTCATTCACGTTGCACATCTGCCAGCCAGATTTACATCACTACCACAAAATATTTAAACTTGTCTAAAACACCTATTTTTCAATTTTTTTTTTTTTTAATTTCACATTTTTTCTCTCCTGCATTTAACTAGTGTATTCTGCTTTCTAGCTAGTGTTATCCCTCTGTATCTGCCTGCTGTTCTTAAAGGCAGCTCCATTAGAAAATAAAGCTACAATTCTCCACGCATTGTACCTCTTCTGTCTTTCTGGCACCTCTTCTCTGCTGAGATCCTGTTGTATCTCTCTGTGTTCTGGGGCTAACTCTGTGTCTAACTCAAAATAAGCACTGCTAATTTCTTTCCTGTTGCAGTCTGCCTGCTAATCCGTGTTCTACCAACACAGCATGGCTTGGCCTCACTCTCCTATTAATCTCCCTTTCTACTTCAGTGCCTTTCCCTGGACTTTAAGTACTTGAACAGCACATGATTTCTTTCATGCTTATCTCCTTGTGATTTTATAAGTTTTAGCAAAGGTCAGAGATAAGTACTTGATTCAAAACAGAACAACTATGAACGGTTTTTTGTTTTTTGTTTTTTAATTACTTGCAAAGAAAGGTTCATTTGAAAACATACAAAGGGCACTGGGGAAGTCTGCGTATACCAGACTTTTTTTTTTTTTAATACTTCAAATGTTTTTTTTTAAGATCAAACTGAAATAAATGACAAAGAGACATTATTTAGAAAATGAAACACATTAAGCTTACAGTTTTCTGTTTAAATATTTATTTTGATAATCAAATAAAAACACAATCATTATATTGGAGTATTCTGAAATGTTAAATTCTGAGCAGGTGCTGTGTAAAATAGTTAAACAAAAAATAAGAGAAAAGCACTCTCTAGACTGAACAAAACACCACTGTAATATTTGCAGGGGCCAAAATTATTCTCACTCAAGCCATTATTTCCTTTTTTATTTATCAGTAAAGATGGTTTTCCGTGAGGCAAGAATTTTTTGCCAAGATACATCTTAACTGCAACCAGGACAATAAATTAACAGTGAAATTAATGAATTTCAGTTACAGCATAACATGCATTCAGCAGAAAACTGAGTGCTTACATCTACTTCTGCAGAAGTAAAAACAGGAGAGTATACCCACCTCTGGTAGGCCACTAAAATAGTTTTTTTCTGAGCATTGCTTATTCATGCCCATCAGCAGTGCATGACAGCAGTGAACTTTGCATTTTTGCATTACATTTGGTGTGTAATCAAACACTCTGTAGCTTGATTCAGTGTAGTACCAAAGATTTTATGATGTTTCTTCATGCCTCCAAATCTTTAACTGACTATCCATCTGCAGGAAGGATTCTCTGATAACCCTTACATGATACTTTTCGCTTTTCTACCCTTTGTTTTGTTTTCTGTTACAGCCTATTCTTTTCCTTTTTATCATTTTCTTTTCTTTCTCCCTTTCTCCCTTTCTCCCTTTCCCTTTTAATAGCTTATTAGATGTCAAGCCATTATCCATCACATAGGAAAAGTCCCTGGGGACTTGAAAAAGGGAAACATTATTACCATTTTTTGGAGAGGGAGAAAGAAAGATTCAGAGATACAGTCAGATGAGCATCACATCTGTGCTGGGCTTGCTTAGGTTGAAGATGAGAAAACTCTGCAGAGACCTCATTGTGGCCTTCTGGTACTTGAGAAAGTTTAGAGTGAGGAGGGCGACTGACTTTTTACGCAGTCTAACTGTGATAGGATAAAGGGAAGTGGCTTCAAACTCTAAAATGAAAATTGGATATTATGAAGATATTCTTTACTCTGAGGATGGTGAGACACATGAACAGGTCGCACATACAAGTTGTGGATGTCCCATTTCTGGAGGTGTTCAAGGCCTGATTGGATGGGGTCCTGGGCAAGCCAGGTTATCAGGTTGGAACTGGGTGGGCTTTCAGATCCTTTTCAACCCATGACATCATAGAGGATCACAAAGATGATAAAGGGCCTGGAACATCTCCCATATGAGAAAAGGGTGAGTAACCTGAGTCTATGCAGCCTTGGAAAAAGAAAATTGAGAGGATATCTGATTAATGTTTATAAATAATTTAAGAGAAGTAGAAGGCAAATGGGTGAGACCAGGCTCTTCTTGATGGTGCACAGCAAGAGGACAAAGTATAGTGGCCTAAAATTTGAACATAGGAAATTCCATTCAGATATGTGGAAGAACTTCTTTATGTTAAAAGGTGATGGAGCACTGGAACAGGTTCCCCAGAGAGGCTGTGGAGTTTCCTTCTATGGAGGTATTCAAGACCCATCTGGATGCCTATCTGTGTGACCTATTGTAGGGTATCTGCTTTAGCAGGGAGTTGGACTGAAAGATCTGTTGAGGTCCTTTCCAACCCCAGCAATTCTGAGATTCTGTGATTGTTTAATAAAGAAGTTAGTACTATTGTAAACAAAGATATTTCTCTCTTTTTGTATTGCTGTGCATAAATTAAACAGGGTTCATAGGTAGTCCAGTTAAGATGTCAGTAGAAGAGTACTGGAAAAAAAAAAAAAAAAAAAAAAGAAAGATATTTCTGTCAATTGTTTTAAAAGTAAACTTGTATTTTTCATGGAAAAGAATTTTCAGAGATGACAGGCGTGCCAACGTTAAGATTTTTTGATGGATCATGTAGTACTCCAAGACCTTTATGTCAACCTGAAAATGCCTGTATTTTTTGAGATCTGTCATAAGTGGTGATGTTTACAGTGAAAAACATAGGAAGGCATTTTTCTTTCTTTCTGACTAAGTGGGGCTTTCACATTCTAATTTAAACAAACAAGGTCATTTCAACCACTACTTCACCATACACTACAATAAAAAAACAACAAACCACCCAGAACAAATCAATCTTAAACAAACAAAAAAAAAAACAAAAAACAAAAACAACTAGCAATTTAAGACTAGATCTTCTCCTGTGCTTAATAGAATGCAAAAATAAAAAATGATTTTTTCCAGTAAAGATGGAGGAACCATCCTCTGAAATGTTTATGACAAATCAGTGAGTAGTACCCCGTATTATGTCAGTTCTGTGGCTTATGTTCCCCTTCACGTGGTGAATGAGATAAGTTGCACACTGAGATGAAAACCACTGATGAGAACTGACTGAAAACACACTGAACTCTACCACTGATGAGAACATAGAAACTTGATTTGCCATCTTTCCTGTGTGTGATGCAGATGTCTGATGTCCAGATCTGGACCCAAGGACATGATTTCCTAACTTGGTCTTGGATCATTCTTGCTACAATGGACTTGCAACGTGACTTGCTGCCACAATGCTATGGCTCTTTGTTGGGATAAAACATTACCCTGTCTGCCTTACCAGCCTTTGTTCCTTCCAGACACCTTTATCTTCCAAACTTTGTGTCCCACAAAGGCAATCTCTGTAGGGCAATCTCTGTGTCCAAAGCCTGATTGAAACACAACAATACAGATAGAATTTGGAACTCTGATCCATATTTACTCTTGAGCTTTATAGGACATGGGAACCTGCTTTGGCAGGGGGGTTGGACTCGATGATCTCTGGAGGTCCCTTCCAACCCCTACAATTCTGTGATTCTGTGACATCCCTCAGAAGCCCTGCTTGCCTATTTATGTGTGTCATCAAATGTTAGTAATACAGTGTAACATTGCACAGTTAGGTAAGTGAAAGAAATGCAGAGAAGATGATGAGCTCATGCAACACAAATTGGTTAAAGATATTAATGGTCTGTGCTTTAATAATCCTCAACTGGATGCTCATGTTTGAAGGAAAAGTTTCATATTTTAAGATATACATTGTATTACATGCCCTGGTTATTTTATCTGCATTACAGCAAGTTTGTATGTATCTTCTACAGAGAGATGACACTGCTAAAGTTTCTTGGATAATTAATTTTAATGTGATTTCTTATAAATATGATTGTTTAAAATACATTATTGTTAAAAAAGAAAAAAAAATCCTTACATTTCAGTTTTAGGAAAAGATAAATGAAATTTCAGAAATGAACACATGAATAGATGTAGTTTAACTATAAGGTTGTTCTGAATCTGTTTGTATTTAATGGAGGCTGAATAAACAATGGATTAAAGAAAAATTCTTCTAGGTTTCAGAAAATGGTAGACATAGTATTAAGTCAGAGAAGAATGATTTTTGCGAAGCAGAATGTTACTGTTATGAAAACTCAACAGCCTGGACCTTGGGTTCCTCTGCTGGTGTTTAAAACATTCTGCTTTTATTATAAAATCAATGTAGTATGTAAAATAAATAAATACATAAATAAATAAAAACAAACAATAGAAAATATAGAATCCTCAGGTAGCTGATTTTTCTTTTTTTTTTTTTTCAATTGGTTTTATTTTATTCTTTGCTATTTTGCTAACTTGCAGATATAATAGTAATGAAACCAGAAAGATCATGCAACAGGATAACAAATCAATTTTTTAATTTATTCTTTTTGGCTAAACAAATCAAATTCTTATATGAAGTGAACTCTGCAAATATTGGAGGCATTTGACCGTATCACATGCCTGAAAAATATCATGTTTAATGACAGAACTGTTGCAGAAGGATGAAAAAATATATAAATGTAAGCGATCCAGCATCTGAGTTTCCAAAGAAATGGTGATTTTGCACACAGAGATTGAGAGCAGAGATAAAACTATAACAGCCCTAAAGGACATTTTCAAATGAACTGCATACATTTATGAACAAATGTCAAGTCTGGGCTCAGAAGCTTCAATACTAAGATGGAAAAATGAAATCTCTCTGTTCACAGAGCCAGATTTTCCCACACATGGCACTGGTTAGTGTCCACTGATAAATGCATACAAAACAACAATTAAGTACTTCCTTTATACATACAGCCATAACACTAAGAAGCTGTCAATGTATAGTAGAGGTGCTATAATTGGTGCTTTTTTTTTTGATCACAAGCACTTCTTTTTCAGCCTTCACGTTAGCCTATTCACTTTAAATGTATTGTTTTTCCTGTATTCTTCTAGGTTTTCTCTTTCTCCTTCATTCTTTCCAGTGCATCATCCTTTCTTTTCTGTTACCACAACTCTATTTTTATCTCTAGAGGTTTTTGTTTGTATTTTTTTTTCTCTCTGTTGAAAGCACTTGTCTATGGTTTCTGGGTTTCTTTTTATTTCTTATCATGGAATGTGTCCTGAATAACACTTTTCCTCTGTCAGACTGTGGGGCATTTAGGCCTTTCTGTCTCCTCTTCCTTGGCACTCCCTGATCTTGTCAAGGTAACTCCACTCTTAATAGGCTCTGACTTCTCTCTGATCAGTGCCAGAGTAATATCAGATGTGCTTAGTAATCTACATGCAGTGCAGTGTTTCTGTAGCACAGCCAACTTTAAACAAAGATTAAGAAAGCACAGTACCAAGCATGATTAAACTCAGACCTTTGGCTCTATTTCTCTTGTTGTTCTCTTCTGTTCAAATTATCTGTTCTTTATGTTCTTTTTCATCTCTATTTCTTTCAATGTTCTGTTTCATTTTTCTTGTTCTTCTAATGTCCAATTTGCAATTCTGACACCTCTTTATCCAGACATTATAGGTCAAGATGATCTTTCCTGACCATAAAATTTCACATTTTTTTTCCTTCCTTTGATATTACCAATGATTTTTTTAATTTTTTTTTTTTATTATTTTTTATTTTTTTAATAGGAAGAATTACAGGAGAAGAAGAGGCTATTTAGATATTAGTTGCCAAAGTCCAAGAAAGCAGAATTAGAATGACAGGATTTCCCAGGTCATAAAGAACTTGATATCATTAATCCAATCTCTTGTTCAAAGCAAGGTTGACATAGAATACAAAAAAGATTGCTTGTCTGTATGCAACTGGATATTAAAAACCCCAAAACTCAGCCACTCAGTGCTGCTGTTCCATTGCTGGTCTCTTCCATCATGTGGTGCCTGTTATTTTTCCTTAAGTTAAATCAGAACCTTTCCTGCTTAAGACTGCGACCACTAGCTCTTGTCCTGCCATCAGTACCATGGTAAAGCACGGCAAAGTCTTTCTGTAAACATTCCCTTGTTGTTTTTTTTTTTTTTTTTTTTTTGTGAGTCACCTTTTGCAGGCTGCTGTTAGGTGCCTCCAAAGCTGTCCACATCTGAAACAGCTATAATCCCACAGCTTCTCTAATGGGGCAAGGGTCTTGATGACCACTTCTGAATTTGTTCTAATTATATGCCTTACAAATGTTGAGTACAAATGTTGCCTGGTGCATGTGGCCACATTATGCTCATGCTGCTCTGCTCTCTATTGGTTCTTATTGCTATTTGATCACATGGCTGGCACCCACTGAGCTTGATGTCTATGGCTCAGGACCAGCTCCCTGATATTACTTCAGCTTTCCTGAGACACAGCTCAGCCTAGATCATGCACAGTTCTCTGTGATAATCCTGACTTCTTCCTCACCACTGTCCAAGTCCTACTAATCTGCAACCCAACTCTCAAGCATAGCATCTGGTCTTCCCTGATATTGTCTGTAAATCTGTTGTAAATGACTTCTGTCCCCTCCTCTAAGTCACTGGTAGAGATACTGAATGATATGTATCCCAGGATAGGACCTGTTGTCCCCTACTAGTTATTTACAAGAACAAGACCACATTTTCTTTGTTTAGCATTTTTTCTTTTAGTATTAACTAAGAGCAAATCCTCTTTTTGTTGCTTTTTACCTCTTTTGTAACATTTCAACTTATCTGACTTTTGGTTTTCCCACTGCCATCCAGTATGCCCTGCAGTACATCAAAATTTTTCCTTTGCTGTTCTTCATTTTTTTGCATCCAGTACGTTACTTTTCTATTGACTCTGTTGGGAACTTTCTATTTTGCTACAGTGGTCATTTTCTACCAAGCAGGTTAGTTTTTGTGATTGAAAGGTGTTATCTTCAACACCTGCCAAATCGTTTTTTATCCTTCTGTATTCTTTCTCATGAGACTTACAGAATAAAAGAATGGTTATGGTTGCAAGGAAGGGCCTCTGGGATGATATGGTCCAACTTCCAGCTCAAGCAAGGACACCCAGAGCATGTTGTCCAGGAATCTTTTGAGGATCTCCAAGAATGGAGACTCTACAGTATCTCTAGGCAAACTATTTCAGTGCTTCATTGCTTATGCATTAAAGAAATGTTCCTTATGTTTGGATGGAATGTCTTCTGTTCCAGTTTGTGCTCATTGCCTTTTTTCTTAGCACTAAAAATCACTAAAAGAGCATGGAAATTTTACCACACCAATTCCATAAATACCACAAGGAATAATTCCAGAAGTTCAGGATCTGTATTCTGGTACTCTCATTCATCTTAACCCTTAAGACATTGAACTCCACTGTTTCATGGTTGCTATATTCACTGTTTGTCTCATCTGCTACAAGTTCTTCCTTCCTAGTAGGTAAAAGATGTTGACCAGCAAGGGATCTGAACCACAGACTCAGAAAAATCATGATAACATCCCTCCAATATCGCAGTTCTGATTACCTGGCAGTCAGCAGATCACCTGTGATAACATGCCAGGTTAGCAGACAGATGTTCCAATCCCTGGAAGAGGAAATTTTCATATACTGCTATGATTCTGTGATAATTCTTTCTATAACTATCAGATATCATAAGCTTTCAGGTTCTCCTATCTTGGAAGCCCCAGTCATCTGTTGCTCAAGAGAAGCCTTTGTACTAATTGATTTGTACCCCCTGTATCCTCTTCTGTCTCCATTTGTTTAGGTTAATAGATTTTAGTTTAAAGCATAAATAGAATTCTGAAGAATCTACTGTTGCTTGTACTCAGATACTTCCATCTTGCATCAGCTCAGCTTCTCTTGTCATAAACGCATGAGACCAAAGAAGTAGGAATTTCATGTCAGAGTTCCTTGAAGGACAGCAGTGAGAGTGTAAAATACATGGCCAGTTAACAAAGCATACTCTCCCCCTGAAGTGAAGCTGGATCTGGAATAAAAGATATTTGTGAAGATGAATGTTCATCTTTTCTACAGGACATACTGATAAAAACTCTTTGGTATATATTCAAAATAGTCAGAAAGTTTGAAATTGGAAAACACACATCTGTTTGTTCAGAGTATGAAAACACAGTATTCATTCATAAACTCCACTCTAGAACACATGAAAAGCCATATGATTGTAATGATTTTTCTTCATGGTTTTTTTTTTTTTTTTTATTTTTTTTTTTATTGCTGTGAACAGTAGCTTGAAAAGCCATTAAAGGTCAGTGCCAGGAAATGAGCTTCTACAGACTATAGAGTGGAAAATTGTTTTCTATTCAGGTAAACATTCTTTTTTTTTTGAGTTCTTCAGCTATCAGTTTGTTCAGTTTTATACACTGGAATAAGGGATTACAACAGTTATCCAGACTTCAGGTGTCATGTTTTATTAGCCAAATATCTGAGACACAGAACAGCAAGAATCCATAAGAAATTATAAAATTATATGAAAAAAACACTACTGGTATTAATTGATGTAAATCAGATGCAACTATGTTTTCCTGTGGAAATAAAACCTAACGCAAGCTCGTTGATAAAGAACTTTTATTTAGTTTAGCACATAAGATAGAGCTGATACAAAACGGACTTCTACTTGTCATCCAAAATATGAAAGTCCATCATCATAAGCTGCACATAAGAATCTCATTTCTTCCAGCAATATAAGCTTTAGGTTTTAACAAATTACATCCAGCTAGTGTTGGTGAATGCAACCATAAGCATTTTAACCCTCATGGTCTGTTAAATATCCAATTTTTGTAATGGTAAAGATAATATGCCTGACTCAGATAATATCAATCAACATAGCTCCATTATTTTCAGTAACTCACAATTACAGTGAACGTTCACTTACAGTGAAGACTAGGCACTTTTATGTGGGTTATGTTTCACTAGTTCACTAAATAAAACACTACAGATGTTATTTCAAGCTGCAGAGATTACTCCAGCTATTTTGTCTTCATAACCTATATTCCTCTCTTTTATTTATGGAATTTAAAACAAAATCAATGGTTGACATCAAACTCCAGATACTGAGACAATCATTGGCAATACCATTCTGAAATAATAACAGTAAAATATTTTTTGCATGGTTCAAATTTTATCTGAGTTTTCCATATACACCATGAGTTCATTATTCTCTTGGTGCATTCCTTTTGTTTGTCAGATATTTGAAAGTCCCATTCTTATTAAGTTATATTTCACAATACTGAGTAATCCTATTATTTATTTTAAAAGTATGTTTTGGTATACGGTAAGATTCAGTTCTAGATAAATGATAATTAAAATAGCATTAGCCAATCATCTGTCATGAGCAATAACTTTTTTATCTTCATCCAGCAATCTGAATAGTAATAAATTACTTAACACTTTGTTTTGCAAGTGAGGCTAATTCAATCTCCACAGAGGGAAAATTTGTATTAGTTGCCTTAAAAGAAATACACTGCTAATTAGTATCTAGAAAAAGATAAAGCTAAGAGCAAGATCCTTCTTCAATTTTTTTCCATAGCTTAATTTTTTTTTTAATTTATTAAATTAAGTTTAATCATACTTTAGTTTAATTGATATTGCTTTCCTTAAAGTACTGAATTTTTGTAATTATCCCCACAGATTCCATAATCACTTAGCAGCAGAGTAATTAAAGTTGTTGAATCACAGAATTCTTTATGTTGGAGAGACCCTTAAAGATCACCTAGTTCCAGCCTCCCTGCCATGGGGAGAGTTGCCACCCACCAGATCAGGCTGTCCAGGACTCCATCCAACCTGGCCTTGAATGCCTGCAGAGGTGGGGCAGTTACAGCTACTCTTGGCAACCTCTTATAGTGCCTCACCACTCTCTGAATTAATAATTTATTCCTACTATCTAACCTACATCTACCCTCTTTCAGTTTGAAGCCACTCCTCCTTGTCTTATTACTCTCAGAACATGCTAAAAGTTGGGCACACTCCTGGCCCATTGCTTTCAAGTACTTCCGGCTTCCGGCTGCAATGAGATATCCCTGGAATAAGCTGAACTAGTCCAACTCCCTCACCTTTTCGTCATAGAAGATATGCTGCAGCTCTCTGATCATCTTTGTGATCCTTCTCTGTATCCACTCTAACGGTTCTGTGTCCTTCCTGCATAGGGGCTTCAGGCTTGGACATGATACTCCAGGAGAGACCTCACAAGGGCAGAATCGAAGGGGACAGCCATCATCCCCCTCTACTGGCCATCTCTCTTCTGCTGCAGCCAAGATTACTGCTGGCCTACAAGGCTGAAAGCACACACTACTTGTTCATGTCTAGCTTTTTGCATATCAAGACTCCCAAGTCCTTCTCCACAGGGCTGCTCTCAGTGAATCCTCCCAGTCTGTACTTGAATACAGGATTGCCTCAAGCCAAGTGCAACACCTTACACTTGGCCTTGTTAAACCTCATTAGATTCTCATATTTCCACTTTTCAAGTATGTCCAGGTCCCTCTGGATGGTGTCCCTGCCTTCTGTTCCATCAGCTGCATGGCTCAGCTTGATGTCATCAAGTCATGCCTACATAAATTGTTTTAAATACTATTCCACTCAGAAAATGAAAGTTTACTATACTTAAATATACGTTACAGTAACTAATAATTTCTGAAAATATTCTCCATATTCTCTCATTTTTCTTACTCTCAGATGGTATAAGTGAACTTAAATCTGAATCAAGGCAAAATTGCCCTACAGTGGCTTCTGAAAACAGAAGAAAATTTGGTCTATGTCTGTAGTTCAAGAGTTCACCTTCAGCAAGGAAACTTATATAAGTGATTGGAGTTTTTATTACTTTCACCAAACACAGACTTAGTGCCTAGAGAGAGATCTGCAGTTTCAAAATGATTCAATAGAGGTGACAAATGAGTGCCTACAGAGGAATGAGTGAGATCTGGAAGAATGTAGCAGATAGGCATAAAATGAAAATAAGTGGCACTTGTCTAAGAGTTCGAAATAGCTCCAAAATAACACACATCACCACTGCTTCCTGTGGATATATGTTAGTTTTGAGAGCAATATTTCAGTGAAACAGTTGATTGACAAAAGCGCAAGATTGGATAGAGCTTCCAGAAAGTAGAAAAAGTTTTTTCCTCCTGAATTTACCTCCTGAATGTGATTCATACAATAAGCCTGCAGACATGAATTTTACTTGAAAGTGACTGTTGATTAAAGTAGACTTTTTTTAGCAGTGTAAAATAAAGGAACTAAGGCCTGCAATAGATCCGGGCACAGACCTGAGGTGCTTTGTGTTGTGAACACATACACTAAATATGCAGCTTTTATTGTCATGCTGCAATGGCAGCTGGGCAATGGAAACTTCTGAACTTTAATATTGTAAATAGTCTGACATGCTTTCTCTGGGTCACTCAACATGGGCTTGCTGTTGATGAGACCTTAGGTGTGTCTGCAGATAGAGATTGTACCATTCAGGTATCCATCCTCACCAATACAGTGGACCTCTCACCTTGCCTCATGATCTCCTCTATCAACCTGACAACAGGGTTCAGCAAATTCCCCCTCTTCTGCTCCCACTCTGAGGAGCTATTTATGCTTTGTTTTCCTTGAAGATGCCTTCTTGGCAAGATCCTGAAATACTAAAGAAAATGGAATTTTCTGATTTTAAAAAAGTAACAATAAAAGAGCCACAATGCAAACAAACCTAAAATAAAATAAATACAACAAGCTAGTGGGTTCAGATTATTTATTTGTCCTCCTTCCTGCTCTTTCAGATCAAATCATTTTCAAGGGAAAAAAATAGTGTGTGTTTAACACATTTTATCATTTACAAAGTAGCGTGAAATTGAAGAGGCTGGGTCATTGGACAAAACTATCACATTTCCAACAAATTTTACTGTTTAGGATATATCTGTAGATGTCCCAGAAGTCACATGATTTGTATGATATAAATTTACTGAGAATCTAGTCCTTCATACTTCAAGAAACTGAATCTGTATTTTTCTCTTTTCTGAAGGTTTTATTTATTTATTTATTTATTTATTTATTTTTCACTTTAAATCTAATCTTTCAGTGAAGTAAAAGATCTGCTGAATAATATTTGCTCTGACTTGGAATTTTGTTCCAGACCTTGAAAATGCACAGGTACTTGTGAAGACTCATTTTGTAGAAAAGCGTGTAATTTCATTGGTAGTCTCTGATCTGTAGGAAACAACAACCAAGATGAGCAATAAAAATCAATACACGTTTCACAGATTAATTCATTTTGTGGAGAATTATTTTATCAAGCAAATTTATAGCATCTCAAAATCATAGAATGGCTTGGGTTGGAAGGGACTTCAAGAATCATTAAACTTCAATCCTCCTGCCACAGGCAGCGCTACCTGCCTTATTATTAGTAGTAGTACTAGTAAAATATCTCAAAAGAATATTTATTGTAAAGTAAGTGGAAAACTGAAGCTCAGTGCAAGGAAAGTCACGTATCTATTTATAGAAGAGACCAAGCTAATAAATAACTACTGACTTGAAAGTCAGAGCTTTTCTCAGAGCACATTGAAATTAATAACAGTTTTTCTTTTGATTTGATCAAACTGTAGCCCAGATCCATCATAATTTTCAGAATTTCTTAATATACAATTGCAAAAAACTTTGCTGTAAGGAAACCAAGCTTTACAAGTTTGCTTAAGGGATCTGGAAAAAATAATTTAACATGTAAGAGTGAATGTGCTGTAGATCTTTCGGTGTTAAAGGAACTTTGTGGCTTTTTTTTTTTTACTATGTATATATCCATTATATATATATAAATATATACGTTTATATATATTTCTAGTGTCATGTCAGCAGCTTAAGAAGTGTTTTCAGCTACTAAGGTGAACGTTGATGCTGCCACATTGGAAATCAAATCAAAAGACATGAGTGAGATGCTTCCTGACTACAAAAAAGTGAAGTGCCTATTATTTTTGGATCAGATCACAGAATTTAGTCAAAATGTGTGAAGAAAAGCAAGACAGGCTGCTGTGAGCAATAATACTAATGGCATAACAGCTGCAGCCCATTCTTTAAGACTATCATTTACCACTGCACAGTGCTAATTTTTCTCTGCTTGAGAAGACATCTGCAGATCCAATTTAAGATATAGATTTGTATTTATTATTTATTTGTATTTATTATTTATTAATATTAAAGTTTTAGTGACATCTTGTTACAAGAAACAGTTGCATTAGAGTTCTTGATGAACATTATTCTGAATAACTGTATTACACTCATTTAATACATCTTAGTATTTTCAATCAGATAGGATAGTTCCCTTCATTTCAGTATGCAAATTATTTTATGGTGTCATTGTCTAGCCATTTATCTTTAAATAGGACAGTATTTCATTCTGGCAATGACTGAAGTCGATATATGTAAAAACTGGTTTTAAGGAGTACTAAGACCCATAACTAACTCAAGACTTTGGGAATTTGAAAACTGAGCAGTTCTGAATATCCCACTAATGTTTAATAATATCAAGGCCTCTGATCAAATCCACAATTTTGACATACATAATTTGTACATAATTCATACTCTCTCCTACTGTATATTAACATCTTTAGTTACTAGTCTGAAAAACTATGAATTTTTACATAAAAACATTATGCATATGATACAATGTAATTTACTAGATGCTGTATGCATTAAAATCGAACAAGGTAGGATTACAGATCTAACTTCTTTACATACTTAATCTCTTACTGTGTGCTAGCTGCTTTTCAGGTTCTGCTTTGGCTGTACTTGAAAAGAATATCTCCCAGAGCAAAACTGAAATAAATGCTGAGTCACTTTCCATTTTGTAGGGAGTTTGTAAAAGGCAACATGACAAAATATTTTTGATGGTGAAAATGGTAACAGCTGCTCAGAAACTGTTCAGTAAGTGAAGATGTAAAAATGAGACATAACACATCAAGGCTAAATCCTAGGGGGGCTCAATTTTACAAAACTTGCAAAAAGCAAAATCTGATTCTGCTATGAATGAATAAAACTCTGTACGTGCATTTTAGTCAAGGATCACAGAAGACTTCTACATGCCTTGAGCAATGATAGCTGCAATATATAGAAAGATTTAATGGGATGGTCACAAATTCCTTTAACATTTTATGTTATTATCTATTGCCTAGAAAGTTCTAGTGTTTACTTTGAAGAAAGTGGATGAGAAAAATTTTCTAGAGAATTTAAAAAAAACCATTGGGCAAACAGTTATCTAATAAAAGCAGACATATGTACCTTCAAATAATCTAGTTATTTGCTGAACCCAATTTTCCTAAATGTAATTACTGCAAATATATTTTCAGTTTTTCAGAACTGGTCTTTGCAGGTCATAATCTTGTTGCCATTGATTTTGCATCAGACCTAAATGAGAAGAAATTTAGACATAGGTATTTTTCTGTAAGCATCTGGGTTTTTTAAAGGGAATGTTTCACATGCTTGTGGTAAATTTTCATAGGAAATGATACCTTTTAAATCATTATGCTACTACTAACACCCAATAATTCTATTCTACCTTCTTTTAAATAGATAATTTATTGAGCACTCCTTTTTTTTTTTTTTTTTTTTTTTTTTTTACATGACATTTTACTATCAGCACACTTCCAGCTTGATGGAATCCCAAAAAGATTATTCCTTGTAGCCTTTTTTTTTTATACCAATATTTATTTGCTGTTCAATTTTCTTAGCACAATTTCTGAAATTTCTGCAAATTTCTTAGCACCATCAAAATCCATTTTGAATGAGTTTATCTACCGAAACGTGTTTTTGACAACTTTTCAGAGAATATAAAGAATATTTCCTTTCTATCTATACATAGACTTGATTGAAGTGAACACAACCACTCTCCGTATAAAAAATGTTATTTAGTGTAGGAAATGTAACACAAGCCTCCTCTAGTAAACAAAAAAGTTATTCCTAAAGAAAGAAGAATAAAGAGAAAAATGAAGTTCCATGCTAACATTGGTGTTTCTTTATTTTACCTAGGTCTTTTTAAAAGGACTGTAGTTTTTTGAAGATATAATGTCTTTCATCACCCAGAGGATGAAAATACCCTTCTCCTGTTTAATCTTTCCTCCCCATGAAACTGCAAATGCATTGAGCATGTTTCATATTGCTTTTCTTGAAACAATGTAGGCATGGTACTGAGCTCATTACTCAAGTGATCAATTACTTTCTATTATCATTGCAACTACAGGTATTGTCAAGGAACTAATGGTGTTAAATGCTGTTAAAATGCAGAACAAAATTGCACTGATTGAAAGTCAAGACTCCATAGAGGCATACAAACTAAAATTACAATTTTACAGGAGAACACTTGTCATGCTAGAAAGGTGTAGTTCAGCTAAATAGCAGAATAGTTGCTACTGGTCTTTTTAATAGACACTGAAGCTAGGAGAATTTGAAGAGAGTCTATAGAAGAATCAGTGAATACATTTTATGTTTATGTATTGAGGATTCTGCCAAACCTGAATGATAGCCTAAGGTAAAAAGCAGAAAATGTTTAAGAAAAAGTAGATGATGGCTGACCCTGTCGGCAGATGAAAATAGGTGCCATGGTCATTTGCAGTGGTGAATGAAATATGATCTGTATGGTGGGAAATGTGCAGCAAAGACTCTTCCAGAGGGAGAAAATTATGTTGTGTTAGGTATGTCAGAGAGGTCAATGCATAGAATGAAAATATTTTGGCATTAATTTAGCAATCCCCATGTAATACTTGAATATCAGTGTGATGAGAATCTTCATCTTATGAGTTAAAAACCCTGCCTAATTCTGACCCTGAAAAAGCAGCAAATAGTAAATATTCTGCCCATGTGCAGTACAAGACAGTCTGGTTTCAAATCTTGTTTGAAAAATATTTCCAGAATAAGATACAATTAATTTACAATAAAGGTAAAACTATTTGTTTAGTAAAGGCTGATTTTTTGTCTACTACAGATCAAACTGTTATTGTGCTCTAATATAAAGCCATTCATGTTCAATGCATTTAAGCTCTCTCTTCCATTTCTATACAGACAAATATGCATTATTCAGAAATGTCCTACAAATTTTCACTCACTGCCAGATACCAGAGCTGTATAGCTCACATAACCAAGAATAACTGTATTCATTAGGGAAGACAGATTAGTTAAATAGATTGTAAATAAATCCTGATGCCAACAATTTATACTCATATTATACTCATTATTTAAAATTAAGTATATAACAGCTGATTTTAAAAACATTTGCAATTAATACTTAACGACAAGCAGACAAAAAAGTTTCAGAACAAAGACAGTTGTGCTCATTCAGACCCTTCCAAAGATGCAAATTGTACTGGACTTCTTTGGTTGTAGAGTGCTCTGAAAGCAATGAAATAATTTTGGCAGCAGTGGTCCTTATAGTAGACCACTAACATGAAGGATTACAGCCATGGATTTAGGTTATTAGCTGAAAGATATTAAAACTGGATGATCAGATGAATATTGCTAAGTCTTTTTTACGATATTTCACTGACCATTTGTTTGTATAAAGCAACATGGTCAGAAAAGTGAAGACAAATGTTATATATGTATATGTACTTTTTATTGATACTGGAAAAAGAAAAAGGATTGCTAACCATATTTTGTACTGCCTTTCAGGAAACATTTTTTGAAAGAATGGGTATTTAGAGAAACAATTAAAAACAATTCAATCAATACAACAGAGAATAGAACTACTACAAACCTGTCTGAAAATTGTGAATTGAATATCTAGGGAATAAGTAGAAAAGGTGAAAGAAGTCAAAAGCATGGGTGTTTTTATCCTGCAGTTCATGAAGCCTTCCTCATTGAGATGTTCTGGGAACAGCTGAAGTGATACAGATTCCATTTAGAGCACCTCTGCTCCATTGCCTTTATACCTTCAAGCTGCAATGAACTTTCATAGCTGTATTTCAGAAGTAGCTCAGCTGATAGTAAAGGGCAGCTATAGCTTTGTATCAGTGAACAGCAATTTCTGCAGAGAAGGCTCTAACAATTGATAGCTACTAGTATGCTTGAATTTTGGAGATTCTGTATTATGGATGAGAAAAAAAAGGCAATTTTCTGTTTGAAAGGATTGAAGTTTTTTGATTTTGACTGTTTTGCTAAGAGCATCTATTTCTTCAGATTCTTTCTTTTAAAGGTTGAAAGAGAGTGAGTACACACGAGAACAAAAACATTTGCTAAGCTCAACATAATGACCAATGTAGAACAGGCACCAGGGATGAGATTTATAACATCTAGTTGCAGATGTTGAACTAGTGCCTGAACTGTGTATCTCACTTCACAAGAAAAAGAAAGATTCAGAAGCAATGTGTTCTAATATAAAATGGGACAGATGAACCATGTTCTAACACATTTCCGCCCCCACTTCCTACAAAGAGACCTGCATGCAAGTAATTGGATGTAGACTAAAATTAGACCAGCCTTGAACTGACTATCATTTTTATCCAGAAATCCACCATTTATTTGCACTGTACATTTGACATTATTTTGAATGTATTAAAAAAATTGAATTTTTGCAAGGTAGTGTTTTTCTTTTCCTTCAATTAGAAGATATTTTAATAGATTATTATAGAATAAATTATATCTAATAAAATATATATTTTATCAGAAATAATTATTTTCCCTGCAGTACAAGCAGAGATTCAAGATGATCCATGAGCATGTTACCTTCTGTAAAGCCATGTAACATTTTCTATATGTTTTGTGAAGGTGTAAACCTAGACACATTCTTAGCATTTTTATAAAAGTTAGAAATTTTCTCCCAATCCTCAGAGGCAGTACGGACGAATGTTTAAGACTTGTATCATAACCATATTGTAATAGTTTGGATTACCATTGACAAATCAATGATTACATCAGACTTGCTAGTAAATACAATTTAGCAGGCCCTGAGAATGCATTCTTTGAAAAATGTAATGATGAATATAAGCAATGGATGACAATCTTTTAACAAATTCTTTTATTTCAGACAATAATTTATAATTCTAATAATGACTGATAATACCCACAATTTAAACTTTAAAGACTTTCTTTAATGTGTTCATGTGTTATGTATAGCCCTACAGTTTATACTGTCTTACTTTAAATACAGTGATCTACCTGTAGCCAGACAATAGGCTGGTATATTAACTCATGAACTCCAAAATAAGTTAGCTATTTTACAGATATTGCATATGAATTTCCAAGACTTTCCCAAGTGTTGCTAAGTAGTACACACTGGAAATAATTCATGACAGAACTTGGAGCAGGTCCAGAGGAGGGCCAATAAGAATGATCAAAATCTCTCCTATGAAGAAAGGTTGAGGGAAATGGGCTTGTTTAGCTTGGAGAAGAGAAGGCTCCAGGGAGATCTCATTGTGGCTTTTCAGTACTTGAAGGGAGCTTATAGACAGGAGGGGGAATGGCTGTTTACTAGGGTGGATAGTGGTAGAAGAAGAGGGAATGGTTTTAAACTAAGACAGGAGAGATTTAGATTAAATATTAGGAGGAATTTTTTCACTCAGAGGGTGGTGACACACTGGAACAGGCTGCCCAAGGAGGCTGTGGATGCCCCATTCCTGGAGGCATTCGAGACCAGGCTGGATGTGGCTCTCGGCAGGCTGGTGTAAACTCTGGTGTGGCAGGGAGGTTGAAACTAGATGATCATTATGATCCTTTTCAACTCAGGCCATTATATAATTCTATAATTCTATCTTGTGAGTTAAAAGGTCCAGAAAAGTTATCTTGAATTTTAGAGGATAAAAGATGATTTCTAATGGAGGAAGTGGTACCAGAGATTTCAAAGACGAATCAGGTGTCCTGGATGACTCCTCAGTGTTACAGATGCCCAGTTTGTGCGCTGGAGTCTACTGTGTTTTGTGTGGATCTCTCCACAGAAAATGGACAAAGCGCTAATCTGGGACTGGTACTAATGCAGGCAAGTTTCCTTGACTGGGGAGAGATCCAGTTTTCTAAGCCAAATTCATGTATTGAATTAGAAATATCAATAAATGTAGAGCTGCTTTACTTAAAATAAGAAAATATACATAGTTCAAACTGTGAAGACATTCCTTTGAACATTTCTCATTTTTATACCAAGTCACATGAAGCATATTAAAAACTGAGAGTGCTAGAGTTGATAGAAAAAAAAGTGACTGCTTTAGTCTTTTTCCCACACTTTTGACACAAGTATCACTTTTATCACATTCTACACATAATAAAAAGGTAATACCTAGGGAAAACAGGTAATATCATTTATTAGACTTATTAAGTATTATTTTATCAGACTGTTCTTTTCAGCATGTCTAAACTCTTCTCTGGCTAGCAAAGGTGTAGAACATTCACATTTTCCTAGAGCCATAAAATGTGTTGGAAGTGACCTTAAGGACTGACTAGCTCCAGCCCTCAGTGTAGTAGGGTAACACAACTATAAAATTGTATTATTATTATTATTATTATTTTTAATTTGTGATTTAATTTTGTTTAATTTGTGAAGTAGATTACATTCATATCTCCTTGACCAAAGCAATCATGACCTAACAAATTATGATTAGCAATGTAATTTCATTGTGAAATATCCACTTAATTCTCAATAATTTTCAGGAATTAAATCTATTCACCTTAAGAAGTGAAATATATATCATTATTTTTACCTAGAATACTTAGTAGTAGCAGAAAGATTGGAAAGAATAAATAGGAGAATTGAACATTAGACTGAATATATTTGTAAATAATAGGGACAATGATTGATATTAATAATATATTTAAATGAAAGAAAGAACTGCTCTTGGGATAGCAAAATCTTAGAAGACTATTGAAAAGAAGTGTAAAATGTGGATAGGATAATGTGTACCATATGAAAGCACTATGATAAATACATGAGATTCTCTGCTTGTCTTAGCAAAAGCAAGAAGAGAAAAAATAACAAGGCTAATTTAATCACCTGTTTAATGTCCTGCACTGTTTTATTTGTAAAATGTATTGTTCTTTCTTGGCTTGTGTAGCAAAAAATCAAATCTGAATAATTAATTAATGTATGCAGACTCTTTTTCACAAACAATTTAGTCGCAAACTCCCAGGCAGTTTTCTCAGTTATCTAAGCAAGCACATGACTAAGCCTTATCTACCCCTTCAAATCAAAATGTAAGCAAAAAAATCACGTTGGCTTTGCACTGGTTTAACAGCTGACAGCATCTCATGTGTCTCTGCATTCAGCTCTCCCATCTACCCACTCTGCATGTGATTTCTGCTCTTTATCATACCCATGTCCAAAACTGAGACCTGAAAAAGAGGAATTATACAGAGAAAACATTAGAACTAATAAACACTGAAAACAGCTTTCTAATAATATGTAACAAATAATAAGGGTAGAAGAATCTGGGTAGCTATTTCCATAAAACATGAGCATAACAAACTTCGAATAAGTAAGACTTTTCCCTCATATACACTGACAAGATTTTTTACTTTTTCCCTCTTCTAGCATGTATATTTTCTGTGTAAATTGATTCAGATTTATGCTGAAACAGCTGCAGAATCCAATACAAGCTAAAACATTACATTAAAGCCATTATAGTATATTTGAATTGGAGAAAGGTATGTTTTGTACATTGGTGCTCAGCCATGCCTCATTTCCCATAATGAAAAATTGAAGAGTTTTAAAATTGCAACTGCTGATTGCTCCACAGCATTTTTAGCCTTCTGTGTGTGTGTGCAAATGTCAATATATCACACTATGTTTTAAACTACTGAACTCAGACAGAAAATATAAGTGCTCAGTGTAGAAATTAAACATTAGAGGTTTTTTTGGATCATGTGGTGGCTGGAGCAGGAGATTGGCATTCTTACAGGTATTAAGACAAATACGGGCAGGCATTGACACCAGTCATGAGTTTATCTCATGGAAGAAGTTTATTGCAGAACATTAAACAGGAAACATCTGAAATAGGCTTTTACATTAAAAAAATAATTTTAGCACAGCAATTTAGAAGCTATTGTTATTTTCCTTTATCTATTATTTACTTTGCACTTCAGGCAAATATATTTCTTTTATGCGCTATGATAAGGTCTGACATGCTCCTCATGAAAAAGGTCTCTATCATCAACCCAGGTCATCTCAGGAGTGGAAAATAAAAACTGATTTCTAAGTGATAAAATTGAATTTGGTTAAACTATGATTACAGGCTTTTTCTTATCTGGAGCTAGTTTATTTCAATCCATAAACTGCACTATTTTTCTTCAAATGGCACTGGGGATCTGATTTTCAGAGATATTGAGCTCATAATTTTTTTAGTTAGCAGTTTGATTTGCCCTGTCTTTCTTAAGCAACCTTTAAATAAAGTTGTAATGCAAATATTGTATATTATTGGCAATGGGCCTGCATATATTTGAGACACAAATTAAACAATGCTACAAAAATGTTCACAGTAAAATCTAGTTAAATATTGAGATCCTATTCCCATATGAAATAGGGTTCATAGAATCACAGAATCATAGAATCACAAGGTTGGAAACTACCTACAAGATCATTGAGTCCAACTGTCTTCTCCTTACCACTGCTACCAGAAGCTACTAAACCATACCTCGCAGCTCCTCATCCAGACTCCTCTTGAACACTGCCAGGGACGGCGACTCCACCACCTCCCTGGACAGGCTGATTCTATTTTTACATTGTACTCAAGAATTCTGTATTAGCATTAGAAGGTGTCAAATGTATGAATGAAAAGATCTTGTCTCAAAAATACTTTTAAAAAAGGTTAAAAAAAAAAAGTAATACACTGTTTGCAGTGTAATAACTATAAAGGAAAGAATATAGAAAATAATGAAAAAAATAAGTATAATAAAAAAAGTAACAACAGTAACCGTAATAATAGAAGTTTAATTTTTAGCAAGGGCAAAACAAGAAAACTGACCATAACTTCTTCTAATCTTACCATGTAGGATTTTTCATTTTTTCTCAAGAATTTTTCAAGATCATGAGTTAATTGGGGAATAGAATGATGTACTGTGCTTATCCTCCCCAAAAAATAATTTTTCATAGAAGCCAGGAAACAGATTTCGTGGCAAGAACACACACATACACACAGAGATGTAATTTCTTATGGGACCTGCTACGAAACAAAAAGACGGAGCTCAGTCTGATAGTGGCCTGAAACAAACAGTGTAGGAGAGATCAAGATCAAATGCAAATCAGAAATTCTTGTACAGGCAAGCAACACCATAACTGTGTTATCTGGACCAAGAATACCTCTATGCCTATGAACCAGAAAAAGTCAACATCAAATGAAAACATTTTCAACATCAGAATAAGAAAACTAAGAAAACAAATGTATTAACTTAAAGAACACTGAGAATAGTATTGTGTTTAACATTACAGATATTTTATTCTGAATTTCTCTTTGTCAGCATTAACATTTATTCTTTATAAATGACAATAATCTTACTTTGTATTTTTCACAGTTTTTTAGGCTTTAGTGCAAATTGTATGCATAAGTATGAATAATGTACTTTGTGAATTTGCTTTGGATAAGAGATAGCAATTTAAATATCCTCCTTCTCCTTCTTCCTGCCTCTTTTCTTGGTCTACATGTAGAGAAAAAAAACAGCAAGTTTCTGGTTTTTAAAAATATTTAACCACATACTCTGAAAACAAACTAAAATTATTGAAGTAACATATAGTATATAAAAAAGATAACTTTCATTTAATAATTAGATCTAAATTTAAAAAATAAGTTAATCTGTTAAAAAATTTCTCAAATGCTTATGTTTTGGAGTAGAATCATATTAACACATGTTTTCCCATTGTGTGGTATTAAAGAGTTTGAATAATAAACAAATTACTTCAAACTTGTCTGTATATTTCTTCATCTTTGAGACAGATTTCTTCACATTAATATCCCTAACAGAGCTTCTTGTTATGTTCCACAGATTGTCATATTCGCTTTGTGTTTAAAACTTTCTAATGAATATATTATGCTAGTATTATTTTCTTTACATGGAAGAAACTCTTAATTAAGGAACAAAAAAAGAATATTAAGTAGTTAAATAAAAATAATTGCATACTCTTTAAAGTTCTGTGTTTTATGAATTTTAATAATCATTTCTAAACATCTGTAATTATTTGATCCATCTTAAGTAGTTGGAGTAGGAAATACTTTATGTATGGACAAGAACCCTGTCAACTGGAGAGAGGAATAAATCATAGCTTATGATTCGATGTGGGTACTAAATAACTTGTTTACTGACAATAAATTAACGCTTCATAACTTGGTATGTTTTTCTTTTCAGCATCTACACTGTTTCTGCTTTATTTCTTATAATCCTCTTCCTACATTTCAATGTTTCTGTTCAAAAATATTCTTTTACTGTCATTTCTGTTGCAAAAGAGATGGATTATTTGTATTTTAACAGTTATCTCAGGTCATTTCAAAAGAAATGAATCTAAATTTCATTTGGACTAGACTTTAAATGCACTATAAGAAAATGAAAATCTGCATCACATGCTTCTGATGTGACCTCAAGATATTAACCTTTGCTATTAAGATGAAAATTATTAAAATCTCAACATACACATACATATGCAGAACAAGAAATGAGACCTGTTATTTCAGTATCTTGTAGATGCTGCACTTTTCATGTAATGGTTACATATAAACAAATCTTCCTTTCAAGCTGAATGAACTGTATTTCACTGTGCTAAATCTTATGTGGATCCTAGGAAATTTTGAAAGCCATGACCTGAGAGCATCATTGTAATTATGTAATCACTTGGCAATTTTTTTGAAGTATAAAATCTTCAGTCTTACACTAACACATACCTTTGTCTTATTATTTTCTGGCACTGACTTGATTCTCTGGAAAACTGAATTTGTTTACTGCCTATTTCATAACTATTTGGCTACATCATTCTCATTGCAGCCCAATCTGCCACTTATCATCACATCATATCTTTCATCACAGCATATCTTTCTTTCTTAGTGAACAGTAGAACCAGTTTATATCTCCCTTGATCACGAAATGCTTTCCAGCACCTTCTAAAATTCTTGATATCTTTCAGCCCACTATCCTACCCTGATCCTAGGCATCAGGGAGTCCTCCCTGAGAAACACAGTTTGTGACAGACAGACGTTCTCTCGTGGTTTGACATAAGCTTTGTCTGCTTCTGCATCCTGGTTGAGCGAACACATTCTGACTATGATGTCAGTTTCACTGCTGTGATCTTCAGACATATTCCTTTGTGGTAATACCTCATTTCTTGCCTATCTAAGAAATGAGACCCATCCATCCAAACTGCTTCTTCACACTGAAGACAGCATCTTTTTTCGTTTCCCTTGCAGATATTGTACCTGTCCATTGTTCACTGCACTTCTTCTAGCTGTCAGTTTTTCAAACCATATCCCAGTTGTGTGGCTGGAGATGTACTCCTCTACCTTGTTTCCCAGGACGCACAATTCCACAAACATGTTCTTTCAGGCTGTTTCATAATTCCTGAAGTTCCTCTTGTTGCCACTGCTTTACATGCCTTCTTTCCACTCATTTACAAAGTTTATAATTTCACTTGATTGTGGTTTTCAGTCTCATTCTTCCAGGCCTGCCTCTGGTCAAAAGTGCGCTTGCTTCTCTTCCCTTTGAGCTACCATGTCTCTCCTCAGCAGTCCCTTCTCCTCTGAGAGACATCTGTGACCACAAAAACCAAAACCTTGTTGGTAAACACAGAAGTATAGTCTTATACAGACCAGAATGATCTTTTTCCTTCTCTGCTGTCAGGGCACTGAATCTATCAGATAAGTGAGAAAAAGCTCAGTGTAGAGCAACATTAAAACTGGCCAAGCTCAAACCACTCAAACCACTCATAGTTGAAGAGGAGTGGGTGAATGACAATGGTGGAGGGAGAATTCCTTCGTGTAGAGGCAGAAAAGCTATCTCCTGACCTATATGTTGCTGTCTAGGAAGGTTTGCTCCTTGCTGAGATCTTGGATCTGAGATGCTGCTAATGCTGTTGATGTTTTCCCAATTAGTTCTTCATTTTATGTATGTATACATACATATGTATATAATATTGGCCCATGGAGGATCCATGATGGGGCAAGGATAACTATTAGAGATTAAAGGGATGTAAGACGCCAATGTGGAGTGCCAGGAGACATCAGGCATATAGTCCCATCATCTGTGGCATTCATCACTGTCACTGGAAATGCATAATAAACTGCAATGAAATTATGGAAAGCCCTACAACTGAAGAGGGAATAGGTGCTTATATAAATGTTTATCCACTTGATTTGCTTTTCACAGTTCCTGAGTTGATGACTGGAGGTTTATGAGACCAAACTGAGTAATGCAGTTTATACAATTGAAAGAATAGCATTTGAAGTGAACCAGATAAGCTCAGAAGGAGGGCCCATGAGAATATAATGAGGTTCAACAAGGCAAAGTACAAAGTTTTGCACTTGGGACCAGGTAATCTCAGGTAATGTACAGACTAGGAGAAGAACTAATTGAGAATAGCCCTGAAGAGAAAGACTTAGGTATCTTGAGAGCTGTGTGTGCTTGGAGCCTGAAAGGTCAACAGTATCCTGGGCTGCATAATAGGAGTGGTGGCCAGTAGGTTGAGGGAGGTGATTCTCCCTCTCTACTCAGCCCTCATGAGGCCCTAGCTGGAGTACTGCATCCAGATCTGGACAGAAAAGATATGCAGCATTTGGAGTGGGTTGAGAGGAGGTCCATGAAGATTACCAGGGGATTGGAACTCCTCTTCAATGAAGATGAGCTGAAAGAGCTGGCCTTACTTTTTTGGCAGAAGAGAAATCTGCAGGGACACCTCATTAAAGTCTTCCAATATTAAAAGGAAGATTATAAATGGGGGAGAAATCAAATTTTACATATTCTGATAGTGATAGGAGAAAGGGGAATTGTTTTAAACTAAAAGAGGGAAGATTTCCAGATAGAAGGAAATTTTTCACAGAGAGTGTGATGAGACACTGGCATAGGCTGCCCAGAGAGTCTGCGGATGTCCTGTCCCTGCAGGTGTTCAAGGCCAGGTTGGGTGGGGCTCTGGGCATGCTAAATGTAATGTTTGATCTAGGAGTTGGCTAAATGTGGCAAGGTGGTTGGAATCTGATGATTGCTGAGATCCTTTCCGAACCAAGACATTCTATGGTTCTATCATTCTATGGTTTATGTTAACTGGCAATACATTAAGTAAAATAAGTTCACCAGTGTGCTGCTGATGATGGATGAAATCAGTTCAAATGCACAACCCATTCTGAGTTCATTGCAGGAATGATTCTCTGAGGTACCAGAATTGAAATAAAATTTATTGACATATTTTGAGAAATAGAATAATTTTAAAAGTGTTATTATTTGAAACATTAAGATTTGGACTTAGCTAACACACTGTCAAATAAAAAATATCCTACTGAATTTCATGAACCTGAAGAAATTTACCTCTACTTTATTCAAAAATTATTCTTTCCAGCTTAGAGAAACAGACTCAAATTTCTGTTTTGCAAAAACTAAAAAATAAAAGAGAGAAACAAAAGGAGGGAAAAATACTATACAAAAATACTATACAAACTTATTATAAATGATAAATGAGACTGATAGGAACTTGGAAAGAGAAATTGGAGCTACTGAGCAGCACTGAAAAGTCTTTGCTGATGACATTAGCAACCCAATTTTGCTGAGTGACTGATCAAGTGATATAAAGCAATAACAGAGTCAGTGTGAAAATAAATCATGAGTTGCTATGCGAATAAAGAGCATACTATGTTCGTCTCATATGATAGGAAGATCACCACCTAAAGACAATAAAGTTCCATTTTAATATGAAGAATAAGTAAAAAACTCATAATAGTCTGCACAGCAAGAATATTATGTTAAGGAAAATCGGTGTAATTTTGCAGAAAGTTAAAAGGAAGGCCAAACAGCCTATGTTAATTTGCCTAATGTGACACCACAAGACTGAAGGAATTCATGACCTTTGCCTTCGTAAAAAAAAGTTTTTGCTATTTTTAATTTAAAGAATGGATTTCATATAACAAAAACACTTTATCTTAGTTTGTTTGTTAATATTTGTTAAGACATGGACATAAATATATTTGAGAGATCCTCCTATGTCAACTGTTGCAAGTGAGCATGATGCTGTTTTTGCACTTTTCAGTTTTGTTTTTTTTTTTTTTTTTTTCCTGAGCTTCTCATTCATTAAAAACATGTTAACTTATATGGGAGTTTCTAATCAAATGTGATTTTCCATTCAGGTTTGTAGCCTGTGGAAGAAAAAATAAGGAAAGAAGGGAAGAAAGGGAGTCAGAGATGAGAGAGAGAGAAGCAGAGGGAATGAAAAAAGGCAGAAGGGAGGAACACAGAAAGGAAAGCAAGAGAGGATTTTCTTAACAGCTCTCTTGCTTTTTTAAATTCATCCTTGTGTATAATATTTTCCCAATATCATTCACTATGTACAGTGCTCCAGAGATTTGACAGATATGTAATATTCTGGCTCTTTGATTTTCTAATTTATTACCACACTGGTGGTGGCTTTCGTGTTTTTTCTTTTTTTTTCTTTTTTTTTTTTTTTCCTCTGAGTGTGATGGGTTTTTTTTGCTATTCATTTTCTCTAAACAATACTCCTTTTTCAGTTGAGAACACATTGATTTCAGTTGAGCACACAGAGAAGTCTACACGGAAGATTAAGCTTCTTAGAGCTTTGTAAGTTTACAAGAGATTTACAATTTGAATTGGTGCTTTGTTTTCTGGCCTTTGTGTAGGTTGAAGGAATACAAAAAGAAATAATTTTCAGATATGATCATTAAACATTCTTTGTCGAGTTTCTTTTCAATTTAAAAGAAAAAGACCAAAGGCTAAACACTTCTCCTCAGATTTGAACATAGCTGATTTGCAAGCATGTTATCCTTGGGCATTTGCTTGCAGAAGCTGCTATACCACAGGGAAGCAGGAAGAGGCAGGAAGGACAGAAACTAATAATGGAAGAAGTAACAGAAAAAGTGAAGAAATTCTAAGTCATCTTCTAGAGTAGAAATAAAGGGTAGACAAATTCATACAATAATAAAGCCTGCACCATACTTTTTTCATATTGTAGCAGTCTTCACACCCACTTAGAGATAAGCATATCCCAGTTTTTCAAGCTTTCCTGACTGTACACTTTATTTATGGATATCACTGAGTGGAAAAAAGAAGCAGTGAGTGTAATAATTGTCTTAGTACATTGTATGGCTGAAGCAGATCAGAATACGTAAGATTATCAGATTTCACGTTATGGGTAGCATTAACGTGACTGAAATTTGCAGGATCAAGGTAATAATCATCTGTAGAATACTCTACTCAGTACCTAGTATCAGCAGTGCATGGCAAGAAGTAGAAGTCTAGAATACAAAAAAATATAAAAGCAATGTTGGTAATAAGAGTAGTGTTTTCAGAATATAAAACTCTTTTTGCTTCCTTTAATTGTTTGGTCACTATTTAGTGAATTAACATGAGTAATTGTTTCCAGTTCATGATTCCATAATCAGATGTATCACAGAATCACAGAATGGCCAGGGTTGGAAGGGACTTCAAGGATCACGAATCTCCAACCCCCCTGCCACATGCAGGGCCATCAACCTCCACATTTAATACTAGAACAAGCTACCCAGGGCCCCACCCAATCTGGCCCTGAATACCTCCAGGGATGGGGCATCCACAACCTCTCTGGGCAGCCTGTTGCAGAACCTCATCACTCTCTCTGTAAAGAATTTCCTCCTGACATCCAAACTGAATCTTCCCTCCCTCAACTTAAAACCATTTCCCCTTATTTTGCAGCCATCAACCCTTTCAAAGAGTTGATTCCCCTCCTGTTTGCAGGCACCTTTTAGGTATTGAAAGGCTGCAATGAGGTCACCCCACAGCCTTCTTTTCTCCAGGCTGAACAAGCTCAACTCCCTCAGCCTGTCTTCATAGGGGAGGTGCTCCAGTCCCCTGATCATCCTAGTGGCCCTCCTCTGGCCCCTCTCCAACAGCTCCCTGTCTTTCTTGTACTGGGGACTCCAGACCTGGATGCAGTATTCCAGATGGGGCCTCACAAGAGCAGATTAGAGGGGGACAAGCCCTTCCCTGTCCCTGCTGGACACCCCTCTTCTGATACAGCCCAGGATACCATTTGCCTTCCGAGCCACAAGAACACACTGCTGGCTCATGTTAAGCTTTTCATCCATCAAGACCCCCAGGTCCTGCAGGGCTGCTCTCAAGGACTGCTCCTCCCAGTCTGTATGGATGCCTAGGATTCCTCTGGCCCAAGTACAAAATCTTGCACTTTGCTGTGATGAACCGCATCATTTTCATCTGGGCCCACCTTTCTAGCCTGTCGAGGTCACTCTGAATGGCATCCCTTCCTTCCACCGTGTCAAACGCACCACTCAGCTTGGTGTCATCAGCAAACTTGCTGAGGGTGCACTCGATTCCATCATCGATGTCATTGATAAACATGGGAGCTAAAGAACACCGGTCCCAAGACAGACCCATAAGTACAGGACTATGTAACTGCATAATCAAGGTATCTGTAAGCAGAAAACTTTTACGGACCTTATGGAAATATTTTTTTGTTCTCATTTGACTTTAAGCTTAAATTTATTTCACTTACACAGACTCAGAAAAAAGGACAAAAACTAAATGCTTCTGATTAAGAATCTCAGCGCTACACAGGATTTTGCTAGTTCTTAAAAATCATGAGATGATTACACTGAAAGGCTGACAAGCAAAGAGAACTCAGCTGAGAGTTTGTTCAAGGCATTCTTTGATTGTCTTCATATAGACGTCCTTTAGGCTTTCACAGTAGAAAATACACTGAAGAAGGAAGAAGGAGGGACAATTTCCCTGCAAAAGAGAATAACATGAAAGCAGATAGAGACTCACTCCAGTTGATGTCATTCTTGCTAAGGAGATATTTTTTTGTCCTCTGAGCAGCATGGTTTGCCTATAAAGCAGATACTTAGTTGTACTCCTTGTTGCTGTGTTTTTTACTGCCTGAGAGGCCTTAGTTATATAACCTGCCTCATCTTTAAAGGGCAACTGGTAATGACTAGCTTTGTTGTATCACACAGCAACTGATAAAAGCTGTGATAAATAGTTGGCCATCTTCTTGATGTCCTAAGATACTCTTCTTGTGTTTTTTTCTTCGCACAGATACTGCAGATGAAAGACTTGCAAACAGAAACTGTGCTAGCCCATGTTGCAGTGTGGCCTTTGTATGAAGAACTTCAGGTTCCTGTTAAGTGTTTGTATGCCAGTAGCAGATCTGAGTATGACAACCTGCATAATGGATGTATTTTGACAGAGACTTTCCCAGATGTAGTGAATCCTTTGTGCCACTGTTATAGTTTGGATGAGGGACATGATGCTTAATACAATTTGCTTTGGTGTTTCTTGGGGATTCAATGGAATTTCAGTTTGGGAAATGATAGTACTACAAACAAAATGTCTCAATGTTTCAGTAGTTTAGTTTCTCTGCCATATGCTAAGAAGGAATGGGTCTCTGACTGTACGGCTTTCTGCTAGCATGTCAGTTCAGATGGTGAGTTGAATGCGTGACCATGTTGCCTGACACTAGGATGCCCTCTAGTACCTCGAGTGGTGCAGCCACCCTCTAATGATATGTCACGTCTCTGGCTTCTGGCCCACCTGACATATCTGGGAGGTGAACTAATGCCAGGCAGCATAATGCCTGGCATTATGCTCCTTTGCAGATCCCATAAGTATCATGGATCATGTTGTACCATCTTTCAAGTTGAAATGTTTTTTTTTCTTCCTTACGTAATGTTTTCTGTGGTTCTATAAAGCATTGTGAAAAGTGCCTCATTTCTTAAGGACCTTGGCCTTTCTGTCAGTTTTCTGGAGTTGGTTAAACATTGCCCTGGGGCTACTATGTGTCTAGAGTCTCCTTCCAATTCTCTTCCTTGCTGCCTCTAATCCCACAGGTGAAAATTTAGCATGGCTTCAGCTCCTATTCTTTTCTTTATATTGCAAATAAATTGTCTAAAATTATGAACTGTTACTGCTAGGAAACTTTTTTTAACCAAATTACTTATGAATTGATTGGACATTTGATGCCCAGGTTGCTATCTCTGGGAAGTATATTATTTTTTTTTCATATACCCTGTACTATTTTGATGCAGATGTTACTGTACTGATTTTAATTTTGTTCTGAGCAATTTTTAAGAAATATTTATTTGTTTGTTTGTTTGTTTGTTGGTTTGTTTGTTTTAGAGAAGAGGAGAATGGAATCAGGAAGGTGCATCTAGAAATATTTTTAAAGAATTTATTTGCTGGTTATTTTGGGGAAGAATTTTATCTGAAGAATTCAGCAGCGAAGCTTGCACAGTTACTGTTGTTCTTCAGGTAATGGGAAGCTTGTATTCATTCTTTCATTTATATACATTCTTAATTTAATTTTAATTGAATCATTTATTAATCTTGCTGTCTGAAAGGCAGATTTGCTACCTGATGTGCAAAAAGCCAATTTCTCAGATGAGATACAAATTTATTGCAAAGTTGAGCAATAAATTTCTTATCATTTTCATCACTTGATCACTAACCTGGTACAGCTTCCCTAAATTGGTCAGTTAAATATGGCTAGTCTCCCTTCCTGCAGGCCAGCTAGACACACTAATTAACTATGTTTTCTCAAGATATTCCTATCTTCAAAGACAATTTTTGTCATCTCATTGTGATTAGGAATTTCTCTAATCACTTCAGCAGTTTCAAAGATACTCACCTCGACTTAGATCAAAGCTCATATTTGCTCTGTCTAAAGATACACAATGATTTATACAAGGGTTTGTTCTTACTAACAGTATTTTATTTTTTTTTTTCCCCAAAAAGTTGCTTTACTTTTCAGCAGTCTTCAAAGAGGAATTCTGAATACACAGCACACTGAAACTCAAGGAAACAAATGCTTGAATACAAGTAAGAAAAGCATAAAAAAATAGGATAAACTTCAGTGAAGAAAATCTTTAGATGGAATAAATAAATTAAAAAAGTGTATTCATACAAATTGTAAAACTTTTATGTTTTAATACTTTTCACAAAGCTCTTCATATATCCTTTTATTTCTTTCTCTATTAACTGTTATTGTATGCCTTAGAAGCTGTGTTGCATGAAAACTGTTGAAAGGCTGTTTATCATTTCAAATGTACTTCATTCTTTTTAAAGGAGAAAATGTAATTGAAATGTGTCTTATCTTTAATACTAACTCACTGTTAATTAAACACATATAATACATTTAATCTCAGTGAAGGTGCATACTTTGCATAATATTAAAAAAAACAACTATGAGGGCTGCTCTGAAAGTAATGCCTCCTAAATTTCATGTTGGCCCACAATGTCAGAGACAGATGTTGGTCACATGGCAGAAGAGACTCAACCTTCCCCCAGTATTCCCTTACATTTTGTTGCTGCATGATGGATGCAGCAGAGGGACAGTCTCACAAAATGGTGTCTGACATGGAACTGCATATAAAGCAACGCTTTCTCATAGAATTACTCCATATGGAACAAATGGAGACCAAATAGTGGATGTGAGCACAGTGAGGAAGTAGATGCTGTATTTCAGCAGTAGCAATAGTGATGTGAAAGACCAGCTATGTTCCAGACATTCATGGTCAGCTGTCATGTCAGGAAATGAAGAATGTTTCAATCAGCTCATCTACAAAAACTCACTAATAGTGATGAGTGTTGAAAAACAGTTTTGTAGATGAAAATTTGCTCTATCAAACACTGCATGTCTTGTATTTTCTATGGAAATAAATAGGAGGTATTACTTTCAAAGTGACCTACATATATTTGACAAATGAACATCAACAGCAGGCTTTAGAATTTTCTTTCTTATATTTTTTAAAACAAAACAGAAATGTGTATATTTTAAAAACTTCTTAATTCTGAATTCTTCAATTCTATTCCTTCTTGTAGTTGTTCTGGAACAATTTGTAAGGCAGTAATTGACCAATCACAGTCCTTATTAAAAATACTTAAGAAAGAAAATTAATGTTAACATAATAGAATCATAGAAAGGCTTAGGTTGAAATGGATTTTAAAGATTACAATCTACAATCTTCCTGCCATGGCAGTGTTTATATAGTACATATTGGTGTACCAGAAGCAGTTCAAGAGGTGAATGATAAAATTATAAGTGAATGAAGTATTAGGAGGTCTGATTTGAATTTTTTTTAAGTGTGAGTACTCTCCACCCACATTAAAAGTGACAGCTGGCTTGTGCAGACCTCATGACAGTACAAGTCCTCACATAGTTCTGAAATGTCTACCTGAGTACGGTTAAATGTTCATCCCATTATATGGACTTATTCTAAACAGCAAGGCACTTTGATTAATAACAGGGACAACAAAAGAGTAGGAGGATCAGAGGAGTATGCTGGGATGAAAAGAGGCCTGGCAAAATAATCCCTTTATACCTGATCAGAGAGAAAAAAAACCACAGGATATTTGTAAGGGACAAAAGTCATCGAGAACAACTTTACTTGTGTCGCTTACAACAAAAACACGCATTGTCTTTTAGCTGGATGGAACTGGTTGACTGTACGTTATCACAACTAAAGTGTAATATGCTACTAAAGACAAAACACACAAATTCTTCAAATAAATGTGATAGTTCTATTTAGTAAAATGCACAATAAATCTTGGGACATCACATTCCATCCATCACATTCTTACAAGTAGGAAGGCCTAAAAATGATTCTGCTGAAAAATATTGTGAAACATTATGAAAATATTTATTATTATATCTGTACACTGTAATTGTAAAATGTCTAGTAAAAATCCTGAGTAAAAGAATATTGTTTTTTTTTTCTTTTACAGCCTCTCTGTATAGAAAGTCAGAGAATCAAAGAAAATGCTATAGTATGAAATAAAATGTAACTCAGCATAACACTGAATATAGCATCTATTTATTTACTTAATGAGATATGGATGAGCATGTCTACAATAAAACATGCTGGGGCTTCACAGTAATAAGAAATCATACAGATGATAAAAATTATATGGGACAAACTCCCATGGTACATGAACTTATAACTCATTTTAAAATAATAATTTCTACTTCTATGACATGTTTTTGCTACAAGTCTTTAAGAAAATGTATAGGTGGGAACTAATAAAACACCATCTCCATGAAGGGAATAATGAAGCTCAGCTGACTACCTACTGACAGAGTGCTAAAATAATTCTAGATAACTTATTCCACACTGTACAGCTTTGAAGATGGGTGACGTACCACAGATTCAAGAACTATTAAATGTTATATTTGTTTTTGTTGTTTTTAGGATTCATTATGCATTTTCATGAAGATGTCTATCATTATAGAGTGTGTTATTTTAGGTCCTTCTGGTTCTCTTTAAGGAAAACATAGATTTTTCTTGGACTATTTTGCCCTTCAGTGACATTCATTTTCATCCTTTATTGTATTCTGAGGGTAGCAAGGCATGTTCTCTCATATGTCAAGTGAATGTTTGTGACATTTAGATTCCAAAGGAGAGTTTTACGTGACATTATGTATTTGGCCTACTGCAATTCATGTTCATATTAATTCCTCTTTTTTCCATTTTTGTATCTCTCTGCTCAGTTTTATTTGGCACTTTAGACTGTATGTCTGGCACATAAATTAAATTCTACAGGTCAATTTAAAATATATCTTTCTTGCATAGGCTCATGAGCTAGTTTATCAAAAGAAATCTGATAACAAAATGTTGAAGCATGTTCTTGTTTGCCATTAGATTGTTTTTCTGATTTTTTAGGAGAAATAGAAACTGTAAATTTTTGAGTGGATCACACTAGTCAAGAACATTATTAATGATTGTACTTACTGTTTTATGTACCGTACAAATGCAAAAGCAAGCCATAGTCAAAGTTCTGTTCTGTTGCATAGATAATGTCTTTGCCACACATGGTGCATCATCCAATTACATGACATCATACTTATACAACACCCAAAACCAGTATGCTTCCTATACCAGGACTGAAATTACTGTTTTTTAATTACGATGATATAAAGATGGAAAGGTTGTGATATTGTAATGAATGTAATACGATTTGCACAAATAGAAAAAACTTAAAAAAAATATGTATTTTAAAACTGGCAACAGCCCTACCTGCTCTAAATGCATGTTTGAAGAGAAAAGGCATCCATCTGTTAAGAGAACTGAGGCGGACAACTGGTGATGGAAATGGTGAATGCCTGTAACTCTACTGGCTTTTTAACATTTTTCCAGACTATGCTGGACTTTATAAATTCTCTTCTTTTTGCTTTCATACTAAGTACAACAAGATTAACAGGTAACTTCCTTATAAATGGCCAGATATCTAATGCACTTTATATGACTTACATCTACAGAACTAAATTAAATTCATTTTTAAAAGTCTGAAATATTGCTGCCATCTGTCACATGGCATGTAAGATATTATTCTGTTAACATCAGTGTCTCAAAGCTTGCTGGGGATACAGATGGCCTTGTTCAAGTCCAGGCAAGTCCTGGGCAGGGGTTGAAAAATCCTTTGCCTGGAGAACTTTGATGGACAAGTCCTGAGCAAAGGTTGCGAAATCCTTTGTCTGGGGGCAGGGGCAAGGGGAGAGAGATGAGCTGCAGCTATGAACCATTGCTTCTTAATCTCACGCTGGGTACACAGATATTAAAAGAACCTCATCTCCCTCCTAGAAATTGGAGCGAGACATGGCGACAACATCTAATGGAATACTGGTGGGAAGGCCCAACTTCTACTGCCACATGAGCAGCATCTGCCTTTAACATCTTGGGCCAATGCAGTAAAATAGGTGGCATTATTTTTGTAGCATATATGTGCATGTAATCTCTTATAAAAGAATACTATCAGCTGTCAAAGAATACACTTACTGTCATCAGAGTTACCTTTGATAAACTGACTATGCAAAAACAAAGTAGAAGCCAAGTTGAAAAGTAAGGGATAAACCATGCCTACCTTCTGTGCTGCAGACACACATGTTAAGACACAAGTAGAAGGAAGTATTAGTTTCCTATTAATTGGAGCCTTTAGGAATAAATAACTTTCAGCGCGAAACACAAGGATATATCCGCTCAGCACTCATAGTTCTCATACCATTCATTTCATACTTCCAGGATACAATATTTCACAAAATTGTAGGAGCTGGAAGGGACCTCTTGAGATCAAGTACAACCACCCTACAAGGGAGGCCCCCTGCAGCAGGCTATGCAGGTATGCAAGTCTAGACAGGTCTTGAATTTCCTCTCCAGAGGAGGAGAATCCACCACCTCTCTGGGCGGCCTGTTCCAGTTCTCTGTCATCCTCACCATGAAGAAATTCCTTTGCATATTCCTGCAGAACTTCTTATGCTTCAGTTTATGGCAATTTCCCCTTGGCCTTTGTGCACAGACTGCTGAAAAGAGTTTGGCAATGTCATTTTGACTCCCACACTTAAAATCCTTATAAACATTAATAAAATCACCTCTCAATCTTCTTTTCTCAAAGCTGAACAGACCCACTTGGCTTAGCCTTTCCTCTTAGACCCTTTATCACCTTTGTGGCCCTCTGCTGGAGGTGGTACATCGCTTCTCCAGGAGATCCCTGCCTTTTTTCTAGCAGGGAGCCCAGAACTGGACACAGTACTCCAGGTGAGGCCTGACCAGCACAAAATAGAGAGGGAGAATCATCTTTCTTGACATACTGGCCACAGTCCTTTTAATGCACCCCAGGATCCCTTTGGAATTCTTGGTCACTAAGGACATTTGATTATTGTTACTACTGCAAAAAAAGGTGTTTTTTTTTTGTTTGTTTGTTTGTTTGTTTGTTTGTTTGTAATAGCAATTATAGCTTTTTCATAACTGTAAATTTAACTGCAGATAGTAACACAAACTTTGGAGGTCAAATGGATCAGGAAGCCAATATTCACCTAAATGTTTTTGCTTAGTGTTTTATATTGACTAGGTGCCTGTGAAATCTTAAGAGTAATCAACTAGAAACACCAAACACAGGAACTCATGTCAACTAAATGTGGTTTGCTTCTTCAGGCTATGGTCCTTTTTTTCACCACAGTGTCTTTGTTTTTATTTTAATTTTTACTTTTTTTTTTTTTTTTTTTCCCATTCTGTTCATTTTTTCAGAAAGTATAAAGCTTCTCCATTTTTTTAGTACTTTTGTCTAATACTTCTCAACAGAGCCCAAAATAGCTCAGAAAATTCTGTCTTCGGCTTGGAAAAACACAGCTGTGTTATTGCCAAGGATTTCAATATTTTCCATGTCTTCAGTCGAATCAAGGTAAGAAAGAAAGTGCAGATAGTCCTCTTTGTAGTACATCTTCTACTTTGTACAAATATTACACAACTGTAAAATGTTAAATAACTTTGTCTTATGACCTGTTTTATCTATGACCATTTAATTCCATCTCATTTTGGGGAGGATGACTTTATCTACATTCTCTTTTTCCTAGTCCCTGTAGATTCATATTTCTTCACATTTTCTCTCTCTTTACTTTCTTTTTTTTTTCTCTCTCTCTCTGAACCTTCATTTTTTTCCTCAGTCTCAATGTCTTATTCTTCATTTGGATGTGAAATATTGTGTTATGCCACCCTCTGCCTTCCAGTAACATTGAGCCCTTATGCAAGATACTTGTGATCAAATTCATTTCTGTTTGTAATGATTATTGAAAATAGAAGGTAGAAGATAAGCACAATCAAAGTGTAAATGAGAAGGAAAAGTTCAAATCCCAGTTACTGTTAGTATTGGGGCAGTCTGATTGTTTTCTTTTTTTCCCCTCTGCAATTACTCATAACAAGATAGCGTCTTCTGTGTTTCCATCACATTCTCCTAAGGTGCACAAATATTTCTTCAGTATTTTAGAATTTGCAGTTCAGAAATTATCCATAGCTGTCTTCTTCTTCTTCTTCTTCTTCTTTTTAATCTTATTCTGACACTCTGTCTTTAACTTTCAAGAAGTTTTCTTATGCACACTAGGGACTCATAATCTATTTCTGCAATTTATTAATATTTTTCCATTCTTTTTACCATCCAATTCTGATACTCCTCTGTGCAAAACAGTAATATTCTACTTATTCTGAGATTTATCGTTCAGGTAAAGTTGGAGAACTCCCATTATATGTTTGAGAAGGAGGAAGGAGAGAAGAAAAACTGTTTCATCAATATATATGCATAATGAAATGGAAGAAATATAGTCTATTGGTTCAGCTAACTTCTTTACAGTAGGCCTTTTTCCTTACCTTATAGAAAAAGTTTGAGCATTGATGAATAGATGAGTTCTACCTCACTATCACAAGACAAATATATTAACAAAATAGAATTTTAGAGGAAAAATACTGAGGAGTGTGGATGATGTTTCATTTTCCATTCACTTATAGGAGACTTGAAGGAAAAGAAGCATGAGCTCCCAAGAGAGATTTTATAAGAAGACAGACTATCTTGCATTTTTTGCAGGGTGGTGATTTAGCTGATGTTTTTTGATGTTACATATAGTCTTGATAAAGTATGTGTCATAGACAGGAAAGTCACTAAAAATACTACAAGAACATAATAAAAAAGAATCATGTAGAAGTGTGAATGGTACAAATTATACTTCAACCTTTCATAGTAATTCTTCTTGTAATGCATACAGTAATCCAGGATCTGGAAGAAAAAACATTTTTTTCTGCATAAATGCCATAGATAAGAGGTATGTGTGGGCTGATAATGGCCTCTTTATTTATCACATCACTAATGTGAAATTTTGACAAATAACACACAAAATGTAGAAAATAAAAAAGGTTAAATGAACCTGACACATACAGATAATGTGTACTGCAGTACCGCCATCTACATTATGGCTGGGGCTCATTGTCTTGCCTGGAAGTAACGTGGTCCCACCACAGGTTCAGTTTGCATATCTCCGGGGCTGAAGATTTGGTTGCCACTGCCAGCATTCAATCACAATCACGGTTGAAAGACTTCCTCTGCAAAATGAGAGTTTGAAGAAGAATCTGCAATTTGAGACCCAAGACAGGGTATGTCTCATTGACGAAAAATTAAAAGAAACTAAATTTTATCAGTTGGTGTAATGTTTAAGGTACAATGCTATTTGTGTATCTTACAATTATTAAAAAATATTTTCCAGTTATTACTTTTTTTACTAAGTAGTCTAGTTTATTCTTTATCTCTGGTCACAGTACAGCATGCAATATGATGTGATCTAGTAATAAAATATGTTTTTTCCTTTTTCCTTCTCTTTCTTCTCCTTATATCAAGATTCTATTTGATCTGTGTAGAAGGAATTTATGACTTAAAGAAATTGCCATGAAGTAAACCCATTAGCCTTGAAAACTCAACACACAATTGCTGTTTCTCTACCTGAAATTCATCCATGGTTTATTTTTGCTAAAGTAAATGTGTTTCTTCCTGCTTCTGTTGAAGAGTTTCATTTTTTATTGAGTCATACTCTACATCTGTACTGTTACGTAGTGCAGACAATTTCAAACTGTTCAGGTTTTGCCATTAGCAATTCTGTTTGGATGACAAAATACTGACTATGACACCTTAAAGTAAACCAACTAATTGACCCTAAATGTCTAAAATGCCCTTTATTAAGTTGTCATAATTCTTTTTCTTATGCTCACTGAATCTAACTGCTCTGTGAGAAGTTTTCACAGGAAGAGTATATAGTTACACACAAGTTGCTGGATGAGAAACAAAGCAGGCAGGCCACTCTCACAGGAAAGAGCAGCATAAAAAAAGCAGATGTAACAACAGCCAGAAGTTAGTATATAGGAATAGCACTATCTTAGAGTCTATCTGTTGGGCAGGATCATGTTCTTCTTGTACATTCAGCTGTTTAGAACAAGAACAGAAATCAACAATAAATCTGCAAGTTTGTATTTATTTCCTTTTCTTAGAAGAGCTTCTATCTTGCATAGCACTGTTTTGTTACAGAATCATAGAATCATTAAGGTTGGAAAAGACTACTATGATCATCTAGTCCAACCACTGACCCACCACCACCATGCTCACTAAACCATATCATGCAGTGTTACATCTATCCTTTTCTTGAAAACATCAGGGATGGTGATTCTACTGCCTCCCAGGGCAACCTGTTCTAGTGCATGACCACTCTTTCTGAGAAGAAAATTTTCCTAATATCCAACCAAGAGACCAATCCTCACCTTGCTACAACCTCCTTTCAGGTAACTGTAGAGAGCAATAAGATCTCCCCAGCTCTCTTCTTCGGACTAAACAATCCCAGTTTTCTCAGCTGTTCCTCATAAGACTTGTGCTCCACACCCTTCACCAGCTTCATTGCTCTTCTTTGGACATAATCCAGGGCCTCAATGTCTTTCTTGCAGCGAGGCACCCAAAACTGAAATCAGTACACATGGTGCAGCTTCATCAGCACTGTGTGCAGAGGGACGATCACCTCCCTGCTCCTCCTGACTATCTGATTTCTTATACAAGCCAGCCTACCATTGGCCTACCATTGTGACTGGGCACACTGCTGGCTTATGTTCAGTGGTCAGCTAACACTCTCAGAATGTTGTCCACCACACTTTCCATCCACTCTGCCCCAAGTAGTGATGCAGGGGGTTGTACTGACAGGAGCCGACACCCTGAGCTTAGTCTTGTTGAAACTCATGTAGTTGGCCTCAGTCCAGTGATCCAGACTATCCAGATCCCTCTATAGGGCTTTTCTTCCCTCAAGTAGATCAACATTTCCTCCCAGCTTAGTGTTATCTGCAAATTTATTGAGGATCCCTCAATACTCTTGTCCAGATCTTCAATAGAGACATTAAACAGGATGGTCCCCAATACTACCCTAGAGAACACCACTCATGACCAGTGATGGATTTAACCTCATTTTTACTACTGCTCTTTGGCCCTTGCTATTCAGCTGGTTTTCTACCCAGCAAAGAGTACACGTGTATTCAAGCTTTGGACTGCTAGCTTCTTCAGGAAATACTGTTGAACACAGTGACAAAGGCTTTACTACAATCTAGATAGACTGCATCTACAGCATTTCCCTTATCCACTAAGTGAATCACTTGGTCACAGAAGGAGATCAAGTTGATCAGGTAGGACCCATCTTTCATGAATTCATGTTGCTAGGTCTGATCTCCCTGTTGCATGTTCCATGACTGCACTTGAGATGATCTGCTCCATGATCTTCTGCAATATCAAGGTCAAGGTCAATACCAAGGAGGATCCCTGGATCCTCCTTTCTAAAAGGTAATCTTCCATAAAAACAAAGCGCTGGAATTCCTTACCAGAAGGCAAAGAACAGATAGCATATTTTCCTAAGTGGACCTGGCTGAGAGGTATGAATTTAGCAGAAACATTGGTATCCATCCTCTGGAGAGCATTTGCAGATCATTTTCCCTTCAAGTTTTACAGCTCATTTGTCCTCTTTAACTCTTGTCAAAGAGTTCACCATTGCCAGACTTCTTCTTTTAGATATCGTCCTTCAGTTAGACCAACCCTAACTGAACACTGTGTGTATTTGTGCTTGCAGCCCAGAAAGCCAAAATTTTCCAGGGCTGTATTCAGAGGTGGCCAGCAGGGCAAGGAAAATTATTATCCCCCTCTACTCTGTCCTTCTGAGGCCCTGTTTGGAATACTGCATTCAAGTGGGAAGCCTCCAGTAGAAAAAAATACAAAATACAAAATGGCTAGACCTCATTTAGAATAGGGCCACAAAGATGATCAGAAGGCTAGAGCACCTCTCCTACAAAGACAGTCTAAAGAAGCTGGGATTGGTAAGCCTGGAGAAAAGAATGCTCTGAGGAAACCTCAGTGCATAGCAAAACCCCAGTCCTGATAGCCAGGGAAGGGCAGCAGCTTCTTCTTCTGCTCAGAGCTAGTCAAATCTCATCTTGGTACTGAGCGTTGTTTTGAGTATCTAAAAGAGGAAGAATGTCAATAAACATGGCCAAACAAACCCGAGGACTCCAGCCGCTCCTCATAAGTCTCATCTCTAGACCCTTCACCAATTTTGTATCCTTCCTATGGGCAATTTATAAATAATTTTTGATGATTTTGATGAACTTAAATAATACTCCTCTTTAGATTACATCTCTGCTAGGCAAGGCATATCAACAGAAAGTTAAGCTAGAGATGTCCAGTCTACTCTTTGCTATATTCTCCCAACGATCTTATATACAGTCTTTGGATAATTGTTGCACTCCTATCCATAGGAATCAGAAAACTGGAAAATGTTTTGCCATTAGGAAAAAAACACCACCAACAAACACATTCGAATAATTGGATAATGGGAAACCTTCTACCTGTTAATTTTTAAATGCTATTTTACTTTATTTATAGAAAACATGGATACAGAACTCTAGTCTGGACTCTGATGTACAAATATTCTTTCTTGAATCTAAACTTACCTACTTAAATTTAGTGACAAATCTAAACTAGTTGTTGCTAGATAAATCAATGGAAATCAGTTCTCCACAGAACTAGATATCTTTCATATTATTTTACTAACATTAGAACTTATGCTACATATTTATCTGGCTTAATTATGGTGACAAGCTTACTTTTAAAATTTCTTGTAGCATTATCTTATCATAAACAGGAAGGAAAGAAAAACATCAGACATATCAGACCTATTAGCATACCATGCATTCAGGCATTATATATTCCATGCCTGGATATGCCTTGTTGTTGCTTACAGATGCTGAGAAACAGTAAGTGAAGATTAAAATTTATCCTACATTAGAAAATTAATTGAAAGTCATTTGAAATATGAGAGATTTTATGCTTTTGTGTATTTTCTGTTGCATTGCCTTCTATTTTTATAGGAGGCAGGTATAATTGCTACAGGAGTTTTCAGTGTTTACCGTCTCTCTGTGAATGACAGAATACATTTTCATATTGTGAAATGTAACTTACGTTTCACAGTCAAAACATTCAGTTAGCAACATTAGCCTCCCAGTAGGCTTCCATGTATTATTGGATATTGTGAAAGAAAGCAGTAATTTTCTTTAGGTGTTTATCGTTTGCTTATATGTGTTTAGAGATAGCCAGTGTTCAATAGTTGATTATTCAATTTTTTTTCTTGAGAGAAAAATCATGTAAAATAAATGGAATGTGTATTTTCGTAGTACATCATCACAGGGTAGTACCTACATCTTTTGATGGCTTTCATGTAATATTTTTTGGGAAATAAACTAAGCTCTAACAAATGAAAAAAAAAAAAAATAATAATAAAAAAAAAACAGAGAATCAGACATTTCTTTTTTATAGATATTTAAAATCTATAGATTTTTCTGTTCCACATTAATACTCAATGCTCTTGAAGAGACAGAAATGTCTACAAAATAACTCTCTCATTTAAATAGAAAACCATAGGTTGCTTTAAAAAAATAATAATTATTATTGTAAAAAATTGTTAAAAATTTCAAATGAATTACACTACTATAAATTAATAAACTTCTGGCATGAAAAAGATATTTCACTAAATGGAGCAGATGTGTACTTAAAGTGAAAAATATGATGGGTGTTACTTTCTCACCCTTAAGGCATGTAACTTTAAGAAAGCCTCAAGGCTTTCTGGCAAAAACATTAAGTTTCTGAAAAATATGATTAATGTTCATTTTTTTCTCCTTTAAAATTTTGTCAAATCAGTTGAAGATGAGTAATGTGTAATCTGTCTTTTCTTTTGTTCTTTCAACTTTGCAGCGAATTATAATAAAGCTTTGTGAGATTCAGCAGAATACACAATGCAGAAAGTAGCTAATTTCACGTAGCTTATGCTTGTTTGCTGTATACATTATTATTCCTTATTTTTTAAGCTCTCAGTATTACTGTCTTGGTAACTAAAAGTCAAAATGCAGCAGTCTTTCCAAAGTCTGAGGAAAAAAAAAAAGGAACAAACCACACTTAAATCGGTTAGATAATAACCTGGATAATCATTGTATGGAAGATGATATGACTAGCCCAAGGCCTTTCAGTATGTACCTCTGAGTATGTACCTGCGAGGACAGGACTTCTGTTTTATACTGCAGGGTAACTCCATTAACGAGGTTGATACAACAATAGCTCTTACCCTAAAGCCAAAAGACTCTGATTAACGACTTTTCCATGTTGTCATCCCAACAGTATGCAAGAAAATTCTAGTGCTGTTAGGGTTTCAGCTTTATCTCTCCAGAAAAGAGCAATAGAACTCTCAAATACAAGGAGTACCCCAGCTCTCTGTGGCTGCTCATTACAAAAATTTCTGACAATTCTGAACTTCTTTGAAGGTACTTTTCTTTCTTTGCTTGCCAGTTCTGATATCACTGTGGAAATTAGAAGGTTTTCTATCATTTGCTATTTGTGCAAACCTGAAGACAAAGCTCTAGAAATACAGATCCCAACATAACCTAGTAATTGTGGGGAAAAAATAATGGTCTAAGATGATTGAAAGAACATCACACTGAGAACAGAAAAAAATGGGGTGCTAGTAATACTTTTAAAGAGAGAAAAAGAATGTATACTAACAGAAAAACAGATTCAGAATCTGTTATTCTAGGATAGATCTTGTGATTTTTAGCACCAAAGAGATTTTGAATTGAAATATTTTTTTCTCCTTCTAACAATACAAGTTACAAGCCTGCTTTATTTTTGTGTGCATTTCACTCTTCAAACTAATTGCACTGACAATAAGTTTTCCCAGGCAATGAATAAAGAGCAAACATAGCCCTTCTCAGGATTCTTGTAGAAAACAATGGAGACAACCAGAAGGTGGCAGCTTTAGACCATTTTGAAAAAGTACTGTCCTTGTCTTCGATCATAACTAGGCTCATACTGCATGCTCATGAAGTAAGAAAAAACAATGAAAAATAACTTAAAATTATTTATTCACACATACAGTCATAAAAAATAAAAAGATCTTTCAGCATAAGAGCTGTAAATCCAGTGCCATTAAGCTTTAATATAAATAAAAAGGCTAGAATTGAGAAAACAGCAGTTTCTTCAGAAACTGCTCAGTTCACAACATACACATTTAGAGACAAGATAAGTACATATTCATCTGAGACATGACAATACCTTTGGAATCTGTGACGGCAACAAGCATCTATCATCTAGGTATACACAGAAATCATAAATTTCAGTGTAGCTCTTGGCATGACTGCTGATTTGTTCAAATGATTTAGCCAGGTGTTTTTCTTTTTCTTTGCTAAGAAGACATAAAATGGTGCCTGAGAATGGGCAATACAAGAGATAGTAAATTATTTGTGTCAATGCTCCAGAGAGAGTCAATCAGCTAGAGAAGTAATAGACTTTCCTTTCTAGGAATCTGGCTTGCCAAAGGAGATAAAATTGAGTCCTGAAAGATCATCACGGGGTCAGGTTCCCAGACAATAATTAATGTGCACTTTACTAATATATATATTTATTTATTTATTTATTGCAAGGGGGGAAGGAGGAGAGGATGCAACCCCTATAAACACAAGCATGTGTTTATGTTCTGAATTATTTTCCAATTATTTTTCAGTGAAATCTGAAGTGAAAACTCTAACTTCATCAAGATACATGCTTAGGAGAATAGGCTTCGATTTGTAGCTTCTTCCATTGCTGAACACGTAGTACTGGCAGAATCTACATGATGTGTGAAATCAAAGAGGCTGGAATACAAAATTAATCTTTGGGAAGATGTACAACCAGGAAAAAAAAAAAAAAAGAAAGCAAAGAAAAACAAACAAAAACCCCAGTATACTGCAACAGAAAAATCTTCTGTCTTTATCCCATAACTTTAGCTAAAGGATTTCTGTCTTCAAAGATACCCAAAGGAAAAAAAAAAAAAGCATCTGAAAATAGAACTCCTCTGTGCTCCCCTTGAAAAGTTTTCCAAAGGACAACTGACCCCTTTTTGTTCTCGCTTTACACTACTATCAGTCATGAAGAAAATAACACTTTGAGAAACTCAAGGACACATAGTAAAAAGTTTTTAAAAAGCAGAAGAAATACAGAAAAGAGAGCAGGGCTTATTCAGCAGTGAGGTCAAATTGAGCTACAGGGGAAAAAAAGGAGGGAACTGTGGAAAACTTTGATGAACATAAGGAATCATTAGTAAAGTCAAGTGAACTAAAGAACTCAAAGGCCTACACATGAAAAAAACTGCAATTTTCATCAAGTAAAAGGATCAAAACTATTAGGAGCTGTGTATACAAATAAAAGGAAAAGAAAACGGTGAGAATGTAAATCTAAATAAGGACTTAAGAGTTTAAGAACGATACAGGGAATAAACAAAGAGCTTAAAAGGAATGAAAAACTGAATGATTTACAGTTCCCTAGAAGGCAAGAGGATGAGAAATTAAATAGAAGTTAATGGCAGTCAATCTGAGGTCCTACACCTTGCTATAGCAAAGTTTGAGATAGCAAATCAAATGGAAAAGGCAATTTAGCTGTGCAAGTGAAATAAAAAATTGGAACAAAAGAACTTGTGAGAGAGTGAGGATGAAGTAATATGTAGATAAAGCATTGAGACAAATAAATGATTTACTTCAAGCTTTCAGAATTAAAGATAATCTTCCACACAAAGGCAATATAAATACAAACTTGTGTTTTGAAGCGTCACAGAGTTTGTGCAAAATTTTTCTACTTTTTTCTACCATTTTGTATGTTCAGTAGTCAAAACGAGCATGAAGTTACACTCTGTAACTTGGAATAGAAATGCTGAATAAATTTAAGCAATTCTAAAGTTGCCATTAGTAGGTTCTGTCAAGCTTCTTCATTCCTCTCAGATTTGAGGTTGGCAAGAGGCATGACTATTCTTCCATATTGTGTTTTGTCCTTTACTATAGCATAACAGAAAATTGTATCCTTGTTGCATATTTAAATGTTTTCTTTACTTTGCCATCTGTTGCCAGATTTCAGCCTGACTAAATTATACTGAATCTTCAGTACTGCATCTTACAGCACTGCATCTGAATGCTGGCCATTCTGGAGCCTCAAGATTGAAAAGAAGTCCCATCCAAAAATAAATATCTTGAGCTACTAAAGGGATTCATACAGCAAAAGAAAAATAGAGACAGCATTATAGTAAACACAAAAAACACAAAGCAATAAAAAATATAATTAAACGAAACCAACAAAGGATCAATCAATCAATGTCGACCTTTCTGCCCTTCCTCCAGATTTCACAAAATTCAGTATATGAAAGTCAGTCAAGTAAGTCTCAGGTAAATAAGTGATTCAATCAAGTCCTCATTTTACAATAACACAGAAATAAAAATATCCCAACTCTATTTCAAACACTGACGTGGATCTCAAGTCTTGTACCAATGCTGGGTTACTCTTTCTATCACAACATCCTAAACCACTTTACAGAAGATGTGATAGGGAGGGAAAGTAAAGCACAAGGAGATAAAGTGAATCATCCAGAGTCACACTGGAGAGGGATAGAACTATAAGTAACAATCTTAAACTAAGAGCGAGTAGATTTATATTAGACATTAAAAAGATTATATTTACTCGTAGAGTGAGGAGGCCCTGTGTTATCACAAATCCAGGAAGAAAACTCTCTAACTCCAATGTGGTGTTAGAAAGCGGCCTTCCTTTATTCCTCACAATACATACTGGGAGATCTGACAAATAAATGCTATGCTAATGTCCCTCTGGGCATGCACAGTTGCATTTAGGGTGGTTATATGCCCACTCAATTTATCCCCATTTTTCCACCATCAGCTTAATCACTGAGAATTTTGCATGACCTTTAGCTGTTTTTCCCCATTTTGGCAAATATCCATTGCTTGTTACTCCATAATGAGCAACTTCCAAAACAGTATATATGAAATGCAAGATGTCCTTGCACCCAGTGGGTGCAAAAGATCAAAGTAGCTTATTATGATTCCAGTGCTTCTTGTGAAGCAGAATTAAGAGAAAACCATCCACCAAGCAAAGCTGAAATAGAAAGTTTTAGAATTAGCACTCAGTGATTCCTTTTGGTAAACTAATATATTGGTCCTTAAAATAATATACTGATCACTGTTGCTAAACAAACTAGTCTATAATATACCAATCCCTATTGCTGAGTAAACCTGCCTATATCACCTGGAACACGTCCTCCAAAGGAGCTGTGGACACTCCATCCCTAGAAGTGTTCAGGGCCGGGTTGGATGAGGTTTTCAGCAACTTGATCTAGTGGAAGTTGTCACTGTCCATGGCAGTAGGGTTGGAATTAGATGATTTTTAATGTCCCAACTCAAGATCATCTATGATCCTATGATTCTGTTATTCTATGATTCTGTGATTTGATATGTATCTAAGTTATTAGGAAAAGAACTCTGATTTTTGATTGACAGAGACCAAAATTCCTAGCCCTCTGGTACTTTGCAGACTTAGCAGTTTCCTAACTTTGTCTTTGTTAAGTATTTATTCAATACTGCGCATATAACTGACTGACAAGCAGAGGAGGATGAGGGGAGATGGCACAGTCACAACAGACCATGAACAACCACCAGAGTTCCTTGCTGAAAACTCCCAAATCTTCTAGTATGTTTAACTATGCAGATGCAAGGGAGTTCCCACCTTGTGGGTGGTCTCAAACCAGCTAGACTGTATAAAGCAGAGTGCACTTTTACCTTTGTCAACACATCACCAATGGATCAAGACTCTGGACTCAAGCAGATGTTGGATTTAAGAAGCGATGAAGCTTCTCCTTTTTTTTTCTACCCCATCTTCTTGTACTCATTTTTATGTAGTAACTTTTGCCTGAATTTACCTGAAAGTCATCAATAAGGAAATAACACGTGCCAAGTACTCTTATCCATAACATGTTTTTCTTACTTGTTGTTAGAAAGTTGCATAATTTTGCCCCAAAGTAGTGGATTAGTTGTTGTTAGAAAGCTCAATGAATTGCCTTATGTTATTGCCCTAACTTATTGTCATAACTATATTGCATTTGTGATCCCGTTTTGCAAGGAGTGCCTATTTGGGGAATTTCAAAAATTGATATTCCTCATCACCCAATGATTTGGGTGAGACATTGACAGTGAAGGAGTTTCCTCACAATACATAGTGAATTGAATTCAGTAATGCAATTAGTATTAGATTGTTATCAATTTTTTTACTGAAGTACAAAAGTGTAAAATATCCTCAGTTACGTACGTGTTTTGCATTTATAACTTGTGCTTATAGATAAAAAGTTGCCTGCCATTCAGAACTTTTGAAGATTAAATTAATACAAGGCTAGTCAAAGCAGAAATTTATCCAAGGGTTTACTTTCTCTCCTGTGAAGACTGCAGCTTCTTTTCTCTACTTCAGTAACTTTCCCATCTATATTTCTTACTCTTCTCCCTCAAACTTGCTTCTTCTGCTCCAGCAATCTATCAAGAGCTCTGCAAGTTTCAACTTTTATGCTGATCATTTTATGATACTGATTTACTGAGGACTTATTTTTTAAATGTTGGTATTTCCAAAGGTTCTTGGGTTGTCTGAGATATGGGTTATCTCCTTAATATCTTTAAAGGAATTTGAACTATGTCATTGCAAGAGTGTTCATCATAGTTTGTATTGGAAATATGTTTATCACTTTCCCTGGAGTCAAATCCTTTACCTTCAATATGAACCTGAGCTATCAAGTACATAATGTACTTATGCAAGCTTCTGAACAGAGCTCATTTTTAAGTACAGGAAATATAAGAAATAAGTGAAAACTAGAAGTGAAGGATATTGGCCCCCATGAAAATGCACATATAATCCAAATGAATTCTTAGCACTTAAAGTGTTCTTCACTTTGAATCAACTTGAAATCCCTTAGTGAAAAGGAGGAAAGGTCTTTAGGTTGCAGGAATCTATGCTGGGAAAGAACAGATTCATGGCATTGAGCAATTAGGTCTCTGCTTTTATTCTTCTCTGCTCAAGCTTATTTTGATGGAAATCAACAGTATATAAAATGTCAACACAGAGCTTGTTTTTCTACTTCAGAGTGTAGAAATACTCAAAAGGTAAATTTTACCATCCATAAAATTGTATTTCTAATGACTGCCCTTGTCTTAAATCCAAAACTTATAATCAAATCAGTTTAGATTCTCTTTTTTTTTTTTTTTTTTTTCTTTTAGGACTTTTCTACTAGAAAGAGCATCAAGACTTTAGTATAAGGTACTATTTGAAGTCTAGGCTCTCACTTTCAGTTTGGGAAAAGAGGAGAAAAGAAAAGAAAAGAGGAGAAAAGAGGAGAAAAGAGGAGAAAAGAAAAGAAAAGAGGAGAAAAGAGGAGAAAAAAGGAGAAAAGAGGAGAAAAGAAAAGAAAAGAAAAGAAAAGAAAAGAAAAGAAAAGAAAAGAAAAGAAAAGAAAAGAAAAGAAAAGAAAAGAAGAAAAGAAAAGAAAAGAAAAGAAAAGAAAAGAAAAGAAAAGAAAAGAAAAGAAAAGAAAAGAAAAGAAAAGAAAAGAAAAGAAAAGAAAAGAAAAGAAAAGAAAAGAAAAGAAAAGAAAAGAAAAGAATACCCCCATGATAATACTTATGAATTCAGGCAGGCAGTTAGTTGCACTTGCAATGTTCTAAAGAGAGAATGAATTTATCAGAAATGGAATCAAGCAACTCTATATGCTCTATCTGAATCTAGATTACTCTCTGAGCAGAAAACTTGAATTCAAAACAAAATTTAAAAATTCACTGCAAAATCATACAACTTGGGGAACTTAGGTAAAGATTAACTGCCATAGAATCAACTCTTTAAAAGGTTGCTTTGTGTATCTATTCTTCAATATGTACTCTCAAATGTACTCACTTTCTTAATGGTTTAGCTTTCTAGCCTTTAAACAACTTAGTTTTCCTTGCTCTGTTTAGTCAAGAACACACTGAAAAATTAATTGATTGACCTCTTTTTGATGCAGGATTTTTTCCATGTAGTTCATAGAAGAACACTGCACTTTTGTTTGTATGTATTTGGAAGGAAAAAGCATTGTGAAGATTCAAATTAAAATGCAAATTACGAAAAAGTAAATAAATACAGTCCTGTAAACCGCATGCCAGAAATACAGCAGTAAAGTAAAGGAATGCTGTAAGCTTTGGGAAATACATTCAGATGCATGAAATTGAGATATCCAAATCTAATAATTACATCTCTAGTTTCTAGAAGCTAGATTTATATTAACTTCAGGAATTATTATCACTGGAATATGAATATTAAGAGCTGAGGCTTTTCATAAACTACTGGAAATGAATAATTTCAGCAAAGGCACTAGGCTAGGTTCCTATTTGACCTTCAAAATATAACAGATCTGTGATTATTCTTAGATTTCACCTCCGACCTGGAAGTAATGAAAGTCAATCCAGTCAGTTTGTATGTTAACTTAGTATCTGCACAATTTTAACTCACTTCAACATCAGAAATTAATTTAGGCCATGTTAAGTTTCTAGTCCATCCTTATCCAGTTTGTTCTTTAGTCTTTTTTTTCTTTTTTTTAATTGATGCTATGCTTTTTCTCACTGAACAATATTGAGGTGGTTCAGTGCCGGAACAACTATTAAATAATTTTATTTTGTGCTAGAATTCTGACCAGATGGAAATCTTATGGCTTCAAAACTTGTTATCTTTGTACTTGCCTTCTGAGTGAAGAGAGCCTTAAATCTTTTCTGTGCTCTATTTACATCCTGACCATTACAAATTCTTTTTCTGTTTTCTTTTTGTTTGTTTTTGTTGTGTTTTGTTTTTAAAATATTTTCCTCACTTGGCCATTTGTTCTAGAGGACGTGAATTTGAGTAACTCACACACAATTTGAGTAACTCATACACAACTGGGAAGTTGTCTTTTAGCATGTAAAGTATGCGTGTGCCTCTCGTCAGTTGAGCTGACAGTATTAATTCTCATTTGAAACAAAAATCTCTTGGTGGACCATTAATTCCGATTCTTTTTTCTGACACTGTCTTTCCCTATCAGGAAAATGATTTATGTGATAATCAGAGATGTGTATCTGGCAAAAAATTCCTCAAATGCAGATTTTAGGAAACCTGTCCCACTACTTTCTGCTTTCTGGTGACTTTTCTGGAATTCTAATTTTCATTGTTATCTCATTTTAATCTTAAAGGAACAATTTTGATTCTTAAAGAGGGAAAAGAGAGATAAATTCAGTGAGTCTCCTTCAGAGAAAAAAGAAGAAAAACAAAACCCAGCAACAGCACATCATTACTTCATTACTTTTATTTATTTATTTATTTATTTTCAGAGTATATAAAAATTAAAATGTACTTTCCTTATTCTTGAAAAATTTACTGTATTCCATCTGGAAACAAAGTCAAAAAACCTCATGGTTTAGAGTGGGATTACAAAGTCAGTGCCTCAAAGCAAACAAGTAAATAGGGGAAACAAGCTTATGTAAACTGTCAGAGATGGTATGCCAGTGATACTAGTGGTGGGAAGGCAGCACAATCTCGGAAACTTCTGTCATGTATTTTCTCTCACATCATTCTGGAAAAACACTTTCTTCCTGACATTGCAAGTAATTACATATGCTAAATAGACGTCTATTTTTTTCTTTGGAGATGATGATATTACTTTCCGTATTAATAAGTTTTTACTATAACTTTTCAACTGAAGTTTTTCTTGAGAAGAAAAAAACCTACTTATTTAGTTATGTATGTAGAACTGCAATTTATGATTTTAGGTACATATAAGCTTCCTTTCCTTGAAAATAAACAATTTTTGTTTTCTCTTTTCATTTTTTTTTTCTTTTGCTTTCACTATGAACAGCATTTACTCAAAATGGCATAAATCTGTCATAACTTGACCTTTCCAAAGGGAAAACAAACAGAAGTTAGGAGATTCAGATTTCTTGTGCTGATTTCCTTCTGTTATAAATATGTCTATACTTTCTTATTTTTTATTAAAAAAATAAGGCAGTTTACTTAGTTGATTAATTTAGCATTCTGTTTTTCCTTCAAACTACAAAATACATGAAGTGTTTTTCACATTAGTTACAATAGGATTGAATTCCATGTTCTGATGGCTGGGACATCTGCACCATTAGGAGAATAAATTTTCAGAAGAAGAATAAAGTGAAGTACAACAAAGAAATTGTTTGACAACATTAAGTTAAACAAGGTGATATTCTAGACATTTAATTAAAAGTATTACCTAGGGATGCATCATGTTAATGTACAGTCTGCAAGAGAAAGAGAACAGTGAGATTAAAAATAGGAGTGTTATTATTATTATTATTATTATTATTATCATTACCTATTTTATTTATTTTTAAGTTCAAAAGACAAAAAATAAGTACTTATTGGAAATATGAAATACCAATGCATATGATGCAAGTGTAATCATTCAGAGAAGAAAACTTGGAATTGTATGATTCCATTCTTCAGTCATCTTGAAGACAGCACTGTAAATGAATAATGGGGATTCTTTACCATTTCCAAAGAAAATGAGACAAATAGAGCTTCCAAAAGCTACAGGAGGCAGATGGAAGTTAGAATAAGGACACTTATCACATAAATTTAAAAGAAGTATTTAAACTAGATGAAAAGAAGGCTAGAAGAGGTATATCAGTGAGAGTGGTTTGCAATGAGGTGTTACAGAAATAGATTGCAAATCAGTGTCTGAGTAAAATGAAATCTTGCAGTCCAGCCCTAGCTGCAAGTTTATCTGTTTGGTACAAAAGATATTTCTTATGTGTCTCTACAAATCCTATCCACAACCCCAATCTTTAATCCAGAAATACTAAATTTAATAAGAAAATATTAACCAAATCTGTAATATCTTGTTCAAACAAGAGGTACGAAGAATGATATTGAAGAATCCACTAAATGACGAGATTTACCTTTACAGAATAGTTCTTATTTCAGACATAGATCATATTAACTCAAACATATTTTTTACTTATTTTTATTCTTAACAATTTTATCTCCTATTTTATATTCTATAATCCGATGAGGCTATTATATATTCTATAATCCGGTGAGGAAGTGATTAATTGTGAAACTTCTGAATACTGCTTAAAACATTAATCATTTTGTGGTAATGTAGCTTTGGGCTTATTTTTCTTCTAAGTTTATAAGTTTCTGTTGTCTCTGTTTTCAATCTCATTGCTGTCTCTGCATGAAGAAAACAACACCTTAGGTGTAAAATTATTGCTGCAAAAATTCACAGCATCTCAGTCAGAAATAGTTTTCTTCTTAGAGTCTAAAACAAGAATTCTAATGCCTAAGTGGTTGATCTAGTTTTTCTGTTCACTATTACTTTGTCAAGTGAAAATCATATTTTTCCTTAAAAATAGCAGACAGTGTACATATAGAAGCTTGATAAATTATTAGTATGGAACAGGACACGGTATTCCAGATGAGGCCTGACTAGGGCAGAGCAGAGAGGGAAAAATCACGTCCCTCAACCTGCTGGTCACAGTCTTTTAAACATACCCCAGGACACCATCAACCTTCTTGCCAACAAGGGCACTCTGCTGGCTAGTGGTCAACAAGTTGTCCACCAGAACACCCAAGTTCTTCCCTGCATCTCCTTTTCAGCAGTCATCCTCTAGCATGCACTGATGGATGTGGCTATTCCTCCCTAGCTGCAGAACTACACACTTGCCATTATTGAATCTCAAAAGAGATTCTTCTCCATACAACTCTTCCACTCTTCCACTGTCCAGCTCTCAATGAATGGCAGCACAGCCTTCTGGCGTGCCAGTGTGTGCAAAAAAAGACATTCCTCACCATCAAGAGGAAAGAGGCTTTTTTTTTTTTTTTTTTTTTTTTTTTTTTTTTTTTTTTTTTTTAGCAAGAGAATTGATTCAGAAAACTTAGGGATGGTAAGATTTCAGTCCTTTAAAACAATCAAAATGAGAGAGTTAACATTGGCAGAAAAAAGACCCAAGAATCTTTAAGTTGATCTTTAACTGAGTTTTAGACCAGGCTGAGGTGAGTTAAAATAGAAGCTACATCTTGAGATTGTATCTGTGAGGATGCCTAAGTGTTGCAACAGAGACACACACTACCAGAACAATCACAAGATCTAACTCCCAAGAAGCCATAACTTTCCAGCCCTTAGTGTTCATTTACTCTTTCAAAATTCATAATCATTCAAAGACCAAACCGAGGGTAGGTATTACAAGAAAATACAGAATCAAATTGTAAGTATCTTTTCACATGTGTTCACTGCAATGCACATCTTTTTCTCTATTTCTTTTTCATCCTATCCCAAGAGGAATTTAGTGAAACAAGAGAAAAGTAAAGAGGTGCCTTAAGCAAATCACTGATAGAAAATATCTTCCACATCGGGAATAATTAAGAAAGTTAATGGATGGATTAGAACTTTTCAGCATAGAGAAGACAAAGAGGGAGGAGCATGGTTATGGCAAGATTGTATATAGTGTAAGGAAGGAAAAAAACATGTCCATAGTTTTTACTATAAGAGTAGTAAGGCACCAAAATAGGTTGCCCAAAGATGCTGTGGATGCCCCATCCCCAAAAATGTTCAAGGCCAGGGTGAAGGTGGCCCTGGTCAGCCTAATCTTGTAGACAGTGTCTCTGCCCACACAGGAAAGTTGGAGCTAGATGTTCTTCAAGGTCCCTCACAAACCATTCTTTGTAATTCTGTAGATTTGATAAAGAGTGGATATAAACTAGAACTAGAAAATAACATGTAGATAATAAAAAAGGAAGTGGTACTTCTCTATATCACAAGAAGGTTTAAGTGGTGGTTTTTCTTGTCAACAGACATTTCAGACACTAAAAATTAATATAAGTGTAGAAGACATGAGAGAAACTCATGCTGAAAAGAATTCAAGAGTTGTTACATAAAATGACAGGATTTATCTGGATCAGGAATGTCCTGAAAGGAAGCTTGCTGACGGAGGAATATTCTGGAGCAATAACACCATATTTTTGTTGGTTTCTTATATTTTACAAGTTGTCATAGTTAAAGAAGATACTGAGATGGAAAGATGTTATATTTGACATCGTTGCCCTTCTCTCCATCTTTATGATTTGATTCCTTAGAAGAAAAATATCTTAGATGACATTCAAGTAACTGCATTTAAATCAGAGATTAAAATATTAAATTTGTGGTTCAAAATTAACAGCAACTAAGATATCAAATAATATTTTTATTATTAGTTCTTATTTGATACAATAATTTTCTCAAAGCTTCAAAAATGAATTAATCTCAAAAAATTCCTGAATAATTAAATGACTGATATATGAGCAATTTTTCAGTGGCTCTTCCCTTCTCCACTGATGTAGTTACACTCTCAGTGTGGCCAAGTCACAAACAAACAAAAAAAGCCCCACACCGTTTAAGAACATTCACAGAACATGGATGTATTTATGTTCTCTATCAAATTTGATCAATTCTTATATCCTTCAGTCTCAACAGCTTTAAGATAAGCCAGTTTTCATAGGATACCTCCAATGTGTGTGTGTGTATGAAGTGAGGAGAATCTGAATATATATATAAAAATACATTTTTGTCTTTGCTTGGATGTGCAGTGTCAGGTCAGAAGTGTGTCTTCAGTCATTCAAAAATCAACGAGGTACATCTGGAAGTTATATACACTTCTGTTGTTTTGTTTCTAAGGGTCTTCATCTGAGTTCTTATTGTATGGCTAGAACCAGAATATTAAGAGAGTATGACGTGATGTAAAAAATTATTCTTCAAATCTTTTAATCCTGCTTTACAAGTCATAATGAAGAGATGACTTGGAATAGGTATTTTCTGTAAATCAATAAAGTTTGATGTTTTTTCATTTCTGTTTTTGTTTGTTTTCTATTTGTACTCACAAAACTCACATAAAAAGGAAGAAAAACTACTTCCAACCAGGGTCTTTATGTACTTGTAGAATTTGACCTAGTTCTTAGCCTACTTTCAATGTTAGTGTGAAGTTGGACCAAAACAAATAATCCAATTGTAGGCAAGTATTTACTAACAGAAGTCCAATTAAACTTTAAATTTCTGAGACAAGAGCAGTTTGTATTTTTACTCTGAACAATGATATAGGTGCATGAATGTAATTAACGTTATTAATGTAATTGCAAAATATCTACACTGAGATGATTTCCTAAGACATGACTCATTTTGCAATTGATGGAAATACTGGAATAAACTATATATATGAATAAATTTAAGACATCTGTAGATTATCTGTGGAGAAAGGGTTGTGATAAACCATTAAGGTAAACTTAAATCTATTTATGATTCTCTGTTCTTAGTTGGAAACTCTGTGAGATGTGAAGTACTACAAAATAGTAAGAATTCAGTATGTTTTCATATTTGTCATGCTTATTGTTTTTGTGATTTTCAAAAATATTCCATATTGGCTTCTATTCTCAGCAAAATTGAGATTAGTCTAACCATTTGTGTAGTAAAATTTGAATGGGAACTGCTGACTTCAAATTTTGAAACCTTGTTCAGGAATATTTTTATAATCATCTCACATGACAGCTGACATCTTACTGTCTTAAAAATATTTTGTTAATAATGAAATTTTACTTAAATAGTCCTTTAATGAGAAAATTGAAAAATATCTAAAAGGCAGAAAGAGGCAGAACAGAAGAGAGGTTAATTTTTATTTTTTAATTTTTAAAATATCATAGGAAGGTACATGCAACTTTTGTGATTTCAGAATGGCCAAGTTGCGTTACACTTTTGCTAATAAATCAAAGGACTGAATGCTGCAAAAGCTTCAACATTGAAGAGAACTGCTCAGGGCCAGCAAAATGTCAACCTTTTTTTAAGGTTCAACAATATCCTTCTGTTTCCCATTTCCTATATACTCATAATAGTCATTCAAATCCCTCGGATGTCTAGAATACTGATTCTTGTATAGCATCTAAAATACTGGGTCAGCCATGAATAACTGTAACCTAGGAGAAAAAGGGGGAAAAAAAAAAAGGAAAAAAGAACTGGAGAAGAAAGAAAAATCTAAGGTTGGGTGATGATCATGTAGGTTTCCTTGGTGTCACAAGAAGACCCCCCACAAAATATCAATATGATATTTTACTATATTTACTATACTTTTATTGTCTTCATAAGAATTTAAAAGCTTGATAATTTTTCTTAGATAAAAAAAATTGGCTGAAAATTGGGTCAGGACATGCTTTATTTGATTCATTTCAGGAGTATGTCTTGTGTTTAAAAAGTAATATGTCTACTTAAAAACTTCTAATTAAATACTTCAGTTTAAATACTTCTACTTTAAAATAAATCCAGGACAGGCTTTGGAAGAGCCTGTTTGCAAGCATTCATAAAATATGTTGTTTCAGCTAAATATCTTTCCATTTGTGAGAAATGCTGAGAAAGTCCAACAGCTGCCATAATATTAGATACAAAACATTAAAGTATATCTGAAATTCAGAAATAAAAATATTCAGGAGATGAAATATTGCTCAAGATAACAAAAAATTATCTATCTGATAATTCTTTTATATAAGATTTAGACTTAATTTTAATTATGGAAGGGAATATATTTGAAATATTGAAGAATTTTTGGACAAGACTATTGATATTTCTATTATCTCAAACTGAAAATTTCACTTGGCAAATGAATCTGACATTGAAACTTCTAATAAAACAATTCTGTTCTGAAGCAATAATTTAAAAAGCTATTTATATTTCAGATGAAGTTCACTGTGAATTTATCTTGTTCTGAAAGCAGTGCCTTCTGTAATGTTCTGCTGGGTCTTGGAATGAGGGTGTCATCCAGTGACAGAACTGTCATTGAACACCAAATGAATCTTACACTTTATCTTGCTCCCAGAATTAGTCCTGGGCATATGGCTGTGAATGCTTCTGGAAGGGAGGACTGAATAACTGCAGAGAAGGAACCCTAAAATAAGCTATCCTTGTTTCTTAAAAGCAAATGTACTAAAACCTGCTGTTTGATTTATGATTTTGACATAGAGCCAGTTCAAAGTTCTGTCAACAAGCAGATTGACAAAGCTGACTGTATTAGCACAACTGCTAAACTACATTTCTTTGCAAAAAGTCATGGGATTTTTTTTTTAAATAGCAGATCTCACGTATTTGCTATTAAAACTAATAGCCTGCTAATTAATGATTAGAAAGAATGGCCAAATTACTACTAAGTGGCTTCTGCTGAGAAATACATGGCATTAATTTTTGTGGGTGTAAGTATGTATGCACCATTTTTGTGTGTGTATTCATATACACATACATGTTTTATGTTTATGTACACAGTAACTTTGTATATTCATCCTGCCTTTGTGAATTGAATATTGGCTGGAATTATGCATACCTCAGTGTATTGGTTTGGTCTTTTAAAGTACAAACAGAAGGTGATTATATAAATATTACCTATATGTTATGCTAGTAGCAATATCTACTATATATCTATATACATATATTTGCTGTAAGTCTATACTGATTATAGCAAAATCTGTGATCAAATAATGATGAATAGGCTGAAAAAATGAGTGGAAAAGAGATGCTTTATAACCTCTAACTACACCTATGTGATATCTCCAAGAAAGCAGATCACCTTGGTCAGGGCATTGAAATATGAATTAACTGCTTCTACAGTAAATTGTGTAAGCAGTGTGTTATAATAATGTATCATGAATCCTTTTGTGTAATGAAATAATTTATTGTCAAGATTGTTTTTGTTTTAATAGACAAAGACTACTTCACTGAGTGGCAATTAAAATTCAGCATTTTTTTGAAATTTTTTAAAGTCAGTGTTTTGTTGTAGCTTGAAGACAATAGTCTTAACATTTGTAGTATGTGTGCTGAAAGGGATTATATATCCTTGATAAATATACAGTATGAAAAGCACAATGTCTAGCTTAGTGTACTGCTAACAAATTCCTTCAGAAAACATTATTATTCCCTGAAATGATTTCAGTTTTTTTAATAACATTTTTGTTATTTAATTACTAAACAGTTAAAGTAAAAATCCCAAGGTTTTAAAAACAAGCTCATGACCAGGTATAGAAAGTAAAGAGATAATAGACTTTATCAATGTTTGATTTTAATTCATGGATTCAAAAATAATTTGCACAGTGGCTTAGTGGCTGAACTATAGGCAAGTTCATGTAAGACATTATTTAAAACCTTGCTTAATCCAGTAAAGAGACAGACTTGTCTGACTTTGCAACTAGGTATAGAAAAGCCAGCAGGGAGCATTCATAACAGGAATGAAGATTCAGAGACAGAATATAATTCAGCAGCGTACCTGCTTCGAACACTTTGCACTAAAATTATGTGCATATGTGTGTGGGTTAATTTTCTTTTGTCTCATGAGAATTAGCATGCTGAATATACTTGCTGCCACATAAGCTCTTCTATAGATTCCACACATAAAGTACTCTAGTAAAAACTAGTTAACACACACAATTTTATGGGTGTGAACAGGCTGGCTGCTTTATCTCTTTGTCACTAGGTTTTTACTGATCAAAACAGGTCTCTGAATATCATTTTGCATAAAGTCCAGTAGTTTACTGCAGCTTGTTCTTCCTTTCTAGCCTTATTTGTAGAGCTCCATAAGATCAGTAGATATATAGGGTGCTCGTTTGACTGCTTTTCTCGTTCTGTTGTCTGCAAGATAGGGCAAGATGAACATCCACTTTCTCATGCTGAGCACAGCAGTGGCCCAGGAAGAGTTCCCAACAGAATTTGTATGCTCGGTTGCCTAATAAAGTTAGCTACAGCATATCTGTAGGCAGTGAATCCTAGAAAGAGTGAAATATGACATGGGACCTGAACTCAGCAAATATTCATGAAGCTACAGAGTCTTTCAGGATTCCATCATTCTCCTCAGACAATGAATTACTGAGAGAAAATGTTTCATCCAGAAGACTTGACTATGAAATCTGACTGCAGCAGTAGGTTATCTCCTTTACATGTGATGGTTAAAATTGAACTTGAAGGTTTGTTTTATTTTCCACAGGATGGAAAAAAAAAAGGTTTCATCCTTTATTAAGTGAAATTAATTTGAATGTTAGTCTTAAAATCTGAACATCAGTCTTGCAAAAATACAGGCAGATGTGTACAGTCAGCAGTTTAACCAAAGCAGTTTACTAAGTAGCTATATTTCAATGAGTATCTTGAGGGTTGTTTGTTGTTTTTGTTTTGTTTTTTTTTTTTGCCTTCCCTTTTCCTTCTGTTTTCTGTCTTCTTCTTGATTCACCTCTTGTAAGATCATATCTTCCTTTTGTGAAAAGAAACTTCCAGGGAAGTGTGCCCTTGGAGCTATTGAATGCATGTACATATGTGGACATGCAGAAAAGAACATGTTGCATTTTAAGAATAGGTGAGGAAAAATTAAAAGAAAAATGTGCCTAAGAAAAGTTCTCGTCCTACATAAACGTCACATGGCAAGTGAAAGAGGGTAAATGAATTAAGACTATTTCCCTGCTACTGTCCCATCACAAACATATGCCTATGGCATTCATTTTGCTTACAAACTGAGGGAAAAAAAGACCAAACATACTGTACAAAAACACAAATAGCTTTGCCATATTTACTTTTGTGATACATGGCATATTATTTAACTTTTCCTCTGTCCCTTTTTATTTGTGGGTACATGAAAATGATTTTGAAATAATTAAGAATTTTAATCTTGCAGTAAAGCATTCAGAGATTCAGAAATTCAAAAATCAGTGTTTCCCAGGAACATTCAGGTCTTCTGTTGTCTGCATTTTCTTTAATATCATTTTTAATTGTACAATTGCATACTACTTCTGTAGAGCCCATACTTCATCTGTCTCAGGTTTATTCCCCAAAGGGAAAAGCATGTGTTTTTCTATTTTTAAAAAATCTATTTTATCTACTACTATAGCTAAAGAATTGTGAGGGCAACAGATCTCTGCTTTTCCTCACTCCAGGAATATAAGGATTAAGGAATTCTGATGAAGAAACCTCGAAGAGTCATATAATTTAGGTGGCCAGTAAGATTTGAACTGCTCTCATAAACTCAACCTAAACCTCATATCTTTTGAGCTCTTCTGATATAAGCAACAATAACACACACAGCTTTGCTCTGTTTCTGCTGTGCTGACACTGCAGAAAATCAGAGCAAGAGAATGCGTCCCTCATCTTAAACAGATCAAAAAGTGTGGTTTTTTAAAGATACTGGAAAGATTTTTTTGCTCAGTAAGGTGGAAGTGAAAGTACAATATATACATATGTATTGTAGGAGATTCTTCTTAGCACATAAACTGTGCTAATATTTCAGAGTGAATATATTTAAGAATAAAACAAATTAAAAAATAATCTTTTATTTATAAACATTTTAAATAGATTTCAGATGCTGGAAAAAAGTCATAAGAGGTATAAAGCGGCTAAAAAGTACAGAGAATAAATGCATTTCTGCAGGTGAGGTTGATTTACTTTTTTAAAGACATTTAAAATTTTATTTGTTTGTTTGTTTGTTTGCTTGTTTCAGTAGCAGTTTGAACAGAGACATATTTTGTAAAATGCGGAATTTAGAAATCTGGCCAATAAAATTCTGTGAAGTTTTCTTAGCTGTGGTCTGTTTAAACAGAACTGTAAAGGTGAAAGTTGTGTTTCTATTGTAGTGTTTCAGAGAGAAATGTATCTGTTTCCCATATAGGGAACTGGTAGATACATTATTGCATCAGATGAGCACAAGAGTACATGCTGTATGTAAAGTATGAAAGTTCCAATTTTCAAAATGTTATGAAGTATTCAAATCTTCTCATTATAAATCCTGCTTCATCTTGTAGCTATCTTTACAAAAGGAAAGATAGAATGGATGGCAGTTAGACTGTACTGATTAAGCACATTTAGAAAATCAATTTATTACAGAATATGTCAGTTCTTATGCCAAGAGGACATTCACTTGCACAAACACTGAGATAATTTTCATCGGAGCTGGTTTATACTGTCAAAATTGCCTTATCTCGCTTTATTAGTGGACAAAATTTTATGTAAATTGGAAAATCTCTAAAAAAAGTAGGTTTATGTTGATATTCACTTTTATTTTCTTATTCTTTCTGAGGTTTAAGCATTTATTCTTCTCCAGCTTTTAAAAGTATATGGTGTTTTCAATAAATTTCCATTCTTGTTGTATTCCCATTATGAATCAGTCATTAGAATAATATTTGATTAATGTAAGCTTTGTTTTTCTGTGTTTTTACTGATCATGGGGTATCTAAGCTGAATGATACATAACATCACACAGTCCACTCACAGGTGAAGGTAACAGGGCTCTGTGGGGAAAAAAAGTATTTCTTCTTTCTATTCCTAAGTTATGGATCATTTTATTTTTATCTAAAGTTTCTTTGTAGACCTTGAAAAGTTATGCTGTAGATCAAGATCTATGAGTTCTTAAACAAAGTTATCCAAGGTCTTCACAGCTCTTGATTTTTATTATTTTATTTTATTTATATATTTATTCATTTATTCATTTTAGTTTTAGGATGCAATGTAACTGAAATAGGTAGGAGCAAGGCCAACAAAAAACTTCCAGCTTTTGCAGAGCGCAGTGTTTTATAGCACCACTTTCTGCCAGGTAAAGAAGAGTCCTGAGGTGAAATGCTGCTTTGGCCCATACATCTCACTAGTATCTCAACTGAAGGCTTTGTAAGGGTCAGTACGCTTACAAACAACAAGAGGAAATTCCCTCAAAAAATAAATTAAAAAAATCCCCATTCATCTCTGTTTCCAAAAATTAGGCAATCTGCTGTAAAATTCATAATGGCATTCCCCTTACTGTACTTGTGACCCTGTTCCCAATCTAGACATTTTTCTCTGAAACTAGCAGTATCGAAACAACAGAATCTTGCTTAATTACAAAAAAGAGAGAGATTACTCTGCACTAGTCAATCATGAGAGTCATAGTAGACTTGTGACTCAATAACCACTTAAGGTATAGTATAAAAATGGTTGTGCTAAGAGGAACTGGATATTTTTGCTGTGCAATGAATACATACATAGGATCTGCTATAAATTACAGAAGTATTTGTTCTAATGGAAGTGACATTTTCTTGGGAAAATAATCTGTGAAAAAATCTGTCTTGACTAGAAAGAACGTTAATAATATCTGCCCTGATGCTCTTAGGTACTGTTGATTATAAGATATAAATTATGTACTATTGAGGAATTAATATTAATATATGAATGATTATTCTGTTGAATTTTAGAACGTGGTAAAGTGCTGTCCTTTGCCCTTTGAAAGGATTCACCTTCTGAGGACGCTCTGTTTTTCAAGGAAGTTTTTTCAATTCACTTTCATTCTGAATTCTGGCTTTGGCTCTATTATTGCAAGATATTACTTTCATATGCTCCACAGAGTTTACTGAGATTACACAGGCTCATGAATGAACCGTAGAACTAATTTATCTTTTTTTTTTTTTTCATGTGTGCCATTTACAATTTACTGTCCTCTTGGTACTTGCAATGAGGGCAGAGCAATTCTGTGGCAGCATGTCACTGTGCCCAGGATCATCAAGAATCACAGAATCTTCTGAGCTGGAAGGGGACTTTAAAGGTCATTTATTACAATTCCCTTGCAATAAACAGGGACATCTATGACTAGAACAGGTTGCTCAGAGCCCTGTCCTACTTGACCCTGAATGTCTCCAGGGATGGAGTATAAAAAACAACACAGAAAATATTAAAAATGGAGGCTGGAAATAATAAAAAATGATTTTTGAAAGCTAAGGAAATGCATTAAATTACATTATAAGACACAGAAATCTGAATTTATTTTGGAATAGAGTGCTTTGCTAAAAGCCATTTTCTTATTTGAAGATTATTTAATTCAAATCTTGATAAATCCTGCTGAAATTTTTGCAGAAGTTTTTCTTCTTTACTTGCCTAATATAACTTTTGACTCATTTGTCCCTAATGTTATTAGTGTCCCCAGGGGTTCAGTGTTCCCTGGATCCAAACATTTTAAACATATTCATTCATGATCTGGAATATGGGTTAATTTTCTGATTACACAGAACATGAAGGAGTGATTTATGCATTCAAGAGTTACACTGCCATACAGAAGGACTTCAGTAAGATGGGAAAATGATCTGACAAGAACTTCATGATGTTCAGGAAGTGGAAATTCTAAGTCGTGAATATAGGGAGGACCAGGCCTTAGGAACTAACATGCTTGGGGACAACTTGGTGCCAAACAGATTTGCTTTAGGGCTCCTGAAGGACACCAAGTGAACCATGAACCAGAAGTGTGCTCTCGCCACCAGAGAAGGACACCAGTCCAGTCTACATGAGGTGTAATGTTGCCATCATGTCAAGGCAGGTGATCGTTCCCTTCTAATTAGCACTGCTGAGGACATACCTGACATAATGTGTCCAAGTCTAGGCTCTCCAGTTCGAGAGAGACATAGACACACTGAAAAGAGTTCAGCAGAATGCCACCAAGATGATGAAGGTATTGTAGCACGTCTCCTGTGAAGAGAGGCTGACTGAAGGTCTATGCAACTTGGAAAACAGGAAGCTCAGGAGAGATCTCATCAGGGTTTATAAATATCTGAAGGAGGAGCCCAAACAGGAGGGGGCCAGGCTCTTTTCAGTGGTGCCCATGCTAGGAAAAGAGGAAACGGGGACAAACTAAAAAAATGACATTCTATTTAAATATCAGAAAACAATTCTATACAGTGTGAGTTATAGAGCAGTAGCTCAAACTGTCCAGAGATGTTTTAAAGTTTCTTTCCTCTGAGATGCCTTCCTGACATGGCCTCAGGGAACTGGTGGTCATGCTTAGCATGAGTTAAACTAGATGAGCTCCTGTGTTCCTTTCCAGTCTCAACTATTCTGTGACTGTAATTCAGTGAATCTATGGTTCTGTATAATTTCTCTTTAATTCTTCCTTTTATCAGTGCTTTTCTGAAAAGTACTATTTAACTTTTGAACAGCACATCTGTTCTTTTCAGATTCACAAAACATTTGTCACATTAAATGGTTATTTACTTATTCTACGTATTAAAACTATTTCTTTGAGCCTTTGAAAAGGCAGCAGAAACAGACAAAATAGCTCCTTGTTTATAAAATCAGAACAATAGTTGCACACACATCTCAAATGAGAATAACACACACAAATTTAATTCAGGGTAATCAAGATTAAAAATATCAATTGTTTGGAAACTTTCTTATGCTGTCATTTTTCCGATTTCTATATTTTAAAGAATGCCAATGTGAAATATAAGATAGTAAATATTATGACATTCTGATGTGTTTTATTTAAGAGTTTGTTGCTTTGTATGTCATGCAGTAGTGTTTATGTTATTGCAACCACAAAGGTATTTTTCCCCTGCAGTGCACATTAAATATATTCAAAATGAATACTCACAAACTACTATGGAGATAGTAACTACCTTATTGCTTACACCTTTTCTCTTACACTGTGATAGTATTAATAGACGCTGTAATAATACATGAGCAAGTATTTTACCACAGAGCACATATTTTATAGTTCAATTCAAAACTTGCATATCACTTTATAGTTTTTCTTACATTAACATATTCAACAAGATCAAATTCATTAGACATGTCAATTAGATGTATCTTATATATAATTTCTCCTATTCCATTCATTTTATATAAGTAATTTCAATGAATAAATGATTATAGCGGAGGAAATTCATTTCAGTACAGAGATTGAAGGCATATTTACCTTCTCTGGAAGGAGCTGAAAAGGTCATGATTGTTTTGTTCATTTCATTTTTATCTTCTGTACGTTTTTATCTTCTGATAAAGAAAATGTTTTAAGAAGAGCTACACATGCAGTGCTTCCTTAGTAGAATTCTCACTGGAATTGTTATAGTTTTGCCTACACATTGTTGAGCCAGTTTTCATTTCAAATTACTTCAGTTTCTTGAATAACATTGATACAGGTCCTTCATTTCACCTTACTCAGTCAAGAGGTTCAATAGAATATTGTAAGCTCTTTTATCACTAGAAATCTGGAAGAGAAATAATACAGTATTTTCTACCAGCTATAGCCAAAGAATTTCATCTAATGCAAAAGATCTCCAATTTGCATAACTGTTACCTTAGATTTCTACTGGGATATCCATGAAAATATACACAGATTTTGAAGGCATTCCTCCCTTACAAATGTGCAAATCCTCCATTCTACCAAGGTATGATAGACTCAAGGGAGGCTCTGAAGGTAATTTTTTTGGCCCATAGTGTCAGAGGCAGGTATTGGTGGCATGGCATAGCAGTAGAGGTAGAACCTTCCCACCAATAATCCATCATATTTTGTTCCCATGTGTCATGGTTTTGTAATTTTTACTATTGGTATTCCTCATCATAACATCATGCAAAGCATGGGTAGATAATGATTAATACTCCAGACACCTGGTTCTCAAAAAAGAAGAACAGCATATCCCAGAGTACCTCATGGCCAGAGAAGAAGATATATCACAGAAATCACAAGATCTGATCCTTACTTTTTTTACTCTTATGCATTACCTGGCAGAAAGTGCGGGGTACTTCCAAGGCATTGCTTTCAGGTTTGCTTGGTTTTGGAAAATTCTCTCTCTCCTATTTTATTTGTTTTATTAGCCTAAATTTCAATTAGATTGCATTATATTGTGTTATCTTGCATTTCCTCCTTAGATCGTGGCCACTGTTCTCGGTTTGTTTGTTTTTTTTTTCATTGAACCCAGCTCCCATCTCCCTACCCCTTTCCCCTTTCTCCCCTTTTCCCTTTTCCTTCCCATTTTTGAGGGCCAGGAGACCCACGGGCCTACTGCCCCCCTGTCACGGGCATAGATTGATGTAGTTAACTCCATGACACCATAAGACAGATGGCAGCAGAGGGACACTTTGACCGAATGGCACTTGATATGGAAGTATGTATGAATCAAAGGTGTGTCACTGAATTTCTCTCTGTGCAAAAAATCAGATCCATTGACTTTCATTGATGCTTGCTGAATCTTTCTGGACACCAAACAGTAGTGTGAGCACAGTGAGGCAATGGGTGATGCAGTGCCTATAGTGACATGAAAGATAGCAATGTGAAAGACAAGCCTCATTCCAGATGGCAATGCAGATTTTTGTGAGTGCAGCATGCAGGCTTTTGCTCACTACTGGCCAAAATACACAGCTTATGGTGATGACTGTGTTGAAAAAGTGTTTTGTAGCTGAGAATTTGCTCTACCAAATAGTATTATTGTGTTCCTTTCATCTGTTGTAGTTCCCATGCAAATAAACTGGAGGCATTATTTCTGGAGTGACTGACATGGATGAAGACAGATATGGGAAGAAAAGTAATCTCAGTATAAAGCATCTTATCCAGAAGGATTTGGTTGGCCTTGTTAGCACGTTTCCCGGTTAATTAACTGACAGAGCAATATTTATTGGGCAAAGGATATGATGTGTTATGTGTTATTTTCACAGAAGAATACTATCATTAAGATTGTGAAAGGTTTCATTTTGACAGAAAGGAAAAAAATTTTAGGCAATTCAAACAGAGAAAAAAACTCGTGATCTATTATATACACTTAACTTGGCCTAGAATATTCATCCTGAATAGACACAAATACGTTTTTTTACTTATTATTAATTATTATTATACTTATTATTATCTCCACATATTTTCAGTGGTCTCTGTGATAGAACTGTGAGTTTCTCTTCATGCACTGCTTCACATATTCTAAGATACAATCCATTATAAGTGTTTTCTCATTTAAGAAAGGACATTCTACCACTTCTAACTGTGCTGCCTTGCAGATGATGTATTTATCAGTGTTAATAGTATTCACTCACATAAAAGGATGACATTATTGTGCTCTGAGGTTTTCTGACAATGCATCAAAATCTCTGATGTTTTACAGAGTGTGATATTCTCCAGCGTGAGTGAAAAATAACTGATTCTAATCAAATATAAGCAAAACCTGAAACTAAGGTATTATTCTCCCTTGAAAAACAGCTTTTGTGTGTGTGTGTGTGTTTGTGTGTGTTCCCCCTTACATTCTATTCCTTGTTCATACTTAGAGGACTAGATAATCAGTGGTAAATGATCAACTCATTGTTTTTCTAGTTTGTCTGGGTAATATAACAATATGCCTGGGTAACTTATTAAAATATGAGCTGTGTTTCTTTTTTAGATTATGGCTCAGTTGCCTTTGGATCTATTGAATTTCAACCTGACTTCTCACACAACACGTTTTTCACATGGGAGGTGTGTCCCTTGTGGAAAACTCAGACCTTTACATGAAAACTCACAGTTTCGAGAATACAGCTAGAAGTTAGATGTTTATTGAAAAGTACGACATGCTTTACAGTGCCTAAACAGAAAGCACTTCTTAAAGCTTATTGCAACAGAACTTAAAACAGAACTTAAAATGACACCCTTCTTACAAGCATTGCTAAACATTTCACCACAACAGTTAATCATAAATTCACTCTTGTATAATATGATGCATTTGTGTTAATATATCAGGATGTCTGAAGAACTACACAGACTTCTGACTAGTAAGATATCATCTTCATCTTCCTAATGGATTTCATGTAATGACTGCTAGAGTGGTAAGTGAGGATTAATTTCTATGTGAAACTGTACTTGCAAAAGGTTACCAAAAGTGTATTTTATTAGACTGCTATTTGATGAACTTATCAGCCCCAGGGTATCGATAATAAAAGGCAGCTTTCTGTTGTATATTTAAAGTAGTTTGAGAAAAAAATGCTGAGGAAATATTCCTTCCTTTCTCTTCTTTCTCCTTTCCAGCAGGTTTTGAAGCCAAATCATTCACTAAATTCATGCAGTGATTTGTGGGACGAAAGAGTGATTGAAGATCTTGGTTTTGTGGTGAAATGCAATTCCCCCACCCCCCTTGCCTTTTAGGATAGATGAATGTTCACTGAAGAATGCTTCAGTCAGGAGTTCTCCACTGCTAATCACCTGATTATGCAGCCAGGGAATGGAAAGTCTGACACAGAACTTCAGGAAGAGAAAACATGCTCTAAATTTCAAATATCAAGTTATTGAAATCAGAAGCTCATCAGCAGTTCCTTAGCTTGGCTACCATTGAGTGTTTACTGTTTGTTTAATACTTTGACAGATATTGACAACTAATTAACAAGCCTGTTTACAGAACCATGAGGAGAGGGGACTGTTTTGCTGTGGTTATCAGACATAAACTATTCATGCAAGAATCGAGATCTCTTTAGTAGGCATTCCTGCAGCTGTTAAAGCACCAGACTGACTATGAGTGTTTCAGAAATCCCAACCACTGAGAACTTAAACTAGAGTTACATGCTAAGAAACAAATGTATATACGTGGAAATTTATTTTGCTGAAATGAACAAACCTGGATCTTATTAACCAATTCTTGTAACTGCTTCTTTTTAAAGGAAGTACAATTCAAGAAATAGAATAATACAATTGAAAAACAGAAAGAGTTCACAGATTTAATACAACTGAGCAGTTGGAATTACCAAAATACTGTTTTTCATTCCTGTTCTTTCTACCCATGCCAGAGCAGTTCAGCTACAGAGGAGGCAGAAATCCAGAGTTCTAAAGAAGCAATTGTTCCTCACCAGAAATTTTCTCTTGCTTGTTTGCTATTATGCTCATTTAGTTTTTGCTTTCAAATACTTTTAGGATGTGAAAGGCAAAGACTAAATGAGCTGCCTGTCTAAATCAGAAAAAAAGTAACCACTTCTTTGTATGGTGGAACTTTAACTTCAAAAAATTCAGGATATTACGTCCAAGATACAGAGTTGAACCATGGATATCAGTTTTTCTGAGATAGTCAAATACCTGTTGGTTAAATAGAGACAGATATAGTTTCGGAAAGTTTTTCTGGCCTCAAATTATATACAAATATAATTTATTTTCTTTTTTATTTACTATGTTAGCATAAAAGAAAAACTCTCTTCATTACTTTTCCTTGACATAACAAAGCTTAGTGACAGCCAGTTATTTAGTGTTCAAAGAAAAAGTTGTCTATGAGATCATCAGAAATACAAAACACTTACTTTGAAAATTTCCAACTGTTTTATTTCTTATTTCAAATATTAATCTCATATTAATTTAATTCCTTTTTACTTCCATATTAAAAATTTTTATTTTTATAAAGTTTATTTTACCTATTTTCACACATAGGAAGCAATACACTTAAACCATTTCAACACATAGACCAGTGTTTTATGTAATAAATAGGGTGATCTTTAAACAACATTAACAATTTTAAATTTATTTAGAATATTCTCATCGAATAGCAGAACTTTCTTTTCCTAACCTTTACCCTCAGTTACTGCGGCATGAACGAGGATTTCAAGATGTCCATGTACACTTCAGAAAAAAGAAGTAAAGACTGTTATTTAATAGTACCAGTCCAAATGTAGCACAGAATGCATTTGATGAGAACAAAGGATCTTCAAATGTTCTGAGGAGTGGTAGATTGCAAACTGCAAAACTGCAAGCTATATTTCCTGGGATGTAAAAACAATTTTACAATTCCTCATCCTTTTACAATCCTAGAATGAGTATCTGAGATACCAACAAAAAAACTAAACTCACATTTGTGTAATATGGCATTTTCAGATGAGTGTACTGAATAATTTTATTTCAATACCTCAGTATAATTGCTGTACCTTGAAAACAAAAATTACGCATTGTGTTATCACGAAGATTGCTTTGAATGGAAGAGACATGATGTGTGTAACTGAGCAACCTCATAAGAATATTAAATGCAGTGAAAGTGATAACATGCCATTAAATCAATCTCAATGTCTTCTGTGCAAGATTCTACTTTATTTAATTATATTCTCGTATTTCATGTTTCACATCTGAGACCCTATAATCTTATCTTCATCAAGCTAGTTTTCTCATTCTGACGTAGCAATCAAGGACTCTGGATGGTTGGCTTCAGACATCATCTCAGGGGAGTGCAGCAGTGCCTGTGAAAAACCTTATCTGGAAATGACAGAGTATTTAGTTTTCCTCTATCCAATTTAATCTCAGAATTTTGCTTTTAATGGCTGTCTTTGAACACTAAATAACTGGCTGTCACTAAGCTTTGTTATGTCAAGGAAAAGTAATAATGAGAAAGTATTTTATAGAAATCAGGGTAGCAAATATCAATTACACCACTTATTGTTCTAAAATAGACACTGACTATATCCCTTTCTTTCACAGATCCGAAATAAATATAAATAAATAACTATAATCTATTGCTAATCTGTTTTCCAAGAGGTTGGCGACTGTGTTCATTTATTCTGCCACAGGGGAGTAAGTACACAATGACCTAGTAATGTGACATGGTGTGACTCCAAGCAGATGAGATAAAATCATCTGCTGGGCAAACTCACACATGGGGCTAACAGAAAGATTCTTACTGCCTACTGCTTACTGCTATATGTGCCAGCAACCACCTGAAGAGATAGTGTTAATAGTGCAGAATTTAAAAATGAAAAAGTAAAAATCGCCTCTGCTTCCCGTGAACATGTATTTTCAGAATAGTACTGAGTAAAGAGTAGATAAAACAGAAAATGTCAGAATCATAACTGTGATGGAGCACGTGGACAAAAATGTAGTGAATACATTCTGTACTCTTTGTGCATTGATATGTCCTGAGGAAAGAAAGAGTGAATAAAGATCTAGTGAAGGGATTCTAAATCATCTATGAAAGTAGCTAGTATGAGTAACTTAACAGATCAAAATAAAGTATATTTCCTGAAGAAAATAAAAGAAAGGAAATAAACCCTTTCTCTTTAGTTGCAAACCATTAAATTTTTAGCATCACTGAACAAGTCTTCACAGAAAGGAAGGAGATATCAGATGGTATTTAACGAAAAATAATTCTTATTACTTCCTTTGGTTTCCCTCTTACATTTATCTATACTGAGCAAGAGATGTTATGCATGGCGTATAAAATCAGTATTTCGGCATACTGAAATTTTTGAAAAATTAAACAAGAGGTTTAAATAATGACACTGGGATATTCTTTTCCACAGGCATAGCTTAGCAATGGTATTTCTAGCTTGTATAAGTTCCAAAGTAGTCAATGACAAGTAGGTGTAAATTTCTAATATAGTAAATATTATAAATAAATTCCTAATATAATGAATAATTATTTCATTATTTTACTGGTAAGAATCTTCATAAAAATGCACAGAACTTGAATCACAAGAGGAAATCACGGGAAGGAGTACAGTATTCAGATATTCAGAAAATACCTGTTTGATTTCAGGAGCCCTTTGCACACATGCATCTCTATGTAGCCAGCCATGACTCAGAACAGTGATGTAAATCCTGACAAATGTTCTGTAGGTACCTGAATTTGGCAGTTTGAGAGACTAGGTAGAGCAGATTAGAGCACCTAATAATAATGTGGTGGTAGAGCACCACATTACTTACCTGATGTGAAAGAGTTATGTTCAATCCATGCAGTGATCAGAAAATAAAGCTTCTCTCTAGCAGAGAAAGGTAATACTCTAAGTTAAAGGCAGGAGATTAAATTGTTGCTTTCTCCTTTGTATTCTAAACTGAGAAACATAAAATAAAAATAAAATATTCTAAAAATAAAATATTCTAAAGAGAGTTTTTAGGACTGTTCTTCTGTTGATACAATAGTACCTTACATGATAGATTTAAATACTATCTGTGTGAGAGACAGAAAGAAGACAAGATGTATTAGGTCATTCACCTGTACTGAGACTGGGATTTCAGTCTCCAATCACATAGATATTTAAGTGTTTTAGCTTAAATTATATACATTTTTAGAAAATTTGTTCTCAACAGCAATCTCTTACTAATGATTATCCACAAAGTTATACTTTTTTTTTTTTTTTTCCTCCTCTATTGTCCAGTTGGCATTAAGATGTATCATAAAAATTGCTAGACTTTAAGAAGACATGAGCTTAAAAGCCTCAGGGCAAAACACATCCACTTCATCTAGTCCAGGCATATCCAACCCGTGGCCTGCAGGCCTCACAAGTTCCAGCACAGCTCGCACTGCATCTGCCCCCTGCTCCATGCCATCATGGCAACAGCTCTACCTCTGCCTTGCTGCATGGCCTGACTTGGCCTCTCAGCACCATCCGAGCCCCATCCAGGCTGAAATCAGAGCATGGAGTGCGGTGCCAGCTCAAGTTATGGCAAATAAGTTTATGGACTTTGATACATTGCTAACTGCAGCCCTGTGAACAGTGAAAAACATGGAGCTATGCTTTCCATTTTGATGAAGGAATTTGAGAATGGATTTCAAAAATTCTGAAAAAACATAATTTTTTTTATTTATTTGCAATTTCATTTTCAGTTGACATAAATACACCACGTGTGAATTTTCCAATCGAAAACAACTCGCATAGAGTTGTAATGAAAAATCTGATTGTGTCTCTTTGCTATCTCTTTGCCTCAGAGAGAAATACTCCTCACTTCACAATCACGCCTTATTCCTGTCATTACTTTTTGGCAGTATGTGTATTTATGAACACATGTTTTCAAAGGTGAAGCACAGGAAGAGTAAAATTTCATCATATATCTCTGATGAGCACCTTGAGAACTTGGTAAGAATTGCAGCCACTGCCATTGAACTAGGAATTGATGCCTTAGTTTCACAAAAACGAAGTCAAATGTCCCACTGCTTATATGTTTTTTTTTATGCTCTCTTTTGTATATTCTAGTAAAAATAATAAAACAAAATTACAGTAAATTTTGTTACTTTATATACATTACATACATTATACACTTCATTGCATATCATAATATTAGTATTAATGAGGGATGCTCCAGAAGTAATGTCTCCTATTTTATTATGTAGGTTTATAAAATCAGAGGCAGATGGTGGTGGTGTGGCAGTAGAGGCTGCGCCTTATCACCGGTACTCTTGCATGTTGTTGCCACGTGACAAGTGGCAGTAAAGGGGCAATGTGACAAAATGGCATCTGAAGAGGAAGTGCATATGAAGACAAAGTGTAACATCCGTTGACATTCATCAGTGCTTGCTGAACATTTCTGGTGCCCAAGCAGTAGATGTGAGCATATTGACTTGGTGTGTGTTGCGTTTCAGCAGTGACAACAGTCTCAGTGGGTCACTTCTGCTTGTGCAGATTTTTATAAGCATGACATGCAGGATCTTATTCATCACTTGCCAAATTTCTTGGCTAACAGTGGATACTAAATTGAAGATTAGTGTTTTGTATTTGAGAATTTGCACAAATAGTGTTATTGTGCTCTTTGTTGTAGTTTCATTCATTCATTCATATACTGGAGGCATTGCTTTTGGTGCAACTTATGCATATGCAGCCCAAGACAATTCTTCATTCAGTGCAGCCTAAGCAAGCCACAGATCTGATGCACATGATCTGGCTTGTGGATAACAAAAACGTGAATACATGTCTCCTCACAGAGATCACAAGGGATTGAATCTAAACAACTGCTTAGGAAAATTCTGTGATCACTAGCCATCAGAACAAACTACCATGATCTTATCAATTGTTTATTTTCATAATGGAAAAATTGCCTCTTTTTTTTTCCTTTTCCTTTCAAATATTGCTATTTGTTAGATAGATTTTTGATTTACTTTTTTTTTTCTTGAAGCATTAGCATTTCCTAATCAGTCACTGAAAATAATTATTACAGTTTAGAAATTATATAAACCTGTGAAGTGTATTTGAGAATGAATTAGGGATATTTAAATATGTTCTTTTACAGTGCTGATGTTAATAAAATAGTAGAAATCCTGAAAGTGATTCCAGAACAAGAAGGAAATAATCTGATTTATATGTTAAAAGTAATGTAATTTACTTCTTTTACTGAAATTATCACTGCTAACAAAATATAGATTAATACTACTAAAAGAGATTTTTATTCTGTGAACAAGTTGGAATTTAATGATAATTTATGATGCAGTTGCTGGAGCAATGAAAATAAATAGATCTCCATGTCATAAAATGTTGATGCAAATAATACACTCATATGAAGGAATGGAATGAAATTAAATATAAGCAGTCAAGATGTTGACAAATTAAAATCTTTATTGCACTCACTTTCAATCAAATTAAACTTTTTAGCACAATCACATAGATCTTGTCAAAACAGAAGTGCTGCAGTGGCTTTGAAAAGCAAAATCCAGCAAGGACCCCATTGAAGGAAACTACCAATAGTGCATGCAAAAAAAAATAATTATCTCCTTCTCACATTATGTGTAGCAATTTTACTAGGAAAAATGTATTCAAATTGTAGCTGCTTTTCTTTTTTTACTTCTTCCATGGTGAAATATACAATTCTGAAGCACCTCTGTTTAGGCCTTTTTTTCAGATTTATTCAAATGAACAAAAAAAAAAAAATTACCTCTCCCTTGCAAAAGTCAGTCATCAGTGAGTCACCAAGAAATGACAGAAATTAAAGGACATCGGTGGCTTAGTAGTGATGGAGTATTTATTCTCTAAGGCACTATTTAAGTTAAATTTCTCTTTGTACAATAGCTACAATGAGATGATATTCCCAGGCCAGTTAATTACACTTAAAATTTGATCACTGGCTGTGAACACAGAATACACGGCATGATAGATTTTTGCTACAATAGAGTTAATTTTCTTCATAGTGGCTGGCATAATGCTGCATTTAAGATTTCAGAGAAGAATGGTATTAACAGCACACCAATGCTTTAGATGTAGTTGGACAGTGTTTATATTAAGAACTTTTCAGCTTCTCATGCTGCTGCTCTATTGATTCACCAGAATTTGGGAAGGGACACATCCAGGACTGCTGACACAAAACAACCAAAGGAATGTTCCATGCCATTTAGCATTGCCAAAAGAGAAAACTGGGGGAGTTGGTTGGGGCAGCCCCCTGAGTGTTTGTTGATGGGCGGTGACCAGTTGCATTGTATGTAACTTCTTGTGCACGTTGTTGCTGTTGTTATTATTATTATTACTATCCCTTCCTTTTCTGTTCTATGATTCTGTATTTATCTCAGTCCATGAGTTTTATCTTTTTCTGATTCTTTCCCTCATCCCCTGGGTGTATGCTTGTGAGAGGGAATGGTTGTATTGTGCTGAGCTGCTTGCTGGGTTAAAGCACAACAGTAAGTCAAAAGGTCAGTGTAGCGTAGGGCAGAGAGAAGTAAACAGTTTGTGGAACTGAAATCCAGACACAATCTCTGTTAAGAGCATGTAGGAAAAAAGACATTGTCAGTGCCATCTTTGTCCAAGCAAAATGATCTATTCTGTGCTTGAATTTACACTTCAAAAAGTAGAAAATTTAAAAATTTATTTCTTGTGTTCTTTTTGCTCCATTGTCATTCCTTTGTAGCCTATTTTTTTTTCTATTCAGATACTTCTTGAGCAGATCCTCAAATGAACAAGGATCAATGCCTTTGAAAAGTATATGAAAATGAGATGATCACAGGAAGTTTGGATTTTCTGCGTGGATTATAGTCAGTGCACAAAACATTTAGTACCAATAGCAGAATAATACTTGAGTAACTGTAGTTAATAAGTAACTATAAATTGGGAATATGCAATTTTAAAGTCCTGTTCCACAGCTTCACACTTACTTCTTCCCTTCTGTTTTTCATACAAACTCCTTGCTCTTCCTTGCCCTCTTTCTTTTCCTGAATATCTTCCTCTTTCTCAGATCTCAAAAATGAAGGTTTAGCCCTCATTTTTGCATTGTCCTATCACTTCTCCTACATGCCGGCAGTTGTATGTAATACTGAGTACAGGTGGAATTTAGCCTTATTGCTTTATCAGCTTCTACCACAATTCCTAGTCATAATTCTGTGGCAGGTTAGTTACTGCAATATGCGTGGGAGGTCTATGAAGAAATGAAGCAGGCTGATCAGATGCTGATCAGATCATCATTGCAGAGATGATAGCTTCTCTGACCGCTTGTACCAGTCTTTTCTACTCCAGCTTGAATATGTTCTGTTTTGATAAATTCCTAGGCCTTCTTCAATTCTTTGAAAACAAAAAAGCCAGTCTTTTCTACTGTTGTTATGAATCAGATACATAAGCTAATACTGCTACATAAACTGTTACAGATTAAATCTGAACAAGATATTATTTTTGCCTAGACCACACTTTTCAGTTATAAAGCACTTAGACACACACATCACAGATGCAGGCACATATGCTTATACACTTGTATTTCTGCATGGATTTTTTTTTTTTAATTTTCATTTATTTATTTATTTTTACTTAAAAGTCCTCAATATTGAAAGGTTTAGATTACAATTCTTTTTCTTCTAATCTTTTTGGCTAGATACATAATTTACTTCTCATTCCTCCTCTCTCCTTCCCCTCTCTTCACTGCCAGTGACAGTAATTATCAGTATTTGTTTTCAGCAAGTTCTTCAGAGTTTATCTGCACACAATAACTAACATATTTTGTTTGCCAATAAAACAGTTCTCTCATTATTTTCATTCTAGCCTGGATCTAGATAAGGGATAGATTGACATGCTGAGCTGTAATGCCTGAACTCTGACCTTTATACTATAGCTCAGATGATAGATAACTCCCTTAAAATTATGAATGACAGGATGTAGAAGATAAAATTTGCAATGTGTTCATGGATTTACCAAAACAAAAGCAAAACACAGAAAGTATAGCAGTTGAAAATTCAGCAAGAAATCTGTTTGCAGTGTATTACAAACATTACTTGCTAATTCCATAGGTAGTTCTTAAACACAGATTTCATCATATTTCCTTGTATAGGTAAATTAATAGATGCAAGATCTTATTCGTAGATGACTATACATTAATACATGTTAATAATAATAATAATAATAAAGTAGAAAGAGAGGATGGCATTAAAGCATTAAGAAGCTATCAGGGAAAAAAAAAACCAAATGGTCTTTCAAAGAACTTACACTTAACTCGGATTTGAAGTGCCTGAAACAATTAAGCCTTGATTTCATGAGAGTTAAGGAATGGGCTAGATTAAGTTGCTTTAAGGTCGAAGTGGCTGTGTCCAGTGAGGTAAACAGATAGCCAAGTCCTAATAGAACTGATTGTCATGGAAAAAAGAATAAGAAGAAGCTAAATGTCTCCAAAAATGACAACATATTGGTCACTCCTAAAGTAATGCCTCCATTTTATTTCCATGGAAGCTACGACAAATAACACAATAACACTCTTTGGTAGAGCAAATTCTCAGATGCAAAACATTATTTCTCAACATAGTCACCACCACTAACTATGCATTTTGGTCAGTGATGAATAAGAGTCTGAATACCAGGCTTGTAAATGTCTGTTCCAGAGGTGATCTTCTGTCACTGTCACTGCTGCTAAAAGATACAGAGAAAGAAAAGATTTTAGAAATAGGAAAGATTATAGGCCTGTTAGCCTGACCTCGGTACCAGGGAAAGTTATGGAGCAAATCATCTTGGGTGAGATCACACAGCATGAGTGCGGTGTCCAGGGGATCAGGCCCAGCCAGCGCTGGTTCATGAAAGGCAGGTCGTGCTTGACCAACCTCATCTCCTTCTATGATTGGGTGACCAGTCTGGTAGATAAGGGAAGGGCTGTTGATGTAGTCTACCTAGATTTCAGCAAAGTCTTCGACACAGTCTCTTACAGGCTTCTTCTGGGGAAAGTGTTGCCCTTGGCCTGGACAGGTGTACACTTCTTTGGGTAAGAAAATGGCTAAAGGGCTGTGCCCAGCGGGTAGTGGTGAATGGAGTCAAGTTCAGCTGGCAGCCTGTTTCAAGTGGTGCCCCCCAGAGGTCGGCACTGAGGCCCATCTTGTTTAATATCTTTATTGATGACCTAGATGAGAGGATTGAGTGCACCCTCAGTAAGTTTGCAGATAACACCAAGTTGGGAGGTGGTGTCGATCTGCCTGAGGGTTGGGAGACTCTTCAGAGGGATCTAAATAAGCTGGATTGCTGGGCTGAGATGAATGGAATGAAGTTCAGCAAGGCCAAGTGTCGAGTCCTGCACTTTGGCCACAACAACCCCATGCAGCCTTATAGGCTTGGGGCTGAGTAGCTGGATGACTGTGAAGAGGAAAGGGACCTGGGGGTGTTGGTTGATGCTTGGCTGAACATGAGCCGACAGTGTGCCCAGGTGGCCAAGAGAGCCAATGGCATCCTGGCCTGCGTTAGAAGTAGTGTGGCCAGCAGGAGCAGGGAGGTAATCGTCCCCCCGTACTCAGTACTGGTGAGGCCGCACCTTGAGTATTGTGTTCAGTTTTGGGCCCCTCACTACAGGAAAGATGTTGAGGTCCTGGAGCGTGTCCAGAGGAGGGCAACAAAACTGGCGAGGAGTTTTGGAGTTTCTGGGGTTCTCTGGAGCACAAGTCTTATGAGGAGGGCTCAGGGAGCTGGGATTGTGTAGTCTGGAGAAGAGGAGGCTCAGGGGAGACCTCATTGCACTCTACAACTTCCTGGAGGGATACTGTGGTGGAGTTTGGCTTCTTCTCACCAGTGATGAACAGGACCCGGGGAAATGGCCGCAAGTTGTACCAGAGGAAGTTTAGGTTAGATGTGAGGAAAAATTTTTTCTCTCAGAGAGTGGTCAGGCACTGGAATGGCTGTCCGGGGAGGTGGTGGAGTTGCCGTCCCTGGCAGTGTTCAAGAGGTGTCTGGATGAGGAGCTATGAGGTATGGTTTAATGCTTGTGGTAGCAATGGTAATGAGAGGATGGTTGGACTAGATGATCTTGTAGGTCATGTCCAACCTTGTGATTCTATGATTCCATGATTAGAATGTACCACCCACCACCTCACCATCCACTGTGTGTCTTCAGAAATATTCAGTGAGCATCGACAACTTTTATTTCATAATCACTATTGTGTCAGACACCATTTTAACAAACTATCCCTGTGCTTCCATCTGTCATACAGCAGCATCACATAATAGAACACTGATGGGAAAGTCAGCTTCTACTGCCATATCACCACATCTTCCTTTGACAAAATGGACCAACGTAATTAAATCAGAGACGTTACTTTTGGAGCAGCCTTCATATTATGGGATAAATTTGTTAAGTTCTCAATATTGATTAAAGACTCCATAGAATTTATGTTTAACAAATTAGTCTCTATAGATGCGTGGTCATATCTTTGGTTGATCAAATAAATCTTGCATCCACATAGAGAATCTATTTTTACATTCAATACCATGTTTATTACTGCTTCCCATTTCTCTTGGGGTATAGACAATGGAAAAGTGAAGGCATAATGGATAATGTGAGAACAACTGTCTGAATTTCTGTTGCAGAAATTGTTGATCTTTAGAAAATATCCTTGTTTGTATTTCTATTTTTTTTTTTTTTACAGCATTTTGTTGGGAACCACTTGCACAAGTGCTACCATATTTGAGAGCAATTAGACAAGACTTATGAAATATATGAAATAACAGCACATTATATATGCTCAAACACTGCAGTTATGTTATATTGTTTACAAGCAGTTTTATCTTGGTGAATATTTCCAAATGACATATGAAATGAGCATTATAATTAATGTAATTACACGTTTGCTGGTATAAAATTATTCTTGTGACAGTAACTCAAAATAATAAAGAATGATCAGGAAGCTTTTTGTTTCTGTCCCAGTTTCCATATTTTCTATTTCCAGGACACTGGATGCTTTCAATGGACTCACATGGACTGTTTCAAAATCTTTGAAATAGAAAAGCTAATGCCAGTCCAAATAGATAATTCTATATTTCACAGGGCATTTCATTTTGTATCCAAACACACATATGTCCGGAGAGAAGTAAAACATATTTAATTCTGATTCAGGTCTCTGCAGTCATGGCTTGATTGATTCCCAGGAATTTTGCAAATATGCTCACCCAACCTGCATTATTAAGGGCATGTTCTTTAAGGATGTTGACACATATGGTATAATGACAATCAGTGTGCATCTATGTCTATCTGTCATTACATTTAACCTTTTTAGACAAATGTTTTCCATCCTGTAATGTGTAGTAGTTTATAATTCTTGCATTATTGCTAAATCTTGCTAGCGTATTATTTATATTTTAATTTCAGAAGAGTGGTGACTCAAACAGGGTTTGGAACAGCACTGTGAATATATCTTTGTGAAAGAAAAAAAAAAAAAAGATGTAAATACATGAAAGCAAATGTGAACATGCTTTCATTTTTCTGTTAAGAAAAATGAAAAAAGTTAAGAAACAAAAAAAGAATAACAAAAAACTTATAATCTCCTGACAGTTTTCAGCATCAGTACTTTTCTCCCGAATTATCAGCTCTGCTCGTTTTTCATGTATTGACTAGCACTGACTTGTTCACTTTGCTGTTTTGAAATTTACTGTTCTCAATGCACATTCATAAATCCTCATCCTCCAAATTACTTAGTGGATATTTTTTGAAAAATAGTAGACTAACTAGAATGACTACTGTAGTTATCATACTCTAGGAACAACACTACAAAATTGATTTGAAAAATTCACTTGAATATCAGTTGTATATAATTCTCATGCATTTGCAACTGTCCGCACTGTTAATAGAACAAGAGCTGTTTAAAAATGCATGATGTCAACAGAACACATAAACAAAAACAGAAAACAACAACAACAACAATTAATCATACTATTTTATGTTAAGATAAAGCAATTTGGTCAACAACAGTACCAGAAATTTACTGTCACACAGGAAAATATTTTTCTCAAAAATTTTAAAAAATTGTGCAGTTTGTAAGGCATTACAACCACTGCAAACAATTAAAAGAAGATCACTAGCATAATAGACTTAAATTGAGGAGAGGGATGGACTTCTTTAAACCACTTGTTTCTGGCTTTACCACCTGCAGAGTACCTCGTTTGGAATACTATTATTACTATTTTTAATTTTGTTTGCCTTCCTACATTTGAGATCTTTCTGCTATTGTTGAAGTAAACAGTGCTGATCAAGTACACTAAAAAATACTAGGAAGAAGAATTGTTGTCAATTTCAGTATGAAAAGCCAGAATTTTCCTCTTTAATGAGCCAAAAACAGAAAGGATCCTATCTGTAGGCTGGAAAGAAAATGCAAGAAGGATGCCTTTAAACTGCTGATGGTAGTAGAAAAGGTAAATGAAGAACTGTTGATGTTACTAGTAAGATGTAAAACTTCCTTTGAAGTTTCTTCTCCTTCCACTTAAAGTATAAAGAGTAGATATCCAAAAAAAGCCAGATCAGATTTCTACACTCACACTTTGCTGCTCTGGAGAACTTAACTGACTACGCCAAAGGCATCTAAACATCAGTTTTAGAAGTGTGTGTTCATAGGCTGTACTTAGTTTCTTGATCCTGGAAACTACAATAATATACAATTCTTTTTTTTTAGCTTACAATGGAAACTAGAGCCCTTGCCCAGACATCAAAGAGAATGACAGAGAAAAGTGCTTTTAAAATCTCTTCTATAAAATCCTGTTTGCTCTTTCAGCATTCTCTAATATCCTTTTTCTTAAAAGACATACATCAAAACTTTGACTATAGCTGCTGTCCAGACAGATGACTTGCTAATGAATTTGTAGAACTACTGGTAATGAATGTGGTATTATAGTTTGAAGCATTCTGAAACACAGTCTTGAGACAACTCTTTTACACTGACTAGAAATAAACCTAACACAAACCTGTTCATAGCTCATCATTTAGAGATCTAAAATTAAATTGCTGAAACTAATATTTTGAGGTTTTCAAAAGTGACTAGTGAATTTAATTAATTCTGTTTCTCAGTGCATACTTTGTAACATCTAATAAATTTGATTTTCACACATAAAGTATCAATGTGGCTTTTAGAAATCATCACTCTGTGACTATTTCTAAAATAAAACCTTCAAGAACAAGAGTAATGCAAAATGAAAAGTGGTTGTAAAAATTTTGTTACATGACATCCTGTTTGGGTATTTCCACTTTTTTTTTTCTTTCAACTTTTCTTATTGGCATTTGCATGCAGATGTTAAATACTTGACAGTGATCTTCAATGGAGAGATTCTGTTGACTCTCATGAGGGATGGAGGCTTTGCAGAGGGATCTAGAGAGGTTAGAGCTTTTGACCATCAGCAGTGGCCCAAAATTTAAAAACAAATGCCAGCTCCTGCACTTAAGATGGAGTAATGCCAGATCTTAGTGTGCACTGGGAAATGAGTAGCTGGAGAGTAATTCTGCAGAAAGTGATCTGGGGATGCTGGTTCGCAGCAGTCTCGATGTGAGCCAGCAGCGTTCACTGGCAGCCAAGAGAGCATCCTATTCTAAACACAGTGCAGCCAACTGGTTAAAAGCGGTGATTCTTCCACTGGTGCAGCTTCATCTTGAATATTATGTGCAACTTTGGGCTTTATAATTAAAAAAAAAAAAAAAAAAAGGTGAAAGGGCAGGAGGGCTTGTCCCATGAGGAAAGGCTGAAAATGCTTGGATTATCTAGTTTGGAGAAAAGAAAGCTGAGAGGTGATCTGCTTTCTCTCTACTACTTTCTGAAGAAGAAAACTGGAAAGAGATGCTCATATTTTCTCCCTGTAATGTAGAGCACTCATGGGAATGGATTAAAGCTGCATCAGATGTGGTTCAGATTGGACAAAAGGGAAATTTTGTTTTCCAAGTGGGTAGTCTGACACTGGTACAGGCTTGCTAGAGAGATGGTTGATGTCTTGTGCCTGTCTGCAACTGATTCTGTTCTTAAGCTGATATGTCAGCTGGAGGGCCAAGGAGTGATTAACAAAACTTTCTCACTTTCTAATAGCCCCATATGGCCAGTGTGAAAGTGTAATGGAGAACAGAGTGAATGGAGAGTAGTAGTGAATTAATGCAGCCTGAAGTCAAATTGCCATCGAATGCTACAAGCCAGATATGCTAGAGCTCAAGGAGGGAAGGTTTGGATTGGATATCGAGGGAACATTCTTTACAGGCAATGGTGAGGTGCTGGAACAGGCTGCCCAGAGCGGTTGTACACGTTCTGTACCTGGAGACGTTCAAGACCAGGTTGGATGGGGCCCTCGGTAAGCTGGTTAAGTACCAGATCTGGAGGTTAGTGACCCTGACTGTGGCTGGGGTGCTGGAACTCAGTGATCGTTGTTTGTGGTTCCTTCTGACCAAAGTTATTCTATGATTCTATGAACTTCAATGCAAACTGAAGTCACATTCAGCCGTGTGATATGCCACAGATGATACTGTCAATATGTTTTTCTCAATCTTTTTGGTGGCAGAATGTAGGCCAGAATTTGCTTTCACTTGAAGGTGTGTCCAGTAGAATCAACTGTCCCAGGGGTGGAAAAACTGTCATAAAATCTACCATGGGCTGCTCCAGACTTCACTGGTGGAAGTTCCTGAATGCCTACAGTACACTGATGATAGTAGGGCAGTAGAAGTTTTTGAGAATCAGAAGAAAATTGTCAAAATCCTTCTGAAATTTTGTTCGACGTAAAGCAAAGTATAGCCAAGGGATCTGCACAGGAGATCCAGTTTTTAGGACCCAAATGGCAAGATGGGTTTTGTCAGATACATATGGATTTGATCAAGAAAATTGAGGCAATGTCTCCATTATGTAGAAAAAAAAGCTTTCTTAAGTGCTGTGGAATATTCCCCTCTCTCTCAATTCACTTGAAAGAAGAACAGTTTATAAGACTCTGAGCAGCAACAAGCCTTTGAACAAATTAAACAGGAGATAGTTCATACAGTAATCCTTGGGCCAAAAAAATTTGCTCTACACTGAAGCTGCTGAGAATAATCTGGAGCTTCTGGCAGAATGTTTCAAGGGAGACTTGAGATCAACCCATAGGATTTTGGAGTTGGAGATCTGAGGCCTGCTTCACTCCAACTGAAAAAAGAGATTTTGTGAAGTGTTCCAAGCTATTTTGGAAGCAGTTGATAGTGAAGCATATTTCTCCTTGGTACCTTGACTGCCAGTGCTGCTAGGCTGGATGTTCAAAGGAGGGTCTTTTCCATACATGACTCAGCTGATGCTATATCAGGTAAGTAGGTTGTACTGATCAAACAATGTTCTTCAATAGGAAACTTAAGTTGCCAAGGAATCTTGGATTCAAATGGGCTAAAAGTATATTCTATATCATATGATGTCATACTAAAAAAAATAACAATGGGGAGAGCTGGTTGGGTTGGCTATCACCACTCAAGGAAGGGTTTGCCATTTAACTGTGGGTGCTGACCAATTGCATTGCAATTGTTTTGCATTGCAAAACATCATTTGTTTTGTATATTCTTTTTAAATTATTTTCTCTCCCCTTTCTGTTCTATAAAACCCTCTTTGTCTCAGCCAACTAGTTTTACTTTTTCTCTGAATCTCTTCCTTGTGGGAAAACAAGAAAAACTGTTCAGTGCAGAAACTGTGGAGCAAGACAATCAGCATGAGAACCAAGGACACCTCTAGAATAAGAAAGAACGTCTCACGGGTCTGATAGGATAAGTGCCTGTGTGAACAGTTGAAGAGTGTTTTGTAGAATGCTCTGTTGATATGTAAAGATGGATGGGAAAGTTGTAGGGGTGGACGGGAAAGCTAGAAAAAGAAAAATTGTGAAGGTAGAGAAGTGATATGAGAACTTGTAATAAACAATTTCGATCATTCACATCTGAATCCATGCATCAGACGCTGTACTTTCTCATCCTACTAAAGATGTATATGTATGAAAGAATAGCTATGAGGTGCTTAATAAACTGCTGGGTTAAATCACAACTGTTTTTCAAGGGAATGGACAAGGTAGAGAGCTTTTTAGTTTCTCTAGTGTATCTGTAGCAGACGCCCAGCAATATTCTTCTGGGTGCTTGAAGTACCCTCTCCTGGGCCAGTCTATGACAAAGATGCACAGAGACTCTGAAGCAGTCACAATGAGGTGCTTTTGCCACTCATTATCAGTAAAGCTTAGTTTAGCCTAACTTGGCATCATCAGCAAATTTTCTGAGAGTACACTTGATCTCTTCATCCAGATCACTGATAAAATTGGTAAACAAAACTAACTACTGTTGTGATCCTTGGTGTCTGTCTGCCAGCTATGACTCTTTGAGCCCGGCTGTTCAGTATGTTTTTCATCTAGTGTGTAAATCTTTCCAAGCCGCAAGCAGACGGTTTCTCCATGAGAATACTGTGGGGGTAATGTCAAATATTTTACTAAAATACAAGCAAATAACATCCATCACCTTTCCCTCTTCTGCTAATTGTGTCTTCTTATCATAGAAAGAAACCAGAATAATCAAATATCACCTGCCCTTCATAAACTCACTGGGGTTCTTTCAGATAACTTGATTGTCTCATATGTGCTGTGCAACACTCAGGATGATCTGCTCCATAAGATTCCCTGCCACCAAGGTTGTACTGACAGGCCTCAGTCTTATTGCCTCAGTCTTCCTTCCCATCCCCCTTGTAGATTGGAGTCACATTAATTAATCTCTAATCCACTGCGATCTCCCCACTTAGCCAGGACTGAAGGTAGATTATTGGGAGTGCTTTGTGATCAATTCTGCCCTCTGGAGCTCCAAGGTGAATCCTATCCAACTCCATAGATATATGAACACTGAAAAGCTGTAGTAGATTAGTTATAGTTTCCCTTTTGATTATAGGAGCTTTATCTCACTGTCTGTCACCATCTTCCAACTCAGGTACCTCAGAAACAATCTTATCAATAAAGAATAAAGCATAAAAATCACCAGGTACTTCAGCCTTATCTTCATCTATCATCCTTATGTTTTCCCTTATATCCAATACAGGATGGAGTTTTTCCTTAAACATCCTTTTAGTGTTGATGTATTTATAAAAACATTTTTAAATGTCTATTACACTATTCAAACTGAATATCCGTTGGGCTTTGGTCTTAATTTTCTCCCTGCACATTTTGACAGTCTTATCTAATGCTCCTGAATTGCCTGTCACTTCTTCCAGACTTCAGAAACTCTCTTTTTTTTTTTTTGCTTGTTTCTTGAATGCAAGAAGAAGCTCTGTATTCAGTCTTTCTGGTCTTCTCCCATGACAGTTTGACCTTCAGAACAGTGAGATGGCCCACTCTTGCATCTTCAAGATTTTACTCTTGAAGGACTGGCCTTCCTAGATCCCATTACCTAGCAAGAGACTCTGTCAACTAGGTTTCTAAGCATGCCAAAGTTTTTGTTCTAGGAATCCAAGGAAATAGTTCTGCTAACTACTGTCCTTATTTCATGAAACATCATGAACTCCATCATTTCATGATTGCTGTGCCCATGGTAGTATTCAAGCATTACATTATCCACAAGTTTTTTTCCTCTTTGAAAACATTTGCTCAAGTGGAGCACTTCCCCTAGTTGGTTTTCTCATTACCCGTGAAAGGAGGTTATCCTCCACACACTTTAGGAACCTCCTAGACAGTTTCCTCTCAGTTATATAGTATTTCCAGCAGACATCTAGAAAATTGATGTTACCCACAAGAACAAGGGCTAGAAACTATGAGACCTATACCATCTTCCTTTTTATTCTGGTTGGATGTTCTGTAGCAGACTCCCACCCTAATATCAGCCTTATTGATATTTCTCCTTACTCTTCCTGGAGACACTCAACTTTTACATTATCTTAATTAAGCTTCGTGTTGTCGAGACCTTATCTAAATTATAGTGCTACCCCACCAGCTCTCCTGCTATGTCTCTCTCAACTGATGAGTCTGTAACTACCTACCACAGCACTTCTAGCATGTGAGTCATCCCATCATGTCTCACTGAGGCCAGTGATATCATAGGCCTGAGACTTAACTAAAACTTTCTGCTCTCTTTGTTTGTTTCCCATGCTGAATGCATTTGTGCAGATACGCTTAAGTTGGGTCTCTGATGAAACAGTTCTATTGGATGAACGCATGGAAATTCCTTTGTACTTTTCTTCAGAAGTTCTTTTACAAATCCCTAATCCATTTTTTGGCTCTGGACATCTGCTGCAGGCGTTGATATCACCAGTGGTAAGAGCTGGATGGATTGCAATTTCCCAACCCTGGCAACTTTAAAGCTGTCGTTGTCAGCTTGGCAAATTAAGGAGATTCACACCAGTCAACTTTTTTGCAGAAAAGTAAAACTGCAGCAAATTACTGCAAAAAGAGCCATTAGGAAAGCGAGGGAGCTCCATCTCCTGCATGAGCAAGCAATAACAAGCTGAGCAGTGCAGTGACACAGTAGAGGGAAGGAAGGCCATCCAGAGGGAGCTGGACAGGCTGGAGAAGTGGGACCTAATGAGATTCAACAAGGCCAAGTGCAAGGTTGTACCTAGGCCAAGGCAATCCAGAGTGTTTATACCGGCTGGGCAAAGAACCCTTTGAGAGCAGCCCTGTGGAGAAAGATTTGAGGGTCCTGGTAGATGAGAAGCTGGACATGAGCCAGCAGCGTGCAGTTGGAATCTGGAAGGCCGACTATATCCTGGGCTGCATTAAAAAAGGGGTGGCCAGCAGGGAGAGGACATGATTTTCCCCCTCTACTCAGCTCTTGTGAGGCCCCATCTGGAGTACTGCATTCAGGCCTGGGGTTCTCAGCATAAGAAAGACTCAGAGATCTTGGAACAAGTCCAGAGGAGGGCCACTAAGATGATCAGAGGGCTGAAGCACCTTTCCTATGAAGAAAGGTTGAGAAAACTGGGCTTGTTTAACTTGAAGAAGAGAAGGCTGCGGGGAGACCTCACTGTGGCCTTCCAGTACTTCCAGTACAGGGGGCATATAAACAGAAAGAGGAATGGCTGTTTACAAGGGTGGATAGTGATAGGACAAGGGGGAATGGTTTTAAACTGAGACAGGGAAGGTTTAGGTTACATATTAGGAGGAATTTTTTACTGAGAGGGTGGTGCCACACTGGAACAGGTTGCCCAATGAGGTTGTAGATGCCCCATCCCTGGAGGTATTCAAGACCAGGGTGGATGTGGCTCTGGGCAGCCTGGTCTAGTGGATGGCAACTCTGCCTGTAGCAGGGGGTGTGAAACTGGATGATCATTATGGCTCTTTTCAACCAGGCCATTCTGTGATTCTATGATTCCAGTGCTGGTTCCTGCACTTTGGCCAGAATAACCCCAGGAAGTGCTACAGGCTTGGGGCAGAGTGGCTGAACTTTTGGGAGGAAATGGACCTGGGGATGTTGGTTGCCTTCTCTGGCTAGCTCTCCACAGTTTTATTGTGTTTTCTCATGATGTCATATGGTATAGAGTATCCCTTTGGTTTAGGTCAGCTCTCTTGGTTCTATTCCCTCCCATCTCCTTGTGCCCACTCAACCCTTTCACTGGCAGGACAGTATGAGAAGTTGAGAAACTGAAGTGTCCTTATATCTGTATATTACTGCTCAGCAACAACTAAAACACTGGTGTGTTAACATTTGCCTCCTAAAACAAAACAGCCTCATACCACATGCTGTGAGGAAAAGCAATGTCCCAGTTGAAAACAGTGGGGGAAATCTATTTTCTGCTGGTCCTTATTCTATCAGTTTACCATTCACCTATGTTTTGAATATCACCTCCTTCTGTATGGCTTTGAAACAGAGTTTCTGCCTATGAATCCACTGCAGAATGTGCCTGAAACCTCCTCACCCCCTGAAGTTATACAGCTGCAGCTCAGCCAACTACTGCAGGATGCCTTCTGTTGGCGTAGACATTTTGCAGGCAGGTTTTTTCTCATCTCTGACAAAGAAAAAATGTCTTGCCATCAACTGCAATTTGAAATCTGCAGTGCAGCCTCTACATTCAGCAGCACTGTCTGGGTAGCATCAGATAGATGTGGAGGAAGTAGAGGAGAAATCCCAGCTGGACTTGCAGTCTTTAAGACATGAATGCCTGGCCTTTTGGCTTGTCTCTGCCACAATGAAGAGGAAGTCTGTTGGACTGCATACAAAATATGTAATTAATGTATATTTAAGTGACAAAACCTTTATTCTTATCTTTTTTGATCAAAACATGGAAAAGAGAGCAAGAAAAAAAAACACATAGAAGTAGTGAGACATTTGACCTTGTTTTTGTGAAACTAATGCATCAATTTCATTCAGTGGCAGTGGCTGCAATTCTTCGTTAGTTCTCAAGGTGCTCATCAGAGATTTATGATGAAATTTTACTCTTTCCATGCTTCATCCTTGAAAACAGTTGTTCATAAGGGTATGTACTACCAAAAAGCAATGACATGAATAAGGTGTGATTGTGAAGTGAAAGATATTTTTTTCTAGTCAGACAGGTCTTATAAAAGTCTAGTAAAGAGACATGATCAATTTTTTCTTTGTCTTGAATGTCTGACCACAACTTTGTGCATTCCATTTGAAAATTTGCAGGTGTTGTATTTAAATCAACTGGTACAATGGAGAAAAAAATATACCAATAATTAATGATTCTGAAGGAAATCTTGTAAATCTGTTCTCGGATTCCTTTATCTAAACAGAAAGGCTTCATATATGTCACTGTTCAGAAGACAGAGTTTAGTCAGTGTATCAAAATGCGTAAAATTATTTGCTGTAACTTCACCCTGCCAAAATTTAATTTTGAACATTGGTATGGTTTGAAACATAGTACAGGTAAATTGATTTTCACCTTGAAGATTCATCTAAATCCACCAAAAATGCTAAATCTGTGAGAATTTTTCATCTTCAAGTTAGCTGTGCACTATCCTCTCCCTTCCACAGAGTTCCACTGTCATGCTCTATTTGCAGCGTTCCTAATTTTTAGTACTCCCTAGCTCTGTATTTTCTACTATTTGTTCTGGTTGCCCAGGCCTCATCAGCCACTTTCATGAGAGGTGCTGGCTCATGACAAGTCTTTCAATTAGCCTGGAGTTTCTTTGGCTCAGAAAGGTTTCTTACACACCATGATCCATTGTTCAGCTGCTGAACTGGTCAGCTCTGGAGCAGCATGCCTCACTATGTGACAAATAAAGAACAGCACAGCCATAATCTTGTTAGGTTTCATAGATTTTCCCAAATATTATGACCATAGTTCTCTTTCAACATCTGAACTTTCACTAGAGAAAATTTGTTGCCATATACTTTCCTTTGTACCATCTGTCTTTGCAAACTGGGTGATTTTGATGGGACGTCTTTCAATTGGTTTCCTTTTTGGTGTTATTCTCTGTTTGGTTTCAGTTTTGGAGCCATAGAATAGTCTTTTCTCTCCAGGCTGAATTTGGACAAGTCAGCCAGTACTTCTTTCTTATGCTTTTGGCTGCAAGATACTCATGGCTGTCTCAGTGCAAGCCAGAATTTAATCAGCCAAATGATGACTTCTGGGTATAAAGACTCTGTATTTATCTCTAATGCCAACCAATCAGTTACTCAGTTGTTCTTTTTCTATCTGCCAGCTTGTGGAAGTCAGTTGGCAGCACTTCAGTGTAGTTGGGTTTTGAGAAATCTGGAAGTTCATTTAAAGGACATGAGCCTCAGGGATATGACCAAACTAGCTGAAGAAGAGTTTTGCTCTCTGTAACTCAGTTGGTCTGGCATGGAACACCGTGTAGCAATATTTACATCTCCTTAGAATTCTTAATTAGGAATCTAGTCCCCTTCAGCTTTTTGGAATTGGATAAAGGGCAAAGCTAAACTTTCTGTTCATGCGGTCATATACATGTGTGTGCATGTGGATGTATGTTTGTATTTTTCTTGTCACAGCAGAGACTATTCCCAGGCCAAGATGCCGTCTCATACTTTTTCAGTGACCTTTTAATACATCTCAGATTTCTTTGTCTTCTATTGCCTTTTGAATGCTCCACAGAACTCATCCATTTCCATTTGCTTGCATAAAATTTCCTGTGTTTTAGATTATGATTTATCCCAAGAGTAATGATAGAGTAATTTGATAGCTCTTTGCTGAAGGAAGTAATCAAGTAATAATGTACCTCTGCTTTGGGTATTTAAATGATAAATTTTCTTAATACTTGCATAATATCCAGACACTTATGTGGGGAGGAAGTGTAAATATTCAGTCCTGCACAGATAGGCTCCACAATTCATGTCTGTTAATGTAACATGAATTCTGTGCTGAGATCTAAACTTGTGTTTTTTTCTTCATTCAGGTTTATTTACATACAATGTTGGTTTGTGGAGTGGCCAATTCTGTTCTTAAATTACTGATCTAGCTTGGTCTCATTTGTGTGCCATAATCTTCCATTAGTTAGAAAAGTACAGATATTTAATTGTAAGTCTCTGCTTTAGATTAAAATGAAAATTGATTTTTGAAATGTTTATATATAATGCGTCTCAATAGCTGAGAGTAAGAAGTTAATAGTTTCATGAAAACCAAGATTCTTACGAGATCTACAGCTTCTTGTGAAAGGAACATTTGCCAAAAAATGATATCTACAAGTGCCTCTATTCTTACTTTGTCATTTCTAAAGAAACCAGCTTATTACTATTATTTATTTGACAAACAAGCTTTTAAGAAGTCAAATAGTAGAAACTTCCATACACACATCACTGAATAATATTGTTAATTGTAAGCAAAACAGCAGATTCCAGTGAAAAACAATCAACATTCATTACAATCTCCTCTGGGAGTCTTCTGAAAAGAGAAACTGAGTTGTAAAATAAAGTACAATCCTTTAATGGCTATAGCACAGTTTTCTACCTTTTTTTTTTTTTTCTTCTCTCATGTACATAAAATATGAAATTATGTTCTTTTTTTTTTTGTTTGTTTTTTTTTTTCCCCTTCCAGATTGTATAAGTATATATTTTTTAGAGTTGTAGAACCAACTTCAGCTGTTCATTACAATGGACCACTGAAGCACCTGGAGTACATGGCTCAGTACCTGTGTCTAAGCAGTTTTTGAAGACTTTGAAAAAGAGAGACTGCAGAGGCTCTCCGGACAATCCGTTCCAGACCTTCATCACCTTCACAATTAAGTGTTTCATGATGTTAAGACATAAACTTTTGTTTTGCTTCTGTAACCAATGAAGAACCACTAAAAAGGACATGACTCCATTGTCTTTGCACCTCTTCTTTGTACACATTGAGATTACTTGAATCTTTCCTTCTTCAGGCTAAACTGTCCCAGCTCTCTCAGTTCTCTCAGACACAGGAGAGGTGCTCCAGTCTCTTAATCATCTTCATGGCTATGCAATGGACTTTTCCCAGAACATCTGTATATTTCCTGTACTGGGGAACTTGCAACTGGACACAGTACTTCAGGTATGGCCTCACCAGTGCTGTCTAGAGAGGAAGGATCACATACCCTGGCCTGCTGCCAAACAAACGCATCCAAGAATATGCAATCATCATAGCTGTCTCACATTTAAATTTATGTCCATTTGGACCCACAAGGCCTTTTCCGTGAAACTTCTTTCCAGCTGAGTACATGTACTGCTGCCCGGTGTTCCTGCCCAGATGCAGGCTTTTGCACTTCTTACTGAAGTTGGCAATGTTAGTTTCAGCTAATTTTTTGGTTCCTGGATGGCGGCATGATTTTCCGGTATATTAGGCACATATCCCAACTTAGTACTGTCTGCAAACTTGATGAGAGTACAGTCAACCTCATAATCTGGATCAGATATGTCAAACCTGCAGCCCATAGACTGCTTGCAGCCCTGGACAACAAGTAGCGTGGCCCCAAGAGATTATATAATGCTGTGTAATTTTTAGTACTATTTTTCATGAGTTGATTTATCAGCAAGTGCTCTGAGTGTACGACAGAAAATGCAGTTACCAAAGTAAAAGTAAAAACCCAACAGCTCTTAAGACAGTCTTCATGTTACACCATAAATTTTATGATTTTTGTCATTTTTAGTTAAATCATTCTGCCTGCTTTTTTATTCCAATTGCATCTCTCTTTTTAAAGTGTTCAGTCATTTGTCTTGGCTTTTAAAGACTATGGACAGTACAAGAAAGTTAGACTCATAATTTCTTTTGTTTATCTCCATGTCAGATATGTGCAAGTGATAACAGCTATTCAGACATAAATGAACTTTACTAGGGATTACTCAGAAGTAAAATTAAAACAAAACAAAACAAAACAAAAAAAAAAACCAAAAACCAAAAACTGTGGCCTTTATTGGATACAAACTGCCCTCTTGAGAAAGGCTGTTTGTGGCTGAAATGCTTGGACTGCCCTGGTACAAACCTTCTTGGGAAGTGAGAAATAATGTTATATCCAGAGCATTACTTTTTAATGAATTTTCTTCCTTGTCTGTTATTCTCCGAGATTTCCTTTGCATCAGCTGTAACAGCCTTTTTTATTAAAACAAATGATCATGTTCTGCCCCTACAAAGTTGGTATGTTGGATAGATTATAGTTTTTTCCTGGGCTAGTTTCCTTAGTCTTCCTATTTCAGGGAATACAAAATTTGAAACCAGAGGGAAATTATATGTCCATATATATCCATTCCTTCACATATATTGAATAGATATTCCTGAAGAGTCTGTAGCACTAGTTATTTATATTCTGTTCACATTTTATAGAAAAAAAATAAGATTAGAGAAAATGGTGTTGCCTTACCGTTACACATAACCTACACATAACACATAACCTTTTCATTTATCTATGATTTCATTTTAGTAAAACCTATGCAAATTTGGAAAGCATTGCAAATGCCATAAAATTATAGACTAGCTATCATGTTCTCTCTTTTGCCTTCTTTTGAGCCTTAGACTAACTTGTTGAAAAATGTGTTAAAGAATATATGGTAATTAGATTGAGCCATTTGACTTACTAAACAAATTCCAGAACTACTACGGCCACTCTCTATATAGAGGCTTACCCACAGCTTTAAATCCCACTGAATTTCATGCATTTTTGATGGAGTGCTTGCTGCATATGAACAATTGAATATGTAGTGTTGCTACACAGATTGATACACTTCAGGTAGCTAAATGGTATTTGTGCAGTCTGGATGCAAAAGTACAGACAAAACACTATGTGGAGAGTACTTGAGCGCTGTATGCCTTCTGAAAACACAGTCTAACTCCTTCACCTTTGAAAGTAATCTACAAAGCACAAGTGATAAAGGCGTCATTGTGTGAAGGACAGCAAAGGATAAAATCTTTCTCATTTGTGTCCAGGGAAAGAGAAACATCTCCTTTTATCTTTCCTTGTACTCCAGTTACGAAAACATTATCCTCTAAGTTCCTTTTGTCTTACAGAGTCTTGTTCATGACTGAATAGCTGAAGATATACATCTATCTAATCTATAAAATGCAAAGCCAAAGCAGTATAGGTGTAAACTGCTATATATAACTATTGTTTCTTTTAAATTAGAAAAAAAAAAAAAGAAAAAAATATCATAAATTTATAGTACTCATTTCAAAGTTAATTTTAGTTGCTGTGTGTTCAAAAATTACTACCTCACTACTAAGACACACTGTGATATTAAGAATAATGAAAAAATTACGAGGGTGCAATGGCAAAATAGAAAATCATCTGCACAGGATGTTCTCAGCCATTTGTGTTTCCATTCATAATAACCCCAGAATGAGTAGGAAAAAAAGAATTGCCTTAATCAGGCAAAATTTTTCTATGCATTACTATATTTGATTACATGAAATCTGTTTTATGTCTGTGCAAGTCTACCATAAACTGACTGATGAGATAAATTTCAATTATTTTATTCCTGAGGTACCAGGATTAATGTTGATTGCTAAAAATTACTTCAGCATCAGAAAATCTGTATAAAAGAACTTTTCTAAATCAGAGTTTTCAACAGGTATCAAATACCAAAATACAATTTAATAGGACTCTAAATTATGAAAATGGCTGCCAGTAGAAATAGGACATCAGGAACTCAATATATACTTTTTGTTTAATGTGTCAGATTGCTTCGTTCATAGGCATTACATTTGAGGGTAAAAAATTAATACAATCTCATTTTCAAAGTTCTTTTTGAAGTATGAAAAATTCAGATTAATTCTTCAATAAATTTAAAATAAATAAATAAGAAAAAAATCTGCTATGGTGATATTCACTTGTTTCTAAAGCAGCAACTTGATTGCTATTGCTTGAGTGGAGGAAATTATTTCTATCAACACAAAGAGAAGTTGTGAGCTTTTTATCACCATACTAGTATGGCTCAGCTCAACTATATTATGACAATAATTTATACCACCTGAGAAAACAGTGTAACACTGCTTTGTAACAACAACAGAGAAAAAATGTGTGATTTTCTTTAGCGTTTCCATATTTATTGTCATAATATAGGACAATGAAAAACATTTAAGACAAAGTCAGGTTATTTGGCAGATTCTACAGGTGGTGCCAGACAGCCACACACATACAGACATGTTTCCACTGATATCTTTCACTTTTGTCCTCGACTTACAACTTTCAATTTTTTATTTTTTTTTTTTTATTTAGGGATATGTAAGAAAATGGTGAGACATCTTAATAATGTTTGTAAATGACTCAAGGTTTCATCAATAAAGTAGAAAACTAAGATCTTAAGTCGATCTATTGACTTTCTTTTGGAAAATAGAATTCCAATCTGAGAAGAATGAACTTTTAAACTATAGGAGGTAAGTAAATAAAAACTGACTGCATATGGCCAGTGTGCCAGAGAAGACTATTGTAAACCTTACCTGTATAAACAGCAGTCTTGAAAGAAGTTTCTTTTATCTCTCTATTTAAAAATACTGTGACCATTCTTGGATAAATTAGGGCTTCAGGGATAAGAGCCATTAGTGAACAATTCTCCATTTAGGAGAGGAAATTCATAAAAACAAGAAAAATCAGGGTTTGAAAATATGCACAAATAAAATGACTAAATATGTGATGGAAGCAAGTAAAATGACAACATACAGATCCAGAAATTTTGTTAAGTAATTCTGAGAATAGAAATATATTGAAGAATTTTTTAACCAGGATCTGAATTTAAGCAGTGTTTAAACTAAAGTCACATAAATTTACACTGTTAGTAAAACACACTCTGATTGTCATTGTTAACCAACACTAGAGCTTGTATGATTTGTTGATGAATTTGCTGTATCAGCACTTTTAACACCAATTAAATATTTTTATGAAAAAGCAACTCCCATTCAAATGAAAAGGGAAGACCTCCTGCAGCGTGTGATACACAAAATTTCAGACTAGATTAAACCAATGTTCTGGCTGATAATTTGTACAATCTATGAATTACTCCAAAAATACTTCCTGTGTAAGGTAGTTCATTTTATATTTGTTTTTCAAAGGAAGGACAATATGCTACAATATATGAAACTGATGATGCAGTAGGACATGGCTGCTGTTCACATCAACAGAATAATTTGTTTGAACAAATAAGCTTAGGTGGCTATTTAAAACTTCCTAAGTCAGTGATGACTTTTATGATGAAAAACTCTTCTGTTTGATAAGACACTGGAAAGCAGTGGAGATTGAAAGACAAAAAAGAGTTACTTGATATTGTAGTTCCTACATATTTACGTCTTACATAGTTTGTCACTGGTAGATGTTTATTAAATGAAATATCATAAAAATAAAGCTTTAACTTGAAGGTTTATGGACATTTAATCTCTAGAGTCATCTTGAAACTTTTTTTTCTTTTCCCCAGCAAGACTAAATTTAAAAGCTTTGGAAATGCTTCCTGGGTTTCATAACATGAATCATATGCTATTAAAATAAATAAATAAATAAAAATAAAAGTAATAACAAACTTCTTTATTTTTGTAAAGAAAAAAAATTGCATATTCAGAAGAAAAAAAAAGACTCAAAAAACTAAGAACCAAAGAATAATCTAGGGCATTTACATGCCAAGTACTTGCAGCTTTAAACCAATAGTTAAAACTATTATAAAATTTGAATAATATAGATAATAGTAAAAATGGCAAACAGCTAACGAATCAATCACCAGAATCATAAATCCTTCTAGCATCCCACACATATTTTATGTTTTATTCATATATTGTTTACAAGGAGTGTGAAATTATTCCTGTAAATGTTTACATTTTTCATATAGTTGTCTGGAAGATAAAAATTATGCAGTTAGAAAATAGTGAAATATATGCATGATATTTTATTTTTCCAGTGATTAATCCCATTAACCTTATTTTTTCTCTCTGAAATTATGAGAAATAATACACAGCAGACTATCTCTGTAGGTTCATGGTACAGCTTTTCAAAGGCATGAATCCTGGTGCACTGAGTTTTCCATGAATAGATAGACACCATTTTGGGAAAGCAGGATTTTGTTAGACTGTCTGAGGCAAGGTCCAAAACGAGGTTTAGCCCAAAGGACTAATTTAAAGTTCTTGTTAGAAGATGCCTCTGGAGGTTACCTGATTCAGTCGCCTGCACAAGCCACACAGCACTGTTTGCCTGTATCTACACCCAGATAGTTTTTGGAGATCTCCAAGGAGGGAGATTCCACAATTGTCTCTGGGCAACTTGTGCCAGTGCTGCCACCTGCACAGTAAAGAAGTGATGTTCAGAAGGAATCTCCTTTACTTCAGTTTGTGCCTATTGCTTCTGGTCTTGTGACTGGACACCAGTGAAAATAGCATGGCTTCACCTTCACCATCCCTCCCTTTCAGGGAGGGAAAGATCACCTCTCTTGAATCTATGGGGATACTTTCCTTAATGCAGCTGCGAATACTGTTGTATCTCTTGACATGGAAGACACATTTCTTACACAATCACAATATGATAAGAAGCAGATCTTGTTCTTGCCCTCAGGCTTCTACTCCAGCAATGCATGGAAGACTCTTACTTTGTTGCTTTAATTTCTCTCTTTGACATCTCTCCTCCTCTGTATCTCTTTCCTGATTGACTTTGATTACTACCTTTTTGTCATTCTAATTTCTCCCTCACTCTTGCTCAGATGTGTCATCTGCCTTAGCATTTTCTGTTTTGTGACTTCTCATGTTTAGTAATTGTCTTTTATTAAAAAAATGTTTGTTTTGATGTACAGTGTGGTTTCTCTGTCCATTCCAGACAACTGGGAAAAGCATTTACAAAAATTTGATAAGTACATGCTGCTTCTTAAGCCAAATTTACTGTAGCTACACAGCTGCTATCATGCTCATCACCCTAGTCAAGGTTTGTGCTTGTCTGTTTGTTGTTGATAATGCACTTTTTTTGAGGTGCAGAAAATTTCAAATTCAATTCTGAACTTCTTGTTTACTTACTTTCTATGTGAATTAAAAATCATTTTTTAACTACTTTCAAGGATTTGGGGTACTCTTATGATTAAATCAAATGAATGAATTAAAAAAAAAAAAAAAAAAAGAAAGAAAAAAAACCCACCAACAGTTCAATTCTATTGCTTTTGAAGATTTAAGTGAGAAATACATACTTTTATGCTAATTATCATTACTGCTACAAGCTGTGCAACTCCTATGCAATAGCAACATATCTATGTATTTTGATGCTATGTAGTAGCAATAAATCTTCTAGTCTACTATTTGTAGTGATAATCCTCATCTCACTCCTTGAGAAATTGGGTTCCATGGAAACATTTACAAACCTTGGAAGTTTGAGTCCGTGTTCTGTTTTAACCTCACAGAGTCTTCTTGAGTGGAGACCTTATCTACTCCTTGCAGACCATGAATGTCTTACTGTGAAAAAAATGAAAAATAGAAAAAAAAAATTGTTCTAGCACGAGTGATCCTTGTCATGTGACATTAAAGCAGTAAGTCCTTTATAAATGTAAGTATGAGTTCTGTTTTTTTTTTTGCTACTGGTTTCTGCCTATTGTTTTCAAAATTGTGCATGTGTCTCTAGGGAAAAGGCTGCAGTCCTGAAGACTACTCCTTTCTCTTTGGATTCTTTGCCCTTTCTTTTTATTCTTTCTCACTGTCTTTGAGTGCTGCCAATCATTATTATTACAGAGCAAGCGACTTTATCTCCTGAATGTGTGGATATCGTGCTTCCTCTCCAACTTCACCTTCTAGTGAAAGGCTAAGAATCCTGGTGAAGTGAGGGCAAAGAGTTTCACATGGTTCACAAAGGTCAAGAAGATAATGTCTCATGCTTTTACAGATCCCTGATCTTGTTTCTTTTACCTCTCTTCATCTTCAGCCTTAATACATACAAGGTTCTTTTATATATGATCTTCACAGGCTTGTGAGACATAAAAAGAAATATCTGCTCCAGCCTTACATTGTAAATCAAGAAGATATTTTAAGAATGATTAAAAGATAAATGTACAAGTGGAACTCTGGACTATTAATAGACAAGTTTCATGGGCTGTGTGCTGAAGCTAAGCCAACATTCCTAGATCGTGATGACAGCAGATTACACCATGGAGAAGAAAAAAAAGAAGACTTGTAAATAAAAACCATGGATAATTGTGAAAAGATCACATATGTTAATTAAAGAATTGCATAATCAGATTAAATTTATACAGATGTAGAACATGATATGAAGGAGGATAGAATTAGGTGGTACCTATCTCCTTTGAAACAAAGTTAGAATTCTGCTATCAGTCACCAATTAACATATTCTACATACTACACACATTTTTTTTTTTGAGTAAAATATAAAGTAATTAAAAACTTCCCTAGAATGCTGCTGGGTTACCTGGTGGAGCACAAAGTAATCACTTGTGCCATTTCTTTCTGAATTCCCAAATCCACCAACATGTAGATGGGCATATGGGTTCCTTCTATGTTTCCAATGAATCTTCACGTACAAAGAACCATCTGGTTCCCAAGAGATTTGAATGGGGCTTCAGGTACACCATTCATGTGCCTAAGGTAGATGTATGTTTTTTAGCATATAGCAGCTGCACATTAGGGGAGTCTGGGCATTTCTTTCCACGGGCATGTTAGTATGTTTTACTAGCACTGAGTGAGTCTGGAGTTACTTTCAGAAGGAAATTCTGTGATTTATGTTCAATCTTACAATTTTTTTTTCAAGTTTCAAAAAACCTGTAGAGAAAGGAAGCTTTATTTATAAGATGTTTTTTCCTTTTTGAATGTAATCAGGTGGCTTGGCATATACATTTCTCAATTGCATATTTAACTTTGAACATAGAATCATCATGGAGTCATAGAATGGCCTGGATTGAAAAGGACCACAGTGATCATCTAGTTTCAATCCCCCTGCTATGTGCAGGGTTGCCAACCACTAGACTAGGCTACCCAGTGCCACATCCAGCCTGGTCTTGAATGCCTCCTGGGATGGGGCATCCACAAACTCCTTGGGCAACCTGTTCCAGTGCGTCACCCTGCATTGAACCTCATTACTGAACCTCACTAGGTTTTCATGGGCCCACTTTTCCAGGTAGTCCAGGTTTTTCTGGATGGCTTTCCTTCCTTCCAATACACCGCTCAATGCAGATGTCATCTGCAAACTTGCTGTGGTTGCACTCGATGCCATTGTCTGTGTCGTTGATGAAGATGTTGAAGAGCACCAGTCCCAAGACTGACCCCTAAGGGACATCACTTGTGACTGGCCTCCACCCTGAAATAGAACCATTGATCGCAACCCTTTGGCCACATCCAGCCAGCCAGTTCTTAATCCACTGAACAGTCCATCCTTCAAATCCATACCTCTTCAATTTTGAGAGATGGATGTCACTACCTTAACCTAGCAGAAAATATCAGGACCCTGAAGTACTTCTGATGGTTCTTGCCTTTACAAGCCAAATAACATAAGGTCATTCAATCACCCTTCTTCCCCCATTTTTCCTAGAGGCTGCTACTCTTTACATTATTATTTACCATTTGAGTCAGAAGTACATTTTCATGTCTTATTCATACAGCACATCAAACTTTAAATAAAACATGGTTGAGTTTAAACTTCTGTCTCTAATGTACCAGTTATGTGACTAATTCATTAGGTTTGCCACTGATTTATGAATTATACAAATGATTTTTTAAGCATGAAGTTGATTTGGATCCATATTTTGGAAGTAAATATGTGTTTTATTAATAGCAGTTTGATTATAAAAATTTATCTTAAAATTTAATATTTATGCTTATTACTTAAACCATGGATTGCCCCCTGAAAATGATTGAAATACAATTATCTGTAAAGATTTATATCTATATTCCCATTTTAAACTGCAGGTGCTCTTTCACCTTGCAAAAAATGGATTCTGGCCTTTTCCTTTTAGAGTTATGTGGATGGATAGTAACGGAGAGATAGTAATGCCTCAGGTTCATGTTGTCAGCAAGAGAGGCTGTGCTGTCTTTTTCTGTTACTTCTGCTTAGTCTGCCTGCACTGTAAGGTGAGTATAGTGATTAGCATTTTGGATCTTTAGAGTTGGGATGTCAAATCTCAATTATCTCCCCTTTCTGATTATATAGGAATAACTACATGGAGTCAGGAATAAAACAGTCAAGAAAGGATGATAGCACTCTTGGGCTTATTGCATACAAGAGCCAAGTGATCAAATTGTTCAGCACTAGAACTAATCAAGTCTGTTTTTCAGTGAGTTTGCATCTTTTGTCCTCTAGTCCCTTCAGAAACAATAGACAAGATGCCTTTTCACCCTTTGCCTCTGGGCAGGGATTGCACTTGTTGTGGATCGTAGATTAGAAAGTCACTGCTGGCTGACCAGCTCACTGCTAACACATTGAATATGTATCCAAACTCATCTCCTGGTGTGGACACTCATTCTCTCTCTTGAAGAGATATCATTCAGATTCTTCTCAAATTCTTATCTACGTAGATTATTTTTAGGACCTCTAACTTTACTTTAGATTTAATTGAAGTTGCTAAATAGCATTTAGGCATTGTTAGGAAGAGATAGAGTCACAGATCTGAGTGCATAAGTCACATTTCCTTGACAAAAAAGCCTGAAAATTATGTGGTCATTACAAAGAATTAGTATATATTTTCAGGTTATTAGGATTTTTTCGTTTATGGAAAAGAACATTCATAATAGTACAGCTTCACTTTTCTAAGAAATTTTGCCTGAGCAAATAGTGACCAAAACCTTCTCTGGAGAGGCTACATAAGATTTATGAAAATTTGAATGCATCACTTGTTATAAGCAGTATGTTGTGCCTGGTGATGGTTAACACATGGATTCGTGTGCCCATAAAACACGTGTATTTGCTTTTGAGAACTCAATAGTGAGATCCTATAAATCAGGCAGCACCTCATACTTTGTAAATTAATAGGAACTTATGAATTTGTCAAGCCAAGTGTAAATCCATGGTAAAGATGCATGATTGTAGTACATTGTAGAATCCTATAGCTTATTGGAATGAGAAAGATTACTGAAGAGAAGTGAATCAATGGAAGTTCGTTGTAACATTAGGGTAAGTTATCTAACCTGGGAGTTTGCTCTGAGATAATTACACAGTAGTTTTAACAGAGATGCCATGACCATTATAGCACCGGCAAGATTTGGTCCATGAACTACACAGATTACTTTGAAGGCTATCAATAAATGTTTAAAGAAGGAGCTAGGGAAAATGAACAAGGATAGCAGAACAGAGAAATTTGGAGGAAATAGGATTTTTCAGTGTACAGTCCTCTATGTTATGCAACAATTCCCACTAATGCTTTATTGTTGCATATCCTGGAAAAAAGTAAAGCTCTTTATTAAGTGTAATTTTGTAACAAATCAAGTGTGAGAATAAAATCAAATATGTTCGTCTTGAAAATTCTAGAAGCATTTTCTTTCTTTCTTCCACTAATGTGAAAAAAAAAAGATTGCCATATCCTTACTAGCTCCAGATTTCTCAATCATATATGAAACAGATTTTCTGAATTCCTAATCATTTTTTGTTGTTGTTTGTTTGTTTTCCCAACTGCTCTCTTTCATTTTATTTCTGAACAGGATTCAGCGATATAGAACTACCTTTAAGAAAAAAAATAGTTTGATATCTTTGACAAGAAATTAAATATTAATACAATAAAACACTGATATTTTGATGTTTCTTCAAATGGTTTGATATCATAGAGAAGAAATTAGATGTTGATACAGTAAAATGCTGACATTTGGATGTTTCTTCAAGAGCTTTGCAACTGCCTTACTGAAAAAGATATATTTATGCCAAAGATGTCAGGCTTTTTGCTTGTAACTTAAGTAGAACTTTACTAATTATATAGAAAAATTAATGACTATTATATGAGGATAAGAGTAACAAAAGTCTAGTCCCAAGATAGTTGATATTAATGCATATATATACATCACCCAGCTAAATATTGTAATACAAATCCTTCGAGGACAATGTTCTCTCTTATTCACTCTCCTTTACTCTATAGAATTCGCATTTTAAATATCTCAAGTAGTGAGGTAAAAAGGAATACCAGACAATATAGCAGTGCTAAGCCCAATTTAGTAAACAGGCTAACTGAGGGTCTGGTCAATTGAGAGAAAGCTCTTCCCAGACACACACATGTGTGTGTGCACACAGAAGACAGATGAATAGACAGACACTCAACATAAACACACTTACTGTTGACTGACTGCACTAAGTTGGCATAGTTGAGCTTTGAGAAAATGTGACACTCTCTCCAATTGCTCCATAGCATGCTCTGGCCCTGGGGCTTATCACCATTTTTAAATGTATTGGTCCACATAGCATGATGATGCCATGCTTTTTGAGCAGATTCATGTGGTTTGGAACTTGTTATTTTATGTTCTGTACCATGACTCACACTCAGTTCTTATTTGTATTTTCCTTTACCCGTGGCTCATTATTTGTTGTTAATCATTTTTGATCACAGCAAGACCATGGAACTCCTATGACATACATAATGTCAAATAATCATTTAAATCAAAGAAATAGCTCATAATCTTATTGTTCTCAACTATTTTGAAAATGTCACACTCTTAGTGCACCGAATTCCGTTATTGATTATGAATCTTTGAGTACCATTCAGCAGCTCAGGGCTGCTAATCTTGATTTACAGTACCACGGATGGTCTATGAAATCTATTACAATTATACTTCTTAACCAAGAACAACCCTTGTCCTAGTGACTGAGATCAACTTCTTTCAGTGCCTAAGTAGCAGAATAGGTTTGAATCACACTCTACCAATGATTCAAGGAGATAAAAAATTGGTACTGTTTCTTTATGTTAGTGCTTCTCACAGAGAGCTACCATTTTCTTTATTTAACATAAAGGAGATGCAATAAAGCCTATTTGCTTGAATTTTAGATTCTACCTTTTTAAAGCTTTTAAATCATTCAGCCAGAATTGATTTCCTTCATGCATAAAGATTTTTTCCCTGGAATTATTTTTCTGAAGATACAAAATTCTGGACTGGCTTGACCTTGAACTGGTTATCTGAAGCAAAATTCTATCTGAAATTAATGTAGTAGGTCAAGAAAGAAAAGAAGTTAATGCCTTTTTACCTTGTTCCCATCTCTCTTCCTACCCCTGTAACTGACTTAAAATCACAAAGAGAAAATTGGACTCAAAATATTGTATGAATTTATTGGCATGCACTACTGTGTGCAGCAATATGGTCTCAAGCTCTGATCTCACTAGTTCTACAAATAAATATTAGTAAGTGTTGTGGTTTTCTAATGGAATAACTCAAGGCAAAACTAAAGGATTATGGGAAATAGTACAGAAAATTATTATGGATATCTAAATTTGTATTAAAATATTGTGAAAATAATATATTATACTGTGACTGAGATCACTGAACAGCATAAACATAGCATTTTTTCTTAATGAATGATCATTTAATTACTTAAACATCCTGAATGTCTTTGAAGGCATCAGGGAGCTATCAGCCTGTATACATTCGCAATTACCTCTAAGAACAGATATTACAAGTGACCGTGCAAAGGAACAGATCACATTTCAGAACAGGAAGTAACAAAGAATATCTATTTAGACTGCAAAAGAAATGGATATTAAATAACTGTTCTGTAGAATCTTTCCAGGGCTTGGGAATTTCTAATTTCATGAATTTCATGTCAAATCTGCAGAGAAATTACACACATTTCATCACATCTCACCTGAAATTTTTTTTATTGAGATGGTAAAAATGAGCTATTTATTATGAGCCATTTTTTTATCGAGATGAAAATGAAGCATCAGGAAGGGTAGAGGATGTTTACTGTTGAGGTGTGAGAAGGAGAACAAAAAGAGAAGCTTTATCCTTGGACAGAAAATGATTTCTGATTTTCATTTAAATGTATTGACATAATTGTATGAACATTTTTAATGGAAAAGGAAATAACCTTGATAATTTTACCTTAAACTTCAATTTTATACTTCAACTGTGCACATGCTGTGTGTCTGAATGTATTAGAAAATGCATATGCACTAAGAGAAGATGAAGCACAGGCTGATGTCCAAGAATAGAAAATGAAATGATCAGTAAAGAAATTGACAAGCTTCCAAAGCATTGATTGACTATGGAACGGAAAAGTAAACAGTAAGACACTTCAAAAGTAGATAAATTGTAGACGTAGATACCCTGGAAATATGTGAGGCAGATGACTTTAGAAAATTTAAGGGCTTTGGTGCAGAAGAATCTCTTACAGGATCTTAAGAGTTTATTGTTACAATGTGAGTAATTTCAATAAAGTAAATGAAATATTTACTTTTCTTAGAGGCCTGCAAGTAAGAAAGCTAGATATTTTAAGCTCTACCATTTCTCTGAAGTTCGAGCTTCTATGACAAACTATTTCACAGATCTCTGATGAGATAGTAACAGGACTTACTTATATGTAACCTGTGTCATTACTCTGCACAGTTACTGAAATACTCTCTCATAAAATGTCAAATGTGTCACCCTGTAGCATCATTCTGGAGGTGTGGGGACAGAAGGGATGGAACAGACATAGTATCTGCAGGACTAGTAATTTACATTCAATTGCTATACCTGGAAGTGAAACACTGCAGGTAGAATTCCATTCCTCAGTGTTCTCACAATCCACGGGCAGTTGCTAGTGTTCTGTGGTCTGCATTTGCCAGGCTGCTTGCCTGAATTGATGTGTTCTGAGTCCTTTCTTCTCTATCTTCAGGATGCTTCTCCAGTTTCACATGGATACATTTAGAACTATTTGGTATAACTTAGAGAATCCATGGGAAACATGATCTAGTTTAAATATTTAAACACTGAAAACATGTCAGGCATGTGTACTGTAATATTGTGCCAACATATTACTCCACCATTTGTGGGGAGAGGAAAAAAAGGCCCCACCAAAATCAACAAATCAAAATCCACTTAACCAAGTAAATAGAAAATCCAGCATCCGCAGGACTGATCATTTGTTACAATGAATCAGTATACTTGGCTCTGAAACAGTCTCGTGGGAAAACTATTTTCCAAGACACCCAAATACATTTGATCGCCATACCACCTATAAGAAATATATATATATGTTTGCTGTGGAGACCAGCTTCAGGTCAGGTAAGACTGCACTGAGTAAGGGACCTAAAGCAAAAAGGCCAACCAAAAAGCTCTTTTTAGGGCTTTTTTGAAGCCAGCAAAAGCACTGTGCCAGTACCAGGGGGCTGGCAGCTTGTGGGCAGGCTGCTGAGCTATCAGGGGTGGAGCTGGCAATGCCCACTCTTAATCTCTTGCACTTGACCTTGATGACCCTTGGCTCTAAGTCTAAAAGCAGCCATCAGGAGGGTTGCCTACATGATGCACCAGGTGAGGAAAGAGTGTTACTGTCCCCTGACAACAGACAGGGAAGTTAGAGTGTGAGCATAGCTCACGGTGCCCATACGTTATTGCAGCAGCAGGTGTGGGAGGTGGGTCTTGTGGCAGGACATGAGTACTTTTGTCTTTGCTTAGGAGACCAGCTCTGCTACTGACAGACCCTGAGACCACAGGTTCAAACATGATCTCTACCAGACAGGGGGCTTGCCACAAGAAGACTATGGCAACCGAGACAGAAAAATGTGGGGGTTCAGGTCTCTAGCTGCAGGAAGTGTCTGAGCCTGCTGCTATTGGGAGAGGATGGGAAAGATGCCACCTGTGTGAGGTGCAAGCAGGTGGACAAACTGCTCAGCCTGGTGGTGGCACTTTAGGGAGGAGGTAGAGAGATTAAGGACCATAAGAGAGTGCGAGCAGGAGATCAACCAGTGGAGTGTCTCTCTGCAAGAAAGACACAGAGGCTGCACCTCCTAAACCATAGTGGACCCTCTCCCTTGCCATAGTCTAGCAGAGGGAGTCAGCTTGGAAGGAGAAGGAATGGCAGCAGGTCCCAGCTCAGTGATGCAGGCAGCCCCCATCCCAACCTACCTTGGATCCCCAGGTGCATTTATGTAATAGGTTTGAAGCCCTGAAACCAATGGAGAGGTGAGTGAGGATGAGGTGAGAAGATTGCCTCCAAGCTTGTTTAAGGTGAGGGGGTCAGCTCCACGCTTGAAGACTGCCTCCTCCAGAAAAGAAAGGATGTTGATAGTCATAGATTACTCCCTTCTGAGAGGAGCTGAAGGCCCAATATGTTGGTCTGACCCTACCCATAGGGAGGTGTGCTGCCTCACTGGGTCCTGGGTCAGGGATATCTCCAGAAAACTTCCCAGTCTGAGCCACCCCTCTGATTATTATCCTTTATTGATAGTTTAGTCTGGCAATGATGAGGTTACTGACAGAAGCCTGAGGACTGTGAAAATCATTTTAGGGGACTGGAGAGGTTAGATGATGGAGCAGGCATACAAGTGGTATTTGCCTGTATTCCTACAGTGGCAGGGAAAGACACTGAGACAATCATGAAAACCCATCTTATAAACATATGGCTGAGAGGCTGGTGCAAATGCAAGAATTTTGGGTTCTTTGATCATGCAGTGGTCTACTCAACATCTGGCCTGAAGTCTGCTGATGGGTATCACCTGTTGCAGAGGGGGAAATGGATCCTTGCTCAGAAGCTGGCAGGACTCGTAGAGAGGGCTTTAAACTAGATATGAAGGGTGAAGGGGACAAAAACAGGCCCACTAGAGATGTGCCTGGGGGAGCTGTAACAGGATTAGGGGTGAGGCAAGGTGCTCAGCTGAGGTGCATCTACACCAGTGTACGCAGCATGGGCAACAAACAGGAAGAATTGGAAGGCATTGTGCAGCAGACAAGTTATGACCTACTTGCCATTACAGAAACATGATGAGAATGCTCCCATGACTGAAGTGCTGCAATGCATGGCTACAAACTCTTCAGGAAGGATAGGCAAGGAAGGAGGGGTGGCAGTGTGGCTCTCTATGAGTGCTCTAATGTTACTGAGCTTGTGGCTGGGGATGAGAAAGTTGAATCGTTATGGGTAAAGATCAGCGGAAGGGCTGACAAGGCAGATACCTGGTGGGTGTCTGTTATAGACCATGGATCCAGGATGAAGAGAGAGGTGAGGTGTTCTATGAGCAGCTGACACCAACCCTTGTCTTCATGGGGGACTTCAACTTTCCTGACATATGGGAATATAACATAGGGAAGAAGAAGCAGTCTAGGAGGTTTCTGGAGTATGAGGAGGATAGTTTCCTGATGCAGCTGGTGAGAAAGCCTATGAGAGAAGCTGCCCTGCTAGACCTGCTGTTCACAAACAGAGAAGGTCTGCTGGGAGATGTGGAGGTCGGGGGCTATCTTGGACAGAGTGACCATGAAATGGTAGAGTTCTCAATTCTTGGTGGAGCCAGGAGGAGGAACAGGAAAACTGCTATGTTGGACTTCAGGAGGGCAAACTTTGAATTGTTCAGAAGATTAGTAGGAGGAGTCCCCTGAGTTTCAGTCTTGGAAAGTAAAGGGGTCCAAGACAGCTGGTTGTTCTTCAGGAAGGAAGTCTTAAAGGTGCAGGAGCAGGCTGTCCCCCTGAGCCGCAAAATGAGCCAACGGGGAAGAGGACCAGCATGGATGAATAGGAAGCTATTCTTGAGGCTCCAGGAGAAAAACAGAATCTATCTCCTGTGGAAGAAGGGACAGACAACTCAGAAAGAATACAAAAAAAGTTGTTAAGATGTGCAGAGAGAAAATCAGAAAGGCAAAAGCCCAGCTTGAACTCAACCTGGCCACTGGGGTAAAAAGGAACAAGAAACTCTTTTACAAATATATCAGCAATATATCATCATCTCCTATGATCTAGTGACCCATCTGATGGATGAGGGAAAGGCTGTTGATGTGGTCTACCTAGACTTCAGCAAAGCCTTTGACACTGTCTACCACAGTATTCTCCTGCAGAAGCTGTCAGCTGGACAGGTACACTCTTGACTGGGTAAGGAACTGGCTGGAGGCTAGGCCCAGAGAGTGGTGGTGAATGGAGTTAAATCCAGCTGGTGACCAGTCATGAGTGGTGTTCCACATGGGTCGGTGCTGGGGCCTGTCCTGTTCAGTATCTTTTTTGATGACCTGGATGAGGGCATTGAGTGCACCCTCAATAAGTTTGTGGATGACACCAATTTGGCTGGAAGTGTTGATCTGCATGGGGGTAACATGGCCCTTCAGAGGGATCTGGACAGGCTGGAGAGCTGGGCTGACGCCAATGGGATGAGGTTCAATAAGACCAAATGCCGGGTCCTGCACTTTGGCCTCAATAACCCCAGGCAACGCTACAGGCTTGGGGCAGAGAGGCTGGAAGACTGTGTAGAGGAAATGGACCTGAGGGTATTGACTGATACTTGGCTGAACATGAGCCAGCAGTGTGCCCAGGTGGCCAAGAAGGCCAATGGCATCCTGGCTTGCATTAGAAGCAGTGTTGAAAGCATAGACTGGGAAGTGATTGCCCCCTCGAACTCGGCTCTGGTGAGGCTGCACCTTGAGTACTGTGTTCAGTTTTGGGCTCCTCAATGCAAGAAAGACATCGAGGCCCTGGAACATGTCCAGAGAAGGGCAAAAAAGCTGGTGGGGGATCTGGAGCACAGGCCTTATGAGGAGCAGCTGAAGGAACTGGAATTGTTCAGTCTGGAGAAGAGAGGCTCAGGGGAGACCTTAATGCTCTCTGCAACTGCCTGAAGGGAGGTTGTAGTGAGCTGGAGGTCAGCCCCTTCTCTCATGTAGCTAGTGATAGGACTGGAGGAAATGGCTTCAAGCTGCGCCAGAGGAGATTCAGGCTGGATGTTAGGATATACTACTTCTCTGGAAGAGTGGTCAGGCACTGGAATGGGCTGCCCAGTGAGGTAGTGGAGTTACCTACCCTGAAGGTGTTCAAGGAAAATTTGAAAGTTGAGGGATGTGGTTTAGTGAGGACTATTGATGATGGTTGGATTGGGTGATCCTGTAGGTCTTTTCCAATCTCTGTGATTCTATGATTCTACATCTGTTAAAAACTTTTTTTTTTTTTTTTTCTTTCCCCCTAGGATTTTAGAAGTGTTATTTCTGCCAATGTATTTTGAGATTTAAAAATCCAGAAAATACTAATAAGGTAATATGAATAATGTAATTATGTTTGATTGTCTATACTCAGCCCTGGTTAGGCTACAACTTGAGTACTGTGTTCAGCTTTGTGCCCCTCACTATAAAAAAGGCACTGAGGACCTGGAGTGTGGTAAGAGAACAATAATGAAGCTGGTAAGGGGTCTGGAGCACAAGCCTTAGGAGAAGCAGATGAAACAGCTTTGATTGTTTAGACTAGAGAAGAGGAGGGTCAAGGGATATCTTATCACTCTTTATAACTCTTGAAAGGAGGTTGTGGCGAGATGGGGATCGTTCTCCTGTGCCACCTAAGTAGTGAAAGGTAATGGACTTAACTTGTGCTGGGGGAGTTTCAGGTTAGATGTCAGGAAAAATTTCTTCTCTGAAAGAGTGGTGAGGTATTGGAACAGGCTTTCCAGGGAAATGGTCGAATCACCATCCCTGGAGTTTTTCAAGAAACTTGTAGATATGTCACTCAGTGACATGGTCTACAGTCGTTACAGGCATGGATTGATGTTTGGACTTGATAATCTTTGTGGTCTTTCCAACGTTAATGATTTTATCAATAAACAAACAAAAAAAGCCCATCAAAAACAACAAAAAAACCTGTGACCTTTGAGAAGCCCTTTGATCCCTATTAATTTCCTATTGCATCCCTATTAATTTTCTCCATTACTCAAGAAAATCTTGAATAGTCTTGAGCGTAAAACATTTCTGTCTTCAGACCATGGTCATCACTGTTAAGGAACTCTTCTGTGCTAACTGAATATAGAAAGGAATCTCTGCTGAGTCATATTCACACACTAAAAAAATCTCTACAGAATATGCCTGATTTTTTTTTCTTTTTTTTCTGTACAAAACTATTATTATTATTTTATTTCTGCACTCATATATAGAAACCTATCACTAGGTTGGAAGAATAACTTTTTTCCTAATATGATGAAACTTCTCCATACATGGATTATATTGCTTTTTCTTCCTCTCACCTTAGGATGAATAAGATAAAAAAAAAGAAACAAAAAACAAAAAACAAAAAAACATTGGATGCATACTCATATAGTTGTATCAAACATGGATGCATTTTTTCTTAAATTACATGATACTGTGGTATGTTTTCTTACTGTGGACTTAGAGATTGCTAAAAAAAAAACAAAAAACAACAACAAAAAAAGTTCTCCTAGACAGAGTCCAGCAGAGGGCTACAAAGATGGTAAAAGGCCTGAAGCAGCTCCCCTATGAGGAAAGGCTGAGCCAACTGGGTCGGTTCAGAAAAGAAGACTGAGAGGTAATCTTATTAATGTTTATAAGTATCTTAAGTGTGGGAGTCAAAGGGACATAGCCAACCTCTTTCAAGTGGTCTGTAGGGACAGGACAAGGGGAAATGGCTATAAACTAGAGCGTAGGAAGTTCTGCACGAATATGTTAAAGAACTTCTTTACAGTGAGGTGACGGAGCACTGGAACAGGCTGCCCAGGGAGGTTGTGGATTCTCCTTCTCTGGAGATGTTCAAGACCCGCCTGGATGCTTATCTGTGAAGCCTAATGTAGGAGGTCTGCTTTGCAGGGAGGGTTGGACTCAATGATCTCTGTAGGTCCTTTCCAGCCTCTACAATTCTGTGATTCTGCGATTATCAAAATTATAATTTGTACAGCTTCAATTAACGACTGTGCAATTCTTCATCATAAAAGCCTGAAGTTATTTTTTTTTTAAATTGAGAGGGAAATGGATTTATTTTTTCAAATTTGACTAAAAATACATACTTTTTGCATAATACTAAGCAACATGAAAACAAAGAGAAATTGGAAGTGTTGAAATGCAGACAAAACTATTGAAAAAATAAGTTGGCCTTTGTTGTGAGTTAAACTTTGTGGTGTTCTCTCACTCCTCCCCTCTGAGTAAGATGGGGGAGAAAATCAGAGCAAAAAGCCAAAGTAGAATTTATGTGTTGAAACAAACACTATTTATCAAAACAAAAAAAGAAGAGGAAAAAAAAAAAAGAAAGTAATGAAAACAATGTACATGTACATAAATTTATATATATGAGTGTGTGTGTGTGTATGTATATTATATTTTAAAAAAAAATGATACACAGTGCAATCGCTTATCACCTGATGATGGCCAGTGGCAAGCCAGTCCTTCAGCAGTGATAAATCCTTGCCTTGCAAACTCCCCAGAGTTTATACTTCTGCATGACATTGTATGGTAGGGAATATCCCTTTGGCCAGTTTAAGTCAACTGTTCTGGTTCTGTCTGCTCAGCACCTTTGCTGGTTAGACAGTATGAGAAGCTAAAAAACTGCAATGTCCTTGGCTCTGTACCACACTGCTCAGAAACAACCAGAACATCAGTGTTTTATCAACTTTTTCTCCTAAAGACAGAACATAGTGTCATATGAGACACTATGAAGAAAATTAATTGTCTCAGCTGAAATTTTGACACATACAGACAAAATTAGGAGTTAATGAAAGGCATAAAGGTATGATAGGTTTATTTACCATATTTTATAGGACCAATTTGCTTATTGGCCCTACAAAAATCCAGCAAATGCCAGAGTTATAGGAGTAACGATGAACTAAACATTTTTATTTAGTGTCAAATCCAGCTCTTTCTAAAATCATCAAATCATCTGCAAAATCTCAACTGACCATGAAACCATGGCAGCAAATAGACAGAGAAAAGACAGTTATACAAATTTGCATTTTGCCAGATACAAACTGTACCCAGATGACTTTTTCACAAGGGGTAGCAGATGTTTGGGGTATGTTCAGAAACATCTGGCTTCACAAAAGGAAGAATGTGTGGTGTGAACTCTCAAGCAAATAATTAATGTCAGGCTAATTTTTTTCTCTAAGAAGCATCTCTTTTTTTCTTTCTAAGAAGCATCTTAAAGAAGCACAAAGCATCGTAAGTATACTGGCTTCTTCTTGTGTCTCTAGAAGCGCCCCTATAAGAGTGAAGATGCAGTACAGTCTTATAACTAAAACTATTAGTAATGTTGTTTCAGATTTTCAGATTCATGGAGTATCTAGAGGATATCTTTTTTAGTTGAACTTTAATGCAGAACCATCACAGATGGAGAAAGTAAGACTGATGACAAAGAGCACAAGGCAAGGAAAATATATTAAGAAGAGAAATAATAATGAAATGTCATTTTCAGATTCACAAACTGAAGGCAGACCAAGATTCTATTAATAAATAATCTACTGAAATCTTTGTTTTAATTTTCTATTTGTTGTTTTTATTATTATGACTAAATGAAACGTGTAAAACCAACTTGAAAATTCAATGTTTTAATTTTGCAACTATGTTATCTAGAATCAGCCACAGCTTAACGGTTTAGAAATAAAGTTAAACAGCAGTTAACATTCACACTTATTGGGATAGATCTGTAGAGGAAGTGATTTTAGTAGTGTCAACTCTTCCGATACTCGGTGCTTTCAAGAAGAGGAGAAAATTACTGGTTGTATTAAGATTAATTAAAGATCTGTTTTTAATTTAAAATGAGATAAAATGTGACATTATATTACTCAGACTGACAATATCACTCACTAGTTCAAAAGTGAGTATGTTAAACACTTTAATACATTCTCTTCAGAGACTTTATAGTTCATATACTTACCATTTTTTAGACGTTAAGATGAAAACAACTGTATACAGTATTTTTGCTTCACATCCCTGTTAATATAGTAATTGGGAACCAAATTAGGCTAAATTTCTATAAGTCTTATAAGTGAATTTGACTCATAAAATTTATCTAACGTACATTCTCTCCTTCTTTTCTCTCTTGTAACCATACTTGATCTACAAGAAATGTTCAACAGTGTTAACAGATATTCTAAAAGGTGATGGTATTCCACATCACATAAATGTCAAAGTGGAGGAGGGTGGGACAAATAAATTTAGTAATTTAGTTTCAGATCACTTTTGTTTTAGTAGTAGTCCATATGTAGTCTCTTTCTGATATACTAAGAATAAGCTACAATCTTATATACAGACAGATATTACAGCCTGTTTTATTTTATAGTGTTTATAGTTAATCACAAAATTATTCAATAAGCATATTAAAAAGAAATGGAAAGAAATTATTTTTCTTCTGATGAGGGGAATTGCTAGAAATATCAAATGATGTTGAAAAAAATAGATGAAAAGTAGAAAAGAATTGCCAAAGGTTCATCAATACTGTATTATCTTTTGAGTGCTATAGAAGAATAAACTCAACACATTTAGAACACTTAGTTCAGTTTTAGATTCCCTAGTTTAAAAAAAAAACAGAGATCTCCTTGAAGGAGTCCAGCAGAGGGCCACAAAGATAAGAGGCCTGAAGCATCCCCTGTATGAGGAAAGGCTAAGTAACCTGGGCCTGTTCAGCCTGGGGGGAATCAGACGGAGGGGGAATCTGACATATGTTTACAAATAGCTAAAGGGAAGTGGGAGGTGAATGGATGAGGCAAGGCTCTCTTCAGTGGTGTGTAGTAATAGAACAAGGAGCAATGCCATACGCATTGAAGTGACAATATGAAGACAATGCTGTGCTGTGTCTTGAGGACATGGAGCTCAGAAGGAAAAAGAAAGTAAATAATGGATGGTACATAGTGTATTCGGACTCTACTAGGAAGAGTATAGGATCAGAAATTGAGTTGGAAGGGACCATGAAATATTATTTCATTCAACTCTCCTGCAATGAACTGGGATATCCACATCTAAATCAGATTACTCCGCCTCATCCAGACTGATCTTGAATGTCTCCAGGGACCCTGAACATCTCTAAGGACAGGGCAACTACCAGCTCTCTGGACAATTTACTTCACTAACTTTATCATAATAAACTTTTTACTGATATCCTGTCTAAATCTTCCCTCTTTCAGTTTGAAAACATTTTCCCTCATCCTATTACAACAGACTCTGAAGTGTCTTGTTGTCTTCTTTCCTTTATGCCCTTTATATGCTGAAATGCTGCTTCAGGTCTCCCTAGAGCCTTCTCTTCTCCCAGCTAAACAGCTCCAGCTCTCTCAACCTGTTCTTGAATGGAAGCAGTTCCATTCCTTGGATCATTTTTCTTGCCCTTCTTTGGATGCACTCCAACAGATCCATATTTCTTCTGTACTAAGGATACAGTACTCCAGGTGAGATCTCACAGCACAGAATAGATCACCTCCCTTGACCTGTTGGCCATGCTTCTTTTGGTACAGCCCAGGATACAGTTGGCTTCCTGGACTGTGAGGGCACATTACTGCCTGATGTCCAGTTTACCATTCACAAATACCTCCAAATCCTTTTGGGCAGAACTGTTCTCAATCCTTTAAACCCCCATCTTGCACTGATAGTCAGGTTTGCTGTGATCAATGTGCAAGATGTTGCACTTAGTTTTACTGGTTCTCATGAGGTTCTCCTGGGCCTACTGCTCAAACCTGTGTAGATCTCTCTGGATCTCATGCTGTCCCTTGCACATGTTAGCCGCATTCTACAGCTTGGTATCATCTGCAAACACAGTTTGCCCTTGATCTTGCTGTTGATGTAATTGATGAACATATTAAAAAGCATCAGTCCCAGCACTGATTCCCAAGGGACACCGCACATCACTGATCTACATCTGGAAATTGAGCTACTGATCACCACTCTCTGGGAACAATCTTGTAAGCAGTTCCTCATCTATTGAGAAGTCAACCCATCAAATTCATCAGTGAAGACTGAGGCAAAAATTATGTTGAGTATCTCAGCCTTTTCCTTGTCCATTGTTAACAGCCTGCCTGTATTACTCACTAGGTGGGGGAAGCCTATTTGGACTTTCATTTTGTGGTTTGCATGCCTGTAGATATCTGCCTGTAGATACCTTTCTTGTTCTTTGCATCCCTTGCCAAGTCCAATTCTAACAGGACCTCTGTTTTCCTGACCCCATTCTTAAAGAGCGTAGCAGCATCTCTATGCTCTTTCCAGGTTACTGGTCCTGCTTCCATTGGCTGTGCACTTCCTATTGCCCAATTTGATCAGCAGGTCCTGGCTCTCTTGTCTCTGAGTACAGATTCCCAACGTGTTTTATTGACTAACTCCCTGAAGAACTGGAACTTGGCTTTCCTAAAATTTAGTACCTTGATTTTACTCTTTGTCCTGTATTCTTAAAGAGTGTGAACTCCAACACTGCATATTCACTATGGCTCAGGCAGTCTCCAATCCTGATATCATCATGCAGTTCACTTGTATTGATGATTATTATAGAATCCTCCCTAGTAGGGCTCTCTATTCCTTGTCTCAAGAAGTTATCCTCTATGCATTCCAGGATTCTCCTGGATTGCCCACAGCTTGCCATGCTGCCTTTTCCAGTAGATGACAGTGTGGTTGAAGTCCTCCAGGAAGACAAGACCCTATGACAGCAACATCTCCTGTGGCTTATGGCCCATAGTCAACACTAACCACAAGGCTCCCTTTCTTGCCTCTGTTTCTAACCTTCATCCATACACTTTTGACTTGCTCATGGCCACTCATCAGGGACAGATATTCACACTCTATTCCTTCTTTGATGTACAGGGCAATGTCTCCTCCCCCTCCTTTCTTTCATCTTTTCTCTTCTGGATAGGTTGAAGCTGTTGATAGCCATGTTCTAGCGGTGGCAATCGTCCACCAGGTTTCAGTGATGGCAACTATATCATGGTTTTCTAGTAACATAGTGACTTCCAGCTCCTTCTGTTTGTTTCTCAATATGCATGCATTAATGTACAGGCAATTCAGCTGGGAAGTCAGCCCTGTCATCTTCTTGGAGGATAACTCCTCAATTTCTTTGAAGTATTTTCCTTAAATTTCTCAGTTGCCTTCACCTATTGTCTCAGTGATCCCTAGCTCATCATCCTAAGATTTAAAGTCTGCTGCAATATTGTCAGCACATCTCAGGACAGCAGTTTGATAGCACCTTGCCCCTCTAATCTAATCTTGTGCTGTGCCACTCTACAACTTATCAGGAGCAGGACCACTATAACTGTCTTCCTCCTTTGGACCTTCTTTAAAGTCCTGACAATGAGCCCTGATAGCTTTTCCCCAAGGACCCTGTTCTAGCTTTGAGAAAGGTGAACCCTATCTGCTGCCTGCAAGCCCAGTGCCATGTCCAATTGTAAAAAAAGGCCAATCCATTGTAAAAAAAAATACTCAAAGTTTTGGTGATGGCACCAGTATGAAGCCAGGTGCTTATAGATAAGAATCTTCAATTTCTTTCAGTGTCCTTACCCAGTACAGGTAGCAGAGAGGAGATTTCTCTGGCCTTAATTCCTTCAGCTGATGTCCCAAGGTGAAGTCCCTTTTGATGGCTACTGAACTGCATGTAGCTGCATTACCACTCCCTGTATAGAAAAAGAGTAATCTTTAATAGTCTGTTGGCCACAACAAGCTATGGAATTTCCTAGTGACATTCTTCACCTGAGCCCCAGGGAGACATCAGACTTCTCTAAGAAAAGGGTCTGCCTGGCATATAGGGAGTATATACTTACAGTTAATACTGTCTCTTCTTTGAGGATAGATCCTAGATACTGAGGGAAATATGTTCTGTTATTTCTCTGCTTGCCTTATTTTTTCAAAATTGCTTAATTTGGAATATCCTACCTGGTCTTATTGTTTTTATTTGCTTGTTTGTTTGTTTGTTTGTTTATTATCCATGTATCTGAGAGTGTAAGCTGGGTGAGAAGAAGACTGCAGGAGTGAGGGTGCTGTAAAAGACAATGGTAATTGCAAACTAGGTGACACTAGATGAGTATATTATGTCCTTTTTTTGTTTTGTTTTGTTTTTACAATTTTCAAGAGGAAACTAATTGCTCACACTTTCAGTCAAAGCTAGTGTTTCCTTCTGGAAACTGCTTAGTACTGTGTGCTCCATGCATCTGTTGGCTTTGGGTTTTTACTTTGCTTACAAGTCAGTTTAGTGGCTAAATAGCAGGTGTTTTGAAGTGTTTTGTACTATATCCTGAAATTGTGCAGTGTAGACATGGTTTGCACTCTAAAGAGCTAAAGTAATATCCCTTCCACAGCAACAACAGCAATAGCATTTTCTGTGAGCCGGGCCAGTGATCTTGAGCGGACGTGGACATTTCAAATGGTAGTTACACTATCTCAAACTATAGCTGAAGTCTTTTAGTTTGCTGAGAAAGTGATAAAGCAGTGAAAGAAGCTCCAGAGAGTCATGGCCTCAAGCCTGCCAGTGTTGAAGTAGCATTTGAAAAATGTGCTTAGATATATATATTAACTCTTAAGTTGTCCTGTGTTGTCGTTGAACCTGGGAAGGAGCTAAATGCACAGACTTTTCCTCACTCGCCAACTCTGAGTGGGATTGGGCATAAAATTGGGGGAGAAAAAACAAAAATAGAACTTGTTAGTTGGGATAAAAGCTATTTAAAAAGAAATGAAAGAGAGAAATAATACTAGTGCTAACTATAGATACATATATTTACAAAGTTAGTGATGAACACTGCAATTGCTTGCCACCCACTGACTATTGTATATGATTAGCAGCTGCTCCCACAGCTCCTCACAGCTTTATTGTTTTTCCTCATGGTGTTACATGGTATGGAATATTGCCTTTCTGATGTAGGTCAGCTATCCTGATTTTATCCCCTGCTATCACCTTGTGTTCCCTCAGCCTTTTGCCAGTAGGACAGTATGAGAAGCTGAAAACTGAAACGTCCTTGGCTCTGTAGAACACTTTTCAGTAACTAAAACATCACTGCATTATCAACATTGTTTTCTTCTAAAGACAAAAACTTAGCATCATACCTAGGAAGAAAAGCATCTCTGTCCCAGTTGAAATCAGGACTTTATCAATCCCTTATTCATAATAAAAAGAAGTCAAAAGTCCAAGGAATGCCTTGATATTTATTAACAACCAATATGGACTCCTAAAGCATTTCAAGCGCTGCATAACCTCGGCTATAGCATTTAATATTTAAAGGCAGTTATTTATTATGTCTGAAAAATACCTAAATTTCAGTGAGCTAATTCCAGAAAAATCCATCAAGAAGTTAAAAATCACCCTGGGTGTGATCACTGAAGTAATGAATGTCTTGTAATTAAAATAAAGGAGTTTGAAATGTAATGGTATGGAAGTATAAATAATGAAAACACTAGTTCTCTATTCACTGAGGTTAAATAGCAGTTCTTGTAATGAATCATCTTCAAGAGTGTAATGGCAGGAAGGAATTCTCAAAAGGAAAATGAAAATAAAGGGCAATCAATGGGAACTTGCTGTTTTTTATTATTATTTATTTTAAATTAAATAGTAACTGATGCCAGTTAAACTCTCTCAAAGCTGATTTAGAAGGTTTATAAAAAGTCCTGTAAGCAGTAGCTTCTGCTGTTCTCAGACTGAAGCTCTCATTTCAGACAAACCTTGTAGAGCAGAATTGCGAGATTCAGCTTTCTCTGAACAGAAGATAATGAGATTTTGGGGGGATTTTTCTGAGAACCCCCTTTGACAAGTTTGAATGCTTGCTACACTGAAAATAATAGCCAACTTTTTCTATCTGAAGGAACACACTCTCCAATGAGAATCCAGGCTTAACTTTAATAGAATGATAATATCTCTAAGGACTCGGAAGAACTGATTCTAAATTAGGAGACAAAAAGCAATAAAGATAGGCGAGTGGGTATAGATCCTTTAAAATTCACAGTAAAATTGTTGATTAAACAGCTTTAATTAGTGTTAAGTAGATGTTCTATTTTGTCCCATGACTGTTCCTTTTTTTTTTTCCACAGCAGGCTTTTGATCACAACATTTTTTTGCTTTAAGTTGACATAATCAGAAAAGTGTCTGCAGAACTTTGTTGGTTGTCATCACAATCCCCCAAAAAACTCTGAACTTGTGACTGTGGAATTTTTAAGTAGGCCTTGCTGAGTACAAGCAGTCAAGAGCACAGATTTTTTATTTAACTGCAGCAGCTTAATGTGGATCCTGGGAACGGATGTTCATTATTTTGCTTAGCGTGTATTAAACTACTTGGAAACAGAACTGATAACAATTCTGGCTTTAGAAATCTATAAATCTACACTTCAGATATGGCATAGTATTCAGGTCAGCACTGATTATTCTCCTAATTCCATGTTTCACATGAAAATAAAATATACCTGATAAAAATTAAAACCCCTATTTTTACAACAATTCAGTAAGGTACAAACTTATATAAGGAAGGAAACAATAATGCCAATTACAGATGGTTTAATGGATCATATTAGTTTTATTTTCCTTCTTTTGCTAATCAGATTAAAAATAATGTGCTTAGTGCCTAAGCAACCTGCTTGACTATTAGAGTTTGAGTTTTAAGATATAGATATACCCAGATCCATATTCTGATTGAAAATGTTCCCCCATTTTATTTCTACAGTAGTATCACGCTTCAGCAGTGAGCTATAAATAGCTCAAGGACTTATTTCAATCTGAAAAACAAATTAAAAAAAACAACACCTTATTTAAATTTTTTCCTCCCTGAATTTTAATTGAGTAGACAACAAAATTTCTTTATGCTTCCCTCTTCAAAGGATTTCATCATCTATAAGGAGTTAGCTGTACCAGCTACTTTTCATTATATTTTGATATATGAAAGCATAATAGAAGTGGGGCAAGAAAAATGACTAGATATTTCAGGACTGGCTGGGCAGGGAGGTAGGAACCTATGATGAAGTCACACTGCAGTGGATGGTTATGCCTTATGGCTTTGCCTGGGGCTATGTTGCTGGGAACAGAGTTTAAAGGGTCACTGTGCAAATTAAACTGCAAAAAAAAAGTAGGACGTTCAAATCCAGATTTACCTTGTTTCAGTTTTATTTTTAAACTCTGTCAAAACCCACAGTGCAGGATTTTTACTGAGCCAAGGGTTTCTTCCTCCCTCTTCCTTCTTTTATACTGCATTTTTACAAATCAGCCAGTCTGCAACTAACTTTCTGGAATGTTAAATGATATTAGCTTAACCCAGAAAATTGGTATTGTAAGTGGCATTTCTCCCTTTCTCTCTCTTCGCTTAGTTGATGCAAATATAGCCATTTAGGATTTTATTAGTGGAAGTGAATTTTTATTCATTTGAAAAGCTTTTTTTTTTTTTTTAAATCATACACAAAAAGAAAATGGAAACACATGAATATTAAAAAAGAAAATTATGAATGATGGAGACAGTGAGTTAAAATATTAATTCTCCTTGGTTCACAGAGAAGGATTTTGCAAATATAGACCAGGAAAAAATAAACAAAAGTTTTCAAGGCAAATGTGTGTACAGCACGGTGTTCTGTAAAGGTAAAGATGTGCTCCTGTTTTCAACCCATTATGCATTGTGGTGTAGACAGAGCTTAAAACTATATCTGCATTTCTTCTATTTTCACACATCTTCAGCGAGATCCGGATGACTGAAAAATGCTTGTATGTGCGAAAGGGAAAATATATTTCAGCTGCTGTTTTTCTCTGTTTACCAATTGCACAGAGCCTCCATCCCTGTAGTTCATATTGGATACAGAAATTTTCATGTTCAAGAATGAATAATTTTCAGTACACACCCATATTTACAGCTGTAATCAGAAGCTGGGAATTATCATCTTTCTTTACTCCTACCAGAGCAAGAGTGGAAAAAAAACAAACAAACAAAAAAAAAACACAGAAGAAATAAAGAAATTTCAAACATTGATAATGAGTAGTCTGAACAAAATGGAAGACTGAGAGTATTCTGTGCAAAATAAAACCCTGAACATAAGAGGAATAATGCAAAATTGGTGGCACACTTGGCATTACTGCATAAGAAGAAGTGACACAGAATTTAGATGGTAAGTCCAATGGGAAAAGATGTAGTAAATGGCATCATTGAGATAATTCTACAACCACTACAACATGCAATATCAGCAGCTTTATATGACAAATAACTAATATTGGGTACTGTACAAATATGCCTGATTCTATTTTCTCAGAGACCAGCAGAAGAATGAATGCTGGTAGAATGAGGGTTCTGTTTTCCTACTATATTTGCTCTCCACTTCTCTACTAACTAGTCACAGGAGACATAGTCCTGGGCATATCTAGACTTCATTGTTAAAGGCATTAAGTTTTTAACAGCATATTGTAGTTTCAATCATTAGGTGTACATGTGGACTCTGCAGTATATCTGTTCCCTGGTTATCAGAGGCTGTTAGTCTCAAGACCTGAGTATTTTCAGCCCCAAGAGGAAATTCGTCCTATACAGAAATTTCCCATTCTTTCCCATTCTCTCCATCTCCCATACTGGACAAGATAGACATAATTTGGAGATACAAGAATAGCCATATTGTTTGGTAGAAAATGATGCACGCTTGTCTGCAGCTCACAGAAATGCAAGGCACAATTCCTTGAGAGTGCTCAGCATAAACGTTTAAGTTTCTTGAGTACGTTATCTTTGCAAAATACACTTTTCATTCAAGTACTTGGATTCCTTCAGTGGTGGTCCTGTGATCTTTCATGAGTTTAAATCCAACAATAAATTTTGAGATACATGGAAGATCTGGGAAATCTATTTTCTCAGTATTTGAAAATGATTTGAAAAAAGTACAGTGATTTAAAAACCTGAGTTCCCACTGGGCTAAATATAATAAGAGGATGTTAAGCATTCTGTAATGATATCTCTTTTTCTCTCCTTCCTGTTGAGCTCCATAGCAGTACTATTCAGGCATTCACTGCCAATCTAAGCAGTATGAAGAGAAAACAACCCGTTTGCTTCCAAAATAACAAGACATATTATTAGGTAATCCATATGGGAAAAGGCTGCAGTGTTGCTTACTGTACTAACCATTTCAGCTTTTACAATGATGTATTATATTTTGTAGGCTGTATTATCTTTCTTATTCAACACACACGCACAAATGCAAAACCCTTTGCGCTTCTGCACATTTTGCCTAAGATTATTAGGTTTTTCACACTAGAATCTGTCTAAAGAACTTGCAGAGAAAACTAAAGAAAAAATGACTGATTTAGACAAGCAATAATTAAAAACATTAGCTGAATGATCTAGTACTATTTCAAAGTTTTTTTCTACCTTATCTAAAAATAAAATCTGATATATTTATTACAAAATTTGTCTTACTTAAATATATAACATATAATATATAAGTATTTGTTACAAAATTTCTGACAGAAAAGGAAAATGCTGAGAACCTGAAAGCCACTGTGCTAAGGCAGAACTCTTTTGCAAGACTTCTAATGAGAAACTGAAAACCAGACATATATAGAATCTGAAAATGAATCTGCAAAAAAGAATCATAAAAAGCTAAATTAGATTCAGAACAGCACACTTTACTTCATTCATATGAATTATTTAATATTATGTCTGTTTATTTTCAAAGCAAACATATTCTTTTTTCTTCATACTGTATAGATTAACAGAGAATGTTAAATACTGCTAATGAGAAGCACAGTAGTAACGAGAAGAAAAGATGCATAAGTCAATCTTTGAAACTTTTTTTTTGATCGAAGGACATTCAATTTCAGTGGAATTTTTAAAAATAAATAGTACCCAGAATGTCCAATATCTGCCTGTTTTGCTATGACTTGCTATTTGTATAGCATCAGTTAGATAGTCCAAGTGGAATGCTAGGCTCAGACAAGGTAAAGAGAAGGAATGTGATAATAAAATCAGTACTTACAGAATGTGCTATCGACAGAAATTATTTAGAATGAAAATTTTCTTCTGGTTTTCCAATTTGGTTTCACCTAAATGCCTAAATGTCACATTATCAGTTCCCCAATGAAGAAACTAAGGTAATTTTTCAAATTCATCTAAGCTAAAACTGCTTCATTTTACACCGAATCCACAGGAAACTTTTCAGCTTTCATTTCCAAATTTTCCAGAAGATTAAATAAAAAAAAAAAAATACTTCTATATTTATTTATATGCTTGCATATTTATTTTAATCTTGCTGCAGGAAAAAAGATTGAATCTCAGATTACTCAACATACATTGATCAGATCAAGTCATTAGGAATCAGTAAATCATGTATGTAGGACCATGTCTTGGGACAAGATATCTTGTATCTTAGATATCTTAGATATCTACAAGAGTACTTTTTATTTTTAGAATCTGAGACATCTAAGAAAGACATTTTTTTTCAGTCATAGACTTTCTCACTCACTAGTATTTTTTGCGTATTGAGTTACCAATTAGAGGTTGTAGTCATATAAGCAGAAGATATCGTGTAGTGTTTAAACACAACAGCCACTAAATACCCTCTATGTGATAAAATCTGTAAAGTACTGACTCAGCTGAAGTATGTTTAGATGCAGAGTTTAGATGCAAATATTTTTTTTTCCTCCCTACTATTTAGGTTTCAAAGAGGAAAGGGATAGATTTAGAATGTGAATTGCACATCTGAAAATATTAACACCGAAGAGATAAGAAGCTGTGAGTGTTATCAGAAATACACATATAACAATACCAATTGCAATGTCATTAGTTCTAAAGAAAGGTTTATTTGCTCTGTTAATTCTTGCATATCAGTAGTTTCTTGCACTGAATCCTGAAAGAGAGTATTTAATGCTTTGTTTACACAAACAAAAATATGAGTACTTAATATAAAGTGGTCTTATAGAAGGTCTGTGGAGCTTCACTCTGCCAGCCATCTCCCTCCTACAGCTCATGCTTTGCACATCAAGGTTCCTGCTGAGATGTGTTGCAGGGAAGATGATAGTGGAAACCTTGTTAAGGACATTCAAAAACTGATCCAAATTTGATTCAGCCAGCAGTACTTTATTAGGGAACTAAAATAAGCCAGAGATGGAACACAGTCCTTTTGTTAAGGTGAATTGACATTCTCAACAGAAGGTCTATATTTTTTTTCCTATCAAAAGCTTTCCTTTAAGATTCAAAAGAACAAAGGAACCTCTCAAACTGTGTTTCTTTTTTCCTTTTTTCTTTTCCTTTTTTCTTTTTTTCCCTGTTTCAATATGTTGCTCCAACAGTATGTATTCAGATATGGCTAAAGGAAAAGTCGTATTTTTCAGACAGAAATCTCTCTCCCATTTCACACATTTAAGTGCCAAAATGCATGCACTGGTTATGTAAAAGTTGAAAGCAAAAAAAAAAAACAAAAAAAAAAAACAAAAACAAAACAAAACAAAACAAAAAACAGAAATAGGAATTTTAATCAGCAGGTCAATTCTTTAAATGCTATTTCCAGCTGCGTTCTATATAGATGATGTAATATGACTGAAACAAAAATGAGAACATCACAGTAGTCACTCCAAGAAGTAGTGTGTGCGTGTGTGCGTGATGTAACACAGATCATAGCCCTCCGTTTTCCAACGTCCGACCGTCGCGTCCCCGCGGCTCCCGAGCCCACTTCGACGGGAACAGTGGGCGGTCGCAGCGACCTCACCTACGCTGCTACCGCTGGCCTCCAGGTGGCGCTACTGCACCTGTGATCACCGTGGGCTGATTCCTAAAGCGTCTCTTGCGCCCTGCCGCAGTCTCGGTGCCGCGCGCGCACTCTCTCGGCCTCCGCTGGAAGCAGCGCTGCTTGGGGTCCTCGTGGCAACCACGGCAGCGCTCTGCTCGAAACCTCCAGCTAGGGGACAGCCTGCAGCCTTTCCTGTCTTGGATCCCCCTGAGAAACATTGCAGTCTTTTCTGAACTCAACGGTTGCACTGTCATTTGAACGGACTATTGAATGGCTTATATCAGACAGGATGTTGACTCTCAGTTTATAATCTCCGCATGGTCTCAGGGAGACACAACTTTCCCCAGCTCTTTGGACCTTTTTTTTTTTTTTGAGTTTTAGAGTTGAATGGGCACTGACCACCAATGGAAATACTATTCTGTCCACGTTCTCCAAGGCCATCAGACAATTCATGTTAGCTGCTACAGCTTCTACTGAGGGGCGTTGCTGGCACTTTGTGTTCTGTTTGAAACAAAACTGACAAAAACAATTATTTCTCACATAGTATATCTAGCTGTGTGCACTACTATGTTTTAATTGTCAGTAAGAATAAATTGTTAGAAGTAGTTCTGTAGGCTACCACAGACTAAACCAGACTATGACTTAAGCAAACTGATTCTTCATAATGTTTATAATTGTGCCAGGTTCCAGGTAACTTTGTAACAGCAGGTTGCAGTTTACCATTGTTATGACATTATTCGGACAAAGATTTAGTTGTCTTTCTAATATCTTCTCTAAAAAGAAGGACATGAGTCCATGCCTATTGTATTTAAATGGATATTTTTCTTTGCATGGTTGAGCCAGCCAAGCTCTCCCAACAGACTCACATACAAATATGCAATATGCTTTTCTTTGCACGTTATGCCAATATAATGCAGTAAAGAAGAAACAGAACATAAGTGCAGAAAGACTACTGGAAATAAAGAAGTCTGAGCTAATCTGCTTTCTGTAAATATGTTGTTGTGACATGTTTCACTCTCCTAAAATAACTGAAATAATGGTATTTTGGTTTAGAGAGAGAACAAACTTATTTTAATTCTCTTTCAGAAAAAAAGTAAAAATAAAACATCCTAATTATGTTGGCTTCTCGAATACCTTATGTGCATCATAAAAGGTTTTCTGTTGTTAATGCCTATAGAGAATCTGCTGCTTTGTTGTATGGAATAAAGTTGCACATATGTATGTAATATGTACATCTGTTGAACATGAAAAGTGTCTGTAATACAGATGTTATGTAGAACTTTAGTTAGACTTGGTACTAAAGTAGCTTTCAAAACAGGTATTTCAAGTTCATAGGATCTCTGGATATAACACAATATACTTGTAGTGCTCACCATTTAATGAACAATGGTTGAGAGAATATAAAAAATGAAGCCTGTACAGCTTCAGTGAAGTGATTGTGTGATATTAGCCTAAAAATTTCTTCAGATCTGGGATTTCTATTGCCTTAATTTTGTCCTTCAGTGTTATTCAGGTTCTGGTTAGTTTAGGATTTCATTAAAGGGTAATTGTGGCATGAAGAACTTCAGAATGTGAGTGATCAATTTCATTTCATACTTATTGTGTTTTTGCAGCAACCTGACTGAACTATAATCATTTATGCTCCAAAATTTCCTCTATGTTGTTTCACGAATATTCTTTACTGCATTGACACATATTTTCATCTTCTGCTCTTCCTCCTATTTTGTTTCTTGCTAAGTTTTTCTTCTGGCTTCTTCCTTTTCCTCTGCGGTCTTTTCTGCTTTTTCACATTCACCCACGTCATCTTCAGCTCTCTGACATTTCAGTCTGTTGATGCACACAAATATTCTGCCAAAATAGGTTAGCTAGAAATAGTGCCATCTTCAGTGGCTGCTCTGTTTTCAGTACTGCATTGTACCAACTGTGACTGACAAGGGTCAAGCTGTCAAGCCTAATAGCTCCTAAATGCTGATTAGCCAGACTAGGGGGTATCCAGAAGGAGATTGATGGACACCTAATTTTCCACTGAACTAATCCCTTCTGGATCTCTATGCTTTAGACTTACTATCATTTATTAATTATTTTGTTTGCTTGGCTACTGTTTATTTTGCCTCACCTCACTTGTGAGCTCTGTGGAGTCTAACCCTGAGAAAATATAAAATGGAAGATCTAAATGAAAGTAAGTGGAATGGAATCAAAAATATTTTCTGAATAACATTTCCTGTTAATCTGATGTTTAAAAATATGGGATTTTGCCTGATATTATAAAGATAAGGAAATAGATGCTAGACCTGTATTCCAAAAACATGAGGATTTCCCAAAACTGTTGAGATCTCTGGCAGCATCTTTTCATCTGGGTTCCATTTAATTTCTTCTACCCTTTTTCTTCTTACCTCTACTGTATTGTGATTATCCAAGCCATAATAATCTAAATGATAGAATCACAGAATGGCTTGGGTTTGGAAGGAACCCCAAGGATCCCAAAGAATTTTACATATATCCCATGTTCACCTCCTTCCCCCTTTTTGTCTACTCCTTTCTGTACATTCTAAAAATAAAAATAATGTTTTTGAACATGTAACAAGCCTTAAATCTGTGTTCACGAGTCATTTTAAAGCTTCTTTCTTGTTTGTTTTGTTTGGATTTATTTTTTATGGGGATACTTTAAGTCCTGCAAAGATATGAATGGTCTGAACAGAATTGCTTATCCTGGGATGACAGGAAACATGCAAAGATGTTCCATTGCAGCACCAGCATGAAGGAATGTATGTATGTTCAGACTATGGAAGAGAGCAGTATCAATAAGTGGCATGTGTTTTCAACCATTGAAAAACTGAATATCAATCTAGGAAAAACGCTTGTGCTGTGTAACCTCTGGAATGGTACTTAGAATATGTAATGAAGATTAACTATCTGACACAGCAACAGCTTTATGGTACACAAGCACTTTGGGCATGTGTCTGGTGTTTTGATTAAGATCAGGAGTGTACTCTTGAAACAGCATTTGGTATTCTATGGTTTGCACTGTGGAGCAGTTCTTAAAAGTTCAGAAAACAGACTCTTGCATGAATGTGGACAAATAAGAAAATGGAGAAGGTAGAATATCAAATGAAAAGTTAGAGACATATCAGGAAAACAATTAATGAGGCTTGCCTTAAAACCACAAAATTGTTGTTTTTAAAAACTAAATACTGCACTAATGTAATTCTAAGCCATTTTCTTCATGTAGCAGTGGTATGAGGAATCCATTTAGTGTCAACGTTAGAGATTTTTCACCAGCTTTTTGGTATCGTACTGTACTACTTATAAATAAAGACACACTCTTCAACAATTGCCATGATTCAGTTCCTCATCTGTAAACTGAGCACAATTCATCTCTGATAGGAAGGGTTTCATAAGGAATACTGCAGTTTTGTTTTTGTTTGTTTTATTGTCAGATATAGTAATACTTGATAGTACTGCCTTTTACAGGCCATGAAATTTCAAGGGCAAAACTCTGTTTTTGTTGTTCTTGTTTAACTATTGGTTGATGCAGTAAAATGCCATATTGTATCATATATATAAAAACTTGAGTGTAGATAATTAATACCTACTGGAAATTGCAGTATTTCTTAAATTGTACTACTGAAGATGTAAATATGAAGAGCTTAAGGAAGAGGTTTTCATCAGCAGAAATATATATGTATACAGTTTGAAAAAAAAAAAGCTTAAGTCATCTAGCGTTGCCTAGTGCTCTTGTGTTTCTTCCTAGATTTTCAGTGCCAACAAGGAAGAGTTTAGGGCATTTATTTTCTTAGCAGTTTGACGGCAGTTCACGTATCATAGTTTGACAGTGCTATGCTGGTAACAAGATTTTTCCACCTTCTCAGCCACTCCTCCAGACCTCAGCAAAATAAATAAATATATAAATAAATAAAAGCAGCCTGAAAGAGAAGTCGTATCACTGTTATTTATTTATATCCATTCAACTCTGACATTTAATTCATCTAAATTAAATCAAGAAAGTAGGACCTGCAGAAGTGGTTCTTCACAGAATGCAGAAATGGGAATTTTCTTGAACTTTATGATCTGGTCAATATAGAAAGGATAACAAAGTGGTAGTCAGACACAATCATCCTGTTTAAGTACTACTGAAGCACTACAATTACTGACTAAATTTTTAAGATGACTGTAGATTTTTATTTTTATTTTTAACCAAGCTTCATAGGAAGCTGGATTGCTCAGTTGTATGAATATTTTAAACCCTTGCATTAATTAGTTATTTACTTAATTAATTTAAATTTGCCTTGTGAAGTTTTATAGGTATAACGACAAGAGTACTGTCTTACAGCGTATGCCAGTTGTCATACTGGCTTAGATCCTTCTGCCAAGGAAGAATCACTATTGTGATTGGAAACAACTACACTATACACTTCACTCATAAGAGAAAATCAGGAATATATTTATTGATATATATAGATTTAATGTAGTGATTTAACACCAATGTAACCAGATTCAAGATGACTGGGATTATGTACTGCATAGAAGATGGAGTTAAAGACACTCAGCTAGGAGACTCTCTTTTTGAGTCATGGGGATAAGGATGGATCTCCTTCCTTTCTTAACTCCTCGAATCATGGAGATAAGGAGCTTGGATGCAGCTGAATGCATGCCTAGTCCCAGATTCAGTCAATGGTTTATGTCTAAAGGTGGAGTGGATTCTCCAGTTGAGTCACAAGGTTCAGAGTGGATTCCCTTCCTTTCTAAGCTCCTTCTTTCATGAGGGTAAGGAGACTAGATGCAGCTACTTCTAGTCCCAGACCTAATCAACAACTTTTTGTCTGAGGAATAATATGTGCTCAGTCAATCTGAGATACAATTTTAGCAAAATTAACTAAGCTTAAAGCAAGCTATTATGTCACTTACAGAGGATCTGGCAAGGCATCTTGATGTTAAGGTGTAAAGTATTGCTACATGGTCACAACCTCCAAGGGTCCCTGCTTGAAGGGATTTACTGTTGTAGTGGGCTGCCATGCAGGATAGCTTAGTGGGCTTTTGGGCTGCTCACTGCATACAAGCCAAGCTAATTGATTCACAGTTACACTATGCTTTTAGGGATGTGCTCTATTGGCCCTCAACTGTTGGACCAGATGTCTACTATCAGTTCTTTCAGCCCCCAGCATGAGTCAGATTTATGTTCATTAATCTGTTTTAGCAGTGATGTTATCAATACTATTGCTCATTGTCTTCCTGTTAAGCAGACCCTGTTTTCAAATGATTAACATAATATGTTAGGGAGAAAATTTTTGATGTAAAACTCATTTGACAGCTCAAGTTCATGAAAAAGCGCCTTGGTTTGTACTCATAAAAATGCATAGGTTTATTCCATTTCTGTTCTAAAATTATTAGTTATATTTACAGTATTCCATTACTTCTTAGACTTTATTTACGTTACTATTAATTTTCAAAGCTGGAAATTTTTCTATTTCACAAGTCAAGCTTTGCAGCAGAAGCTGTATCAGGTAAGTAGTAGCGAAAGCCTCAGCTAAAATGAATTTGAAAATTTATGTTATGTTTAAGTTAAAAATTGCTATGCAGATAGCTATGACTTCTTTGTCAGCATCCTTTTTCAGTCCATTGAAACTTTTTTTCAGTATAACACCATTTTTTAGTCATGCTGAAGAAAATCAACTTCAGCAGACTGTGCTGCTGCCATTGCTGCTAGCTGCTTGAAATATTATTGCTCTGGACTGTAACTGTCAGCAGAGGCTATCAATAGATGAATGGCAAAACCTCAGACATCTTAATGACAGGGAAAATGAGTAGAATCAGGAAAAACTCATACAATAGCTCCCTATAGTGTGCCATTTTATCAATGAGGTCAAAATACAGAATCATTTAAACCGAACTCTTTGGTTAATTCTGCTTTGAATAAGGTCTGATACTCTGTGTTGCTGTATTCCCTTGTAAGAAAATGCTAATTATATTCTTCATTTGTGAACCAGAATTGCCATTGTTGGAAATAAAAATACATTTCACATAGTTCTGTTTAGCAGCAATTTAAGATTTATTGATAACGTGAGGTGAATCAAAGGATATAATTTTAACAGCATTTAATCATTAACCACCCTTTTGGAAATTAATAAGGTGACTTAGTGAAATGTACGACATTTGAATGGTGATTTGGTTATAAATTCATGGATGACAATTTTCTCACTAACTTACCAACAGAAAAGAACAGTACTAACTTACCTTATCCTAAATCAATATGTATACATATACACACATGCACTCATAGTTAAACAGAAATATGTGGATCCAGTAAAAAAACTCAGCACTTATGAAACAAATGAGGATTGTTAAAATGTATGTATGAATGTAGGGAGGGAGGTGGAGAAAAAAAGGTAGCCTATAGTTAAAATTTTCCTTTACTGGAGTTTAGAGCAAATACGATTCCTCAGTGGACAATAATTGAGACTGACTTGAGTGGTGACCTTCTCTGTGGTCTCCAATGATAGGTGGCCTTGAGGATTTGGTACTATTTATGAGGCTTCCCAATGGAGGGGAGATACTGGTCACATTTCATTGTGATCCAGGAAAGCTGAAAGGGTTCCACATAGAACTGCTACTTGTACAGTCCTGGGTAATTGACTTTTTCAGGCACTTTTCCATACCAGACCCCTTGGGATTACAAAATACTGTGACACTGTCCACAATTTGAGTGAATCTCAGTACTTGCTATTCACAAATTCCATATTACCTTCCTTTCCAGGCACAGATGTATTAGGCTGTCACAAGATGGCATACCATCCAGAGAACTCTGGATAGGCTTGAAAAGTGGGCCCAGAGTAACCTAACCATGTTAATCAAGACCAAGATTATGGCGATACATTTGGGTGCGGGCAATCCCAAATACTGAGAGAAGAATTCCTTGAAATCAGCCCTGCAGAGAAGTTGGGGATCCTGGCAGAGGGAAAGCTGGACATGAGCCAGCAGTGTGCACCTGCAGCGTGGAAGGCCAACAGGATCGTCGGATGCATTAAAAAAGGGGTGGCTAGAAGGGAGAGGGAGGTGATTGTCCTTCTCTGTTCTGCCCTTGTGAGGTCCCACCTTAAGTACTACATCCAGATTTGGAGCCTCCAGTACAGATTGGATGCACAGGTTTTGGAGCGTGTTCAGAGGAGGGCCTCAGAAATTTTTTACTCAGAGGATGGTGAGGTTGTCCAGATAATCCCATTTCCCTCAGCTGTTCTGCGTAAGACTTTTGTCCCTGACACCTCACAAGTTTTGTTGCCCTCCTTTGGACATGCTTTGGTGTCTTAATGTCTTTTTTTTTTTCTTTCTTTTTTTTTTTTTATTGAGGGGCACAAAACTGAACACAGAAATCGAGATGTAGCTTCACCAATGCTGAGTACATTGGGATGATCACCTCCCTGCTCCTGCTGACTACACTACTTCTGATAGAAGCCAGGATGTCTTTGGCCTTCTTTCAGAACTTTCCAGCTTAAGCCTGGAAAGTTCACGCTCCTCTTTGGAGCCAGCTATCTTGCCAGATTTTTACTCACTGAAGAATATACTTATGTCCAAGTCAGGGGCTGCCAGCTACAGGAGAATACTGTGGGAGACAGTGTCAAAGGCTTTGCTACAGTCTTTGTAGATTACATCCACAGTTTTTCTCTCATGCACTAGGTGCATGATCATAAGAAGGGATCAGGTTGGTTAAGCAGAACCTGCCTTTCATGAACCTATAATGGCTAGACTTGATCCCCTGATTGTCTTGCACATAATGATGATTTGTTTAGGATTTCTGATGAAGAATGGTGATAACACACTGATATTTAGTTGTTGCAGAGAGGTGCTTACATAGCAGTCAGTGTCTTTTCTGATTCCTATGCTGCCCTGCCATAAGGCAACTGGGGATACACAAAGATCTGGGAGAGGACACAGGACAGCTAGCCCAAACTGACCAAGGGCTATTCTGTGTCATATGGCATCTTTCATTGGCACTTAAATTGGGGGAAAGAAAGAGGAGGGTGATACATTTGCAGTGATGCCATTTGTCTTTGTAGGAAACTGTTAGGCATGAAGAACACTACTTTCCTGGAAAAACAGCTGCCTGCTGATAGGACATTGTAAATGAATTCCTTGTTTTGCTTATTATTTTATTTATTTATTCATTTATTTTTAATGTATTTTTGCTTTACATTTTTAAGTAAACTGCCTTTATTTCAAACCACACATTCTTGCACTTTTAGCTTTCTGATTCTTTCCTCTATCACACTGAGGATGCTGAGTGAACAGCTGTTCGGTGCTCACCTTCCTGCCAGTGTTACACCAAAACAGGACTGTTAAAAATGGAATTGATTTTTGAAAACTGGCTAGCCAAACCTTCTTTGCAGACTAGTGGTGGTTAGAACAGGTTTCTCAGGGATGTGTCCAGTCAATATTTGCAAAAATAATTGTGGAAGTGTGATGATGAGTCTCCATTTAGGGGCAACATTTAGGGCCAATCTGTTCAAGTGTTCCAGGGTTCCAGGATCTTCATCCTACAAGTGTAGGATGTTGATGATGATAATTCTTAATTATCATCTATTATAATGATTATTAATCCTTTTCTTATGCAATTTAATTTTTGTCCATTTCCTTTTATCCTGTCTCTTGGCACCATCATCTAGTAGAACTTATCTCTGCTTCCTTCATCCTGAATTTGTACACATGAATAAGATGTTCCTGAACTTCTTCGTCTCTGAGTGATACAATCCCAGTTTTTTCAGCCTTTGCAGGTGTGACACATCCTACAACCTCTTAATCATCATAGCTAGGCTTTCCAGTATGTGCATGTTTCTCTTATACTGGGAATCTCATTCCCATAAGAGTATATTTGGTTGGTTCATAGTCAGCTTGGTATCTATTGGAAACCACAGGTACTTTTCTGCAAAGCAGCTTTCCAGGAATATGGACTTCAGCCTGTACTAGTGCATGGATTTATTCCTCCCCTGGTTAAGTACTTAGCATTTCTCTTTGGAAGGTTTTTTTCCAACCCATTTCATCTGTCTGTACAGAATCCTCTGAGTAAAACACAGCCACAGAGTATTCATCTCAGTTTTGTATTATATACAGACTAGCTGAGAGTTCACTGTCTGTCGATTGCACAGATCATTTTGGACTCAGTGTCAACCATGGGGAACACTAATAGAGACTAAATTCCTACTGGACTTTGTGACACTGATTGAAAATTTTTTGGCCTGGCAATTCAGTTTTCTTTTCACTTCACTGTCCACTTAGAGTATACTTCATCAGCTTCTGTATGAGGATGTTGTGAAAGTCAGTGTTGAAAACTTTGCTAAAGTCAGGATAAACAACATTCGCTGCTCTTCACCTTGTCCATCATCACTTTTCATTACTTTGTTGCTCATCCACTTATGATATTCTATGAAGACTCTCAAGTGTTAACCTTAAATTATTTTGGTTTTGACAGCATGCATACATGTAAATCGGGTTTCTGTAATCTGATCTTGAGTTAACGAACGTTTTACTGTTTTCATCTGGTGATGAATATGTTGACAATCTTACAATACTTAGGATGCAAAGTACCAGGACATAATGTGTAATGCTTGTTCTCAAAGTGTAAAACAATTCCATGCATTCTGCAGAATACTGCTGGAATTTCAAATAAGAGCAACTTTAATCTTTAGTGTAATACTTCCACAAAAGCTTAGGAAAGAAACGCAGAAGTTTTCTATGAGTTATGGAGCAGTGCAATATAGTGGAATCATCCAACCAAATTGCCATTAACGTTATTAACCCAATTACCTTATCAGGGTTAAGTAGAAGCTAGATATTATTTGATAGCCAAGAATTGAGGGTCAAAATCAGTTCCCCCTGAATTCAGAAGGAATTTTGTGAATAGTTTTAATGGAAAAAAGGATTCATAAAGGAAATCACTCAGCTAGCTATGCAAGGTGTGATGTAAGGAGATAAATTGTAAGGCAGATTTTTTAGAGTCTTAGCACAGTGAATATTCTTTAATGTGTAGTAAATTGGAATTAACTCTATGCCTTGTAAGTAAACATGATACAAGCTAGAAAGGTAATGATGAAAAAAATTCAAAGCATTGCACAGAAGAGATATAAACTCCTATTTTATAATATAAGCTGAATACATGCACATTAATGCCCTCTTCTTTAGTCATCATGATAAAGATTATGGAGTAAAAAGCCAAATTTACAGGTGACTTCAGTAACTGAAAACAAGAAGGTTTTTTTGTTTATAATAGTAGCTTCTGTAGACAGAGATGAATATCAGAGAAATGAGAAAGACAGTAAATTTCTTCACAGGGTCTATTGAGTACTGGCTTTTAAAAAGTAATTGTATGCATACAATCATTATCCAATATTTGTCAATCTACAAGTCCTAAATGTCTTCCTTATATGACTTACTATACTGACACTTTTGTTTATTTTCCAAATCAACATATACTATCAACTACAGATATATTATCAACTACAGATCTTCTCATGGACTTATTATGGACCTTACCCCTTAAGGGCTGACTGTATCACAAAACTTATCCGAGCTGGAGATTTGTTTAGTTGTGAACGAGTGTCCAAAGACTGAACTCATCTATTTGTAAGAAATTATTGAGGCAGTCATCTGCACAGATGGGCAATTCTAGTAATAATTTATGACTAATAAATAATACAAGTTTGAGCAAAGAAAACATAGTCCTATTGCCAAGCGTGTGATATTGTGACACTGGACACAAGTAAGACAGTTGTATTTCATGCCTTCTTAGCCTTAGTCTTAGTCTTATAAAAAAAGACTAGTAAATGCATTTAATTAGAAGAAAGAGGATGCCAATCAAGCTGGGAGTTGCTTCGGCAAATCTTATACGCAGTCATGCATTGAATTAGACAGGCTGTATCTGAGGCTGCTGTGAGAACTGGCTGATATCTGTACAGGGCTGTTCTTTAAAATCTTTCAAAAATCATGAAAATCAGTTATTTTTGATGACTGAAGAAAAAGAAGAATGCACTCTTAATCAAAAAGTGCCAAAAGAACAAATCAGTGCAATGCAGCCTAGTTAGTATAACTTCAGTGCCAAGGAAAATAATAGAATATGTCTTACTGAAGAAAATTTCTAGGTTCATGAAGGAGAATGTGATTGGGAACAATCAGCATGGACTGATAGATAAATCATGCTTGATAGTGAATTTTCTTTTTTTCTGAATTTATTTCAGTTTTAGCAAAGATTTTGAAACTCTCTTCCACAGTATTTTTGTATCTGTATCAGGATAATACAATCTGGATACTACATGATCAAGAAATCCCAAAATTCTTGCATTTTCACCAACCTCTCAGCCATGTATTTATGAGATGGACTTTCCTGCTGCCTTTCAGTATCCTTCCCTGTCACTGAAGGGAAAAAGAGAAATACAACCTGTACTCTCGCTCCATCCACTAACTACCTCAGGTCCCTGAAGTCCTTTTTGATAATCCTTAGCTTCCCTCAGACACTTCATCACTGCAGGTTTGAACTGTCAATAAAAGATAATAATCAGAGAGGTAAATCAGACTAGGAAGTTTCCTAGTCTGTTTCTAGAAGTTTTCTCTCTCCTGGACACAGGGAGGCAGCACACTTTTCTTCAGGTAGGGTTGGGCCAACATACAGGGCCCCCCATTCCTCTCAGAAGGGAGTCACCTAAGATGATCACCCTTCTGTCCTTCTTGGTGGAGGCAGTCTTGAAGTGTGGAATCGGCCACCTCATCCTATACAACCTCAAGGGTGGACCTCTCACCACATCCTCTATTACCTTTCCCTCAAGTTCCTCAGCCTCAAACCTATTAAACTAGGCACCTGGGGAAGTGAGATAGGGACCTGTTTCTATTCTTCCTCTTCCCTTGAATTTCCTTCCTCTGCTTAATGGTGGCAGAAAAGGGAGTCCACCACTGTTTTGGAAGTATCATCTTGGTATTTTTAATTTGAAGTTCAACAGAGAGTTACCCCACCAATTTCTCTCCTGCTCACACTCTCTGATACTCCTTAATCTCTCCACCTCCTTCTTGGGCTTCTCCACCATATTGTGCAGATCACCAATCTGCTTACACTTCATGCAGGTGGAATCACTGCTACCTTTCACTGGCAGCCGCAGGCTCAGGCATTCACTCCAGCCAGAGACTTAACTACTACATTTTTAGTCAGGCAGTCCGTATGAGTTGCCACATTCTTTCTTGCCAGAGCTTTCTGCCTAATGGAGGCCATGGCTAGATATGTCTGGGAGGCAGCTGATAAGTTAATTGGTCTCCCAAGTGAACAGAGATATTCTGTCCTTGTGGAATACTACGTACGTATTACTACAGACAATACTATGTTCCCCAACAGAAGAATATGAGTAAGCCTAATTGAGTTCAAGGAAATCCTCTTGGACAGTCAAGAACTGTAGCCCTTACCCTCTCAGAAAAGCCTGCAGAATGAGGCAGTGACTTATTCTGCACTGACATAGGCTAATGCAGAAATGTCAGCCAGGCTTTTTGCAGCAGCATGTTAAAATGACAAGAAACAAAGTGAATAAAGAAGAAAGAGACATTCGGACACTTATAGAAAAAAAGATATCACTGATGGAACAGTCAAGTTGCAGCACAGAGGAGACTAGATAGTTTGTATTAACTCTGTCCTTTGAAGCTTTGAACTGACTGAACAAAAATTTGAGGAACTCAGTATGGCCTCACAGCCAGAATAGTTAGTAGGTTCTTCAACTGGAGACTTTCTAAGATCTCCTTCAACCTGAATTACTACGCGTTCCTATCCTATGGCCTTGTTCTATGTATGTTCTGGAACAGTCATGTAGAAAAATAGATTATTTGGATTATAAAATCTCTGTGGGCAGAGTCCCAGTTGAAACTGAAGATGACATTGTCAGAACTCTTACTATAGAGATGTCCATTCCCACTACATTAACCTTTCCATCTGATTTCAATGTGTTTAAAAACTGTTTGGATGTGGTGCTCAGCAACATGATTCAGCAGAGGGTTGTTAGAGGTAGGGTAGTATGGTTAGGTTGCGGTTGGACTTGATGATCTTCAAAGTCTTTTCTAACCTGAGCAATTCCATGATTCTGTGTTTCTATGATTCTGCACATAAATATAGCCCCCTGTCAATACCTCAGGAAATGGTTTTTCCTTTAAACAAACATTCTCACGATCTGCAGAACAGCAGTAGGTAGCTTTGTCAGTTTAGTCATTTAGTCAAATGCCCCACTCCTGGAGACTTTCAAGGCAAGGCTGGATCAGACCCTGGGCAGCCTGATCTAGCTGGGGATGTTACTGTTCATTGCAGGGGAATTGGACTAGATGACCTTTAAAGGTCTCTTCCAGTTCTAAGGATTACATGATATAATTGTGTAAGAGAACTTGAGGTAGATTTCAGTTTGCAAAGGTTATTTTTTATTATTACTATTATTTCTTTGAATTGTCTACTTCTGTCATATTTAAAACACTAAATTCATATTTCAGTTTGGACTTGATAGTATTTGTTAGTTTTTCATATACAAGGACTTGATATGTAGGAATGAATATGCATTTCACTTAGTCACCTTTAATATTATTTTTGTCAGATTCTAGATAGAAAATAAAGTACAACACTGAGAAAGATAGTACTTAAAAATTGCATGAAGGGGTCAGTATTACAGTTCTCATTTTGTGGAAAGGAAAGGAGAGGAAAGGAGAGGAAAGGAGGGGAAGGGGGAGAGGAGAGGAGAGGAGAGGAGAGGAGAGGAGAGGAGAGGAGAGGAGAGGAGAGGAGAGGAGAGGAGAGGAGAGGAGAGGAGAGGAGAGGAGAGGAGAGGAGAGGAGAGGAGAGGAGAGGAGAGGAGAGGAGAGGAGAGGAGAGGAGAGGAGAGGAGAGGAGAGGAGAGGGGGAGGGGAGGGATAAGATTTCACCAGTAATCAATGAAAAATTGAAAATTATAAAGAAAATATTCAGTGACAAATTCCTGTAGTCTTCTATACCCAATTTATCCTGCCATTCCCAAACTAAAGTAAGACAGCTATTGTAAGCTTTACTTACAACGAGGCTATGAGCAATGACCTTGTAGTGGAGAAATGGACTGTTTCAGATTTGAAATACTGCAGCAGGGCAGGCCTTTTTATTGCCTTTTCATAGCTAGAACTGTTGAATTATCTTCTTCCTCTAAGTCTTATTAACACTTCTGCACAAAGGCAGATTTAAAATAAATTATACAGAAAGCAGATACAATAAACTCTTTCTTAGAACCAAATGCTAACTTGCACAAGTGAAAAACAACAACAATAAAAGGATAAATTTGAAAATATTTGCTTGATCTAATGCCTTTCCCTTCCCTCTCCATTTTTTTTTTAAATTTTTTTTATTTTTAGCAGAGTACTTTAAGGACCCTCTGACCCATTATAAAAATTTCTAATTGATTTTCCATTACAAGAGGGGAAAAAAAATGTATAGTTCCAGTCTATTTCAAGTATATGTAACTCAACTGCCTGAAATGTTTTCTGCAAAATTATTTTTTAATTTGAAAAGCAAGCTGAACTGTTTATGAAGTATGGACCTCTTACAAAACGTCTGGCCCTTATGTGTTGTGGATTTTCTTCCATGGGGAGTAACAGGTGCCCAGACTTAAAACCTAGTTAAGTAAATAATTTCCTAGGCTGTTTGCTTTCATTATGTCTAGGAATGCAATGAAATAAAGTATTGACAAGGTGAATGGAAGCAAAGCAGAAAGTATAAAAGGTTTTATCTTCATAATAGGGGGTTGAAAAACAGAGGAAGGTTTTCTCTGTTTCATGCATGATTTCAGCTGATCAATTACTCTCACTAAACATGGTGTATATTTATGCCATAACAGACAATTTGACTGTGTTATTGCACAGTTAATGAGCTAGCTCCTGATGTCTAGGACACATTAATGAGTGTCCTAGACATCTGTGTCTGAGCTGACTTTTGTTTCCCTCAAAGGTTTTGAAGACCTCTCTAGTGATGGTGGATATAATTGAGTCCTTCCAGCTTCCTCCATTCTGTATTACTAAAATCCTATAACTAAAATACTTCCTGCAGCAACTGCAACCCCTTGTTTCCTTCTTTCCTTGATCTAGCATATAGCCATTTCTATGTATCTACAGACAATTCACCTTACAGTCTTCACTACTAAGAAATAAATGACAATGTGTTGTGACCTTTTTCTACTAGCACTTCACAGTTTTGCATGAATTGAAATTACATTTTCTCTCTTTAGCATATGTTGTCTCAGAGTTTTATGTAGCTGAAGATCTGTGGAAGCTCTCTTGAGTATCAGTAGCAGCATCACCTATATGAACACAGCTGAACATCAAGTACAGTATTATTTCCCAAGTTGAAAGACACAAAAACTTTTCCTGTAAAAATAAATATTCAGAGATCAAGGAAACATTTTTGTGAGTAGGAAAAAAAATCAATTTGACATTTCAAAAGCTATTCTGTTTCTGTTCTAAGAGCATGCATTCATAACCCATGCTTAAGAAAGATATTTGGAACTTCCAATTTGTCATTCAATAATGTAGGGAAAAATAAAAAAAAAAGAGTAGCCACCATGTATAACAAAGATTTGTAGGTCCTTTGCCCTGTGAAATTAATTTATGTAATTTGACTTTTAGAATTAAAATCAGTGCATTCTAAGGAGATATTAAAAATTAATGTACAGATGAGGTGGGGAGGTTGGAGAATACATTGATTCACTTTGAAGATTGAAAGTAGTAGCATTATTCTCCCAATTTCATTCAATAGATTTTCTTATTTCTTCAGTTCTCCTGGCTATGATCTGGTGATGCTAACCAATTTGAGAAAAATTTGAATTTTATCAGAACAAATTATTTCTGACACACTTTGCATATATTGTCTATTTAAATTCACTGATGGTAAAACTGTTTTTACTTTTTGGCAATCAGATTTGCTGCCACACTATAAGATTCTACAACAGAGTCTGTTTGAGTTTTAAGTTTGGAAAAAGATTTTGTTGAGATGACAGATTTTTTTCAGTTCTGCTCTTTTGTCTTTACAAAGTGTTCCTTGATATTAATCAGATTTGGCAGCATATTTCTGAAAATAACATATTTTCAAGTTATGATATGTGGAAACTAACACATTTTCCTTGCAAATTAAGCATAGCACTGTATTATTTGTCTTGACAAAAAAGTACTTGTCTGTCCATTTTTCACTTACTACTCTTCCTTCATTCGTGGTTTTTCTTTTTTGAGATTCTGGTTGTCTTCTGAGACCTCATGAAGTAGGCTGGAATATTAATATTGGCATTCACCGTGTTTTACTCAACAAGTGGCGCAAGTGCATGTCATTTTATAATACAGGAGGGTTTCTATGTGACCAGGTGTGTGTGACAGGCATGAAAGCAAGAATCAGCACTGCACGGCACTGTCCCCATTCGTTTCTTTCAGCCAAGACAGTGCCAGTTGAGCACTGAGGTTTAGTTAATTGGTACTGAGCAATGGTCATATGCCCAAGGCTGGACTGGACTACTCCGTGGGGAATAGCTGCCATGCATGGTGCATAGCTGCACCATGATGGTGCAGGGCAGAGGCCAGGATGGCTGTAGAACAAACTAGGTTGGACTGCATGCAGCCCATAGGATGGTGCTCGGACATGTCTGACCCAGAATGCTGGCACTATTGGTCCTACTTAGAAACTTAAGAAAAAAAATGGAATTTAAAAAAACAAAACAAACAAACAAACAAACAAAAAAAAAAAAAAAAAAAAAAAAACCAAAATAACAAAACTAAAGCAGCAAAAATGCAGAAATGATGAGTTAAAACAATTCCGTATTAACTGGTATGAAAATAGAAGAGTAATCAGACATCATTGTGATCTTCACTGTAGCTCATATGGACTGACAGCTGATAGGGAATCTGCTGATGAAAAGATGAACAATCCCAGAAGAAAAACAAATTAAATTACAGGGAGCTATTTTTTGCTAGTTTTGTCTCGTTCTCTTTTATTTTTTTATTTTATTTTATTTTATTTTATTTTATTTTATTTTTATTTATTTATTTATTTTTATTTTTTCTGCTGAAGAGAGCAGGTTTTCTTTCATTCAAGTCATCCCATTATATTCTCAAAGATTTTCCATTTCTTTGCAGCTGATGAGTGCTAGGATATAACTGAGGATAGAATTCTGCTTATGTTATTTGAAGAGCTTTTGTATTTTTCAGGATAAAGGATTCAATATAAATGTAAGATTATCATGTAGAAGAAGAGTGTGTGAACTTGGAAAGCAATTACAAGAAACAATGTAAAAATTATTATCAGGTTCATGAGCAGAAAAAATGAAGGATAATGCTTCTTTTACTGCAGTTGCAAAATGCAAATGAATGACAATGTTTATTTATAAACTATTTACAAATTGACGAGAGTCAGTGAGGATTCTGATATGTTCTGAGATATAAAGTACTTTGAAATGACATGAAATCACTGGAGCAGCTAAATTAAAAATCTAAATTTATATGATATGAGAATCTGTAGGGTTAATCAAGAAAATAAATTGTATTTGTTGATCCTTTAGTTTTGGTGTTTGCTTTTTTTTTTTTTTTTTTAATGACACATTTCTTCCATTATGTTATCTACATATATATATATTAGTAAAAAATGGAATTTACATTCCACAAAGGAAATAAATTTACCATTATCATGATTCCAATATAAGTATCAATTATTCTAGATGAACAACCAGTAGAGTTTTGTCTAAGGATAGAAATGGAATTGTATCTGATTTAAAAGAATGTAGTTAGGTAATAATATTAAATTGAAAATAGATATTAGTCTTGCTAATCTGTGTTTTGTTTGTTTTCTGCACACAGGGGTCATACTCAACCTGGAGGCTGGCTGCAAGAACTTCTTCAGAAGCCCATATTGAACTCATCCTTTTTAGCGTCTTCACCAAAGACTGTAGCTTCACAAAGTGTCGCACACTCGAGAACAGAAATTTCTCTCATAAGGACACAAATAACATGAGAGAGCATACCAAGTCTTACTAGCCTAAAAAAAGATCAATGTAGAAGTCAGCTACTGATGAATAACAAAAAGGTAAAAAGCACAGCTAGTAAATGGATTGAGGGAATTGATGGTTTCTCTTGGCATTCGTTGAATCACATCTGGAACAATAGTCAGATGCTGGATTTACTTCAGTTACTGAATAGAATCATAGAATCACAAAGTTGGAAATGACCTGTAAGATCACCTAGTCCAACTGTCCTCCCATTACCATTGCTGCCACAAGCATTAAACCATATCTTGTAGCTCCTCTTCCAGACACGTCTTGAACACTGCCAGGGACTGCGACTCCATCACCTCCCTGGGTAGCCATTTTAGTGCCTGACCAGTCTCTGAGAGAAAAAGTTCTTCCTTGTGTCTAACCTAAACCTCCGCTGGCACAACTTATGGCTATTTCCTTGGTTCCTGATTGTTGCCTGGGAGAAGAGGCTCAACCCCCCCTCATCACAACCTCCCTTCAGGAAGTTGTCGACTGCAATAAGGTCTCCTCTGAGCCCTTTTTTCTCCAGTCTAAACAATCCCAGATCCCTCATAAGACTTGTGCTCCAGACCACTCTGTTGCCCTTCTCTGGACATGTTCCAGGGCCACAATGTCTTTTTTATAGTGAGTGACCCAAAGCTGAACACAACACTCAAGGTGTGGCCTCACAAGGGCTGAGTACAGAGGGATGGTTACCTCCCTGCTCCTGCTGGCAACTCTGTTTCTAATGCAGGCTGGGATGCCCTTGGCCCTCTTGGCCACCTGGGCACGCAGTGGCCTCATGTTCAGCACCCCCAGGTCCCTTTCCTCTTCACAATCATCCAGCCACTCGTCCCCAAGCCTGTAGCGCTGCATGGGGTTGTTGTGACCAAAGTGCAGGACTGGCACTTGACCTTGTTGAACCTCATCCTATTCACCTCAGCCCAGCAATCCAGCTTACCTAGATCCCTCTGAAAGGCCTCCCTACCTTCAGGCAGATAGGCACCACCTCCCAACTTGGTGTCATCTGCAAACTTACTGAGGGTACACTCAATCCCCCCATCTAGGTCATCAATAAAGATGTTAAACAAGATGGGCCCCAGCACCAAACCCTTGGGAACACCATTTGTAATGGGTCACCAGCTGGACTTACTCCATTAACCACTACCCACTGGGCACGGCCCTGCAGCCAGTTCCTTACCCAAAGAAGAGTATACCTAAATAGGACAAAATCCCCAGATAAACAAATCCCCCTTTTTTTAATTAAGTAGTTACAAAGTTTTCGACCTAATTGATTTGTCTATCTCTTACCTCCATGGTACTTGCGTGTTTGTCCATTCTTTTTCGATTTATAACTATTCTTGCTGATGGGAGATAGTGGTTACAAAGAAGGGAAAAGTGAACATTTCTAACTGACAACTAACAGGAGAAAAAAAATACTTAAGAAACTATGCATAAAATAATTTATTGTGATTCACTGCTGTTCATTAAGATACTGAAGTATGTATTTAGACATTATATCACTTTTTTAATCACTTATTAGAAATAATAACTATAGATGAAATATAGACTAGAAATTCTGGAAATATTAGTGCATTTAAATTATAGATAAAGATAAATGACGTAATTGTTATGTGATATGAATGTTGGAAAATTGGTGGTAATTCTGTTGTTCATCCTTGAAATAAGTAACAACATGAAGAGAAGTATATTCTTAAGTGGCATAATAGATTTGTAAATTTTGAGAAATGATCTAGTTTTAAATCTATAAAAACAGAGAAAGCAAACACAAAATATTAACTTAAATAATTATTACCAGATAACATCAAGACTCAAATATAAGGCTGTTTTGTGTCTAAATATTCGAAACAATTGAGCATGCTATTAGACAGCCTGTTCTATTTCTGCAACATTTGAAAATACACCAATTATTTTTGTGAAATGTTGACTTCACAGAAATGCTTATTTATTTCTCACCTCGGAAGAAATCTACCCATGAACAAGTGCATGTTGGCAGCTGACTGGTTGCCAAGCAGCTTAACATTAAATATCCTGAGGGCAGTAGTGGACCATAAGCCAGCAGTGTGCCCTTGTGACAACAAGGATTAACTGTGTCATGAGTCTGCATGAAGAAAATTGTTGCCAGCAGTTGATGGTGATGTTCTTTACCCTCTATTCAGAATTAAAATGAATAAGAGACTGGAACATCACTCTCGTGAAGAAAGGCTGAGAGCTGGGTCTTGGGAAGACAAGGCTTAAGATCACACGATGCCTCAAAATAGAAGAGAGTGTGCAAGGAAGGTATAACTATGATTTTTTTTCCAGTGTTGCCAGGACAAGAGACAATGGACACCAACTGAAATACAGGAGATTCCATGTGAACATCAAGTAAACTTTCTTTAATATGAGGGTAACTGAGAAGTGGAGTTGGTCACCAAGAGGAATTGTGTGGAACATCCCTTCTTAGAGATATTCGCAAGCTATCTGGATATGGTATACTGGGCAACCTGCTTAAGGTTGCTCTACTTCTTTCCTGTTAACATTACTTAAATACGATTAAATACTATTTTAACAAAGTTACATTCTATTTAACTTGCACATTTATCTGCAAATGCTTATACTTCTTACTCCACTTACTTATTTATTCATTTTTGGAAGGCTATTATTCACTTACAAAAAGAACCTAGCTAGAGAAAATATTATTTCAGTGTTCATATATTTTCCTTGGATAGAATTATAGCTCTGATGGAGAGATGTAATGCAAGGACCCTTAAACATTTTGGTAGTAGTATGAACGGGAGCATTCATCTGGAATGAAAATAATTGACTGTGATATAGGAATGTATAGATAAGCATGCATAGATAGGTGGAAAGCTGTCTGCAAGCATGGGAGAAAGCAGGGTCTTTCTTTACCTGAGGACTAAGTACTAACAATATAAGAGATGAAAAAGCATTGTGGAATGCACCGATGCCTTGACTGAAAATTTAATTGAAATACTTGATAGATTTTGTTCTCATAGGCATACCCGTGATGCTTGGATTACTTTGGTTTTATGCAAAGTAAGATCAGTCTTAGGCAAGACTATGAGTGATCATTTAACAAAATACAAATAACAGTGAACTATGTCTTCTGTATGGACACAGAAAACAGAAGATGTAGGTGTTAGGCTGGTACAAATAATACCAAAATTATGCAATACTTTTTACTATTTAGCACTACTAAAATTAGGTAGAAAAGTCTAGATTGCATCCTTTAAAATAATTCTTACTATTTCTTAAGACTGAGGACCTGAAAGGTTTCATGGATTAAAATTAATGAATTTATTTTTGCAATTCTAATTTGAATAAGCTAGTTCCGTATATTTGCAATATAACACTATGATTTAGAGCTTCTCTACAAGGAGCAGTTCACTGGGGTAAACATTATAGGGTTTCAAATGTTTCCCTGTTTTATATGTGAGTTTACCTATATCATAAGGCTTAGATCAAAGTAAAGAGAGAACCCAAGTAAAAGTTACTGAGGTAATATATGGGTAGTAACTCCTACATGTGTTTGACTTCACTTCAGACTTCCTGAGCGATGAATATCTGGTGATTATAGTCAGACCTGCCTAACCTTGGTGCTAGTAACCCAGCTCCAAAAGTCAATGTGTCTAAATAGCTTCTTTCTTGGTCTTATGAACACTGTGTCTGAAGATTTTATCACCTAGAGTGAAATAACATGTTTTAGGAAGGATGTTTTAGGATTCATTTGGATTCCCCATGAATCTCTGTTGGATTTCCCAATAGAGATCTTGTTGGTCTTGAGCTAGCCAGTGGAAAACTGTGGTCTTCAAGTACTTTTGCTTGTGCGTGCATTGATGGGCTACCATTTCTCAAGAAATGGGACTCAGATTACAGACTACCTTTTCAATAACATCTCCATGGGCTCCTTGATTAAAAATTTTATTTGTATTAGAAAATTACATGACAAACAGAATTACAGTAAGGAAAATATCTTCTAAACATTACTAGAAATTATATAGCTGAGTAAGAATTGAGCCTATTTCCTGGATTTGAGCCATGACAGGATCTGTTCCAAGTTATGGTTCCCCAGGTAGTTCCCAATGTATCAATGAGAAATGAATGCCAGGAAGGGTCATGGCTTTGGTTCCTCTTTTTGAAGTCTTTTTCAGCTCTTTTCAGACCACTTGTAGAGAATTAATTTTGCCAGAAAGAGAATTGTGCTTGCCAAAAGTCTGACATCATTTTAGAAACTTTTCTATCATCTGTATACAGTTTTGTGATCAAAGCAGACTATGGCAGACTTATCCTTGTGGTACATGTACTTTATGCCAGCAGGCTTATGTTGTTTCTCTCCTTCTATTTGTGGCTAAATTTTAAAAGGATATTTCATACCTTTATGGAAGTGCTCAAAACCATTCTTCATTTGCACATATAACTACAGCTAGCTTGGCTTTTTGAACTTCTTCAGCAGCTGAGTGCTTTTCTTTTTGAATGAACTAGAAGAGTGTAAGCAGCAGATAAAATGTATAAAAAGCTGCGTTCAAATGGGTCTTCTCTGTTAAAATGATCATAATTTTCCAAATTGCCCTAAGAAGTACACAGTGTGTCCCCTTCCAGTCATTCCTTTGATATTTTTTGTAAAGTCTTAATTACATTCTTTTGTTCAAATAATTATTTTACTATTATGTAGATAACATACAGTTTCCCTCACTCTGCGACATTACCAGAATCCTGAACAGTGGAACAGAATAACCTTAAAAAACAGACTGGAAGAGACCAAGATCTTCAGCCTAGTCTGATATTCTGTATCCACCCTGAGTAGGCTTACAATTGGGTGAGTTAGTCTATTCCTTTTATCTTTATTCTAAAATGTGATAATAAGAATAAATTAGTTGAAAGAGACCCTCCTTGAGGGTACCTATTTACCAACTTGATATACTCTAAAGAGAAATGTGTCGCCTATCAGTGGTTCATATTAGAGATATTACCATAAGACCACTGAACCTTGTAATGCCTACAACCTGTTGTTATTTTATGTGTCATGAAGGACATATTCAGGAGAAGACCAAAGAATGTTATGAAGGGTTACAGAGCCCTTGCAGCAATTGAAAGATGCTCTAGAGCACAGGTGATTTTTTTAATCCTGCTAGTCAAAGAAAGAGGCCTTGAAAGATCCACTTCAATATGGATCAGTACATGCTTGTGGTACTGCACTTTTGGTCAGATATTTGGTTTCTTATGTCATAGCAATCTCTTTGAGACACCTAATCTTCTCGAGTTTGATGGGATCCACCTGTCAGAGAAGAGGAAGAGCATTTTTAGTTACAAATTTGGCAACTTGTTTAAGAGGACTTTATAATTAATTGCCAGGGAACAGGAATCTTGATGTTTCCAATGCTAGTACATCAATGCCAGTGCCAGCAATAGATGCCTAAAGGCTAGAGAAGCATCACAAGGCCAGTAGGGGAGTACCTGAAACACCTAAAGCATTCTAGTCTTTTCAGGCAGAAAGTAGTTTTCATCAGGGTCCCAATTTACATATCTCTATGAAATGTAGACAGAATGGGGATTAAAGAGGAAAAGTTAGAGAAGTGTACATGCTTGCAAGGGTATTATCTTATTGCTGTCATGGAGACATTGTGAGATAGCTCCCATGACCAAAGTATTGGAATGGAAGAATGTAGACTCCTTAGGAAAGGCAAGGAAGATGAGGAGAGGGTGTTGTCCTCTCTGTCACTGACCAGGTAGAAAGTGTGTAGCTCCATCTCGGAATGGGTGAGGAGCTGACTGAGAGTTTTTGGACTAAGGCTAGAGAAAGGGCAGGGGCAGGTGACATTATAGTGACGAGTGCTAAAGATCACCAGGCCTGGAAGACTGAATGAGTTAGACCTTCTGTAGACAGATAGGAGCACCCTCACTTTCACAAGCTGTGGTCTTCATAGGGAATTTCAGCCATCCCAGTGTCTCTTGGAAGGACAACACAACAACGCATAAGCAATTCAGGAGATGCCTAGAGGCCTAGAGCGTGTCAATGAAAATTTATTTCTCAAATAATAGAGTAACCAATCAGAAGAAGTGCTACACTGGACCCAACAAGAAGGAGCACCAGATTCCCAATAGAAAGCTTAAAGGTAACCTTAGCTGCAGAGACCAAAAGAGGTACTTCAAGATCCTTTGGGCACTGAGGAAGACATACAGCATGTTCACAAGCCTGGAATTCTGGAGAGCAGACTTTGGCCTCTTCTGATATCTGTTTGGTAGAGTGTTGTGAAATAAAGCCATGCAGAGAAGAGGACCCAAAAAAGACGGTTAATATTCAAGGATGAGGTCCTTCAAGCTTGGAATTAATGCATCTCAGTAAAGAGGAAGCCTGGAATGGCCAAACTCAAACATGAAAAGAACATCTTCGGAGGGTGGATGAATTTAGTGCTCATGAACTCTGTGATAGACTTTTACATGGCTGAGTGTTTAATATAATTCTAGATCTCACAGCATCTCTAACTAACGTTCTAGGAGTGAACAGAGTCCTGTTAAACTTGTCAGCTCCCACCTGATGTCCCGAGAGCAGTATATACCAATATTTAGGCACACTAATTGCTCCCACTGATAACATCTTGAAAAAACAGGACTCTACATTCAGCAAATGATCACAGAATTGGTACTAAGACATAGGAAAAAACATAGCCAAACGATGTTGAGTATGTACAAAACAAATAAACACAAGCACACAAACAGATCCCACCCTCTAAAATTAGATTTACAGAACATTCCTCAACTGTAACTTCAGTGTGTAAGTATGTAGGTTGATTACTCAGGTCATATAAAAAAAATGTACCTTCCCATGATATCTTCCATTTTAGTTCAAATCTATCCTTCCAGACTTCTAACCAAAAGATCTTTTCTAGACAAAACTAATTCAGTGCATGTCTTAAATTTTGCCATCTCTAAGCCAATATCTTTACGATCTAGTCTGATACACTGGTGTGTTTTCATATGCTACATAAGAGACTAATTTTTCTGGAAAATTAACACTAGAGATCTTCAGCCTGACAAAGTAAATAAATTTAGCAGAGTCAACATGATTCATATCAAGTGGATCTTATTAAAAGAATTCAGTGACCCTTACTGAGCTCATATTTTGTTGTAGAGGTTAATATAAGAGGTCTAGCAGAGGAGGGGAGGCACTGACTCAGGGGAAGATGATCCAAAAGCAGGAAGCCTCTATTTCTTGTTTGCGATCAACCAGTTATCTAGATGTTAAGATTTCAGACTGTCCAAATCCACTCTAATTTAACTAGACCACCAGACTCCATGCTACACAGTGTTCCCATTGTGTTTGGGTTAGAAGGGACCAAGGGTGGGTTGATATTGCAGCTGTACAATCATATACCTTATACTTCCCTTGATCCAGTGTATGAATTCTGTGCTGATTAACTGCAACAGCAGAAGCAGTAAGAGTTTGTTTCCTCTTGTTATCCTGTTACTGAAGCAGAATAAAATATGTCAGATACAGTATTGAGCTTTAAACTAAGCAGCTGTTAGTGGAGAATAAACAGCGCTATAATATTTTATTATACAATATCAAAAATGCCATGGTTAGTAAAATAGTTGCATAATAATAATGTATGTAATTTTTGGACTGGGAAAAGATTTCATAACGTATGATTTTAGAACTAATGATTTTGACTCAGTTATGGACACAGGACTAAATAAAATATGTCCACTTTACATTTTTGAGTTCAGGCTAGTGGATTTGAAATACTTTTTGTGCAGAAACATCTTGCTTGAATCAGTTGATTAACTCACTGGACAGACAAGTGATGTTTGCTGTTGTTTTTCCTGAGATCAGAAAATATCTCATTAAGGAATATAAATGTATGTAATTTCAATTTTAATACTGGCTTTTTCTAGTGAAAGTAAAATGCTTTATATTTGTAGCATAAAGAAATGTGAATTATTTCCAGTTTCTTATTGCTTGAGTACACAGAAATTTTGATTCACCTGCAAGAAATAACTCTTTTGTAAAATAATCTCACAATTGCAGTTGCCAACATTTTCTCTTTAATGTGTTTTTTCCTGAAAGGAAAACTACAATTACATATAATAGAAAAGCTGTTTTTAAACTTTGTCAGGTGTTTTATATTTTATATACCAAGATACATTTTTTTTTTTCAAGGAAATTAAGGGGAAGAAAAAGATGCTTTGACCATTATCCAAGATTTAATCTGTGTTATAATCACACAAAACTGTCGGCTGTTTCATGCTGTGGTTTCTGTGACACACCTTTAGTATGCATGCTTGCAAAATTGCCTAGAGGTTTTCATAGTTTCTGTGGAATGATGAAGATGTTTTATTTTATTTATTCTTAGATGTGTGAATGAAGAATATATTATATTGTTTGTTCTAGTAATTCACATCTTGCATGTAGGTGCATATGGCAATGCACACGCAAGCAACATCAAATTTTCTTGGTGGAAAACTTCTTGTTTATAGGATTTTTGGAAGACACTTACAACATAGATTAAATTATTTGGTGTAGAAAGATGCACACTGTACGTTCTAATCAGAGAAATAAAGGATTGTGAATTATATCGGTTCATTATAATGTACATCAACTATCACAGTTAATGATACTCCACAGACTGCAGTGAGAGCACTGATTTATATTAGCAGAGTGTTAGGTGCACTTTAGTATTATAATTGTTATACTTATTATTATTATTAATTATTTAATAATTCTAGAAAGTGCACCTCTACAGAAAAATGTGAAATCCTGAACAGTTGCTTTCTTTGGCAATGAATATTTGAACAGCTGGCCTGGTATGACTGTTAGAAAGTGTATTTTTTTTAAATCATTAACAAAAGTTTAGTGTTCATATTTAATTTAATAAACTATCACTATTCAAAGCTAGTCACATGTTAGTGGACTATTGTCGCGGAGTTCTCCCTTGATCTGCCTGTGTCCGTGCCCACAGGCCCACTGGCCTGGAATTAAAAAAAGGGGGGGAGATTTGAGGGTTTATGGGCCAGTTCTGCCCCCGGGGGCAGGGGAACAAGAGCCTGCAGTCATAAATATATACATGGATAAACCTATCTTTCTTTCATATCACTATTGCTACTCCTGGAATGCACCTCTCATTGCCTCACTTTTAATATCCTCTGTTTGGTCTCCATACACATTTGGAAAGCATTAATAGATTAGAAAGCATTAATTCTGTTTTTTCCACATGGAGGAATTCACTATGACGGCAACAATATGTAACAGAACATTGGTGGGAAAGTTCTCATTCTGCTGTCATACCAACAACATCCACCTCTGATACTGTGGGCAAACATAATGAACTAGGAAACATTACTTTTGGAGCTTCCTGCATATTTGCAAAGAGAGTTTAAAACACACTTATGTCTTAGTTCCAACAAAATTGTTTTCATCTGTGCTGGAGCCAGAATTTATCTTGTTGTTTATTCTCTGGAAAGAAAAGATGAAGTTTATTAACAATTTTTTTTTTTTATACTTCCTCAGAATCAGTAGGATAAAGGCAGCATCAGGTTCTCACGCAAATATATGCAACATCAGGTTCTCACACAATTTACCTCAGGTTTGATTGGACTCTGTGTTCATAAAAATGTAAAGGCCTAGGAATGGAAAACTGCTTTCACTGTGTTTAGCGAGTGAGTTTCTCCACATGAGAATTGTTACGAATCCACAGGAATCTCAGCTCTCTCTGTCACGTAAAAGTTTCCTGACATTAAACAGTTCATGAAATTCAGAAATACCGAGTCCTCATATTATTTCCAGAACACTACCTCTGTTCTTAAACTCCGCATGAAGATTAAGGCAAACGTATCTTTTTTGTTTCCATACAGTCATGTTCCTCTCAAGAGATTCTGACATGGGCCGTGCATCCAAAAGTGCTATTAAACTAAATGGTGTAATTATTCTGACTAGATGTCTCACTCCAATTTATAGGAGGGAGAGGAGGTTCTTTTATTATCTATATACCCGGCGTGAGATTAAGAAGCAACGGTTCAAATGTTGGTCCGACCAGTTTATTACAAATCCTAATCAGGGAAATGGGGAAGGGGAGGACGGACACTATTAAGAATTAGGGTAATGCAGGAAGGGAAGGAGGGCGATAGAAAAGACAGAAAAGAAGAAGCAATGGGTCTTTATAGGAAGCAAGAGGGACATAGTCACCACCATGGATCCAGCGTGGTTCGTAGTTTCGTCTTTGATCCTCAGTAGTGGTGGGTCGTCAGGCAGAGTTGTCCTGTTGCCAACGATGACGACGACCATGGTGATGATGGCCCTTTTTCAATGCTTCAAAGCGGTTGAGTCAGCTGTTTTTGGAGTGACAGCTCAAATCCAAAGTGGTCGAATCAGCTCTCCTTTGAGTGACAGATCAAACCCAAGGTGGTTGAGTCAGTTCTCCTTGCGGTGGCAGCTTCTGGCTCTGGGATCTCAGCAGGAACCTCCTTTGTTCTTATCTTTCTGGCCTTGCCAGCAGATAAGAGGAAGCAGGGAGGCACCAACTTGCATCTTGCCTTCGCAAGATACAATGGTATCATCCCCCAGCCTTCCATACTTAGCTGGAGCGGTTTGGCCACAGGCCGGATCTTCCACCAGTGAACACTGCTGAGCACTCTCTTCCGCTCTTCTACAGAGCAAGCAGTTCTGGGGGAAGGGGCTTGCAAATGTTCCCAAAGTGATATCGATTATCACACGGTTAGCACCCATCAGTTGCCTCCTTGGCAAGTCACTCAGAGTCTTATCACAAGAAAAACCTCAGGAAGCAAGCTTTGAGCCAAAAAAAAACTAAGAAGGATTCTCACACTAGAGATTAACACTGATTATCTCCTTTGCTTCATTATCTTTGATAACTAGAATTTACTGAATTAAATCTTCTTTGAATGCTGCTTCTATACTGAATTAGGAGAGTTCTTGGAGCTAAAGAAACAAGGCATCATTTTCAGTTCAACATGAAGCAAAGTAGTTGTTATTTCTTAATTTAAATTTCTGTGTAGTTACCTTTTATCCACAGGAGACAGTCTCTGTCTCTGTCTGTGCTAGCAAGTAACACTGCTAATAGGAATGCAAAGCAGGGTGATGCTAAGAATTTTTCACTTATATTGTGTGCATCTGAATTATTTTACTTATGATTGACTAGACTCTGATACTGTGTTCTGAATTTCAGTGTGTCTTCAGACTTCTTTTAGTACCAGTAGAATCCAGTTTGCAAGTTGCGGTTTTACAGTGTGGTATACTCAAATATAATGGGATGATTCACGTCAAAAGCTGCTTATTAACAGAATACTAATTTAGATATTGTTTACATCTTTGATGATAAAAATCTCATAAACAAAGGGGGAATTGTCTATTACAAGATTCAAATTTTTCACAGTTAATCAATAATTGTGCAAATAAAACATTTAGAAACTTAGCTAAGAGGCACACAACATGATACTTTATATATATGTGTACAAAACACTTGACAGATTAGTGTTCAGAAAAAGCATGTTTTCTCCTTCTGTTCTCCAAATATATGTATATATTTTGTACAGTTCACAGGTAGATTTAGGTAACACTTTTTAGTTCCATGCAGAAAGTTTACTTGCTTTAAGGATTTAGTGTTTTCAAATACTTTTACTGATTTTAATAATGCTATATAATAACATTTTTTGACAAATAGCACAGTTCTAAGTTGTCTCCAAGAAATGATTTAGACTGCTATTTTCTTTTCCACTGGGAATATTTCAGAACAATAGCCTCCTACTTACATCTGACTAATAACAGTCTGCTTATTACACAAACAAAAATGGGTACCTGAGGAACTAGAGTTAAGTAAATGATCGACAAATGAAACCCTTCCTCTTAGTGAACAAGTCTATGGACAAATAAGTTAAAATTATCTCAATGTATTATTCTAGATTTGTAGGATGTGACACTTGTATAGGGTGTATTTTTTGTATAAAATTCAGTCTTTTTAGGTGTATCTGATGTGCTAAATAAATCGCATAGTACTGTTTTGTTCTACGGATGCATGGGTACAATTTCTAAAATTATGTTTTCTGAAATTACTGGCTTTTTAAAAATCAAAACCTGTTTGACAACTGTCAAAACCTCTTTGGCAATTTATGAGTTTTATTTAAAGCATCTTGCTCTCATACATACAGTATTCTTGTTGTTACAGTATAAAGGAAAAATAACAATATATAGAAGACATTTTTTCTGAATGACAAATGAAGATGCTGTCGTCCATTTATATGATTTATTTGGTATTGAGGCACTTTGTAATAGGCAATTAGTATCTTCCCAATTTCCATCTCAATGTCCTTTCCAAAGAAAGTTTCTTAACATTTTATCTCACATTACATTTAGAAAGTCTTATTTTTAAGAAATATGAGAATAACCATCCAAGCTGATATTGACCCATATGGAGGAATAAAGTGGATTTTATATTTCCAAGTTTAGGTGCAGATCTTCTCTTAACTTAGACAGTGTAAATAATGTTTGGTGCAAAAAATGCTTGGAAAAGAAATCCAAGAAGATGATATCATTATCACATTATGGAGCTACATCCAAATCTGCTAGTGACTGTCATCAATTCATGCCAAATAATAGACACTTTGTACTTAATTGTATTTTATTTATTTTAATTTTATTTTATTTTATTTATTTATCTGGGAAAAGTGTTGAGGAGTGTTACAGTATATTTGAATAACTTTAATCAGTTTGGGGAAATAGGCTATTTGAGTTACTCAAAAAAACTGGTGTTGTATAATGCTGAGATTATTTGATGCAAGTGCTTAGTACATGGCTTACAGAAGGCATAACTTAATGCTTCTAGCTTCCTGAATGCTAAACTGATGATCATAGGTTTCCTAATTTAGACATCCTCCTTATTTGCTTCAGTAGACATATATTCTCTGTGGTGCCAGTGCTGAATCCCAGACAATATTCTTGTCAAGGAGTCTCTGAGAGTAAATGAAATTTTACTGCAGCTAAGTCATAGACACCGATACTGCTGTGATCAGTTTTTGATCAGCATTTCTTTAAGATGCATGTTACTCAGCAGAACCCAGCATAAGCTGCACTTTTAAATCTGCTTTCAATCATCCTTTTTACACGAGTTGAAGACTAAAAGGAAAGATGAATGACTACTTGAACCCACACTGAATCCAGATGGTTAATGTCATTATCTGCAAGGACCATTCACTTGTACAGAAATTGTATGAGGGTTGCTCTGAAAATAATGCCTCCTATTTTATTGTATTGGTCCGCGATATCAGAGGTGAATGCTGTTATTATGGGAGTTGAAGCTGAACCTTCACACCACTATTTCATTATATTTTGTTCCCATGAAGCAGATGGCAGCAGAGGGGTAGTCTGAAAAAATGGAGTCTAGCATGGAAGTGCTAATGAAGCAAAACGTCATAATGAATTCCTCCATGTGGGAAAAAATTGCACCCATTGATGATTTCTGGATGTTAATCCATCAAACAGTGGGTGTGAACACAGTGAGGTAATGGGTGGTGCTTTTCAGCAGTGGTGAGAGTAACATTGATCTACTTCTCTGGTGCAGATTTTTAAGAGCATGGCATACAGGCTCTTGTTCATCACCGGTGAAAATGAAGATCTAATGGTGGTGACTGTGTTAAAGAATAGCGTTTTGCAGCTGTTAATTTGCTATATTAAATATTGTGATCTTTGTATCTGCTGTAGTTTCCATGGAAATCAATAGGAGACAATACTTTTTGTATGATCTACATATACAGTGCCAATATGAAGTAATTTATATATTCTGTTACCAAAAACCATCAGAGAAAAACCTGACAAAAAGGCCAAATGTAGCTTCCTTCCACACTCTTGGCATTTCCCAGAGCCTCAGTACAGATATGTATCAATAATTTCTGTTCTCTTGAAGAAAAACTTATATCTCACTGATTGCAGACTTGATCTAATGTTCTTCCCAAACTGTGGGGCTGACCTCTTCATGAGTCAGTGTGTATGAAGTTCAGGTTCTTTGTCTGATGTTGATGTGAAAGATTCTTTGTATTTTTAAAATGAGTCTTTAATTTTGCTGTACCTGACAAGTTTCTTTAACTAGCTCTTTGATAAACATTATAAAAGGTCAATTTCAAATACACAGAAGATTTTCCAACATCTGCATTATTAATCTGCTATTTACTTAATCATACATCCTAAAGTTATTTTTATTAATGAATCACAAAATGACAGAGCGGAAAGAATTATCTGTATCTTTTTTTTTTTCTTTTTTTCTTTTTTTTTCTGTTTTTCACTACTTGCTTCCTACTTGTCTTCAGCTTCTATAAAGAATTCTACCAAAATGAGCTAAAGTTGTCTTCAACTTTTTTTTTTTTTTTTAACATTTCTATGTTTTACATTTTAGAATGAAAATTCTCTGGAAAGTGCTCTTTTTTAAAATATTACTTTTGTAATTCTTATGTATTGTCAGTTTTATGTGATCTTATTCTATGACTGAAACCTTTGACACTGCAGTAAAATTAGTGCATTGTATTAAGAAATGACTGTATATTAAAAGTAGTGAACAGCGAAGGAAATAATGTCAGCTAAGTGTTTGGTACAAATAAGTTCAGAAGAGCAAGCCAAAGACTTAATTTCTTATAGAAAACTTAATGTGAGCTTATTATTTTTCAGTCGATTAAACCTCTTATTTTGGCAGAGTTTTTACTAATGAGTGGGATGTGATAGCGCTCAGGAGAATAGTCATATTTGTGTTGTTCACACCATTTCTGATAAAAATAGCTTCTCTCACTGATTTGTAAAATCAACCTGTTTCCTATGAAAAGTTGCACTGTATAAGTTTTGAGTCTGATAATATTTGCCAATAGTTAACCATTATTTGACATAAATTTTCAAAGTTCTTTTTTCTTTTAGTCAGAAAGCATTTTCCTTTTCTTGTTTCTCAGTCTTATCCATTCTCTTCAGTTCCAACAGTATGTTCTGCTTGCTTTTCTTTTAATAGTGTAGATCTGAAGTACAAAGAAACTTTGTGTTTTCTTATTAGAAATGAAATAAATTCACAGTAATGCAGAGCTGTGAAGGCTTTGTTCCTTTACGAAATACCTCCTATTCCCTATTATGTGATCCTCAAGATGGGGCTAATCTTCCCTTTCTTCCTTTTAAAGTGAAAAGTTTACATTTTCTAAATATCTACTTTAATGGATTGATTTAATTAAACTAAATAAAAATACACTAACTTTGAAAGAGAATAAACTCTTACATGGTATCTTGGAACAAGCTGAAAAGGACATTTGAGAATGAATTCTGAATGTCACTGAACCTCTTGACAAGGGTTGGGGGAACAAAATCCTTCCAAGGGAAAGCAAAAAGCAAGTCCAATCCTTCCTGATGAGACTAAACACATGCAAGTCTATGGGGCCAGAAAATGTACATCTCAGGATCCTGAAGAAACTGGCTGAAGTAGTTGCCAAGTCACTTTCCGCTAAATCATGTCCCTGAGCACTACATCCAACCAGTTTTTAGACACATCCAGGTATGGTGACTCAACCACTTCCCTGGGGGCCTATTCCTGAGTTTAACAACCTTTTTGTTTTTCTGATATTCAACCTAAACTTGTCCTGGTGCAACTTAAGGCCATTTCCCTCATCCTGACATCTGGCACTAGTGAGAAGAGACCAACACCACTCTCGCTGTAAGCACGTTTTAGATAGTGAATGAGAACAATAACGGCTCCCCTCAGCCTCCTTTTCCCCAGACTGAACAACCCTAGTCCTTCAGTCTCTCCTCACAGGGCACATTCTCCAGGCACTTCACCAGCCTTGTTGCCTTTCTTTGGACCTGCTCCAGCACCTTTCTGTACTGAGGTGCCCAAACTGAACACAGTACTCGAAGTGAGGCCTCACCAATGCCACGTGCAGGGACAAGATTACTTCCCCAGTCCTGCTCACCACACCATTCTTGATACAAGCCAGGATGCCACTGGCCTTCTTGTCCACCTGGGCACACTGTTGGCTCATATTCAGCTGACTGTCCATCAGTGCACCAAGATGTCCCTTTCCATCAGGCAACTATCCAGCCACTCTTCTCAACCCCAAGTAATGCTGCGTGGGGTTGTTGTGACCAAAATGCAGGAGCTGACACTTGGCATATTGAAACTCATGCAGTTAACCTTGGCCCATTGATCCAGTCTGTCCAGATCCCTCTGTAGTGCCCTTCTCCCCTCAGGCAGGTCAACACTCCCTCCCAACTTGGTGCCATCTGCAAACTTACTGAAGATGCACTCAATCCCTCATCAGGATTATTGATAAAGATGTTAAATAGAAGCGGCCCCAGTACTGATCCCTGGGGGACACCGCTTGTGACCGGCCACCAACTGGATTTAACTTCATTGACCACAATCTTTGGGCCTGGCCATCCAGCCAGTGTTTCACCCAGCGGAGTATCCAAACTGTGGGCAGCCAGCTTCTCCATGAGAGTGTTGTGGGGAACAGTGTCAAAGGCTTTACTGAAGTCCAGGTAGACCAGATCAACAGCCTTACCTTCATCAGCTGAGTCACTTTGTCATAGAATGAAATCAGGTTTGTCAAACAGGATCTACTTTGTAAACCCATACTGACTGGCTTGATCCCCTGGTTGACATTTAACCCGAGATTATCCATTTCATAATCTTCCCCAGCACCAAAGAGAGACTGATAGATCTGTAGCTTCCAGGGTCATCTTTCTGGCCCCTTTTGAAGTTGGGTGTCACATTTGCCAGTTTCCAGTCCACCAGAACATCCTTAATTGGCCAGGACTGCTGAAGAATGATGGAGAGTATCTTGGCAACCACATCTGCCAACACCCTCAGCACTCTGGGGTGCAATCCATCCCAGGCAATGCCCACTCCATGTCAGCTGCTCTCGCTAGAGCAGCTGGGCTGCTCTGTTATCTTGGGGTTCCTTGGATGAAGAAATCAGCCAAAACCCCCCTGTACCTAGCAGTCAGTCACTGCAGTTCTGGCTGGGACAGCTCTGAAGCAGCAAACCTCAGCGATCAAGGAAGACTGAGGGAACACAAGGAAATGGTTTTAAAGTAAGAACGAGGAGAGTTAGATTATATATTAGGAGAAAATATTTTAATCAGAGCTTGGCAGAACACTGAAACAGACTTCCCAGAGAGGCTGTGGATGCCTCATCCCTGGAGGTGTTCAAAGCCAGATTGGATGGGGCCCTGGATGACTTGATCTTGTGCCTTGTTTAGTGGCTGGCAATTCTGCCAGCTGTAGTGGTTTTGGAACTAGATGTTCTTTAAGGTCCCTTCCAACCTAAGTCATTATATGATTCTGAGATTGTCTGCCAGCTCAGTATTCGCTGGTCCTTCCCTCTAGTTTTGTTATTCTGTTTGACATCTTTCAGTGGTTTCTTAGATGACATTTCCCCAGACCTCTTTGGGCTCCTGTGAAACATTTTTTTTACTGTCATATCTGAGACTTGACAGTAGCTCAAATTCCTCCTACAAACATGCTACATACTTCTATGAGCTGTCTGAGTGCTGTCTTTCTCTGTAGTTGTTCTGTCTGTTCATGTTCAGCTGATGAGAGGGAAGAGATTTCTCTCCCCCCTACAATGCCAGGCGTTCCTTTGTGCTCAACAAAACAAGGCAAACAGGTGTTTTGTGCTTCCTGGTCATTCACTAACTTCTTAGAGCAAATGTGTAACAGTAGGTACACAGTAACTCACAAGAGATTCATGCATCTCCACCATTTTATTTTTTTTTTAATATGTCAAGAGAAACGGTCTTGAGTACTAATCATTTGCTATCAAATTTTGATCAAGGATAAAAATTATATCAAACCTTTTTTCCCCTAATGATGCTAGATTCTGGTACCTGCTTATAAACTAACAACATCCGCCACATGCCATTCTTGTTCAGGTTACTGGGCTTCCTGTAAGTATTTGTTTCCATCAATAATGCTAAGACAATTAATCTAGTGCAGTTGATTCCAGGCAAGACATCCTAATGCGCTGCTTCTAAACTCTTTTATTCCCTGAGCATAGTGACCTAACCTGTAAAATAACTTTGGCTCAAACTGTTTTTCAGTTAAACGGGGAAACATTCCAATTGCTTAACATCCTCTAATGAAACTGTGAAAACACATTTAAAATTAGCTGCAGTTAATTTTGTTCCCTGGAATTAGGTCTATAAAAAGACTGATTTGCTTTTTTTTAAAAAAAAAAATAAAAAAATGCAAGCTTTTCAAAGCATTTCTGAGTATTCAAAAACTTTTCCAGGTGCTTATTCACAAAATCGTTTAAGCCTTCTGCAATAGCAAAGCTCTCCAGACGTATTTTTTCTGTCTTCTGATTATATTGTGTCTGTTATTGGCAATCCTATTAAATAGGACTGTGTCATATCATGTACCGAGCAGACATATAGTGAATAAGACATAGATTTTGTCTTGAACACATAGATGCTTATTTTAACAGAATCATTATGCCACTGAAGCCATGCAAGAGTATTACTTCTAAAACAAACTTAATAGTCTGTGTAAAAGCATCATTGATGCTTCTAGATAAATGTCAGGCTAATTCTCTTCTATTAGATTTTTCCTTTTTATGAAATAGCAGTTTTTCCAACTTCACTGATTTGCACTGTAGTGAGCAAGAAGGGAATCTGACTCATGTTTTATTTTAATTTCTTGCTGGTTGAGAACAGTGTTCATGGTGACAGGCACATAACAGTGTTCATGATGACAGGCACATAAATAGTTATTAAGGGAGCAGAAGGTGAACTACATAATATCTTCTCTTAATTTAAGCCAAATATCTCTGTGGATAAAAGAAAATGTCATTCAACAAACATAGAGACCATTCAGGTCTGAAGACAAAGAGTTTAATTTGATGTAGCAAATTAAAGTATAACAATGCATACTGCCTGTGCCAAGAGGCAAGAAAGAATTGCAATTAAGATTTCACCCTATCATTAACCTCTTGTTATTTTTGGCATAATTTAAACAAATGACTAGAATTTTAAATTGGAAAGTAGAAAGCTGGTGCCACTTTCATCATTTTCTTTTCCTTCCTTCCTTCCTTCCTTCCTTCCTTCCTTCCTTCCTTCCTTCCTTCCTTCCTTCCTTCCTTCCTTCCTTCCTTCCTTCCTTCCTTCCTTCCTTCCTTCCTTCCTTCCTTCCTTCCTTCCTTCCTTCCTTCCTTCCTTCCTTCCTTCCTCTCGCTTGCTCTCTCTCTTTCTTTCTTTCTTTCTGGTGTTTATAAAGAGATCTGCTGTTAGACAGTTATGTCAGCCAACAAAATGACATTTGCACTGACATGAATGAAAGAATTAGATCTGAAAATTTGGGTGATATCATACATGCTAATGAACTTATTCATTATTATCTTCTTTTTTTTTTTAATAAACATTTTGCATATGAATAGATATGATGGAAGATCTAATAAAACTTGATCTAAAAAAGAAAGGGTGAACCAAATCTCAGTTTAGCTCTGAGCTAGGTCTGAAAACTTTTGAATAAATATTGCAACATTTTATAAATTGGAAAAAGTTTTTTTTTTTTTTTTTTTTTTTTTTGTGTGTGTGAATATGGTTATTTTGGAGGGAAAAAAAAGCACATGAAACTACATTTTAATTAAAACAATTTGTCACTGCAGTACATATAGTACATAGGTTCATATGTCATGATAATAATCTTCATGACATGAGTCTTCTGATTTCATCTAGGACAGAACTGTCTGGTACAATGCTATCTTTAGGCTTTAGCAGAAAAACAGTGTTGATAAAACACTGATGTTTTAGTTGTTGTGGAATAGAGCAAGGACATATCCATTTTTCAGCTTCTCATACCTCTTGTTAGCAGGCTGGTGGGGAAGACCATAAACTGTCCAAAGGGATATTCCATACCACCGTAAGAAAAAGCTATTAAACTGCAGGAAGTTGAATGTGTGTGTGGGGGGTGGGGGGGGGAGGGAGGTGGGGGAAAGAAAGGGGGAAGAGGAAGAGGAAGGGGAGGTGGGAGGACACATACTGTCTGGTATTGGTTGGAGGCTGGAGAGTTACTGCATTGAGCACTGCATGTTTTGTAAATGCCCACACTATATATAATTGTTGTCACTATTATTTATGTATCCCTTTTCTGTTTTAGTAAACAGATTTTATCTCAAACTATGAATTCGGGTGGTTTTTTTTTTTGTTTTTTTGTTTTTTGTTTTTTTTTTTAATTATTCTCTCCCATATCCCCCTGGGGAAGGGGCATATGAGTGAAAATCTGCCTGGTGCTTAGCTGCTTTCCTGGTTAAACCACGGCATACAGTCCAGGTTTTGTTTTCTGAATGGGCTTTGTGTCAGTTCTTTGTATACCATTAAGTACTAAAAGTCAATGCCCTTTCTAGATCTGAGGGAAGAAGCTGTGTGGTTACTGAACAGATCTCTCATCTGCAGTTTGACCAAGGTTTAACCTCTTTAAACTACTGCTTTTGTGGATATCATCACTCTGTATCTAGCCTGTGCAATCAGTCAAGAAACTACACAGTATGAGAAAACCATCCTAAGTTTATTCTAGCAGAAAGCTGTCTTATCTCTTCCCTATTTCTTCTTTATACTTGCAGAATAATAGACTAATTTGTGAAGCTGAATTTTAACACCTATTAAGCCCTGAAAGATTTTCTAGGCTTGTGTTTGGAATCAGCCTTTTGATGTTTCATTTACATTCCTTTTTTTTTTTCCCTTTTCAGTTGCTGTGCAGTGTTCATATTTTATGTCTTGGTATAAATCTTTTTTTTTTTTTTTCCCCTATCTCATGTTGTCAGTATTCTCTTTCAGAAATTTCTCAGCAGAGAGAAAAGCATGAAAATGAGTGTCTCCCTTAAGGCCTTTATACTAATCATTAGCAAAATAGAAGTAAGTTTCCATAGTATCTTTAAATTTGAATAATTGAAGTCACAACATTCCTGTATTCTTCCCAAGTGAACACGCCCTTTTCCACATTTCATAGCTAAATCCTCCATCTCTCCAGCTAGAGCTCCAGAGAACTCCATGCAGAAATATCAAAATTGAAGAATGTAAGAGTTAAATCAGAGATGGAGTGAGAGACTGGAAAATTATCATTGCAGTAATAGCCCTTGCTTGTTTTCAAAAGTAGTTGTATCCTAGGAAAAAGAAAAATTTAAAAATCGGCTTGTACAAAAATATTCCCCGGATGCTTCATTCAGAGCTTCCAATTAAGGATTGTCAATGATATCTGTCACCCAGGACACTGAATGCCTCCCTTATTTGAAATATTTTGGAATAAGGAAATAGATGTCTCCTTGGCTCTAAGACACTTGTTGCTGAATTTTATCTGTACTGATCCTGCGAAAGGCCTCTGGTTATCATGGTAGTGCTGAAAAGTAGTCCTGCAGGTTTTCACTTCTACATTTTTGTTTTCTTTTGAAGATATTTTGCTCTCCTAGCACTGCACGGCTATCAGCATCAAAACAAAATTAAACTTCTACTTTCCCCCTCTAGTTAGTTCAGTATTCAGTATCTTTCTTTCTATACTGACTTTTCTTTCAGACTATCTTAACATACAATGGGTAGTAATGAGTTTCAGAACTCAATATCTGTACCATTCTTCCAATGTTTGCTCTCTTTTCCTTATTTGTCAGAGGGTAAAAAGAGGACACTGAAGGCAAACTTTAAAAATCTTTCCCTAGCTTTCCTCTGCAGTTCACAGTATTAGACTTAAATAAGTCACGGTCAATTTATAACTCCTGGTCTGTAATTTAATACATCTTGTTTTACATGATTCTCATCAGTAAGAGAGGAACACTTGACAGTGTGTAATAAACAGAAATAATAAAAAAAAGAACTTCTTTGTTAAAACCTTTTTCATACTGTCGTGTCTCTTTTTGTCATATTAATGAAAAGGAAGAGACATTTAATATTATACACAGTATTTCTGCAACTGTAGCACTTAGAATTGTCATGTTTATGCAACTTTATAAGCAACTTTATAATTTTTTAAAATTATTTTTATGTTTTTATTTTTTAAAATTTGTGGTGTTTTTTTGTTTTTGTTTTTGTTTTTGTTATTGGCACCTGTAAGTATTACTGCTGTCAGGGACTGCTGTTTCATATTTTTTATTTCAGTTTGTATTTGTGAGGAAGTTGCTACAACTTTTCAGGTGTATAGAGAGAGATGAGAAAGATGTCTCTGTTTCTGTGCCAGGTGGTCTGTAATTAAAAGAGTTAGCACAGAAATGGGAAACTATTATCAGCAAAGTAGTTCTTGTGTCCATTATTATTCTGACGAAAAGATCCTTTGGGATAGATATATGAGAAGGAAGTTATACAAAAGTAATGACAGAGTACGTTTGTGGTTCTCAGCTTTTCAGTGAATAGACTATATAGTGTGTCAACACATAGGAAAAGAACAAAAGGGTAGTAATATCTTTGCTCTTAACTACAGTCTCAGTTTATGTATCCCACTACAAGTATCACTTGTATGGTTTTTCCAAGAGCAAAACTGAGGCATATGGGAATTTATTTCTTCAGTTATCTGGTTGGATGAAGGGAATTAGGAAGATATTCTATGCAATATTTTGTTATGTATTAATATTCTTCCATAAATCATTCAACTTCAAATTTCAAACTCAAAACATATGAAACCTTAAAGGGTAGATGCCTGCTCAAATCCATTGGTTTTCATAGCCCTGGATACCTATTCATATTTCTTAACATGCTCTGTTTTCCTTTTGGAAGGAAACAGAAATATCTCTTTCCCTCCTATTCACTTTTCCGAGAAAAAGCCAAAATATGCCTATGTTCAGATCATTACACTGTATGATCTTTACCTAAATAGAGCTGCTACTGAAGTTTTCTGATGGAAGCATCATTATAATCAAACTTCAGAAACATTTGTAGCTTCCAGTTTCCATTAAGTCATAGAAGACGTAGTGCTGTTTTTAAATTTAATGTCAAATGGTTAACATTTTGACCTCTCTCAAAAAGATTATTCATTTATGAAGAAAGCTCCTTTTTCTGATGTTACTTATATTTATTTTATTATCCTGCCATAAAAAAATTTATGTTTCTTCTGGATGGTAACTATGAGTAACTTTTTGTTCTGTTCTGCAAGAGAAAGAACAAATTTAGCCATATTTAATTACAGACAATTTATCTGCAATACTTAATGTACCTAATGTCCTGTGAAGAAAAAATATCATAAGTTTTTTTCTAGCTTTCTGACTTGAACAACATGCTGCCAGATATTTGTGAGTATTTGGAAAATATGGCGTAGGTGTCAATCTACTAATGGAAAAATAAGGGCACAAAACACAGAATGTAAAAAGGCGCTGTGAAAATGTTCACCATTAATTTGCAGTTTATATTAATATACAGTTTATATTATTTATATGAGTCTCTGAACATACTCTTTTGCATCAACAGAGTGACTGATTTTTGTTGCTCCACTTTTTTGGGACCTGATAATATGCACCTCAGGGTCCTGAAAAGATGAAGATCAACTTTTTACACAGTGATCAAGGGGAGCAAGGGGGAATGGTTAAAATAAAAGAGAAAAAAATTAGATTAGATGTTAGGAGAAAATTTCTTGGAGCATGGTGAGGCAATGGAATATTTCACCCACAGAAAGATGTGGTTGTCCCATCACTGGAGGTCTTCAAGGCCAAGTTGGATAGGTGTCATGGTTTTATGATTTTTGGTTTTCGGTATTCTACATCATAACATCATGTAGCACACTGGGAGTTAAAGTGTTAATGCTCCAATTCCAAGTTACCTGTCCCTGTTGCAGAAGTTATGGGATCTGGCCCCTCCTGGATGGGCAGTCTCTTACTACCTTGCAGTGGGTGCTGGAGGGTGCTTTCCTAGCTGTACCAAGCTTTTCAGCTTTGACTCGGTCTCAGGAACTCTCTCTCTCTCTTTCCTTCCCATTCTGTGGGGTTGGGAGTGGCCCAGGGGCCTACTATTCTTCTGTCACAGGCATAGATTGATTTAGTTAAGTCCATGACAATGGGACGCAAGGCAACTCTGCTCATAGCAAGGAAGTTGTACTCAGATTATCTTTAAGGTCCGTTCATAGTCCAAACTATTTTATTCTATATTTTATTCTATGATTCTACGATCTATGATTTTGATCGTAGTTTTCTGCTTCAGCAAATGCTGAAGGTTTTGAGACAGTTCCTACTAGAAATTTGATGCCATCTTCTGGTCTATTAATATTTCTTTTTTCTTCTACCTAGGCAAGCAAAAGAAGTGATCTTACAGCCCACAACCAGCTATTTTATTTAATATTTAGTGCTTACAAGTGTTTATCCTGTGGATGCTGCAAAGACACCAGCTAAGAAAAGCAGTTCTTGATGAAAGCGATGAACAATTTCTATATCAGCAAAAACATTTCTTTTGTGAGGGAGGCAATTCTTTCAAAATGAATACTCACTACATGGGATAATTTCTCAAGACTGTATGTTTATGATGTGTCAGACAAGCCCTGAGATACATTTTCCTAAAATAAAGAATTCAGAATAAACCTAAGCTAGCTAGTAGTACTTTAAGAAGTGATACCAGACTTAAAAATTCTCCACAAACACCACTTTGCTGTTCAAAGATAGAAAGGATAAAATGATGTAATTTACTGGGATAAGTTAAGAGAATAAAATTCTGTGACTGTATAAAGCTGTTGTGTGCCTGTATCCCTGAAAGTATAAGCATTACTGATCAGACCCTTCTTATAGAGTATACAGTTTAAAAGAGCCAACATGAGCAAGAGCTGAATGTTGGATAAAAGTTTAAAGTTTGGTGAAAGTAGTGTGAAGATGCATGAAATCATGACAGATATGAAGATAAACTAAAAGGTAGACTAAAAGAGGGGAAATTTACATTGGATTTCTGTAAAATGTTTTATATGATAATGTTTTATATGACAAAACATCGAAGCAGTGGAACGGGTTGCCCAGTGTGCTGGAGAACATTCAAGGTCAGCACGGACCAGGCTTGGAGCACCCTGATCAAGCTGTAGATGTCCTTGTTTGTTGCAGAGGAGATGGACTAGGTGACCTAAACAATTCTGTATTTCTATGATTCTAAAAATAATGAAGAATAATTGAATTATAGCAACTAAAATGATTAGACATCAGGCTTAACAAGCAAATTAAATCATTACTAATTAAAAATGCTGTGAGATCTTGTACATGAGAAAAGAAGAAGTATATTCATAAAGTACTTTATAAAAAAATTATAGAAATATTTCCATGAAGCTATTTTAAACACAAGGACGTGGATATAATCATTGGTTTGGGAAATCATGAAACCTTTGCCAGAGGAAATACATCTCTGCATGTTCCTCTTTTTTTTGTTTTGTTTTTGTTTTGTTTTGTTTGTTTGTTTGTTTTTGTTTTTGTTTTGTTTCTAAATGCTGTTAGTAGCTGGCAAAGAGACCTCGAAACACAGATATGTATGGATGGAGTATTACACAGAGAGATAGTTAAAAAAATGTTTCAAATAATTATAGACAGGTGAGGTTGGAAAGGGCCCATGGAGGTTGTTTACTCCAACTCTTCTGCTCAAGCAGGAATATCTACAGCAGATTGTCCAAGACCATGTCTAGATGGCTTCTGAAGTTCTTCAAGGAAGGAAACTTCACAACATCTCTAGGCAGCCTGTGCCAGTGCTGTCACCTGCACAGTAAACAAGGGCTTCCTGATGTTTATTTAATGAGGAGATGAGAAGACATAGCAAACTGCAGTGATCAGACAGTGCTCACTAAGACAAGCATACTGACTGATCCTGTTAAACGTCTGACTGCCTCTTTTTCTGTCTACATCCTCTGCGTTCCTTCTTGCTCTTCCCTTCTCCTCATCCACTTGCACAGTTCCACAGGTGCCTCCAACATCCCAGATTACATCTTTTCCTGTTACAGATTCCTGATTTGCTGGTAGGTTCTTGCCTATCAGTGGAATTGTTTAGGCTTATTTATTGTTGTAGGCGAATCCAAGACCCCCCCACGGGATGTGACGTGATAGGCCCTCTCCCAGCTCTATGATTGATGTGTGGCACGTGCCCTTAGGGGTGTAGGGTGTAGGGGTGTAGACAAAGCACACAGGTTATATAAGCTAGAGTTCACGTGTAATAAACGCCATTTTGCTGTTCACCATATTGGTGTGTACATGCAGTTATTTGGTCCTGACCTGGTTAGGGTTAGTAGCAACAATTTATAATTGTAGTCTTTGTTAATGATAACTACTCAGATTTTATTTCTCAGAGTGTCATATTTCTTCCTTATAATCCCAGATTGACAATAAGCATCCCAAGGTGCTTATTCAAATAATCTTACTGAAAATTTAAAATTCTTAAATTCTCACATTCTACATGTGTTCACCAATTAGTATGACTGACTAAGTTTCTTCTCACTACTACCTCATTAACAATTGTCAGTTAGGTACCTCTGTATGGTTTTGTTTACAGCTTGTTCTGCATCTCCACCCTGCTCTTCTTCTTCTTCTTTAAAATATATATATATATTTTATATACATATATATATATATATATAATCTTTGCATCAAAAAGTCCTTGACCAGACACGCTTCGAAGACCAGACATACCCTTACATTACCCATTTTCTTCTTTTGAGAGGCAATAAGAAAATAAAGTAGTTTATAGATGTAATCCTTGATAAGCTTCGGATGAGCAAAGTGCCCATAGTCTGGAGACATATACGACCCGCGGATTCAAACATCAGGAAAACAATAACTGCGACATACTCGTGAATTTTGAAGAAAATGTGGCTAATCGCCAGCGTAGAGAGGTTGAGAGTAGTGTATAGAAATGTGTTGACAACCATTCTGCAAGCTTTGTAGAAGTGCAATTTATATGCTTCAGCTGTAAGTTGTATGGCTTACTGAGACGTATACCTTAATTGGCAGCACAGTTTCTCCTCTGTGTTCCTATTTACACCTGTAATTAGAAATACCTGAAAGTCTATCCCTAATGACAGAACCTGGCAAGCTGCAGATATACTTGGAAAGTTTGCTGAACCAAAAAAATTTTAATTGAATTCTAACCCATTGCATATAGTTGAAATGATGAACAGTTCTACATGTACAACTGCTTCCTTAGCTCCTGTTAACATCTCCTGAGTGGCTGGTTTCTTGACAAGTCATCTAGGCTCATGGAAAATTGTATGAGTGTCCTGTCATAAAAATCTGATTTGATACTTATACAATAATGGAGCAAAGGTACTGTGACAAGAAAATCTGTCAATCAGACTGAGGCTGTTGATGGAGTTTTAAAAACATTGACAAAAACAAACAATCTCTAAAGCCATACTCTACCTGAGTACAGTTTTTCTGTTTGTTGCATTTATACTGTGAATCTCACTTGGTTATTCTCCAGTTTGATTAGAACAGTTCTGGGACTATGTTATGATGTATTACCTAAGAGAATAAAATTGGTATTATCAAGCTGGAAGTAAGGAAAACAATATCTGCTATTTTGCATTAGATTCCATGGCATTCCATGCTCTTGTGTAAATACTTTTTCCAAACTACTGAGTTATAAACTGTGTGAGATATAAACAGCCTTAAACTGACTAATATATTCAGATGACAGTTCATAGAATATCCTGAGCTGGAAGGGATCCATGAGAATCATAATGACCAAGCGCTGGGATGTTGCTAGGTCTGGCCGTTGTCCAGATGATTCCATCTGTAATTTTATCAGAATGAATACCACGATTAGTGGTATAACATTGCAGCAATAGCCGTCTTCATGAACTCATTTTTCTTTTTTTAAAGCAAATTAATCTTCTTAAGAACTTAGCCTAGTATGTGCAAATAAACATAATGGAATTCATATACAAGGAAATAATCAACATAATTTATCCCAAACTTTTCAATGACTACCTTATGCTCTTCTGAAAGATCTCAGGAGAAAATTCAGATGTCCAGTAGATGAATCTGTATCTTCTCTATAGAAGAGCAAATTCAGTCAGTTCAGCCAGTTCTCAGGAGGTGGTCATTAACCAAAATTCTTGAGATGGCCTTAAGCTTGCTGGAGAGTATACTATTTTCTTAATTTGGTACAGATCCTTAGCTTCCTCAGTTCACTTTAAATCTCTGGAATATCTTGATTTAGCTCTTTTTTTTTTTCTTTCTTTCTTTCTTTTTTTTTTTTTTTTTTTTTTTTTTAATTTGTTTTTTAATATATACCTTAGGTTATCTGAGATTTGACCACGCTGAATTTTTGGTCCTTTTACTAGTTTTTGGCTCAGCGCTGACCACTGAAAATCTCCTAGTACAGGCATCCTTTTGCATTACATCTGTTCATGCATAATTCCAGTAATGAGCATGGATCCTTTCTCTGGTCTGAGTGGTATTGTTTCTGTTGCTGGACTTCAAGATAAACCAGCCACACATGGACAGTGCTCTGCTCTAGGTCTGTAATGTAAGTTTCAATGTTAGTTTTGAAATGAATTAAGTATAATGTATTTTCACTGTCGGGGCTCATAATGAATATGGAGAGATGCATCCTTGTTCTTGACATTCAGTGTATGCATATTGGAATTGACTACTGAAGTACAATTCCTAATACACTGTGACATCACTTTTTATATCTGTTCCATACAACCAGCTTCTACATCTTCAGTTTTTCATGAATATTATGCTCACACGTAGTGGACTTGTGTAACTCACTGTGAGCTTGGCATAAGAGTTATTGTGAAATATGATAATGATTGTTTGTTGGAAGGTTTGAAACTTGTTTGGAAACTAGCATCTTATGTTGTTTTTTTCTTTCTCTCAGCTTTCCTTCAGATTTTTTTCTTAGCTCTGAAATAAGTCAGCTGGCAGCCTCTGTGACATGCAGCATTCTGTCTTGCAACAGAGTGTTGTTCCATATTGTCCCATGATGAAACTGTAAAGTTGCTAGATTTTGCTACTTTAAAGGATTGCAATGATATTTGCTAGATACATCCTTCTCTTGGAATTGCAAGGAAGTTAATCCAAATGTCAGATGAAGACATTATACAGCGTTGCTTTGTAGTTGCAAAGATTAGATGTGGAGTTTTTGGAGAGGGTCCGGAGAAGGGCCACAAATATGATCAGGGGTCCAGAGCACTTCTTCTATGAAGACAGGCGGAAGGAATTAGGCTTGTTCAGCCTGAAAAAGAGAAGACTGAAGGGGAACCTCATTGCAGCTTTCCTGTATTTAGAACGAGTTTATGAACATGAGGGAAATCAACATTTTACATGAGTAGATAGTGATATATCAAGGGAGAATGGTTTTAAAACAAAGGAGAGGAAATTTAAACCAGATGTTGGGGGAAATTTTTTACTGAGAGAATGATGAGGTGCTGGAACAGGTTGCCCAGAAAGGTTGTGGATTCCCCATTCATGGAGGTGTTTAAGGTCGGGTTTGACGGGGCCCCAGCCAATCCGATCTAATGCTTTATCTAGAGGTTGTCAACCCTGCCTGTGACAGGGGATGGGAACTTGATGATCCTTGAGATTCCTCTCAACCCAAGCCATTCTATGATTCTATGATTAAAGGGCAGCGTGTTACCCTCAGCCTACAAGCCTATCAAATACAGGAGGAAGTTTAATTGCTACTGTACTGTTTTAGATTATAAGAATGGCTGCTTATTTCAAATTCTGGAATCTATTTTTCAAACTGACCAAAACTTTACTGAATTTGAGATTAAGCTGTGCTAAAGCTGTACCTATAGTTAATCAGGCACAACAGCACTTTGTATCATATTTACATTCTTTCACAAATTTTCTTTCATTCTATTCTAGAGCTCTCATTAAATGTCCAGAGTGAAATTATGACATTCTTTAACAAAAACAGTAACTTCATAAGTCCACTGTCAGCAAGTGAATCATTCAGCTTCCAGGAAAATCGGCCACCTGAAGTAAAACATTCCTTGCAGAAGCTTGTAATTCCTCACCCACTAGTCTCTGATGAACCAGAAGTACACTTCCAATAGAGAATGGATACATTGCATGGCTGCACACAGTGAAACCTCATCCACAGCAAAATTATTTACATTTTAAATGGGAAGTTGTAGTCTAGACATATGAGGAGAGCGCTATCTGATGAGATGTTAAAGTTAATCATATCCTATTCCTCAACAGATCAATAAAACAGATGGTAACATTGTATATTTTACAAGCTGTGAGCACCTGAAGCCATAGCAACACACACCCTGCGCTAGAAATCTATCTCTCCCTGCTATTTTATATTCTCTGAAATCTGTTATTGTACTGTAGCGTTCAGAATACAGTGTTTAAGAAAAACTTGGAGATTTACTCATTACAGAGTATTAATCTTTCCTGTACCTCTTCCACAATCACATATCATTTCACAAAACTCATCAGTTGTAGGCTTGCAATAAACTCCATGAGGAGCAATCTCCAGAAAGAGACCCTTCCTCAGTGGCAGACTTAAATGGGATCTAGGAGAGGTGGAGCCAAGCTCCACCCCTTCTGGTAACACATGTGAATTGCCTTCACCTGTGTTCCCACAGCTGAATCATTGCTTGCCTCAGGTGGTCAATCAGAGGTTCAGGCCATGATCAACAATAGCCTTACAAATGGGCACATGAGAATCTGATGTTTAACAAGACTAAATGTAAAGTGTTGCACTTGGAACAGGGCTACCCCAGATTTGAGTAGGGACTTGAAGAACAGGTTGCAGACCAATGGAGGACTTGGGGGTTCTGACAGGCAAATGGCTGAACATGAGCCAGTTTTTTGTTTGTTTGTTTGTTTGTTTTTGTCAACTGCTTATTGAAATGCAGTCTTTTAAGAAGTATTTTCAAATACATCAGTTTTCTTGTATAAATATGTATTTTCATACTCAAGATAGTAGTAATTTGAAAATTATGTATTTTAAAATATTTATTACAATTGAAATGCACAGTAAAAATAAATAAATTTTAAAAAATATAGATGGTGGATGAAAACTATTCCAGATTTCTTTTGTATGCTTTTCTTAAAACAGATTATCTAGTCTTGAAAGTAAATATATTAAAGAAGTATTTTATAATTACACTTGCAGTTGATTTCCAAGACATTTGCATAATAAGATTTCTGAAGAAAAAAAATGCAAAGACTTCAGGATATTACCAGCTTTATATTTATCACTCTGCTTTACTCTGATAGCTCTAAGAAATTTCAATCACATGTTATTTTTCTCCATTGCACTGCAGCAGAATTGTAATAGTGTAAAATTGCTATTTAGAATATTTGGGAAAAAAGAATTAGAAATTTCCTTCACATCTGGGGCTGTTTTAAGCAATTTCTATGCTCTGCAGTGGAGATTTAGATAGGTAATTGCCTTGCGTGTTCTTCATTTTTTTGTAATTACATACTGATTTGCATAATTCAATTTATAAGCTCTAAGAAAAAAGGAATTGTTCTTGTGCTTCCTGTGAAAAATTTGCAATTACTGTATTTTCTTGCAGTTTTATTTTTATTTTTTTCCTTCTCTTTTATATACTGAAAGAATTATTCATAATTTCTGTAGAAAATTTCTTCACAAATTCCTTCAGAAAAAAATCTTTCTCAATATGATTACTATATGAATTATCTCTACTTTTCTTAATGACACCTTCTAATTTGTGAAAAATCTTGTGTAAACTTCTTAGCAAAATTATTCTTCATTGAAAAGCTCTCTTTAGAAACAACAACTACAGTGACAGTTATTTATGATGTTATTCTGTCAAGCTTACCATGATGTCATGATAAATGTTTTTAATACCTAATGCTTTATTTTTCATTTTGTTTAGTCAGCGTTAAGAGTATTTTTCACATCCAGTGCTTTTACGGTAATTATGCAGGAAATCCAGATCATATGAGGACTGAACTTAAAAGATATAAAAGTCAGCAATTCTGCCTATCACGTTATTAGAACCTGTTTTTATCTGGGAATAAAGTAAGAGTCTAATATAACTCTTTAAAATATTCAGATTGATACTGATGCAGGGTACTGTGATATCTTTACAATGAAGCAGAGTCTAGTAAACACCTCTTTTTAGAAATAAACTTTTCAGTTAACTTTTGTATCACATTAAATGTCAATGTTCTTGCCATTTAACTATGTTAGGTTTTTGTTTGTTTGTTTTTACAATCATTTAAAAACTTGGATTTTTTAAAATTAATTTATTAAAGGAAATCATTTTGATATCTTTTTTTCAAAGTAAAAAGGTAGTAATGCACAGGTTGCTTGTGTTGATCTATGCCATTTGACTAAAAATTATAGTTCTGTATCACTCAGACTATTATATGTAATCTATAAAAGCATGGAGTACTGGAAAAGACAGTTTGATAAAATCAGGTGATAACTGATTAGTTTCACAAATCTGTAGTGTAAAGGAAAATGAAGAAACTGAAATGAACTAATTTAATTGCACGATGACAGTATGTTTATTTAGTGGTATATGATAACTACAGTGCCTCAGGTACTCAGGTCTCTGCCACTACAATTGAGAATGTTTACATAGAGAGTACTTTTGAAGTATTACTGATTTTGTAATTAGTTGAGACTAGGAACAGATTTCAGAGGGATGGAAGAATGGGTAGACCTCATAATGAGTGTGAATACATGAAATTTAAAAATAAATGAAACTTTCAGGAGATGGAGCCTAGATATCAATTTCTACCAACGCAATTTTGAACAAAAACATTTTGAATGTTCATTTTAAAAAGAAAGATTGTTCTTGGACTGAATTTTTCAATGGGTTCAGCATCCAGCAATCTCAATAAACGCTTAGATTCACAGGTGTAAATTGTTCTCAGTGGGAGCTCCTAGATGTTTATCTTTCTTGAGAATTTCATCTTCCATATAAGAGCTGAACACATGGAAACCTGGGTGGCTGAGTTTTTTTTCCCTACCTTTTTCCTTTTATGGTATTTTTTCCTCCAAGAAGACAAGTGTAAACATTAAATAAATTAAAGAAGACAACAATGACGAATTTTATTTGTGTATATATATACATTATATATATATATATATATGTATATATATGTGTATATATATATATATTGTGTATATATATTTGTATATGTATATATATATATATATATATATATATATATATATTCGTTTTCAGAAATTCTTAAACTATGCTTATGCCTCTTCTAATATTTGGACGTGGCCTTACAACAGTCCTTCTCTACCCACTCGAGTTAGTCCTTCTCTTGTGTTGACATGTTTGTTTTCTGTTTCTACACTATGCATTTTTTTTTTTTTTGTAATGGATGGAATAGTAGTGAGAAGCATTTCTGTTTCCACTGTTTGGAGTGAAATATAGCTACTGAGTCATGAAAATTAAAGGTGTAGTACAAGAAATAACATTTCTGTTTTCATACTGTGAGCTGGAAATAAATAAATAAGCATATATAATTTAATATACAATCAAACGTACTTGACCTACTGGATAAATGCTGCATATTCTTTATAAACAATTTATGTATCAAATCAAAAGATCTATCTCATTTGCAGATACCTAATGCTTAAAACTACATGATTTTGTCATATCTCAGAACAACGTCTCATTGCCTTGTGTATCTATGTATTAATTCATATTAATCTCAATCTTTCAGCTTCAACAAAAATGATAGAAACTCAAGAAAAACAAACAAAGAAATACCTGCTATTTATGATATTGTAATTGGCAGATATGTTTGTGTCCTAAAAAGTTTGATTTAGTAAAACTACAACATATACATTGAATGTTCTGTATCAGAATGACACAGTGAGTCATAGAAAGCCCCCTGCATACTACAGACTCATTTCTGTCTTGTGAGGAACTAACCAGCATTTTGTTGCCATTGGTTTATTCAATCAAGACAACTATTGGGATCTTGTTCAATTAGTTGTGTGGCTTTGCTATTTGATTCAGGATAGGCAATGGAAACATTTGGTCTTGAATATTTTATTTTCCTGTAATGGCCAGTTTCCAAAAGCCTAGGAGAAAGCTGACAAAACATTTGTAATGAACATTCAGCTTTGTTTAAAACTCAGCTTGTCTATTTATCAGGTACTGTACAACACCATGAGTACATTTTTACATATTTTCATCATGTTTTCTTGTCTTCCATATTGTTGTATGATTTTGTAGACTCCTTCTGCCAGTAATACAACTCTTCTTCGTAGCCTTTGCAGTTTGTTTATTTACTTGTAGTTGGTGTCAAATTTATTTATTTTCTTCCTGCTGATTTTGAGCAGGTCTTTATCTGATACTTCTGAAAGTTTCACTTTCACCACTTTCTCTCCTTGGGAAAATTTGTAGTTTATTTCACTCCTAGCTGGTGTTCAGGACGTGAACCATTCAGCTTATTGATTCCTGCTGAGTAACATGAATTTCTTCATATGTTTCTGATTTGGCCTTTCTTGCACAATAGAGCTAAAATGTTAAAACTTACTGAAAGTTAAGTTTTTACTCAAACTCATTAATTCAATACATCTTCCCATTAAACTTCTCATTAAATGTCATGAAAACACTGATAAGCAGACAGTAAATACATTTGAAATCTCATATACTATGCCTACGCTTCACTTCTTTTGTGAATAAATCCAGGATTTTCCATTTTTCCCCTGTATCCAGCACTGATGAGGCTGCACTTTGAGTACTGCGTTCATCACCACAAAAAAGCTATTGAGGTCCAAGAGCAAGTGCAAAGAAGGACAACAAAGCTGGTGAAGGGTCTGGAGCATGAGTCTTATGAGGAGCGACTGAGGAACTGATTATTTAATCTGGAGAAGAGGGGACTCAGGGGAGGTCGTATAGTTCTCTACAACTACCTCCTTACTTTGTGTTCAGTTTTTCAAGTATCCATTTCCATAGAGAAAAAGTATTTATGTTCCTCCAGAAGAGCTCCAAAAATTTATTTATCTCCAATCATTTTCATATTCCACTTACTTAAGAGAATCTAGTCTTTATGATCTAGTTATATTACACTCAGAAGCCCCTTATGAGAAATACGTTTCAATATTTCTGTCGTAATAATTGCTACGATTAAATATGTTTCAATATTCCTGTTATAATAATTGCCATGATTGAGGATACTGCAGGTTTGATCGTTTGGGGAATCATAAGTCACATACATGCGGACAGAAACTTAGTAGATGCCAGTGAAAAGTAATTTTTTCTATGTTGCATTTTTTTTTCACCATTTTCTGTGTTCTAAATATAATTAACAAGTGAGAATCCACCCACACTACACCAGCAGAGAACAGAATTACACAGACTTATAGAATTTCAACACCTGCCTTTTCTAATAAAGGAGTCCAAATTACAGAATTTGGTAATCTCAAACTTCAGCCAATTAATTTACATAATGCAAACTATAAAATCTTAAAAACAACAACAACAACAAAACCATATTTTTCCACAACTCATCTATATGTCAGGCTCATAATATCCAGCACTTAGGCATGGAAAAAGTTATTTATTGATTTATTTATTTATTTATTTATTTATTTATTCCCATGCAAGAGGTGACATCCTGGTCATAAATTGCTTCAAATAGCTGAAATGCTACGGATTATTATGAATCTCACAGAATCACAGAACTGTAGGGGTTGGAAGGGACCTCCAGAGATCATCGAGTCCAACCCCCTGCCAAAGCAGGTTCCCTACACCAGGTCGCACAGGTAGGCATCCAGGCAGGTCTTGAACATCTCCAGAGAAGGAGACTCCACCACCTCCCTGGGCAGCCTGTTCCAGTGCTCCTTCACCCTCACCATAAAGAAGTTCATGCACACATTTGTGCGGAACTTCCTATGCTGCAGTTTCCGGCCGTTTCCCCTTGTCCTGTCTCCACTCACCACTGAAAAGACTCCGGCCTCACCATTCTGCCCCCCACACCTTAGATATTTATAGACCTGGATCAGGTCCTCTCTCAGTCTCCTTTTCTCAAGGCTGAACAGACCCAGATCACTCAGCCTTTCCTCATAGCAGAGATGCTCCAGGCCCTTCACCATTTTTGTGGCCCTCTGCTGGACTCTTTACAAGAGATCCCTGTCTTTTTTGTACTGGGGAGCCCAGAACTGGACGCAGTACTGCAGATGAGGTCTTACCAGGGCAGAGTAGAGGGGGAGGATCACCTCCCTCGACCAGCTGGCCAATCTCCTGAATTCCATAAGGAATTTGTGGCTTTACAATCATTACATTTTATTTGAGGAAAAAGTAAAAGCTCTAAAAATACAGTTTAAATTAAAAAAAAAAAAAAAAATTACTTGTTCTCACACACAGCCTTTGTTATTCCTAGCAAATGAAACAAGCTGGTCCTATGGTTCAGGAATAAAAAAAAAATGTTTTTTCTCTTTTATAACAAAAAAATATATATATACAGAGTTGAATTGATCATGGAATCACGAAGTATGCTTGAGATAAATCTTAAATATCTTTTTCCAAGTCCTGTTGCCGTGAGCAAGGATATTTTCTACTTTTTCAGGTTGCTTAAATCCCCTTCTAAACTAGACTTGAACACTTCCACGTTTGGGACATCCACAGCTACTTAGACCAAATAAAATACAATCCACCAGCTGTTATTTTTCTTCTGTCTAAAAATAGTTACTATGCATAGGGAAGAACAAAATAATGTTTAGCAGGGGTTTCAATTCAGAAAGAATGTGACTTCCCTAAGAATTATGAGTTAGACTTTAAAACTTCACATTTTATTACTGGGAAATTTTGACTGCATAAAGCTAATGTGAAAAAACTGTGGTGTTGTTTCCATCTTAGATCTAAAATTAAGCACTAATGACAATCAATATGCAGCAGCTATCTGTAAGCATATTTGAAAAGCTCAAGGAAGATTTTCATATAAGCCAATTCCTGAGTTATTTCATTAAAAAATCTACATCTACACAATGAGTGGGAGAAGAGTTCTGATATAACAATAGTAAGCATAATACTGCAACATACTACCGTTATGAATATGATAACACAATGACAGCAGAATTTGTGGGGTTATCGTGTATTTGTGACTTTAAGATCTCAGCGTGTTATTGCAGCTGAGGATCTTCAAAGCAAATTTGAGTAGAAAATGCTCAGAAAATATATATATGTGCTTGAATAAATTGACTTTTCAATGGTGTATATTATTTAACAAATTTCAAACATTCTCTAGTTGTATGAGTAATTTTTGGAAACAAGGTGCTTTCCTTTCACAGAACCATTAAAATGCACAGCTTATCCATGTTTACTGCATAGGTCACCTAATACAGTGACCTTCTTTTCTGTTAGTGCATAATCCAAGAGAACAAACTGTTTTACCCACAAAAGCTATAGTGAACATTACATTGACAATCATCAACTAAGGGCAAAATGTCTCCTAAGCTGCTGCAGCAGGTTCGTTAGAAGCAAATGTGGCCTGAATCTTGGGAAGCACGCTCAGCGCATATGCACTCCAATCTGCCAAAGAAGAGGCAGGTTGCAGAAAAGCTAGTGAACCTTGCCAAGAACTGTCTTCTGTTGCCTGTCCTTGTCACACTTGGCTCTGCACTGGCCTTTGCTAGTCATCAAAGTTAGGATGGCATTGAGCTTTAGATCAGTACTTAGGGTTCTCTGGAGATTTGAGTGCTTTTTGCTAGTGAATTTTCTGGCAGGAGATGAAGGATGTAAAAGAGAACGGAAGAGTAATCAGCCAGGACAGCAGATAGGAAAAAAAGGCTAATCCTGAACTTGGTATGAATAGCTAAGGGTAAGATGGACTGTATAATCTAATATATTCGTCCTAAGAGAATGGGGCAGAAAGCAAACTCCCTTCCCCCATCCCTTATCTTTATATTATCATTCCTAAATCTATTCATAGTGCAAAGTGCCAAGTTATCTCTCACTATCTTAATCTGTCAGACAGTTTACCTACAATCTTTTGACTTTCCTGCGTGTGTCATAGAAATATACTCCCTCTGCTCTCTTGAAAAACATTAACTGTGGCTTTTATAATGATTTCTATGACATTCTAGATTATTTCCTAATTTTTTAATTTTGTATTTTACAGAATGGTTCCATTTTCAACTGCTTTTCTGAGGAGACATTACAAAGTTCAGTATAGCTTTTTAGCTAAATCTATGAACACTTCACTATGGCCCATTATGTATATTTTTATATTTATTTTTCTATTCTTTCATTTTCACAGAATTGTAGAATGGTCTGGATTGGAAGGGACCTTTAAGATCATCCCTGCCATAAGCAGGTGGGAGGGACACCTCCCACTAGACCGGGTTGCTCAAAGCCCCTTCCAGCCTGGCCTTGAATGCTTCCAGGGAGGGGGCATACATAACTTTGTAGGGCATCCTGTTCCACTGCTTCATCATCCTCATAATAAAGATTTTTTTTCCTGTTATCTAAATCCACTCTCTTTCAGTTTTAAACCATTTCCCCTTGTTCTGCTACTACATGACCTCATAAAAAGGCCCCTTTTCTGTAGGTCCCCTGGTTTTTCAGGTACTGGAAAACCACCAATGGACTCCCCCTGTAGTTTTCTCCAGGCTGAAAAGCCCCAGCTCTCTCAGCTTGCCCTTGCAGGCAGCCAAACCTGCTGATAATCTTTTTTACCTTCCTCTGGATCCATTCCAACAGCTCAATGTCCTTCTTGTGTTGGAGGCCCAAGAACTGGGTGCAGTACTCCAGGTGAAGTTTCATGACAGCAGAGTAGAAGGGCAGAATCACCTCCCTCAACTTTCTGGTCATGCTTTTCTTGATGCAACCCAGGATATGGTTGGCCTTCTGGGCTACTAGCAGACATGGTTGGCTCATGTTGAATCTTTCATCAACTGACACCTCCAAATCCTTCTCACCACGGCTGCTCTCAAGACATTCTCTGCCCAACTTGTAACTGTGCTTGGGTTTGCCCTGACCTTGTTTTTGCACTTGACCTTGTTGAACTTCATGAGGTGGGCCTGAGCCTTCCCTCGTCTGTTAGGTCCCTCTGGATAGCATCCCTTCCCTCTAGTGTTATAACTGTGACTCTCAATTTGGTGTCATCTGCTGCTTGAGAGTGCACTTGATCCCACTTTCCATGTTGCCTACAAAGATGTCAAATAGCAGTGGTCCCAGTATCAATTCCTAAGGAACACCACTCAACACTGATCTCCACATGGACATTGAACCATTGACCACAACTCTCTAAGTGTTGCCATCCAGCTAATTCCTTATCCAATGCTTGGTCTGTCCTTCAAATCATTTTTCTCCCATTTGCTGATCAAGATGTCATGCCAGAAAATCAAACACTTTGTACAAGTTCAAGTAGACAAAGTCAGTTGCTCTTCCTTTGTCTATTGATGTTGTATCTCCATCATGACAGGACTCCAAATTTGTCAGGCATGACTAGCCCTTGGTGAAGCCATGTTGGTTGCCAACATTATTTTCCATGTGCCTCAGTAGGGCATTCAGGAGCATCTGCCAGGCACAGAGGTGAGACTGACTAGCCTGTAGTTTCCTGGATCTTCTTTTTTTTCTCTTCTTGAAAATAGGGGTTAAGTTTCCCCTTTACCAATTAGTGGGAACTTCATTAGACTGCCATGACCTTTCAAATATGACAGATAGCCGCTGAGCAACTTAATTTGCCAGTTCCCTCAGAATCTGCAGATGAATCTTGTTTGATCCCATGGACTTCTGCAGCTTCTGGTTCTTTAGATGGTCTCAGACATGATCGTCACTTACAGCAAGCAGATCTCCCTTCTCCTAATTCTTACCTTTGCTTTCTGCAGCTTGGGCATTGTTGCTAGAGCCCTTGCTGGTAAACACTGAAGAAATGAAGTCACTGAACACCCCAGTTTCCTCCATACCCCTCATGACCTGGTCTCTGGCTTCCTTCTGGAAAGAGCTTACGTCTTTCCTGGTTTTGTTTGTTTTCCTTTGAACTTAGTAGTGCAACTGGTAGCATCTGCTATGACCACTTTTCTTTTTGTTACTTTTGGAAAAAGGCTGCATTCCCCTATCACTGAACACAATGAATTATATAGCTAAATGTATGCTGTTTGGCGAATAAATAAATAAATAAATAAATAAATATTTATACTTGCTTAACTGGTATGAAATTTGTTGCAAACCCATGAATTTATTGTGTTATATAGCTTTTTCATCATTTGGAAAGCATGAATTGAAATTGCCAATAATTTTTTTCATTGGTTTGACTATCATGAACATCATGTGACAAAGATGTAGTTTTTTATTTTATATTTAATGTGTAACATAAATTATTGGAAGACTAATCCTTTCAGTTAAATCTACTGAGTATATTCCATGAACTTGAAAGTGTTGGCCAACCTTAAGCAAAACGACAAAACAACAATTTATTTTCATTAAAGTAGGAGAGAATGAAATGTTTAGAAAACAAAATAATAAAAACACATGTTGTAGAGAAATTATTACCTGAAAGGATTGATGGAAGGTCTTGCACAGGGAGGTAAAAGAATGTGTTTAATGAAAGACTTTCCATCAGAACTTTTACTACAAAACTAAATTTTCAAGAATTAGCTATTATGAAAACTTTGTCTAAATTTTCCAAACTGAACTTCTTTGGCGAGTATAATAGTACATCTCTGATAAGATCTGAGATCATGTTATTTATTTTAGTTATCTAAGAGCATAGCTAGTGAGTAATTATTTAGCAAACAGTTCAAAGGTGTACTGAACATGACCTTCAGCTTTATTCCAAAAATTTCTTCTCTCTAATGCAGCCATTCAAAACACAAGTAGCAGATATGATCATATACAGGCTAGTAGAGAAGCCCTGTTATGTAAAAGCCAAACACTTCTGAATGTCTCCATGCATAGAGTTATTAATAACACCTGACCTACTTTGTAAGATACTGAAGCTTTATCAACTTTAGGTGAAACTTTGAAAGTGCAACAATGAAAAGCAATGACTTCCTTTGCTATTGTGCATATCCATACATTCTGTCCATCAGACAGAACAGCAGGTAAGAGTAAAACTCTTTTCAGACAACTGTCATTAGAAAAATCTAAATTATGAGTTATGTGGTTTCTGCAGTGGTGAGAAAGGGCTGGAGCTATGGTTCTACAAAAAGTGCTCTCTGTTGAGATTTAATATAGCTTCTTGTTCTGCTTTGTTCTTCTCTTTTCCTTTTTTTTTTTTCTTTTTTCTTTTTTTTTTTTTTTTTCCTACTTTGTTCTGCTTCTGTGGCCTGATTATATAAACAACCACTAAGCATACAGTAGCTTAACCACTTCTGCATAATTACAGCTCCTTGAGTTCAGAAAAGAGAGAAATCAATATTCTTGACTCATCCCCATCCCTGAAGGTGTTCAAGGTCAGGTTGGATGGGGCCCAGGGCAGCCTAATCTTAAATGTAGAAGTTGGTGGCCCTGCCTGTGGAGGAGGTGTTGGAGCGAGCTAGATGATCCTTGACTTCCCTTCCAACTCAAGCTATTCTATGATTCTATGATCTTCTGAAAAGTTCTGGAGAAATTGTTCTTACTAATAAAGATAAAACAAAAACTAAGGACAGAAGTAAAATCAGAATCTGATGAGCCTGGAAAATGAAAGTACAAAATTAGATAATCTAAAATGCGATGTTCCCTCTGCGATGTTAAAACTGAATGCAGCCACACTCATGGCTATGCCATGGACATAGCAAGTGTCAATGCACTTGTTCTTTTCAGAACTGATCCTTACTCTATTAAGTCTCCTAATGTGAAGTGCCATAAAAAAACAATTTCAATGGCAATTAGAATCTTCCTGCCTAACAGTGGGATTTATGTATGGCTAGACTGAGTCTTCAGTACAGATCAGCATCTCAGGATTTGATAACTGTCTGTCTCTGTATTGATTAGCCTTGCCTGTCAAAAGTGCAACAACAGTGAAGAGAAGAGTAAGAGTTAAAGTGTTTTTGAGCTGGTACTCAAGGAAGGTCTGCCTGCATTGTGTCAGTGGATCTGAAAGGGAGCCAGCTTAAGATCTAGGCCATCCGTTGAAGACGACTGTCTGAACTTGTAATTTACTTTGCCACCAATGATAGTACAATTCAGTGCTTTCAAGATGTAAAGTTCAAATGCCTGTTCTGTCAGTGAAGCTATACTGAATCTTGTATTTGTGTTTCTATAATACTGATTCCATTTTCTTAGTGCATAGAGATCCTTCTGCACCAACTTCTCAGCTATAAGCAGCAGCGCCACATCCCTCATTCAGGAAAATTAAGACTAAATGCCTTGCAGCAAACCATTCTCTTTCATACGACACCACATTTAAAACACAAAATTATTTTCTTATTTCTTTCTGGTAGAAATTTTGTTTGATTTGATAATGAAAAACAAAACACAAGAACAACTTTTTGTGTAGTGAAGCATCAGAGAAATCTGCTGCAGCTTAGGCTGATAGAAATTGGTTTTGCCTCCCTGAGTTGCTTCTGAATGAGCAAATATTTGAAGTTTGTCCTCAGTATTACTGGTGACATCAGTACAGAGAATTATGTCCTGCTTAGCGGGAATTTATGTTTAAATCAACAGTTTAAATGTAGAAATGAAGGGAAAAGTACTGCTTTTATATGCACCTCTTTAATTAATAGCTGTAAAGAGATTGTATGTGATTGCCACTTTATCTCTGTGTGTATATATGTGTTTGTTTGACTATATCATATGATGTCTTCACCTTTCATTCATGAACTAGTTATTCCTTTCACAACCCAGTTATACATCCTGTTATCTCTTGATTTTTAATAGTTTTCTTCTCCATGTTTAGGTTTTTATTTCATTGATCTTGAACAAACTCTAAGCAGTCCAGACAGAGATTAAATACAGGATAATTTTTTTTTAGTGCCTTTTTATGTCTCAGCTTTTGTTTTGAGTAGGACAAGGAAGTAGGACCATGGAAAAGTGACAAGCAGGATATCAGAAGTCTGAAGAGTGTTAAGAGGAAACAATCAAAGATATTAGTATAAAGGCAGCTATGCAGAACAGACAAAAGAAAGTACAAGTGATAAGAGGGAAAAAAAGGAAAAAGACAAAACCACACATACAATATTCTTCTGCTCCCAAACACCTTATTACATATCTTCTTTTGTTTCAGTTGTTCCCATCTATGGAAGTCTTAGAATTACTGTAATGAAAACAGTCCCTGGCATGCTCTCCTTTTTTTATTATTGTTTTGAGATAAGAATGAAATTTAATCTTTTGAATTTCATTAGAAATAGGATAGATGGGATCTTCTCTTCATGCATTTCATCAATAGAGCATTGACCAATACCCAACTCTGGAGATCAGATGTCTTATTCTTATGGCTGCAAGTTTGGAAATGCAAGAAATTGTTTCTATTTCTTTCTTTCTGTAAGTAATCCTTTGTCTCTGATTGTGGAATTTGAGAAGCAGAGATGAGACTACATAAAGATATGGATTTTTTCTCTCCCAAATAACTGTATTACATTTTAAAACTAAACTTCAGACATCGTCAGATATACCAACTACATAGATGAATTAATCTATCTCAAGACAAAATTTTGAAGGTAATAAAACTTTTTGGGAGCCTCCGGCCTTGTCCATCTGTGTCCCCCATGCAAAGGATTTCACAACCTTTGCCCAGGACTTGTCTGCACTTGAACAAGTCCATCTGTGTCCCCAGCAAGCTTTGAGACACTGATGTTAACAGAGTATCTTACAGGGGGGTACTGGTGGTGGTAGTGGGAAAATCACATACATATTTCTCCAAATACTCTCTCTTACACATATAAAATAGGCAGACAAAAAAGTCATTTTTATATGCAGCTGCCTGATTTTTTAAAAGTGGCAGTAAGAAACCTGCAAACATTCACTCATTTCCATGCAAATCTGAAGTCTCTATTAGCTATTTATTTTCACCACGATCTTTCATAACCAATTTATCACACTAACTGAATGATAGGAGTCAACTATAATTTACCTACAGCACTTCTGGCTCTTGCTAGCTCTTAAGAGTAAGTAATATTGTACTTCTGATATAAATACTCCTGAAAAACTGAGTAACAGGAAAGGAGAAATTTACTATATATTTCAGACTTTTTTGAAGCTTAAATTTGTATTTGATATTCAGAAATGTGTAAAAGCTCAGGGAAAAGCCTGTTATATTTTGTAAGCTGTCTTTCTTGCTGAAAGAATGATCAAATTTTGTGTGACCCGAGGAAGTACTCTGTGCCTATTTTTTTAAGCTCTAAAACAAAAGCTGATTCATAGTGAGATGTTTAGCTGAATGTAAGTAACAAAAGCTTTATTCCATAGTTCCTCATCCAGGAATTCTTCATGGTTCCATGCAGAATAGAAACTGATTTTGTCCTGGTAACAGGCCTCTGTTTTACAAGCTGCAAGAAACAATGTAAACCACTGTTTATTGCTGTTTGTTAAGAAAATGCAAATATTTCTTTTTTTTTTTTTTTTTCCCCGAATTGGAAAGATTGTGTATTAGTATTGAATTTTTCTACTTTTGAGGAATATAACGAAAGAGGGTTTTCTTTGTGTGTTGTGTGAAAACATCAAACAGATTTTAACAGTCTGGAATCAGTAAAGCTACCATGGTTAACAGAGCCTGATTCAGGCTCCTCTGTGAAGTGAAGAGTTTGTAGTTTTAGGTATTCTTGCTTTTGGGAAGCAGCAGTGTAGGGAAAAAACAGTCACAAATAACTTTTAGTTAATGCCGTTAAGAATAATCAAAAAGATGTTGCAGGCACTTGATTGTACCATCTCGTACTTTATGGAAAGACATGCACTAACTAGGGATTTATTTCTCTCTTACATGCAATCTACAACAGGGAACATGTGCTCCCATAAAACAGTGAAAGAGAGGTACTAAATTGTATGTAGCATAGACACGAGACTACTCTTCATTCTACATGAAAGCACGAGGGATCTCTTACAGATATGGATGCAAAAGTGTGATTTACACTATAAAAACTACATGAATAAGCAAAAGTGAGGCTAAACTGAAATTCACAGGTAAGAAGTTTCTTTCTGAAACTTCTCGTGCTTTCTTAAGTTAATTTTGTTTACAGTATTCTTTTGCCTGTTAACTGTATTTGTATCGTTTCCTAGTCCAAAGTAGTTGAAGACATTGTATTAAACAGCAATAATTTAAAATCAAATCTTACTTTTTTTTTTCTCTGATATATTTAAATGTAACTTGATTTAAAATGTATTCAAGCTTTTGACCACTCAGAATTCTTTACCATTTTGTTCATAGTCTATTCTCAGTGTTTAAATTTGATGAGCTGATAAACTTGCTTGGATTGAAAAAATATGGCGGTTAAAATGGCAACCCAGCTGCACTGCATCAGTGTCTTCTTTTCAATTTAAGTACAAGAGACAAGAAGAATTTTCCTTTCTGGAGGAGCTCTGGAGTTAGTTATCAGAGCTAGCTTCATACCTCATTCTGAGTATCAAAAAGCAGCTAATGTACAGAGAAAATAATTACAGTTCTACCTATGAAAAGATAATCAGAAAAAGGAGTTGTGCTTTAAAATTCTTAAAATACTTTGACTAAATGTGTTTAACTGTGAGATGAGAGTGGTTTAAAATCTCTCAAGTAATAATGTCTGCTTTATTGCCTATGAAGCATTTTAATAGAAACATAAAATGAAATTAAATAAAATCATCTCTCACAATAGCTTCCTATTGTATGGTAATGTAATTGCCTGTTTACCAGTGTTTAATCAGTAACTGAACTTTGTACTTTACTTTTATAGCGTTTCCCTGCTGGGTCTATTGCCCACTTCAGAGTGTAAAAGCACATTAATCATGTTGTGTCTATTAGACTATTTTGCACAGCATCACAGCAAAATCACATTAAGCCTCTGTAGAATAAACTCTCAATCTGTCTTTAGGCAGATTTAAGTCACCTTGTGCAAGCCTTTACTCGTGTTTGTAGTGTTTTCCTGTATACATCACAAATCATTTTCCTTCTCAGATTGCTTGAAAGACCTTAAATTTGCCATGGAGCCAGGCAAATTCTGTACTTGAGGGGTAAGACTCTGATACCAGTTTTGCTGAAGCAAGTTATGCCTTGAGGATGACTTTACCTAACACTACTAGATTCCTGACTGTATAGAAAAAAAAGATGAAGCAACTTCCAACTGAATTATCAGTGTAAAATGCCTGTTTCCACACATTTTGGACACTATTTAGATGTTGCCAAATTTAATATTGGGAAGAATTAATGACATTTTGGTTTTCATTGAATTTTATTAACAGGATAGAACATGCTGAGAATACTTTAGTGAAATCTTGCACTTCTGTGACTGAAAAATATATTTTTGTTTTAGTGGGAAAAAAAAAGCATTTTTGATCGCAATTGTGTGTGCACTTTTTACATATTATTTTATGTTCCACAATTCCTCAGCTATAAAATATTCTTTTCCATGATCATTAGAATTTTTTTTTAGGACTAAATTGCCTTCTAAGTATTTACAACCCAAGAATGAGGGAATTTTTAAAAAAGAGATGTTATTTGGAATGGCCATAATATGTCACGCTTCAGCAACACTTCGAATTGTTACAACTATAGCTTCATATTTATTTTATTATTTTTTGTGTCTTAAGGGTTGTGCCTCCTTGCATTTTCCATAATTGTATCTTTGCTCAATCTTCTTCTTTTTGTCAGAGAACGAGCAATAGAATAAGAATGACATAAGAAATATAATGCCTGCTAATTTTTTCTTGAGAAAATGTAGGAGATTGCACAAATATTTCATTCTCTAAAATCCGAATATCTTAATAAATAAATAAATAAATAAATAAATAAATAAAATCTGACATTATTTAAACATAATGATAGAATCATCTTTGAACCCTTAGAGTTGGAAGGGACCTCTAAGGACCATTTAGTGCAACTTCCTTGCAATCCTTCATGGCCCGCCAACATTCATTCCTTTCTTCTGTTTGTGCCTAATTGTAACACAAACAGCTGATTTCCCGCTGGCATTGTGACACAGGGAGACTCGCAGCGCTCAGGGCCACTGTCTGAACCACCCCTCCTTACACATTAAGAATAATTGTGTAATCTAACTTCTGTGAGCGTGGAATTTAAAGTATTCTAAAACTTGAGGTCTTAACTCACATTTCAGACGAATACTATATGCCTATGACAGGGAATAAAGTTACGTTTTTTTTCCATCAGAAAAATAAACCGAGATGTAGTATTTGCATAATTGAAAGTAAAAAGAGTTTTTCTCTCTCTAATTATGAATACATTTTTTTTTGAGAGTAAAACTGTTGCAAATGCAAAATATGTACATGCAAAACAAGAAATAATATCTGGTTTTGGTGGTACAAGAAGGGGTATTATGTTCTACCCAAATTAACAGAGACGGGGAAAAAAAAAAATCTTGTTAACAAATTGATTATGCAATTTTTTCCATCTATTGATAAAATGAATAATGTAAGAATGTATACAGTCATATTTGTATGAAAATCAATCACCAACAGATATACATTTTAAATTAAGCAGTAGTAAGTTTTCTATACTTGGGATCTTCACCTACTCCTATTATGATTTACATTACTCCCATTACTTCTGTTTGTTGTCATAGCAGTATAGTGTAGAAGTCATCTCCTAGGTCTGTGGTAGTAATAGTAGTATTCCTTCTGTTCTGTGGATAGAAAAATGTTAACTAGAATCTTTCTTCAAAGCCTCAGTTTTCAACACTGTTGTCTGAAACTCAAGCATCCAAATCGTATGTAAAAGAAAAACACAAAGGAGTCTTCTGTAAGTAACAAGTGAGACAGGTTCCAAAAATCACACAGGTTAGGAAAGAATAGTAAATAATTGCACTTCTAAGACTTCTGGTTTTGATGGAATTATCTGCATTTTGGACTCAATTGAAAGCTTTTCTGCACATTTTTGGCTCCTCTTTCAATATTCAGGTATGGAATTGGAGAAGATGAAGGTGCTAGAACTAAGACGTTTTTCTTGTATTAATATTTAAAAATTTCAGTGCTTGTGCTTCTGAAGGCTTTTAGCAACATCAGACAATTATCCAGGCTACAGAATCAAGTAGCCAAAGAGAGCTGTACAAATTAACATTGCTTTCACTTCAGAGAACAGCAAGATTGCAAAGAGTTAAAAGAGATTTGATTAAATAGGTGTGGGTTTTTTTTGTTTTTTTTTTTTTAAATCTTTCTTTTCCCATTTGATGTTGAGTTTATTTAAGGAGTTATCCTCTATCAAAGTGCTGTATGCATATGTATGTAGATATAGATGTACACATTTTGTACAAGGTATAGGTATAGGTATTCTGCTGAATCCTTTGTGAAGTTACTTGATTTTGCTGACTCTAAAGAAAAAAATGGGATAAGCTTTGGCCAACTGAAGTTTCTGTCATGCTTATGACAGCTTATATAATAAATGATCAAATATTCATAAAATCCCAGAGAGCAGGTGTCAAACTTACGTGGAAGAAAGTGCTGAATATACTTAACTTTTTTTATAAATGAAATGATGGAACTTGTTATTATTGTCTAGACAATTTTTCAGTAAGACATTATATTTTTTGCCTATTTCAGATTACACTTTATTTGTCTTTGAATTCGTTAGTCAGATTATTAAAAGTTTTAAATTACCTGTTTAAGTGACATTTAAAATATAGAATATTTTACCACAAAATATTACCACAAAAATTGTGTTGACTTATGAGTATTGAAACATTCAGTGAAATAAACATAAGTTCATGTCTTGTTTGATAAAAAACAAGCTAGATTCAAAACAAATATAAAAAGTATTTAGCAATCACCATCTTATATTTAATATTAATATAACCTTGATTATTTCAGTACTTCAAAATTCAGAATTTTCTTGGTATGCTCATATGAATATACTGTTTCTAATAAGAAGTGATGTTTAGTTGGTTTATTCTACAACACGTTTTGTTTCATTTTTCCTACTATCCTGAAAAGTTTGTTTCAATTCTGTTTTCATTTATATTCTGTCATTAATTTCTTCAGTGTTCTCCAGAAAGATTATCTATAGTACAATGTATTGACTTCCATTTTTGCAAAAATGATACTTTATAATATCAGCAACATATGGTTTGTGCTGCTTGGTGGCAGTTATTTTAAATGACACTTATGTATCACTATACATGAAAGTAAGCTTTGTTTTAAACAAAGGATAATCAAATCTGATGGCTTTCCATTACGAAGCAAATACTTGTACGTAAAAATCTGTATTTCCGAAGATATCCAGACTGCTCTTCACAAGGTATAAATAGCACATTATTTTTTTTAATGATATGTAAATACAGATTTACAGGAACTAGGTAATAAACCCTTCATCCTTTTTATCTTTTAAGGTAATCATTTTAAAAGTATAAAGTTTTCATAGCTGCAGCTGAAGACATAAAGTTCCCAATGTGAAACTAAGACTATATATTTTTGACTCATTTTTTTCTTCTTTCATCTGTAGTGACTCAGGAAGTGATAATAACATACATAGTTTTTGTTTGTTCATTTTTGTTTTTGTTTGTCTTCTCTAATATCTTCTGCTTCAGTAAAAGCCTTCTTAGCATATCATTTGATTGATAATTTAAGTTTGATTAAACTTTATTCACAGCTCATGTAAGCACTGTAACATACTATATATAGCTGGTAGGAGTTATTTAACACTTGTTTTTAACTAATAATTTCAAGATAAAAGGAACAGTTCTCTATTTTCTGTAATATTAAATTTTTTTTTGTTTGTTTTTGAGAAAAACTAAAAAATCAGAATGAATGTGACTTTAAGATTTGAATAATGTGATTTATAACCTTTGAAAACCTAGGACTAACAAAGGGCAAATGAATATGTATAAGAAAAAGAAAAGTAAAAAAGAGCAGTAATTAAAGCTATGAGAACAGTAATATTTGGTGAAGAGTGTAAGCCATGTGTCACCAACTATAGGCTGGACTATTACTTGAACTTGGTAAGGCTTCAGGAAAATATCTCAGGAAGAACACATAAACAAAGGTTAATTTGCAATACCAAACTTAGTCCATAAATGATTTTAAATGAAATAGAGCCTGTTTTAACTAAATCATCATGTAAATAGAAAATGAGGAAAGGTTGTTGAATGTTAAAAACAATAATAACACTGTGATTAAAAAATAATTTTGTGTTAAGAATCTGGGATTAATTCTGAAATCTGTCACAGTGGAATGGAATAAGATTTTAAGTTGTAGCATCTTGCTTGAGTCTGTTGAAGCTACTGAAATGTAAAAACTAAGATCAAAATTCCCTTTTACTGTATATCCTTAAATTACCTTCAAACTGAAGTGTTAGTGAATGGAGGATGATGGGATATAACACTGGATGAAGGGAACACTTCAGAACTCTTTCAGTTATGTGTAGTGGAAGGACCAGATGTGGAAAATGGAGGGATTAGGTTGTTTTAGGCAAGAAGAAAACATGGGAAAGTAGAGGGTAAAATGGTTAAAAGTCTGTGAAGATATGTGAAAAGGGGCTGACCATTCCAGCTGTGGGAGAATCCAATAGGACAATCTGTCTTGTCTTACTACTGATTACATTTTGATTTCATAGGCAAGAATCTCTATCTCGTGTTCGTGGAGACTCATTGCCAGCTGCAAGTGTGGAACTATAAATGACTAGAGTGCCAGCAACTGGAGAGAACAGGATCTCTCCACGTAGGCGCATATGTCAGTGTGTTTAATGGCTACCAAATGTCAAGATGAATTAGCGCTAAGGATAGGGGATCTGAAAACTGCTTGTTGGACTAACCATAATTAAGATGTCAATGTGTACATGTCAGAAGTCTGAAATTTGGCTATTCTAGTTGCCATAGGTCCAAACCACTTACTGTGATGATCAGCTTGTGTGTATTTATGTGTCATATGTGTATATGTGATATGTGTGTGAAAGTGTGCAAAAGGCAACAAGGAAATCAAGAGGTACAAAGGCAAGATGCTATATAGACATATATCAAAAGCCATATAGTGAATGGATCCATATTTCTTTTATGTGTAAACCTGCATACAGGTATGTTGGTTGCTCTGGAAGTAATGCTTCCTATTTTTTTCATACAAATTATGGATAAAAGAGCACAATCATGCTATTTGATAGAGCACATTTTCTTCTACAGAGCAGTATTTTTCAACATAATCACCACCATTAGCTACGCATTTTTCCCAGCACTGATCAAGAGTCTGCATACCATGCTTGTAAAAATCGACACCAGCAGAACTGACCAACAGGTTCACAGCTGCTATAATGGTGTCATTGCTAAGAAGATGCTGCCATGCAGTCTATTTTTCACTGGCCTGACCATTTCAGGGAAGATAAACTTAAAGCATATTATTAAGAGTGTTATTTAAATTCCTCCTGAAGGCTGGCAGGTATGTCACACAAGCTATTTCCTTTAGCAAACCTGCCCCAGTGTTTGACCACCCACATGGTAATGAAATTTTTCCTATTATCAAGTCTGAAACTCTGCTAGCACAGAATTTTATTCTTTCCTTACATTCTGTCATTGATTACCAGAAGAAGAGATTGGCAGCTCCACTTTCAGAAAGTTGTAGAGATCACTGAGGTCACCCGTCAACCTTCTTTTCTCCAGACTAGACAATCGAAGTGTCCTCAATTATACCTCATAAGACATCTAGTCTTTTCATCATATTTGTAGTCCTCCTCCAGACAATTTCAAGGACCTTAACATCCTTTTAAAATTGTGGAGCTCAAAACTGCACTCAGTATTCAGGGTGAGGTTGTATAGGCACTAAATATAGTGGGAGAGTCTTCCCTTTCGAACAGCTGGCTGCATTATATTTTATACACAGCAAACTGCCATTTGAACTGCTAGGACACACTGCTGATTCATACTGAGACTGCTGTCACTGGCAACGCCAAATCTTTCTGTAGAGCTGCTTTTCAAACACTCCTCTCCCAGTCTGTAATGTGCCTGCGTATTACTCCATGTCAAGTTCAGAAGTCAGAATTTACCTGAGCTAAATTTCTTGACATTGATAATTGTCCAGTGCTCCAGTCTGATCAATCTGGAGTTTGGGAACTGGAGTGTGAAAAACTACCTTAATTAAAAGCTAAGAAATTACACCATGTGCATCCACATTTAGTCAGCATTAGTCTTAAATCCTCTGAACTCAATTTGAAAGGATCCATACTCAGTTATTCTTAGTCATTCAAGCCTGAATGCATAGTATATTAACATTTTAAATGATTTTATTAACATAACAGTTCACATACATCAGAGGAAGAACTGCGAGTTTTACTGAATTTCAATTCCCAAATTTCAGTCTGCATAACTGTGTGAACTTAGCAATGTGAACTTATTCATGACTGTTGGTTGGGATTTATGAATGTATTGTAGTTATATTTTTCCATGGGATTTATGGAATTATTAATCTACTGTTAATTTTGTCTCTCTGTTTTTGACTGCTAGCCACAGAGAAATATATTAAGCAGGAAGTAAATAGTGACATTGAAGACAGAAAAATATATAAAATAAATAATAAGAAGAAAATAAATAATAGTTTTTAAAAAATATAGAAAATCAGATAGAAATTTTTGCTGAGGTCATCTGAAGAGAATAGAATGTCATTAAAATCTACTGTGCAAAGGAATGATATACTGAGTTAAAAAAATTTTGATTGGTAGCATAAAATATAAATTTTCATAGTTCATTATATCATAAAGTTTTCAAGGATTTAATGTGTTTCTTGGATTAGATCATCTACATTGCACTAAATCATTCTGCCTTTTTCACTGAAATAAAAACTCTCTGAGACATGCCAATCTTGTCAACGCTATACAGCAATTTTGAGAAGAAAGTTGAGAAAACCACACTTATTTCTCTTGATGAGGGGAATTTCATTGTCTATTCCCCCAAAAAGTGCAACAGAAAATATCAGACAATACTGATACTTCACTGTGATTCTAATTAATATCTTATGAGTGCTTTAGGCATTTAATTTAAGTCTTTGTCTGTATTACATACATCTGTAGAAAGAGAATTGAGGTTCAAACCTGCCAGGTAGATGGGAAGTTGGCAAGGGAGGAAAGAAGAATTTAAGAAAGAAATGCATGTTGATGTGTCATTAGTTTTCCATTTCTACAAAGTTCTATATTGCAGCTATTGACTAGTTCATCTTGTTTACAGGAAATCTAAAAAATGTACTGCTGTCTGGAAATCGTGTTATTCCAATTGCCATCTTCCCTGTGCACACCAGTCTTTTTGCATTTCCAGGGGCTGCACTGGTCCTGGGAGTGCTCAAAATGGTACTACAACATAAAATTTAATGGTACCTGTATATGAAAACAAATTTTGAACTGGAAAGCCTTTGTAATCATAAGGCTGTGGAACATAGCTGGAAACTGTAATTTGTTTTTGATCTCTACAGTTTGCATCAAGTCATAACAAGAAGCAGTTCTGGTCTACTCTTCATGTTCTCACGTGAAAGAGACAGATTCCAGAACAGGTAAACTAGATTGAGCATGATTCAGATCTCAACAAATGGCAGAATGTGGTATGCATCCATAGCTGTGAACTGAGAAGCAGCACCTGACCTCCACATAGCCAGGTGTCATTTCTATATATGAAAAAGTTATTCGAAGAGAAGAAGGTATGCAAAGTTTTTTTAAAAAAAAACCTCCCTTATCGTCATTATTATTTTTTTTCTGTGCTTCTTACTCTCATCTGTTATTGGATGACCATGTGTCCATTCTTATGTAAACCTACTCTCCAAAAATGATTTTTCATTTGTACTTACTTTAATTTCAATCTTTTCTTATAAGGAAAATGTATTTATAGAAATTGGCAACATACAAAATCATCTAGCTATTCACCAGTCTATATCCTACAGATCACACACAGATCGCACAGCTCTGATCCTCCTGCTCCCTGGAGAGCAGCTGGCACCCAGGACAAGATGCACACTGATGTGTGTGGCTGCAAGGCCTGGGGAGAGCACCACAGTTTCCACTTTGGTTTCCAGAAGCCTTGAGAAATTTCAGGACAAATTTCCAGTGGCAGTTCCAGCCCATTACTAAGTACAGACTCCAGAGAGAGGCAAGTACATATTCCTCCTTTTGAGAAAGATGACAGAAAAAAAACAAACCCATGTGGGCTCCACTAATCTTGATTGCCCACAGGTTTTCATCTGAACTCCCACAGTTTTAGGCCTGCCTTTAAGTCCAGCTTTTAAAAGGAAGGCATTTCTGAATTTTCAGTTTTCTGACAGGTAATAGGGGTGCCATAATAGAAGCAAAATCGACTTTCTAGTACATTCCTTAGGATGGGAATGGTATTGTCAACAACCTTTTCCTCCCACTACATCCTTATGAAGGTTTTCTTACCATTCAATAAAATTATTACAGTACAAAGCACTTCTCCATCCACATCCCTGCCCACAATAGAGGTTTGGAGCTAAATGATATTTGAAGTCCCCTCCAACTTAAGTCATTCCATCTATGATACCGCTCATAATTGCTTATAAATTTGCCATTTCATCTCTCATGGAGAAATAGCATTTGCACCAGACTGTATTAAAAATTTTAAACAAAGGATCATAGAATCTATTACGAAATATTCCAATGATGTCAAAAATGTATTTCCCTCATGTTTGGTAGAACTAAACAAGGATTATGCTTGGTGATTTTAGACCTCTCAGACTATTTCTTGACTTTGAATCAGAGAATTTTGCCTAAAATAATGTCAAAAATCACATTATATATATTAATTAAAAATAAGTGTGTAGGAGTAAATAATACAATACTTCTATTCGTGTTCATCCTTTTCCGTAGTTACAATCTTAAAATATTTAAGTGTAAACACAGGATCTATTCTTTCTGGATCATAATGTGGTCAGAAAGCTTTGTACTCTGAGTCTAGGCATCTCCGCTTAATGATTTGTATCTAACAAACAATGCTCACCATCCATTTTTATAAAATCTCTATGTCTGCTTGCTGTGCCAGTAGCTATTTTCACTTTCCACATTCAGAGTACTATGAAAAATGTGCATAACTCTGGCATAAATGTATAGCATATAGTAAAATACAAAGCAGTGTATTTAGGTTAATGCTTTTCTTCTCAATTAGCCATGCCTCGTATAGCTAGCCTCATTTAGAGGACTGGGCAGAAGGCAACTCCTTTTTTTCCAGACAAATTGTGGAAGTAATGGTGATGGTCTTTTGCCTGTAATTGTTCCACAATTGCCAACAGGAAAACAAATGTGTTCCTTTCCTGAAATTATTTGTTCAGGATATTGATTTACACATGCAACAGACCACAGTTCAGAACCTTGAGGCTTTAGCAAGAAATTACTTGTTAAAATTAGATTAGCAAAACAATCAGCAAGTTGCATATGTTGCAGAAATATAGAGTGCTACCTTGAACTTTATGGCTTCACTATTACTCAAATCCATTACTCTTTGCATTTGAGTAATTTACAGAAATCAAACAGTGGTTTTGTAAATAACATAGAATAAGAAATATAAAATGTACTGTAAGAAGAATGACATTCTCACTTCCCAGCCAAGTGGAACAAATCTCTAATTTCCTTTCAGTATGTTTGTATGGATGTTTATCGGGGTGAGAGACAGATATTGACAGAAAGTTAGAATTATGGGTTATGGGAAACTATGGAGATATTCTGATCCATGTATAGAGTCTTCAAACTGTTACACTGTATCAGAAAAAAATCATGGAATGTGTTTTAATTTGTTGACTTATGTGATAAAAATTGAAATGACATGATATACCACAATTTGTTCACATAAAACTTGTAGTTTGTTAGTGATCAATGCTGTAACCAGCAATACAATTCTGATTAGCAGGTCATTGATTATATATAATCTGAGGAAAAAAGAGCATATACGCCTTCTGGAGAGAAATTTAAGATAAAATATATGTATTAATATTTATATAATATTTTATATAATATGTTTACTTAGATACCGATGAGCTTCCCAACAACTGAATTGTAGTTCAGCCAATATGGATATGTAGTATTTTTTTTCTTAAAAATAAAATAATCGATATCTCAAATCATAAAGTACCATTTTCTTCTTTCTACTTCTTATTTTAAGTATATAATTCTCTGTCAATACATTAGTCAATTAATATTTGTTAGTTTGTTTTTTCCATGTCTTCAGTTTTATGTATTTGGGGTATAAAAAAAAACCAGCAATTAGATTGTGTCTAGTATAGGAAAACGACTAATATTAGATCTTTATTGATAAAAAATATAGCTATGAGTCACCTGAGGAAATGTGCTAGTTCGCACTTGCCACCACCAGTGTTTAGTCTATGGTTTATTTATGCAGCCTCAATCTTTTTTTTTATTACTAGGTCATTTTTCTAAGAGATTTTTCATATTTTTCATTAATATCATTAATATTCATTGACATATGCTAACAATGGCATCCACAGTAATTTCACTGAAACAAGGATTACATTTAAGAGAATATTTTGAGGCCTAGTAAGCTATAATGGTATTTATCTTAAGGGACGTGAAATTTCAATAAGGAAGGTTGTATTTTGCATGGTCCTCTGTCTGGTGCTTTTTTCACAAGAGAAAAAAACACTAATTTCCTTGCACTTATAACTCCAGCATAGGAGGAAGCCATAGTAATAATGAAAACACAAATACAGCAATGAGTATAAAGAATGAGTGGTAATACCAGGACTGAATTTTCTTTTTCATCCTATTCCAGTCAATTTGTAGATCTTCTGTAACACTTTCTATGTGTGTACTGCATATTCCACTGCCTGATATGTGAAGCATACCTTGAGAGAAGTATAAAAGTGCTTCAGTAAATTCATCTGCATGAAGCTCTTGGAAAGAGAATAGGGAAATACATGGGACATAGATCAAGCAAATGCACAGAGCCCATAGTATCAATAGATCTTGTGAGACTCCAGAGATAGTAGAAGACAGAAATGGCAAAGAAAAGGAATGGGAAGAATGGGGGGAATTTTCTGTAAGTGAAAAAAACTATCATTATTATTAAACAGAAGAGAAGCAAGATGAAAGAGAAAATCAGCATTGCAAACTTGCAAGTGAGGAACAGAAGATTTGTTTTCAGAAAAATTTCCAGTCTGTCTTATCTCTTGATTTTTCTCTGAAAGACTGTCTTCAGTTTTGAATTTTAGTGACTAGGTTTAGAATCCTTCTGAATGTTTCATTTTTACTTGTCCTGATATAGTGGGTGGCAGCCCTGCCCACAGCAGATGGTTTGGGAAATACATAGGTTTTAAAGTCCCTTCTAACCAAAGTGATTTCATGACAATCAAACATTTAAGACAGTGTATCCATGCACTCTTAGTTCTGAGATAACAACCAGAAGACTCTGACACAGATGCACCCAATGTATACCAGGGAGCATTATACTCCCTGATCATACATTCCTGATCTACTGCTTATTTAGGTTATTCTAACTCTTCACTGAATTCTAAATTTCACTGACAGGCTCTTTCTAAGATATAACCAAACACTGAGAAGAGAAAGAGTGGTGGGTGATTTAAAAGCATTTAGAGCTTATTTCTGTTCCATTTTGCCTCTGGACAGAGATATTACTTAAATAGCTTCAGAAACGATCACTGACAAGTGTGCTGTGTCCAGTGTATCCCACGAGTATCTTGTTTTTACACACTTGACCCTTTTTGTCCTTCATTCCTCCTTTTATTTATTGATTGATTTGTTTTGTTTTCTTTTGCTTTTTTTTTTTTTTTCCTATGATCATTTTCTCAGTAGTTTTCTGTGAAGACAGAGCCACAAGAAGTTCTTTCCATTGTTGAGACGCACAATGCAAAAGTGATCAAAACCAGATGCCTAAGAAGAGAGCAAAACAGCAGTATCATAGCGTGGCCTAGGTCAGAAGGTACCCAAAACAAGAGCTGGTGTAATATTTAATGAGAAAAGGGAAGAAAAGGTGAGGTTACCAAGCCCTCTGTGTACAGCTGTTGATAAACTGTCTCATTGCAATTGCACAAAGATCCACTTTGGGAATACAAAACAGCACTCCCTGACTGCACAGACACAGAAGTTCATATCTCTGATTTATGATGTTCCTAGTAACACCTTGGTCAAGTGAATGAGTAGGAGATGAGGAAGAAATTCTGCAGAATCTGAAGAAAATAACAGAGAACGTTGCCTTACTTCTTCTTTAATTGAGAACTAGTAGCTCACATTTTAGGATTAGTTTCCTCTGTGTCTTTGCTTCCTACTTAAACTGTGCAGACAGACACAGCTAATCAAAATGAAAAAGACCTGAGGAGTCTGAGATGACTATTTTACATCAGTGAATCTACAGCTTTGTTAACAACAATGATGGAAAAAAACTGAGAGTAGACATGTACCAAGAAAATTAAGTGAGGGAATAATACATATAGAAGAACAATATCTGATCACCTGTGCTACAGATGATTTCCCTGCTCTAAGAATCACACCAAGCAAGAGATTTACAGGCGCAATGAGAGTTAGTGAGTCCCAGTCCCTAGAGCTTCTCCAATTGTGGTTTCAGTGAGATTAAAATATACAGATTAGCATGAGGTAGAAGATGATCTAGAAAACTAGCAGGGATTATTCTCAAAGGATTATTCATTCCTCATTATTCCCAATTGCTTTCCCTAGAGACCATAGCCCCTGTCGTCCCCCCTGTCCCTCTCCCCCCAGTATAGAAGGAAAAAAAGATTTTTCCCCTATTCACATGGGAAACTGTTCCAAAATTATAATATTAGTTAAATGTCTGATTTAATCTGTCACATCCAAATATTTTATGTCAAATTGCCTATGAATTAACTGATATGTGATGAAATGCAAAGAGTAGGTGGATAGTTCACTAAAGTAAATAACATAGCAATAGCTTAAGTTAGTTTACAAACGTAAATGTCTGGACACATGGGCATTAAATATAAAATAAAAAAAAGAAAGAAAATATTACTTTAATAGTTCTGGAGAGCCATCCATCAAAAACTGAAAGAAAGTTAACAGAAATAAATCGGATTGTAAAATTTTCCTCACAGACAGTTTCCTATAGTATGCACTGTTTGGGGGTTTATATCTTTGCATACTAAATGTTTATTGGTTTTGGTGGATTTTGGAGCATAGGTACATCCTCAATTGAATTTAATTTGGCTTTTCAAAATTATTCATCGTCATCATTTCTATTCCACTTTATGGAGTTTAGATGATGCACTCTTTTAAAAACTATGACAATCTAGGTATTTACAGAGATTACAAATCAATTAATTTCATAATTGATATGGGGGTAAAGTTTTTAATTATTTATTCTACTCAGTTCTAATATATATTGTCATTCTTTCAACAACAATGTTGAGTTGGTTACATTATTTAAAGCTATTTAAGAAACAAATTTTCATAGTGTCGGTGAATGTTTAATGCAGTCACCAAAACAAAAGCAATTGCAAAATCCTTTTCCACATCAGTCAACACTTTTTATATATAGGACAAATGATCTGCAAGCGTTGTTATAACAAAAAGCATTACAGCGCAATAATTTTTAATATTAGTGGGAATGTTTTGTGAAAAGACGGAAACATATGACTGGAAGCAACTATCCATGCTAATAAACTCAGAATGAAATTATGGGATAGTTCTTTGGGCTTCAGAGTGATTCGTTCAATTTGATTTGAATTTTGTAGACAACTACTGAGAGAATATTAAACTGATTTTATACACTGTACTGCATAATCAGAAAAAGAAACAACATCACGAAAGGTATTTTAGAGGATATTAAATCTCAAGATTAGAAATCTTTTGTAAAAGATTAATTCCAGGTAGCTACAAAACTGAAAGGAATGTTTTCCCCATGCTCTCATTTTAGCATCTCTAGTTTACCATCTCTAGGCATATCTAAATTTTCTTTTCCTTTTTCTCTTTGTTACCTTTTACTTTTGGTCTTAACTTATCACTCTAACTCAATTTTAATTTTAATATTGGTCATTTAGAAATTGATGCAAATAAATAACAAGGAGTAAGAAAAGAGAAGAAATGTAGTGGCATAAATCATCCATAGGTAAGGGATAAATTGTTTTATTACCATACAATGGCACCTCATCACCCTCTGTGTAAAAATTTTCCACCTAATATCTAAAATCAATCTCCCCTCTACTAGCTGAAAATTATTCCTCCTTGTCCTATCATCATCCATCCATCTAAAAAGTCAGTTTCCCTCATGTTTAGATACTCTCCTTAAGTACTAGAAGGCCAGAGTGTGGTCTTTCCAGAGCCTTCTCTATGTTAGGCTGAACAAGCCCAGCTCCCTCAGCCCATATTCATAGGAGAGTTGTCCAGATCTCTGGTCATCTTTGTTGCTGTGCTCTGGAAAAGTTTCAACTGCTCTACATCTTTTTTGTGCTGGGGCTCTCAAGAATGGTTATAGTACTTCAGGTGAGTCTTCACAAGGGAAGAGTAGAAAGGAACTATAATCTTTCTCACCTTGTTGACCACTTGTCATTTAATGTTGCCTCAAACTTGTCCAGGTCCCTCTGGATGGCATCCTTTTCTTCTGTTGGGTCAATTGCACCACCAAACTTGCCGAGGGTGCACTCAGTCTCACAATCAAGTTTGCTAATAATGATATTATAGATCACCAGTCCTAAGATGAACCCTTGGGGATGGTATGCATCACCAGTCTCCACTGGACATAGAGCTATTAAGAACAACACTTGGTCTGCAAGCATCCTATCAAATTCATTGTTCTGCGCTGAATAGTCTACCCTTTGAATCCATCTCTCCAGTTTAGGGATATGCTTTGTGATCTGCAGTTCCTCAGGACTTCTGTTCTCCCTTTCTTAAGTATAGGAGTGATGTTTCCCTTTTTCTAGTCACCAAGGACTTCACCTGACAGACAAGATTTTTCAGCTATGATGTAGAATAGCTTGGCAACCACATCAGCGAGTTCCCTCAGAGCCCTGGGATGGATGTCTCAGAACTCGTAGACTTGTATCTCAGTATCAGAACTCGTAGACGTGTATACTCTCAGTCTCATCAGGTGGTCTTGGACTTGCTCTTGACTTACAGTTGGAGGATTTTGCTCCCTCAGTTGCGGCCTAGACTTCCAGAATTGTAAGATATGTTAAGAGCTTGACTGCCAGTGCCAGTGAAATCAGAAACTATTTATTTGATATATATATTTTTTTATATTCTGAAAGTTTTACTGGTTGAGACACATTAATATCTATTTTACACTTCTATCTAGCAAAACACATCATTAAAAAGATCAATACAGTGGCTTATAAAAATACACTACTTTTCTAATTATAGATAAAAAAAATACGTTTGTAGGAAACAGCAAGATAGCACAGCATTTCTCTCTGAAAATTTATTCCTTAAATTATATTTTTCTTAAGCTATATTCTTGGGCTCATAGTAGCATAGTAATCAGTATTTTGTTGTTCTGTTATGTATTATTTCTGTATTATTTCTTTTGATCCCTTTGATAAATAAAACAGTCTTCTATGTTGTGAAGATGATTAGGTTTTATCTGGGGTTATGATCTGGTTGGCTTTTTCTTCATAGTCATAAAGACACCATGGAAACAAAGTTAAGTCATGAAATAATTTGTAAAAAAAAAATTGGGGGGGAGGGGGAAAGAGGGGTTAGGAAAAGGGGTTATTAGTAGCAAAACAACATGCAGTATTTGTAATATTGAGAGAAATAAATGACAGCATGCAATAAAGGATTTTTTTTTCCACATAGATATATTATTCCAATAGATATATTATTGTCCTCCATCATTTTTTCCTTATTCTTTCATTCATAATTAGGTCCCCAGCTATGCACAGAGCAGAAAATTATTAGACACGTTTTCAGCAAGTATGCCCATCAACTGTCAAATAAGAAGTGCAAGGCAATCATTGTCTTTTGTGTTGACTGCAGAGAACTTGATGAAATAAACAGAATATGTAACATGATGTCTCTTTCATCTATAAAAATATCAGCTTAGAGGTTATGCTTCATTAGCTTCAAATGTAGCATGCATAATAAAGGAAGAAGGCATAGCATTCCTTTGATTCATTGCGTGAAAGCTTATCATTCCCTCTTTCAAGTGACAGCTTTTTAAATAATGTGAATAACAGAACATATTCAGACTAGAATTGGATCATAGACTGACACTTGCTGCCTGATTACAAAGTAAATATTACAGCTTTGCACCTTCATTTTGTGTGATTAGGAAGTAACTGGGATAAGGTGTATGGAGCTCCCTGAGATGTGCTTACTTAAATCTTTTCCCTTAAAAACATTAATTGAATCAGAAAACTGTTAAAAAAATTACGTGGGTGCAAAACACAAGGAATCTTCCTTCTCATCAGACACAAGGAAATATACAGAATGTAAAGATTAGGTATCTACAGTATCTCACCAGTTTTTACAAACACTTTACAATGTCATAATATGGGAGGATGGCACTAAGAAATTTTCATAACCTCTATGAATTGTGATGAGTTTAGTTAAATTTCAGTTGATTATATATATAGTGTAAAAGAGAATTGCTAGTTCAGATCCCTTTCAATTTGCATTCATTCTTACACATGTAAGAAGCTGAAATACCACTGGAGTTTTCTGTAGCTACCTAAATAGAAATAATATTATTTGATGTATTTTTCCTTACAGTTAATCTTTGATAGGACATAATTACTAATGGATACAAGCAGAAACTGTGAAAAATTCTAAAAAGCTCTCTGCATCAATTTTTAATCATCAGTATTTCTCCAGGACATATTGGAAAAACCTAAGTGTTCTTCTTTATCAATGTTGCTATTTCAAGAAAATAAAATAACTGAAAAAAAAAAGGAAGGAACAAAAGAAAACAATAACCTGCCAAAATTCCCAAACTCAATAGTACGTGCTATCCTTCTTGTATGCATATGCATTTACTCCTGTCACACTGGAACACTTTGAACGAATTTCGAGTCCCAGACACATATCAATGGAAGGACTGAAAAAAAAGAATTGTGAATGCTGCATCCTAGCAAGTCATAATATTCAGTTAGCAAAATAGAATTTATGTTTATAACTCAATAAAGGAATAAATGAAGAAGTAACTGGGACGTAAATAAAAAGTAAGGAACATGAAAAAATAAACTTTCTCTTTTTAGAAAAGATGATAACAAAAGAAATTAAATGCTGTATCTTTACATTTAATCACTTTGAGCAGTTGAACTGCCTTAGAATTGAAGTTTATTCATTTTCTTGTTTTTTCCAAATATTTCCTTGTATAGAACTTAAAATATTATGAATAATAAATAAATAAATAGGTAGCTAAATAAATAAATAAAACACTGAAAAGAACTAACTCAATTGGCTGCTGACAGTGGCCATTTACTACATTTATTTAAAAAAATAAATAAGTAAAAGAAAGCAAACTTTTATAGTTAGAAGAAAGTAGCATTTCTGGAAAATGATAAACAAAACATGTTTCCTGATATAAAACACATTACATCTTCCAGCCCTGTGAATTAGAAGCTATTTCAACATATTTCATGTTGCAACTAGCTCTTCTCAGCAAATAAACTGCAAATAAAGTGAGACATGGTGTTTGAATGTCAACCAGAACAAAATTTGTCAGTGCTATTCATGAAGAGTTGGATTTTCTGTTTGTTTTCAGTATGTTTCATACAGAATACTAAGGCAACCGTTTTTGTTTCTGAAGATTATAATAGGCAAATAATACTCCTAGTAAAATATTTAAGGAACTGTGAAATTATATAGCAGTTAAGTAAACATCATGACATGATGTATTACGGTGACAATGCTGATACAGTCACAACAGGAGCAAAACACCTTTGGAGATCTGCTAAGGTGCCAGCATTCTTCCAAATGGAGTTTGTTCCAGAATCAGATTTTGTTTTTTTTATGCAAGTACAAAAGGATGCTAAGTGGAGCCAACTTGCTGCAGCTGCATACGCTTTGGATGACTTCCTGCTTGATCACCACAAAAAGCTAGTTCAAAATTTTTTGTAAAAAGTATGTGTTTAAAGTGTTCAAAATTTCATTACATCAAACGGGCATATTTAAGATTAGAAATGTCTTTCTAAAAATAAAGTCCACTGGAGAATAAATAAACAGTCCCATGACTGAACCAACGAGTCATTATCAATCTTCTTGTACACGAATAACAGTTACAAATAATGGTACTTAACACAATATTATCATTAGAACACACAACCAAAAGAACTTATAAACAATTCATAAAGAAAAACAATAATGCCAAGCTAAACGATTAATTCACTGTGTGTTCTTCGATAGAAACTTCAGATAACTCATGTACAGAATAAGATGCTAAATTCGATAACATTCATTTTAAAAATCCCTCACTTTTATTTAGTTTGCAGTGCTTAGTTCTCCATGCTTTTGATTATTGTAGCTGATATCACATAAAAGGGAAACTACAGTTTCCTAAAGAGAATAACACCACTCAAAGAATGAAAAAAATTGTATTTTACTGCTTATCTTTAGTGTTTCAGTGTCTGAGCACAGCATCATTGTTCCAGTTATCATTGAGCAGCAGATAGAGCTAGTAGTCCTAAAGCTTTAGACCATTATGTGAGGTTTTTTGTACATGATCATCAGGTTCTGCCAATTCCTTACAATATAACAATAAGAAATAAATTTCTAGGCTTGAATCAACAATTTATTTTCTCATATAAACTGTATCACTTCATAAAAATGCAGAAAAGTCTATAATTCCACAAACCTCAGGGAAAATTTCTGGCTAAAAAACTTCACTGAAGCATCATGAGAAACTTGAGAAATCTGAGAAAGTTACAATGAAATATTTGCAATACTATTTCAAAGTCTGGCTATCACCTCAAAGTTGAATTATGTGTAAGTGCCAAATGAGAGGATGCCAGCAAATGTTTCAAACATTCAAAATTTGGACAGATAAAAGGTAATTTTAATTTGTTTTCAAAAGTAAATAATGGATGCTGTTCAATACTTAGGTCTCCATAAGTCTCCATTTGTAAGACAGAAATTGATTGTTAAGGATAAAAAAAGGGGGCTTTTGGAAGGATGCAAATGGCATATTGCTGAAGATCATTTCTACTACCTAAATTAAGTTAGTAAATTAGGGAGTCATGACAAAAGTCCACTTAGACTCTTCTCTGCACAACAGTTTGTGCAGTGATTTGCATGCATGCTGAGAAAAACATAAAAATACCGTCAGTTGCCCTATTTATTTTTTCAGATAAAGTTTTATTTCATTCTTTTGTTCAGGTATAAACAACTATTCTTTCTGATGTAAGTGTAGCAATTATCATGACTTGATAATGTCCTATATTGAATTTATAGAACATCTGCAACCAGTACAAGTCAGTAGAAAATTTGAGTCACTGTTATCTGTATCTGTTGGATGTCACCACATATCCATTAACATTGATTCAAATTTATGAAAGAAGATTTATCAGTGGTTAAAATGTATTTAAACTGTTCACAGATACAGATTGATTTTATGTCCACTGTGAATACATCCTATAATGGCAAGGTCATTAAGAAAATACAAGGTCATTAACATGAGCTTTGTTTCTACTTGTTGAGTTATTCAAAATGAAGGCTAGGAGAGAGAGCATAAGCTGCTGGATTCCTTTTCCAAAAGAGATCTTTCAACATAGATCCCGGATTATGATCTTTAAATTGAAGCAAACTCATTAATTTTGTTTTGAGATCATATGATGGAATCTCTGTCTTTTGAATGATTGTTAATCTTTTATGCAGTAAGGTATTTGAATTATCATGTTTTCACACAGGCTCTGATATAATCCATGAAGAGTAAGGGAGTATTTTAGGACATTCTATTCGGAATAAGACAGCAAAAGACTATAAAATTTAGATATAAGTCCAGTAATTGCTGTAGCAATATTTACACCTGGCAGTCAAAAGAGGGAAGAGGAGATTTATTCTGAATTGTACAATATAATATATATATCATAGTATATACTATATTGTTTTGTTATAGCACAGTAAGGGAAATGTATTCTCTGCACTCCTCATCCCATCCAGATTGAAATCTAACAAAACTGCCTTTATTCTAGATCTTCTAAATTGACAAATACGTAACTTTTTTTTTTTTTTAGAAATAACAGATTTAAAATGACAGGAGTGTCCAAATAGGAATATCACAAAGGCTTGAACAAAATAGGTGCTAATTAAACAGAACTTTTTAAATGTTGCCTTCAGTCTAGCCTCTTTCTGTATCTTTTATCTTTCCAGTAGTCAACACACACTGCAAAGATCTGATAAACATAAGAAGAAATTATGAGTGTGGAAATAGGTTACCCAGAGGATTTTTCCCTTCTTCCCCCATTTTAAGAAATGCTTTTTAATCAAGGAGTAATGCTCAGTGTCCAGGATAGCTAATTAAAATCAGGAAGATTGAACAGTGAATGCATTCATGTTGCAAATGATTTTTTTATCTCTCTCTCTCTCTCTCTCTCTATCTATCTATTTATACTTACATATATATACTTAAATAATATACAAGTAGACCATTGAAGACCATGCTAGCCTTTTATTCAAAACTTTTCTTGTTTTTTCTTCATTCACAGAGTAGGGAAGGCTGACAGTGATATTTCTCAGAAGAACAGCAGGTTTACTGCACTAGCTGATGTAGTAGCTGAAGTTGAAGATGAGGAGGTTTAGATTTAATCTTGAACAAGGTCATTGCTTTCATGTTTTTGCCCTCTCACAACACTGTTGTCGTAGGCACTTACGAAGAATCAGAATGTTACGTGTCAGGAGTAGTTGTAAATATGATATTGAGATGTGACGCGTTAGGATCTCCCCTGCTCTATTACGTAAGTCACAACATTGGCTTGTGGGCACAGATGACACACAAGATACACACTGTTTCAGTTTCAGTAAACGCCTTTTGCCTCACACCATATTGGTGTCTGTGGTGAGGTGGCTGGGCCACAGCAGGGACAGCGTGAGCCCTGAGCAGACCGCAGGAACGCACAGCAACAAGTTGGTGCCCCATGAGAGGATACGTTCCTGTGTTGCCCTGCTCCCTATCGTTTTTGGCGTGAAACTGGGGGGACGACAGTGCGCCTCGTCAGAACCACTTGGACCATGGGGACAATGGTGCAGCAAAACCTTACAGCACAGAAAACTGAGGGGATGGCAGGCGCTGATCATGGAATCTGTTATTAAGGTACTTTTGCAGCTTTGCAAAGAATATTGGGATAAGCATCCTCCTTCTAAGAAGGAGATTGCTGCTGTTCTTACCCGCCTTGAGCAGGAGGGATAGATAGGCTCCACCTATGATGTTCTTGATCATCGGTGGTGGGACTCTCTCACCCACAGTGCTTGCGCACCATGCGATGAGCGCTCAAAAGGTTGCTGAGTTTAAAACCTGGGGCTTAATTTTGGATGCCCTCAGGGTGGCCAGGGAGGAAAAGAATGTTACTAGCGTAGTGCGCTTACTGCTTGGGATGGGGACTGACACGGGCGAGGATACAGACAGATTTCAGCGGCCACCTAATCGAGAGGATTTGTGGGGGGGGGGGGTGGAGGACAACTGGAGGTTGGGGTAGTTGGCAGAGGCACAAAAGAGGTAGTCAATGTTGTTGGCAGAGGCACAAAAGAGGTAGGAATGCAGCCTACCGCACCCCCCCCTGCTGAACCAGATGGATGACAAGATTGCTGCCGTAAAGTAGGAGGGGGAAGGGGTGACGGGCAGAGTGATGGCCGGGGTGTAGTTTGCCAGCTGTGCGGTAAGAGAGGTCATGCTGCGTGCCAGTGTAAGAGTCTTAAAGGCTGGGGAGGCTACCATCAGAATCAGGGAAATGGTTGTGGGAGGGCGCCTCAGGCCCCAGGCCCCTCCCACAACTCACAGTATGGGCCAACAGCACCGGTAGCACCGTCCCTGGCCAACCCACTGGCTGGGCTGACCCCACCACAACTGCCCAACCCCCAGTTCTGTCGGCCACCTCTCAGGTCACGGCCCTTGTTGATTAGGGAGCTGATGTTACAGTGATATCAGACAAGGACTGGCCCACTGCTTGGCTGGTGGGCTTGACCCAGATGATAAAAGGGGTTGGAGGTACTCTTCCCTCGGGAAAATCAGGGAGAAATTGAGATCGTAGTGATTAATCGAGATGGCACATTAGAGAAACCTGTTTTGCTTGTTCCGCTAACTGCTAAGGTCCCAGGGACCCTTTTGGGTAGAGATTTCTTGAGAGGATTGGGAGTGCGCATTACAAATTTATGGTAAGGGCCACTGTCTGCCAATTATCTGCTGCTTATGCTATTCCACTGCTCTGGAAACAGGATGCATGCTCTGTTTGGGTAGATCAGTGGCCCCTTTCAGATGAGAAACTTCCAGCACTTAGACAATTAGTTACTCGGGAGTTCCAGTTAGGGCATACTGAGCCTTCGCTTAGCCAATGGAACACCCCTATCTTTGTCATCAAGAAACATTCTGGTGCCTTTCGCTTGCTTCACGACCTGCGTGCTGTTAATGCTCAACTTGTGCCTTTTGGTTCAGTCCAACAAGGAGGACATGTTTTGTCAGCCATCCCAAAGGGCTGGCCAATGGTGGTCATCAACCTTAAGGACTGTTTTTTCTCTATCTCTCTCGCAAAGGAAGACAGGGAAGCATTCGCGTTTATAATCCCGATGATTAATAACGAAGGGCCTGCAGAGAGGTTCCAGTGGCACGTCCTCCCCCAGGGAATGATGTATTCCCCCACAATTTGCCAGTTAGTGGTAGGAAAGGTCCTGGAGGCAGTCAGAAGGGATTTCCCTCAGTATACGATCGCACATTATATGGATGATCTGCTGCTCCCTGTCCCTGTTACTTGGGGCTACATATGCTTGAAGTTTGGGTAATGGAGGCCACTGGTCACACTGTCGGATTTGTTCTCTGAGCAAAAAACTCAGAGGGGACTGGGGGTTGAATATCTCAGATATAAGTTTGGTCCAGAGACGGTTCGGCCAACAGGCCTTGATATTCAGCCCTGTGTCACCACCCGATGGGACGTGCAAAAGTTGGTAGGGGCAATTCAGTGGGTTCGAGGAGTCCTGGGAATTCCACCTCGGCTCATGAAGTCCTTTTATGATCAACTAAAAGGAGCGGATCCGAAAGAACCTTGGGAGCTTAACCCCAAGATGGCCGCTGCATGGCACGAGATCTTGCAAAGTTGTATGGGAGGGTCCTCAGCAAGGTGGGACCCTGATCAAGCTCTCAAAGTAGCAGTAACTCGATGTGAGGTGGGTGCAGCTCCTGTTTTGGGCCATACCCTTGATGCCAAGCCATGACCTCTGTGGTGGTTGTTTTCCATACAACCCACGCGAGCTTACACTTCCTGGCTCGAGATTCTAGCAATGCTGCTTAGGAAATCTTGGTTGCTGTTATTGTGAGCTCTTGCAAGAGAACCCGATGTAATTTACTCACAGAGTTCATTCCAAGATGTGCAGCCACTCCCTAATATCCTCCTTATGGTGCTGCAGGATTTTGGGGGCATGATTGTGTACTCTGATTCATTACCCATTTTTGATCTGGCCAGACCCCTCAACGTCTCTCTCCGATCTCGTGTCCTAACCTCCCCGCTTGAGGGACCTACCCTGTTCACAGACGCATCCTCATCCACCATCCAAGAGGCGGGCGATGGTGTGGCAGGACTCAGACAACAAGTGGGAGACCGCAGTTTTCTCCGATCGAACAGTTATCATGCAATTGCTTGAAGTTATGGCAGTGGCAGTAGCAGTGCGCCTATGGCGAGAGATCCCCTGTAACATCATCACTGACTCTGCTTTTGCAGCCAAACTGCTCACTCGTATGGGCCAAGAGGGGCATCCAAGCATGGAGGCCACCAGCCTCTTAGAAGAAACATTGGGCTCTTGCTCAGCCCCTGTAGCTATTTTGCATGTCTGCAGTCATTCTGAGGTACCAGGCTTCTTCACAACAGGAAATGCAACAGCAGACAGGGCCACAGGTATGCTCATCTTTACAGTTCGAGAAGACCGCGACCTTCATTCCTCCCTTCACATAGGTGCTTGTGCCCTGGCTAGGGCTTGTTCAATCCCATTATCTGTTGTGCATGATGTTGTTCAGACATGTCCTCATTGCAACTCTGCACCTACGATAGGGGCTGGAATCAACCCTTGAGGTCTTGGGCCACTACAGATCTGGCAAACACACTTCACTTGGGAACCTCGGTTGTCCCCTAGGTCTTGGCTTGCCATCACGATAGATACCTCTTCCACTGTTATCGTTGCCACCCGACATGCCAAGTCTAACTCGGCTGTGGCACAGCCCCATTGGGCAACTGCTATTGCTGTAATGGGGGAGGGGTACAGAGATGGAATTCCTGTCAGCAGACAGGCTGAGATTTTAGCAAAGGCTCTCTATGCACTGAATCACTTCGAGAGTGGGGACTGCAACCGCAGCCCTGTACAGAAACACTGGCAGCCCAAGATCTTAAGTAAGGAACCCCCAGTCAAGGTAAAGACAGATAGCGGAGTATGGGAGGCGGGCTGGATGATTATGGTATGGGGTAGAGGTTATACAGCAGTAAAACATTGCAAAATGGGAAAAATAGTATGGGTACCATCGCTGAAAATTAAGCCAGATGTCAGCAAGGACTTAACCGGAACATGAGCCTTCCATTTGATTCATTTTCCACATGATTCTATGATTCTATTATCTTTATTGATGACCTGGATGAGGGCATCGAGTGCACCCTCAGTAAATTCGTAGATGACACCAAATTGGCTGGGAGTGTGGATCTGCCTGGGGGTAGCGAGGTGCTTCAGAGGGATCTGGACAGGCTGGAGAGCTGGGCTGAAGCCAATAGGATGAGTTTCAACAAGGCCAAATGCTGGATCCTGCACTTCGGCTACAACAACCCCAGGCGACACTACAGGCTTGCGGCGGTGTGGCTGGAGGACTGAGTAGAGGAAATGGACCTGGGGGTATTGATTGATGCTCGGCTGAACATGAGCCAACAGTGTGCCCAGGTGGCCAAGAAGGCCAATGGCATCCTGGCTTGCATCAGAAACAGCGTTGCAAGCAGGAGCAGAGAGGTGATTGTTCCCCTGTACTCAGCACTAATGAGGCTGCACCTTGAGTACTGTGTCCAGTTTTGGGCCCCTCACTGCAAGAAAGACATTGAGGCCCTGGAACATGTTCAGAGGAGGGCAACAAAGCTGGTGAGGGGTCTGGAACACAGGCCATATGAGGAGAGGCTGAAGGAGCTGGGAACGTTCAGCCTGGAGAAGAGGAGGCTCAGGGGAGACCTCATTGCTCTCTATAACTTCCTGAAGGGAGGTTGTAGTGAGCTGGTGGTCGGCCTCTTCTCTCGTGTCATTAGTGATAGGATCAGAGAGAATGGTTTCAAGCTATGGCACGGGAGATTCAGGCTGGACATAAGGAAGTATTACTTTTCAGAAAGGGTGGTCAGTCACTGGAATGGATGCCCAGGGAGGTGGTGGAGTCACCGACCCTGGGGGTGTTCAAGGAAAGGCTGGATATTGTGTTGAGGGACATGGTTTAGTGGGAGCTATTGGTAATAGGTGAACAGTTGGACTGGATGATCTTTTAGGTCTTTTCCAACCTTGGTGATTCTATGATTCTATGATTCTATTTGCAGAATTTGCTACTGGGAAGACCTAAACAACAGACAATGTGTAATGATGAAGTTCAACTATGGAGTCTCACGGCTTGTGTCTTTGCTTCATTCTTTGCTCTGGGCATGTCGATGGCAGCAGCCCTCATCCAGATGGATTGGCATGCTGGTCCGCTAAGCAATCTAATATGACGACTCTTGTGTTGAATGCAATGCTCGAAGACCTCAATAGTGTTTGTCATGTGCTATTACAAAATAGAGTAGCAATTGACTTCTTGCTGCTGGCCCAGGGACACAGATGCGAAGACGTGGAAGGAATGTGCAGCTTTAATCTCAGTGACCACAGCTCATCAATAGATAAACAATTGCAATGGATGCAAGAACATACGCAAAAGATAAAGGAAGTAAGTGATCCTTTCGGGAACTGGTTGAATCGACTTTCAGGGGGAATAGGTTCTTGGGTAAAGCAACTGCTTAAGGTCTTGATAATAGGACTCATGATTTTTGTGGGTGTTCTGATCTGTTTACCATGTCTTGTAGGATGTATTCAGAATAGTCTACAGCAAAGGACGGAAAGGATCTTTGATCAATGCATAGAATATCACAAGCTACGCGAGAGATTATATCAGACGATAAAAGGACTTGCGAACTACTGCATAGTCCATGTTAAGATCCTTATGGTAGCATAGAAATATGACTTTGCATAGAAGTATAACTTGGTTAGTGAAATATAGGTTAACCGAGTAAGATAGGATAAGTAAGTAAGATAAGCAAGCAAGTAAGCAGGTAGGTTAAGTAATCGGATAGTTAGGTTATTAGAATGTTAAGTTAGGACTTTTTTAGGCGGTAAGCGAAATTCTCGACGTAATGGGGCGAGGTTTTACTGAGGTTTTACTGAGGTTTTACTGAGCATGGGGAGGGGGAGATGTTGTCATAGGCACTTATGAAGAATCAGAATGTTACGTGTCAGGAGTAGGCGTAAATGTGATATCGAGGTGTGACGCATTAGGATCTCCCCTGCTCTATTACGTAAGTCACAACATTGGCTTGTGGGCACAGATGACACACAAGATACACACTGTTTCAGTTTCAGTAAACGCCTTTTGCCTCACACCATATTGGTGTCTGTGTGGTGAGATGGCTGGGCCACAGCAAGGGACAGTGTGAGCCCTGAGCAGACCGCAGGAATGTGAAGGAACATGGAAAACTACAGCAACAGCAGAGTAGGGAAGGCTGACAGTGATATTTCTCAGAAGAACAGCAGGTTTACTGCACTAGCTGATGTAGTTTAGCTGAATTTGAAGATGAGAAGGTTTAGATTTAATCTTGAACAAGGTCATTGCTTTCATGTTTTTGCCCTCTCACAACACATTCACACATATACTTGCTTTTGCAAATACTAGGAGGATTTTTTCTGTATGTATTAAGTCATATTCTTTTTCCTCTTCCATCCCCTTTCACAGTGTTTTCATGCTATCCTGAATTTTTCCACAGAAAAATTCACCCTTCCACCATCTGAGCAAAAGGTATATATTTGTTGCAAATGCTTTTCTCTTCTTTTTGCTCATTTATAATTTTGTGTAGCATTAAATTGCCTTCTTCAAGAAGTTGTATTGGCTTTTAGTTTCTTTCAGTAATAAGAGCTTTTTATAGCTTCTAAATCTGCAAAAGAGAGAAAAAAGAAAAAGTAGTTCATGTTTTCAAAATCTTTAGTCTAGAGCACTGAGTTTTCTTTGATCCTTGTGCTTTTCAGAACAAAAAAGACTACTGAGATTTTAAAGCACTATGACATTCTTAGGCTACTTCATTTTGACTGCTATAGATTATTAGGAAGGTTATCAAAGTGAGCATCTCTAATTTTTATGCAATTGCTCACAGATATACTTACGATTGTAAACTACTCTGAATATGTATCTACCAAAATATTTTTATATGGAATGGTGAAAATGTTTGAGTTTAAGCTTACTGTTAACCTTAAAAACTTGTTCACCTTAAAAACAGTACTGAATAGCTGATGTTGCTGCTATAACTTTCCTCCTGAACATTTTCAGTCTATCTCTATCTCAGTGTGCAAATGAATTAGGTGGTGATGAAGCTTCCTTTAACACCAGTCAGGTGAAAGACTGTGAAAACAGTATAAAAAATAATCCTCAAATTAATGTACATAAGATGAATGTCACTTCTGTCTTAAAATAATAATGATTATTTGCTGTTTTATTTTGTTTGCCAGGCAACAATAAAAAATTTTGTAAAACTCATTCTAAATCAATATTGCCTAAATAGTGTTTCACTAAATAAGAAAAAAAGAAGACTGTGTGTGAATCATTTGTGATATTACAATTGATATTTTAATTCCATGCAAAGAGCTGCAGGAGACTTTTTGACAACATATTTATTTGTACTTTGAAATTTTCTCTAATCTGAAAACTTCCATATGAAAATAAATAAAACAAGTGAAAGATGGTAAAAAGAAACCTATCTTCAGATATTCAGCTATCTCATTCAAGGTTGTCAATAAACTACAGGACTACTGTTTTTGTGTCCTTACAGGACGCATTTTTTACCATCTTGAACTAACATCCTACAGTTATGGGAAATGAGGTATGTCAGATGTCACCATTTACAAAGGAAATTACTGCCCTTGAAAACATGGGCCAAAATGAGAAGTGATGTTTTTGACTTGCTTTACCAGTTAGTCTGAAGAGAAATGTCATCTTCCAGCTATGCAACAAAAGGGGCATGTTGTAAATGTTTAGGCACATCATTAAAGCCTTAGGGAAATCTCTATCACTTCTAAGTTTTCAACATTTACTTAATTTATATGTCTTAATAGAACTTTTCATCAAAGTTCTTCACTCTTCCTAATTGTCTCATCCAATTCCTTGAACTACTCTGAAACTCATCTTTTCATTCACAGGCTTGAAAACTGGACCAACAGGAACCTAATGAGTTTTGACAAGGCCAAATGCAAGGTGTTGCACTTGGATTGTGGCACTGCCTCCCTCCTCCTTGGGAGCAAAAGAATAATGTGGAGCAACTGGATGGAGTCTAGAGAAGGCACTTTAAGATGATCAGAGGCTGGAACACTTTTCCTGTGAAGAAAGTTTGAGGGAGTTGGTTTTGTTCAGCTATGGGGACATCAGGCAAAGGAAGATGCATTTCCACGTGAAAACAAGACAATACAAAACAAAAAACAAAAGAGCCACAACATTCCTAAGCATGGTTAAAGTGGAAAACATGTGGAAATAGACAGGATCTGTTTCTTAGGATAGGCCACAGATGAATGACAAAATGCAGCCCCTATAGAGAATATAGTTTGGGCAGTCAAGCTCCCTGCATTCTTTACATCAACTACCTCATACTCACTCTACAGTCAAAGGAAATATTTTTTTCCACTGTCTCCTCGCTATCACTTTATTTTCAGTTTTGTTCTTTCACTACCCCTTTACCTCAGTGTACATGCAATTTCTACCCATATTTTCTGTGTACAAGATGGACACAACACAGCATATGTCACTGATTATTTGGAACTACAAGAGCTACAAGAACTAGAAGAATCCCTTGAATTCACCTTGCAAACTTTTGCTCTCTTGAGAACATGAATATATAACTGGCACTCTGAAGATACCATCACTTCTCTTCATAGCTATAAAAAACTGTTTTCAGATATTTTTTAGATTGTAACTCAAATTTTATACTGTTCAAATAGGTTAAAATTCAAATGTATTTGGCAGAAGAGTTTATAATCAGATAGGACAACATTTTTTATTTCATTAGAAATCTGGTTTTGAAGTGAGATACAAGCATGTGAGACACATTTCCACAGCTGATTTGTATTAGTATTAAGACTATGGAGAAATTCTGATCTTCTGTTCTCATAAGAGAAAGAAAGAAAAGCAATTATTAACAAATATTAAAGAAAAAGAAAAAAAAAAAAAAAAGTGACCTACATGCAGATTTGGAAACAAAGTACTTTCCACTGAAGCTTCTGAATTTTCAGGTAGTCTAACTGGACCCTGAGAAATGACAAATCAAAGAATGAGAAAGAAGCCAGAAAATTTAGAGGATAGCTAACAGCCTTTCTAAGCTAGTGTAGCACTGCAATAGAAATCTAGTATCAAGCATTTGAAAGAGTGAAAGGAATCACAAATAAAGCATTATACCTGAAGTCTCTAAACTTTGGGGACAGATCAAGCTACAAAAGTACCTCTGGAGAATGAGCAGCACAGTTCAAAGACAACAATCCATATTTATATTTTGAGTCATGTCAACCTAGAAATGGGTATTTTCACTCTGAAAAAGAGCTATTGGCTATGCTACTTGCAGTGACATAATCCCATCTGTCTTTTCCAAAGGAACAGTATCAGTCTAGCTCATTGATAAGCATATAGAAAAAGAAGCCTTCTCTAATGACACCAGGGGATCTTTATTCCAGTTTTGAGGACAGTGTATAAAGGGAATGAGCAATCTGCAAAAAGCTGAGAACTTGTTTCAATGAAAAGATAAAAATGTGTCGACATTTAATATAACTGTCCTCCATTATGAAATACAAGTATGACACAAGTCTCACTATCCAACCGTCAGCTCAAACAAAGTCATAACAGGAGAAAGATGCAAAGTTGTGGATGATGTTGAGGCAAGGCAAATCCAGCCCATATGAATTAAGAAAACAAATATCAGGGAGGTGGTTATGTTGTTACTTGAAATGAAAAAGGTTCTTTCCATTTGACAACATGAAATCCTCTCCTGTTACTTGCGTTATGCAAAAATACAGAATATAGAGAGTGATATCCTTTCTACAGTAATAGAGACATTCTAAGATACATTAGCTTCCCATCTTGTCAAAAACATAGAGTAAGTTTGGATCTAAAATTGCTGAAGCTACTAGAGGACTTTTTTCTTCAAAAAGTGCTAGAAAAGAGGAGTCTAAATGACTTTATGCATGCATGCATTTAATATAAAGCAAGATATTGAATGAACTTCCTGCAATTCTACTGTGATAATTTCACTCAAGTTTGAATGGTCAGTCACAGAAGCATGGCCTTCTCATTCAGAAGTGAGAAAAAAATAGTAAAAGTGGGAAAAAATTCAACTACACTCAGTAGATAACAAAAGCAACATTAAAGGACTCGATCCGCAATTTATAAATGCTCTTGAAACTGGAGGCTTTTTTACATTATGAAACTTATGTAACAGTAGACCCCTAAAAATGCATTACCTTTGTATAGCAAAGCTCATTTATTTATGATATTTTGGGCCTAAATAAATAAACACCACTTTTATACACAATGTTGTATTCTGGTGCTCAGATTTCTGTTACCCGGGTCTGTAAAAGAACACGGTCAACCTGTAGGTGAACTGAATGGTCAAGGATACCACAAAAGCAGTACTGGTACTACTGGTTGTCTTGGCTACCTTAGCTACAGAACATTGCTCTCAGAATCTCCTCTGGTGAACTTCTGAGCCCTTTGGAAGTACATTTAATTCATTAGAAATTTGGATTTTGCTGTAGCAGCATGAGCTGGAAAGAAGTCACTGCTGTGTTAATCATACTGCTTCCTGAAGTGCTCTTTCAGCCTTTACTGATTTATGTTACAGAACAAGAGTTTTTGTTTGTTTCTTTGCTTTTCTTTGTTTTGTAATTGTGGGTTTAGTTTGTTTTCTTTGCTTGTTTGTTTGTTTTACTATTTTTTTTATTAAAAAAAAAAAAAGAAAAAAAAATCCTATTATTTCATTCTGCTTAAAAAGGTAGCCTATTCTCATTGTTATGTCCTTAGCATGTAGCATTTTGTACTACTCCACTGACAAAATGAATTTCATGCTAAGATATTTCTTATACACACACATACACACACACACACACACAGACATATATAAATTTGTTATCAGCTCTTTTAAAGTCATCAGCTGTGTTCTCATGTCATTTTCTTTCCTGATTTTTGGAACACTGATTTGTGGCTGACAGAAAATGCTTGTAATTTTTTTTTTTTTAAATCCCCACAGTCATATCTGTTAATTTGTATGTCCTTTGCTTTTTCTGGTGCTCCTCATAGCTTCCTTGGACAGCCATGTTCTCAATCTCCTGTATTTTGCAGAAACTCTGCAAATTTACATTGGCAAAATGAATTGTTTATCTATGATTCACACAAGCCTGTCTCTGCAAATTTACACCTTTTCTTGTGATATTTCCATTGCTATATAATTCTTCCTTTTACAGGTTTTTTGCAATTCACCTAGGCTATTTTTGTTAATGATTGGCAGCACTTTCACCATAGAGAATGTGATTTATTAGTATTGGATATACTGTGTCATTTTGATGCCCTAGTCTATGTCTACTAATGAGACCAATAAGTACATTATTAACTGCAAAATTACTTTCTTACAAGAAGAATAAACAAACGAGGTTTAAATTGTCAAAGGAAGTATTATTTTTCTATTCAATTTTTGGTCAGAAATTATTTTTTTTATTATTTTTGTAGGGCTGTTTTTCTTTTTAAAAGCCATTTAAGTAATTTATTTCCACAATTAGTTCACTATCAGGTAATTAATAAATTATTTAATTACTTTTTAAGGATAATTATTTTCTTAGTTTTTAAATTAAAGAATTTCCTATTTTTCAAATTCTTTTTTTTGTTTGTTTTTTTTTTGTTTCTGTTTTTTTTTTGTTGTTGTTTATTAGTTTGGTTGCTTGCTTTTTAATAAAAAATTAAAGGAGAATAACAAAGATAGGTTGTGTATTCAGCTGATTGAATGTCATGATTTTATGATTTTTGCTTATTGGTATTCCATATCATAACATTATGTAGTTCACTGAGAGTTAAACAGTTAATGCTCCAGATCTGGGTGCCTGCCCCAGAAGAGAAGGACTACATCTTCCAGAGGACTGTTCTCTGTTCTGTTACCATTTCTGCTCAGAGGGAAAGATAAAAATCCTTTGTAGATCACTTGCCCTCCCCTTTTCAACCTTCCAGCTCGTATCTGCTCCCAGCCACATTGCTTCAGCATTAGAGTAAGGCTTTTGGTTTTGGATACTTCCATTCTATTTGATTTATGAGCTTCAACTTCATTTATATTGTATTATATTGTATTATAGTGTGTTATCTTGCATTTCAATACCTTATTTAGTAAATTAGTTTGTTTCTCCTCAGATTGTTGCCACTGTTTTGTTTTTAGGCCCATCTCTTTACCCTTTTCTCCTTTTTCCCTTTCTCCTTTCTGGGGGCGTGAGTCTGTGGATCCATTATGCATGAAATGGACCAGCCTGTAAACCATTGGCACTGAAAAAGCTGTGTTGAAGATCTTTCACAATTCTTACAGTGAATCTTGCCTTATCTCTTATCCATACTTTGACATAGGAAAATCAGACATTGTGTCAGGAATTGAAAGCTGCAGGCTCATTACCTCATTCTAAAATGGTCAATTGCTGTCTTTCTGTCCCAGTTTCACCAGAAGAAATGACTCTAAAGATTTCTAGGACACACAATGTGCCTATTAGGTGCTAATTGTGTAACTGCTGATATTTCTGACTCCTGCAGCTTTTTTACTCATCAGTGGAGTGTCGTGTCATTGGGTTATTCACCGCTGACTTGGTATTTATAGTCGTATATAAATGTTGTAGTCCAAAAAACGATTTTCACTTTCAATAAATCTGTCTAAGACTGTTTTGCTATTGTTATTAAAAACTTTTTTATAGCCCTTTTAGGCTTTAGTCTGATCAGTATAGGGTTTTATAGCCTTGTCCTTCTAACTTCTTTACAGAGCAACAGTGCAGCTGAGAAATACTATTCAGGGCAATACATCTAGATAAATTTCACTGATCATTCTATCCTCTTTGTATTTTCTCTTCTAATTTTTATAATTTTCTTCATTGGTTGCTCATTGGTATAATTTTTCAATGATTTATGCAAAAGGTTATCTAGGATAATTACTCCTTACCTTTTGTAAGGAGTAAAAAATACCTGAACTGTAAGCTATTTTTGATAATTCATCATACTAATACACACATTTTCTTTTTAGTAACTTTTATATTGACCAATCAAAAAAAAAATTTTGCCACTACTGTACTATAAAGGAGGAAAAGGAGGAAGAAATTATTCCTTTTACAATAAATAACTGTTCAGAAATAAACTCATGTGTAGAGTCATTTATTGTTAAAAAAATGACATAAATAGTTTTTTTCTTTTAAATTCTGGGATTCTAAACATTTATTTTCACAGATAAATTGTGCCTTGTTGATGTAATATACTTACTTTAATTATATTTACATACATAATTGATTTACTAACTGAAAAAAAAAAAAAAAAAAAAAAAAAAGAAAATAAAAAGCCTGCATTGTGAAAAGTACACCTTCACTTAGTTCTTCTTTTTATTGTCGATGTTTAGTTTCACCTCAGTTTTCATCTGTTACTCCCTGGCAGAAGGTGTTAAAGAAAACAGAACTATTTGTTAAGTAATATTTCTATTAAAACAAACAAACCAACCAAAGCAAACCAAAACCAAAAATGATAACAACAAACAAATCATGAGCATGAAAAATTTCATTCAGGGAGGAAAGTAACACAAGGTTAGCTAAGATGCAATACTGAGTTCTGAAATGGTTTTAAGTTGAGAGAGGGAAGATTTAGTTTGGATGTCAAGAGGAAATTCTTTACAGAGAGAATGGTGAGGTGCTGGAGCAGGCAGCCCAGAGAAATTGTGGATACCCCATCCCTGGAGATGTTCAAGGCCAGACTGGATGGGCCCATGAGCAGCCTGGTCTAGTATTAAATGTGGAGGTCGGTGGCCCTGCATGTGGCAGGTGGTTTGGAGATTCATGATCCTTGAGGTCCCTTCCAACCCAGGCCATTCTATGATTCTCTGATTCTGTGATTCTGTGAAATCTCTATGGTCAGATTCAGTCAGTACCAATATTCCCCAAGGAAAGCCAGTGTGGAGTATATTCCTACATGATATTCAGAGAGGTGGAATTAAAGGTTTGACCCTCACATAAAAATTAAACATCTTCTTTGAAAAAATAAAAACAACAACAGATGATAGTGTAAAAAATTCTCTATTTCAGAAATGGCCTGAATCACATCAGTGATTAAAAAAAAAATACATGCAATCACATTATAGATACAAGAAGAATGGATAGTTGGTAGCTATAGGTATGACAAACAAATGCTTTAAAAATAATTGAGGAAAAGAATCAGCAACTATGTTGATCTATTATATCTATGAATTATTAATATTACATGAGTAAAAAGGCCTTGCATCTCTGATATTCCAGAAATAAAAGATAGCTTGTATTAACCTCATATGGAAGTGCTATGTGAAAAGATGCAGAATGTACATTTTAGAAATACATTTTTTTCTCTGTCCCAATACATTTCAGTCTCCACAGGACACTGTATGTGAAAAAGAGCTACAAGTAAATGAAATAGCAGTGTTACAGACAAGCACCCTCTTTCCTCACAGGTGTCAAAGGAGTCAGCATGATTGTTTTTTCCTGTGGCAGGATGACTCCAGAAGTTTCCAACAAGGCAACAAAGCTGGATGCTGACATAAACATGGGAATGTCCCTTGCTAGGCAAGTCTGTGCTGTTTTTTCTGGAGCAGAAGGATTACATGATATTTCCTGTCTGCTGACTTAATGAGATTGATTTTCTGGTTCAGTTTTAAATCTGAATTTTGTACTGAATCTCAGTACAAAACCTGTACCAAGACAAATGGATAGGCACTTAAAACCTGGAGCTCAAAGTGAACAGGCTCCCTGAATCTTTCGTCAGAAAGTTGTGCTTGTATGGTACTGTGAGTGGAAAAATAAAACAAAGAAGTATGTTATAAAACAGGTGTCTGGTTTTTTTTTTTGTTTTTTTTTTTTTCCCCACAGGCCTCTCTGTTACTTACTTCTAAATGCAAATATCTTTCAGTGCTGTGGGGGTAGCAATCTCTGCAGAACTCAATTGTAACTTGGCAAAAACCTTCCAAAGATGGATTGATGAAATAATTGGTGTCATTTCTGTAACTCCTGACTCATTGGTTGTACCCAACTTTAAACACAGCAGGAACCTGATGTCAAAGCAAGATCTTACCTTTTTATGGCCGTGCCTTCCACAAAGCAAGATGATATCATGTCTTAAAATATTCCCACAGTTCCTCTTCAATTAAAGAATCCTTATGATAGAATATTTAAGTGAGCACGTATATCTAAGTCCTGTAAAATGCCTTAGGCTGTTAAAATACATGAATTTTACAGTTAAAGCCTATGTACTTCAAGTTCAGATAACAAGTGTATGTGATTATGAAACTGGTCTCACCTGTGAAAGCAAAACCCTCTATTTAACATTTCAGGCATATGCAGAGTATATGAATTTTTGCTTTCAATAGTGAATTTCTCCTTGATATTTATTTTTGTCTATATTCACAATGAATTAAATATTCAAGAAACATTAGAATGCTAGTGTAATTATTATTTTTGTGATCCATGGCTACAAGTAAACCACGATATTTTACCAAGCACCTTCTTTGAGGGGTGCTCTGAAAATAATGCCTCCTATTTCATTATGTTGGTCTATTACATCAGAAGCAGATGTTGGTGGTACGGCAGTAGAAGTTGAACTTTCCTGTCAGTGTTTAATTACATTTTATATCCCCGTGACAGATAGCAGCAGTCAGACAAAATGGTGTCTGACATGGAAGTGCTAATGAAGCAGAAGCATGTCATTGAATTCCTCCATGCTGAAAAAGAATTGCACCCATTGACATTCACTGACACTTACTGAATGTTTACGAAGACCAAACAGTGGATATGAGTGCAGTGAGGCATTGGGTGGTGCATTTCAGCAAAGATGACAGTGACAGTGGGTCACTCCTGCTGCTGCAGATTTTTATGAGCACAGGTGAAAACATATAGCTAATGGTGCTGATTATGCTGAAAAATAGTGTTTTGCAGCTACGAATTTGTTCTATCAAATAGTGTTATTGTGCTCTTTGTATCTGTTGCAGTTTCTGTGGAAATAAATGGGGCTGCGACCCATGTATATTTTCTTGTCAAAGGTGTAAGCTATTTCTTTTAAAATATAATTGTGTCTATAAATTTGGATTCTACAGAGGGAACGAGAACCAAAAAAGATGAAGGGCATGAAGACATTGTAGAGTAAACTTCCTCTACACTACTCACACATATGGAACTATTACTGTTGCTGAATTGCAAGCTGTTTTGTAGATGATTTATAGATTACAGTAAATTACAGTGCTTTTGCAGGAACTGTTTTATGCTATACCTTCATCATATCACATCATCATCAGTACGGGATGAATGTAAATAAAATTGAATGCCTCAATTCCTCGGCAGCACACAATCAAAACAATAGTAGTAAGGCCACAGAAAGCAATCAGAGTCTTTTAAGAACAATGTACAAAGTACAATAACTGGTTAGAGCTCTGCTCCTTATCCCACATTCTCTTCAATCATCTGCTCTTGAGTGACTATATGAGCTTCTTATGGGTGAAGCCTTGATATATGTCGCCATTAAATAGCAGAATATATCTGTGAATGATTATGCACTGCTGCTGCTGCTGCTGCTGCTGCTGCTGCATTAAGAATTTCTCACAATATTCACTTGTGAGCTGAGATTGGTATATTTCACATTGACTATGTAGTTTTTAGCTTAACTTCAAATACATCTGTCATGTCTTCCTCTATGCAGGCAAACTGAAGAAATGGAGCACTGTGTTTCCACAAACTGATTAGGTAGGTGCCTTAGTAAGAAAACACTGCGTACACTGAGTCAGACAGTTGAATGACACGTGCACAGCTGGGACATGTTGAATAGAGAGAATGGAGAAAACAGCTTTGCCAATTTATAACTGCTGAGGCCTGAGATAGTTTTCTTTGGCAATTACTACTTTTCTTTTACGTTTTTCCTTCCTTGACAGAATGACTAACGTAGACACAGTTTTGCTGTCACTCTTGCAGCTCCTTTCAATATTCCAATTTCTATTTGGGAAAATAAGGCAAATCTTTTGTCTGAAGCATAGTTCTGTACAACAGAGGATATGCCTGTCTCCTGTGCTTTTCTCAATATGATTGTGTTGGTGTTCCATAAGGCATTTCTTCTTCTGTCTTTTCTAAGCATTTTCTTGACATGTGCTAGAACTTAGTAGATGGAGGGTTGCAGATCATTGCTTTGCTTTAAATAATGTCTCCTTTCTCAGATTTCAAAGTAATATAAGCAGTACTATTCTTCACAATCTTTGACCAAGTCTAACAGCATAGGGAAGAATAGAAGTTAATTAAAAGTACAGATAATCCAATGAGCATATAGTTTAATTTTCAACACAGTAAAAGGCACCATATCTTGAATCCCCAAAGAAAGTAATTTTTGAGCCAAAAAGGACTGACTTCAGTTTGTGGGGATAAAGGGCCCAGATTTTTTATTCATTTTTATTTTATACTATTATTATTATTATTATTATTACTTGTACAAAAACGTCACTGGAATTTATAAAATAAAGCAAGTGGTATGGTATGCTTAATTTATGGTTAATGATATGTTATAATGCTTATAATGCTGCTTATACCAGCTTAATGGTATAAGTTATACTTTCAGGAGGCTCCTGGAATCCATTGATGATAATTTTCTGGTTTAGATATTGGACAGGCTGACTGAAGTATTGCTGGACTTGCTGCTCACCAATGCAGAGGAGATCCTTGAGGTCCCTTCCAACCCAGGCCAGTCTGTGATTCTATGATTCTATGATTCTGAGATCATTAAAGGTGTTAAGGTTGGAGGCAGCCTGGGCTGCACTGACATGCCCTAGTCAATTTTATGATCTCAAGGAATGTGGACCTGGCAAAGAATGGTGTCAGGACCCTGAATTTTGGAAGAACAAACTATAAGCTGTTCAATGGACTGTTGGCCAAGATCTCCTGGCATGCTGTTCTTAAAGACAAAGATGTTCAGAAATGCTGGCTTACTCTTCAAGGATGCCTTTCTGAGAGCAGAAGAGCTCTCCGTCCCTCTGAATAAGAAAGCAGGCAGAGGAGGCAGGAAACCTGCATGGCTCAGCAAGAACCTGCTGGGCAAACTGGGCAAAGAAAGGAGCATAAAAGGTGTGGCAACAAGGACATGTCACCTGGGAAGAATGTTGTAGACGACTGTGAGATCCCCCCACAATGTTGCAATGTAACAGAATACAGGGATGCTGTCTGGAACTTGCAGACATCGGATCAGGAAAGCCAAGGCACAGGCAGAACTGAACTTGTTGAGAGATGTGAAAAAGAATAGGAAGACATCCTACAGATATATTGTCCAGAAGACACAGGCCAAAGCGAGTGTACCTCCAATGAAAAGAAGGCTGAGAAACTGAATGAGTTCTTTGCCTTGGTCTTCACTGGCAGCCAGGATTCTAGTATTTCTCACATCTCTGAGCGCAGCATCCCTAAACCTCTTGGTGGCGCCTGGGGGAGTAAATCTGCCCCCACTGTAAGGGCAGAGCAAGTCTGAGTCTGTCTCTGAGATTGAATGTATACAGGTCTATGAGGCCAGGTGACACGCATCCTAGGGTTCTGAATGAGCTGGCTGAGGTGGGTTGCTGAGCTGCTCTCCATCATATTTGAAAAATTGTGGCTGTCAGGTGAGGTCCTGGATGACTGGAGGAAGGGTCACATCGCTCCCATTTATAGAAATGGAGGAAGGAGGATGCAGGGAACTACAGGCCAGTGAGTCTCACCTCTGTGCCTAGGAAGATGATGGAACAGATCCTCCTGGATGACATGCTTGATCACATGAGGACTGAGTGTGTGATCTGAGACAGGGAGCACAGCTTCATCAGAGGAAGGGCATTCCTAGTGAATCTGGTGGCCTTCTATGATGGAGTGATGGCATTGGTGGACAAAGGAAAGGTGACCGATGTCGTTTATCTGGACTTGAGCAAGGCCTTTGACATGGTCCCCCACCACATCTTTATCACCAAATTGGAGGGATGTGGATTGGATGGATGGATCACTTGATGGATAAGAAATTGGTTGAAAGGCCACAGACAGAGGGTGGTCATCAATGGCTCTATGTCCAGGTGCAGGCCTGTAAGGAGCGGCATCCCCCAGGGGTCTGTCTTGAATCTGGTGCTCTTTAACATCTTTATCAATGACACTGACAATGGAATCAAGTGCATCTTCAGCAGATTTGCTGATGACACCAAGCTGAGTGGTGTGGTTGACACCGTGGAGGGAAGGGATGCCATTCAGAGGGACTTCAACAGGCTTGAAAGGTGGGTCCAGCTGAACCTAATAAGGTTCAACATGGCAAAGTGCAAGGTTTTGCACTTGGGCCAGAAAAATCCCAGTTATATAAATAGACTATAAGGAGCAGTCCTTGAAAGGACCCCTGCAGAGAAGAACTTGGGCATCCTGATGGATGAAAAAATTAATAGGAGCTAGAAGTGTGCTCTTGCAGCTTGAAAAGCAAATGGTATCTTGGGCTCCATCAGAAGAGGACAAAGAGGTGACTGTCTCTCTCTGCCCTCTTGAGGCACCATCTGGAGTACTGTGTCCAGGTCTGGAAGCCTTATTACAAGAAAGACAGAGAGGTACTGGAGAGGGTCCAGAGGAGGGTCAGGAAGGTGATCAGAGGGCTGGAGCACCTTCCCTACAAAGACAGGCTGAGGGAAGACAAGGCTGCGGAGTGACCTAACTGCGTCCTTTCAGTGTCTAAAGGGAGCCAATAAAGAGGGGAGTCAACTCTTTGAAAGGGTAGATAACAGCAGGACAAGGGGAAATGGTTTTCAGTTGAAGGAGGGAAGATTTAGTTTGGATGTCAGGGGGAAGTTCTTTATAGAGAGAGTGTTGGTGTGCTGGAACAGGCTGCCCAGAGAGGTTGTGGATGCCCCATTTCTGGAGGTGTTCAAGGCCAGATGGGCCCCTGAGCAACCCGGTCTAGTATTAAATGTGAAAGTTGTTGGCCCTGCCTGAGGCAATTCATCATCCTTGAGGTCCCTTCCAGCCTGGGCCATTCTGTGATTCTGTGATTCTTTGATTATATACTGTCTGCACATGTAAGCTACTGTGAAAAATAGAAGTTGAATTTACAAGTTACCCCAAGACCACTGGAAATTATGGTATATGTTTACAGTAAGAATTTATTGTGGAAACCAAAAAGTTAATCAACAAAATCACTAAAAATGAGAAAGTATGATGAAATTCATGCACTCTAAATAATATATATCTATTGATTTTGCATAAGCTGAAGGCGATTTTTATGATCACTGAAAGTATGTAAAAGAATTTATCATCTTACCTGAATATCAGGATCTGCTACTAGCACATATTTCTAAGTATATATACTTATATATTTTATATATACTTCAATACAGTTTTATACAAGATAGAGTGCACTTCAGTTGAAGGGGCACCTAGAATAAAATGCTACAATGCCAGATTCACCCTACTACTAATTACTGGTGCAATAATAGGTGATGTTTTGTTATTACTCAATATATTTATTAAATATTACATAGGATCACCATAGAATCCTAGAATTATTTGGGTTGGAAAGGATTGTCCAAGATTATATAGCTCCCCCATGCCATGGAGAGGGAAAACTTCCACTAGACCAGGTTGTCCAAAGCCCTGTACTATCCATCCGTAAACAACTCCAGGGTTGGGGCATCCAGGGTTAGGCAACTTGTTCTAGTGTCTCCTCACTCTTTGAGTAAAGATTTTCTCTCTAACATTTAATCTAACTTTACACTTTCCTTTTTTTTTTTTTTTTTAGCTTAAAACTATTTCTTATTTTCCTCTATAGTTCAGTTATCTGCACTTCCTCCCTATCAGTCCTATAGACACCCGTTAGATATAGGAAGACTGCTATAAAGTCTCCATGGAGTCTTTTTTTCTCCAGGCAGAACGACCTCAGTAATCTCAGCCTATCTTCATGGGAGGGGTGCTCCAGCCCTCTGGTGATCTCCTCTGGATTTGTTCCAGCACATCCATGTCCTTCTTATGTTGAGGGTTCCATTGCTCTAGATGGGACCTAATTAGACAGGACCAGAGGGGTGACATCACCAACCTCAAACTGCTAGCAGTAGTTCTTTATTGCACATTGCCAGTTCATACTCAGTTTGCCATCCACTTATGGCATCCACTGATACACCCAAATCCTTCTCTGCAAGGCCACTATGCCATTCATATATTATATCAGACAATGAAGCATATAGCTAGCACTCTTGTACCCAGTATACATTCATGAATATTTTTGCAGTGTGCAGATAATACGACAAAGATGAGTGTCATTTTGCATTAGATACCTGAAAGAGAGAGACAAACTCAGAGTCACAAAAACTTTGTTTTCTGAGAAATAAAAAGATGAGATAAAGAATGCCACTGTGAGATATATTAGCCAAAACATTTTATTTTAACTTTAATTTCATTTTACTCTTTAAAAAATCTTGAGTTAAAAATTACATACTAGTTTTTTGTTTAATTAAAGATGGTCAGATGATCACTGGTCTTGGAATGGATCTGAGGATAAGGAGACCCAGAACTGTTTTAAATTAATATCTATCCAACTACTTTAGTGGACAAAAAACTGTGTGGGCTATGTTTTACATTTTGCTGTTGATATAAGACAGATTTTCCATTCAGCATTCTTTCATGCCTCTTTCTTTCAGATACTATTGTCTGCAGCTGTGGGGTGTGAACTGAGCACTGTGTTTATTTAGGTGTATTGGATAATGATTATTCTGTTGCTAAAAATTATTGTCTTTTTGTAGGATTGGCATTATTATAATCCAGACAGCTTTGATCCTCCAATTTAACACTTGATCCTCTCCCGGATATGATAGGCCAGAGAAAATCTGCAATGTCCAGGGTTTTGAGATTCAGCTATTTGCACCTGTCACAGCAGTCTTTCCTCAGCTAAAGAAGCTTCATTGTGATTTAGGACATGCAGAACATGTCCTAATGCAGAATTTGCACAGATAAAGAAAAGTTTTTGTGATCAACCCACATTACTTAAGTCATTGAAAAAATGTAACAGTTGTTAAGAAACGGGTTTCTCAGCTGCCATAAAATTCTTTTCTCCCCTTCTGTCTTCATTCAGGTGTAAACAAAAGTATATTCATGAATTCTTGTGCAGAAAGTGGCAGCAATGAGTACTGAAAAAATACATATATATATGTTTCACTTGTATTAAAAGAAGCCTTATGAAAATCTCCTTGGAGCTGCACAGTTTCATCCATTCTTGTGGCACCTGGGATGGCCAGTCTAATAAAAAGCTTAAAAAGAATGATGAAGAAACTAAATGTGAATGACCATAACTCACATTATTGAACTGTCAGTGATTTATTCTGAGGAATGAAAGCTGCCAGGTAATGTTGCTAATACTGTGAGAGCAAGATACTACTATAAGCCTTCCAGAGTATACCACAGATGGCTATGTGGATTGGGAATAAAATCTATCTACATCTTATGATATTTTCACATCTCTAATAAAAGAGCCAGGCAATCTAGCAAATCACTGAGCAGGAGACATACAGTAGATGAAAAAACAGCTAATTCTCTAGGGACAGGTAGATTGCAAAAAGTGCATGCCACAAGAGTTTATTACCTACTGAGAAATGAGCCATGTGTGCAAAATGGAATTTGTTTACAAGAGACCAAATAATAATCCTGACAGAATTAAGAGTTAATATCAGCAGAGTGATTCATGCTTTAGAACCAGGAAAAGGGGCTTGGGGAGGTACAGCTAAGAGATCCATTTCTTGAAAAAGAGAGGAGAGAGAGCTCAGAGCATATAAGTAACAAATGATAAAAGTAATAAAAAATAAAATAAAACAACAAAGCTTCCTGCAGATAACTTCCATTGGTAGAAATTATTATTCCATGATGCATTCATTATACTGTTTCAACGAAGGATGGCTTTCTGACAGTCATAAGAACAGGAAATTGAAAATTCAGGACATATTGTGCAGGTAGCAATAGGGGTAGAAGTAAAAAATTTCTCCTAATGTCTACTCACAGAGCAATGATTAAGCAAATACAGTGGCATCAATCAAATATGTAAGCAAAACAATCTGGAAAATATCCATATCTGGAATGTCAGTGCATTATAATAAACTGTCCTATAAATTTTATAATTCTTGCAGCCCATAGAGGAGATGGTGGGTTGAAGAATTAAGCTTCATCTTTCCAGTACAAAGTTTGCTGAAATCTGCAGAAGAAGAGCAGCAGAAAGCAGGAACTCAATCAAATGACTAAGCAGAAAATTTTCTAATTTATGTGACAGTAAACTACAACAAGCGAGTAGCTCTGGACTGAACCAGCAAACAAACTTACAAAGTACTGTCAAAAGCAAACACTTAAACCTGACATAATAATGAATCCATGTAGTAGAATGGCAAAAATTAAACCAGTGTTGGCTTTATAACTGTAATATCTAGACTAACATTTAACATTTAAGATTAAAAATTGGAAAGATCAATGACTGCTGGTTAACATGACAATAAAATTTGTAATGTCTTTTAGAAAGAAATTCAGTACAGCTAAAAACACATAAACAAAGAGGAGTGGAGAAAGCATGATCTATCTTGAAGTACATTATCCTCTCATTTTCCACAGTGAATGCAAGACAGATCACTACAGAAACTTATATGTCCTTCTGTGAAGCCTTGGTTTGGAAAAAACACCTTTAAAAAATAAAACAATGCTTTCCTGGTTGCTGAGTGCCTAGCTTGTGCCCCATGTTGCTACTACTTCTCCTTTCATCTGTGTGCTCACTGTAATCTAGCGACTGAGTTTGTGCTCCAGTATACATACATGGAGTTTTCCATAGGGTTATCATTTAATTTATAACACATCTTCATTTTCCATTTCATAAAACCATTCTTAACTTTGTTAAGACTTATACTAAATAAATAAATAAATAAATAAATAAATAAATGATAAATAAAACAAAACCAAACCATGGAAATGCCAGACAGCAGTAAGCATGAATTAAAGGAGGAAAAAGTTTTTATACTGTCACCATGAATAATAGAAACCCAGAGTGCCTGCACATTGCACAAATGTTCTTCCAGTAGATTTTCTAAACTGCAACCATATGCTTGCAACGCAAAAATATCACAGGGAGTACTGTCCTACTTATTGCAGCAAAAAACAGTGGGTTTTATCTCTTCTCAGTTAGGTAGAAATGTAATGTACTTAAATCAGCAAATTGTTCCTGAGAATACAAAAACCTTGTAAAATTAAATGGCTTCATTGTTCTCTGACTCCTCTGATGTATATTTTCTTTAGTAACAGGAATTCAGAAAGGCTCCTGTGGAGAACAGTGGAACTAACAGAATACTATGAAAATAGAATTTCTCTTTGTTTGTTTTAAAGTGATGAAGAGAGAACTAACGAGCAAGGAATGATCACAGGATTTTAAAGCTTAAAACTATCAAATCTTGTGTGTAGAGAAAGCAGATAATTCGAGGATGCTAAAGTGACCACTGCATTCTTTATTGTATAGTAGAAGTGCACTTGTTGTATTGTGAAATGCCACCTTTTGTTATTTCTAGCACCAAGTCTGAGTAATTGCAACATGATACCAGCACTTAATGGTGGGGAAGGGAAGGCAAGGCAAGAAATCAGAATTAGGTACTTCGGGCCATATATTTCCACTAGGCAGAGTGAAGGGAAACAGATAGGCGTGAGTTAAAGCAAGGCACAAAGTCTGGCAAAATCCACCAGAAAGCAAAGGTGGACAGATCACACAACAGTTTGTGTCAAAGCAGTGAGACTTTAGGAATGATCTGGAGTGAGTGTGCTGCCTGGTAAGATCTAACTCAGATTTCAGAGTGCATTAGTCCTGAATAGAAGAGTGCTAACTGAACACGGGAAGCTGTTCTGCCAGGGTGTATTTCTGAAGGCTATTCTCTTATGCCAATGCAGGGTGAATCAGCCAGAGAACACACAGCTAGTGTCCAGGAACAGTGTGTACAACAGATGAGGCCAAGAGTCCCCCTGTCACTAACCTGACATCAGACTTATGTGAAATATATTTTTCAACAGTAATTCAGAATTCTACGTTAATCTATGTTAAATTATTTGTTTTCCATTCTTTTATTTTGGGAGATATTACACTGTCATTTAAAGCCAACTATTTCATGTGTGCTTTTTGTAGTATTTAAAAGTTCAGATAAACCAATGATCATTATAAATAACAATTATCTTTCTTCTTTACTATTCTTCTCATTTCAAAAATGGATGCAATGGCAACTTTCAAGTTGGAACAAGAGAAAATTTCAACAACGTTACAGCAATTTTCAGACTAAACACATATAGAAGAGGTATGGGAAGGTTAAGACACAGATAGTATGATTTGATTTCAGAACAATATTGAAGAAGAAGAAAGAAGAAGCTAAAGAAATTAAAAATTTAATCTGTTAATATATTCTTTCACTACAAATCCTTCCCTCTAGAAGACAACTTTATTTAGAAGTACTCAATATGTAAGCAATAAGTCAATTTTTAGTCAGCAATTTATTTTAGATCATTATCTCTATCCAACATCATTTGCTATCTGTTTCTCTGGAAGATCAATAGTACAATAACTATTTTCAGTATATGATTTACTACTATACATGCTAAGTATAGAATCCTTTCTTAAGTACATTAAGTATTTATTATTTTGATTAGCATCAGAAACAGATGCCCTTTTTCATGCATTGAAAAGTAATTTGTTTTCTGTAGGAAAGAATAAAGGACTTCTTAGAAATTCTGAGAAGAAAGTTAAACAAGAGCATGGTTTGAATTCTAAAATTTGAGTTACTATATACCCTGAATTATGTTGCTACAGAAATCAGGGAATACTGCCAACCAGACAATTAAGAAGTCAGGAATACATAAGACAATTAAGAAGGCAGGCCCAAAAACAGAAAATCTACAGAACAGCAGTAGCAGCAACAACAACAAAATCCAAAACACCAATGAACTAAAACAAACAAAAAAATAGCAAATTAATTCATAACTCTTTTATTGCTTAAGTGATACCCTCTTGCAGGTAATATTAGTCATATACAACAGTGAACACGTTGTGCTACAGCAGGGGGCAGCATGGTATGCAGTTTTCCTTTCGTTAGCCAGGCTTAAAGTATTAACAGTGTGGTTTACTAATTAACACAGAGCTTTGCTGGCTATAGACTGTTGAGCAAACTCAATTCCTACAAAAAACAGGCAAGTGTGTTGAGTTCTGTGGATGATCTGCAGGACTTGGCATAGATTCAAGATATCAGTAAATTATGAAAGAGAAAAAACTTGTAATTCACAAAGATTACAGTATGTGGTGTAGATTAAGACCCTATTTTTTAAATCAGTCCTCAGCCATTTGCGCATAGTTACTTCAGATAATAAACATCAGACTACTAATAGTCTTCTTGATGTGTTGCAAGTGTAAGTCTGACACAGTGATAAAATATCTCTCTCTGCTTGCAAAGCTGTTCTAGAGTCTTTGTAGTAGAGTTTCCATCATGAATGCTCGCAGTGAAATAAGTTTTGCCAAACACTGGTATATCATTATGAAATTGAATCTGAAGACATGTTTTTATACTAGATATTGCTGGCAATTTGGAAGAAATATCTACAGTGGAGTTCCCCCGAAGGTCAAATGTGAATATAATTATCCCAAAAGCTTCAGATTGCTTTTAGATCTGCCTCTGGAATCGATACAGTTGTTATGCAAGTATGCTTCAAATGAGGAGGGCAATTGCAGTATTCTGTATAATTGATTCCACAGTTGATTTGAAGTGCACCAATCCTTACTTCTCACTGTTTAAAATCAGTCCCATGGATGAAAAATTAGAGTTGATTCTTAAGAATTTTTTATCCTGTAATTTCTTTGCTATGCTGAACGCTTTTTTTTTTTTTTTTTTTTTTTTTTTTTTTTTTTTTTGTCCTTATTAAAGTGTTAACAAAGTTAAAAAAGTTAAAGTTAAAGTTAATAAAGTGTTAACAGAACAAAAATTGATTATTAATTTCCTTTAAAACAGCAGAGCGGAATTAATGATATCACAGCTTTCTGATGAGGATGGGTAGTTACTTAAACTGAAAAGAAAAAATAGCTGTAACTGCTAATCAATTGCACCTGGATTAGGAGATATTACTAACAATTAATGGCCATGTAACATTGAAATCAATGAGACTTGACAAAAGAAATAATGAGACTCATAGTGGTTCCACTGTTCAAGTACTGTACATACAGTTTATTGGATGGGAAATGAGTCCCTTATCAAAAGTGAGAAGAGCTAAAAAGACATGCTGGAAAAATCTTTTCTTCTGAATAATCACTGTATTTCAAGGAAATATATAATTAAAATTATATAATTACAATTATAATACATATATATAAATTACAAAATAACATAAATATATATATATAATTAACATATACTTATATATATACTTTCCTTTTTTTAAAAAAAAAATAATTATATAGAAAATGGGTCATGTTATCATTTTGCATGATGTGAAATATGCAGATTTTCAAGGCTTCAACACTGAAGCAAGTGATACTCAGCATTTTTTCTTTGAAAATCTCAGTTAATTTGAATCTAAAACCCTATGCAAAAAGTTAAGGGATAGGTTCAAATCTACATGGATAAAACTGAATAAAATATTTGTGCAAAGCTTATGATTCCAATTCTTAAGGTTATTTTTCTAGGATCTACTAATAGAATTTAAAAAAATCCAAAAAAGTTTAATAGTTACATTTTTGCTGGGAGGCCATTTTTAGAAGGTAAAGCATTTATTGCTATTTAAATAATCAGTGCATTAAAAACAACAACAGCAACAACAACAACAATAAATCTTCTACAGTAATTTAATACCTAAATACGGGCTTTTTCTTGACTGATGCATTTAGATATTTAAATGTCGTCTGTTTCCTTTTCTGAGTATCAGTACTATCAGGGAAGATTTTGTGCAGAACAGCTACTTGTGCCAACAAAAATGCTTGATCATGTTCATGGAAAATCAGAAAGTATTTGCAAGATTGGAGAAATATAGATTTTCATGCACCATCTTTGACAAATCTGTATAGTGAATGTTCCAAAATTTTAAATTACATACAGATTGATCCTTCAGTTCTCATTTTCAGAAGATGACCCTCAGTGGACTTACTGGTCTTTAAGCACACCTAACAGAATTTTTGAATGTCAAATGCTTACTGAACAACCTGGTGCATGAAACTTTGAGCCTCAGGAAAAACCTTCATTTGGGGAAATTTGAAGGAAGAACTAAGACTCAGACTGCATGTACTTGGTTTATTGATACGTCACATGACAGGAGGACATTGGGCAAGCTAGTCTTTTAAGTAAAAAATTGGAGGAAATTCAAAAGAAAAGGTCAGGTAAAATGCACACTGAGAGTTATAAATGCTGTACATGAAAGCTGTGGCAGTACAAAGTATGAATCCGCAGGACAAGAGGATGAGGTGTTGAGCACAAAACCTCTTTGTCCTAACTGTTCATTATTCTTCAATAGATGGTATCTGTTACAGACTCCAGATATGTAAAATAACATTATGCACAAATGAATGTACTACATATCCTAGCATATAAATAGATGAAGAAATTGTACTGCAGTAAACTCAGATTGCTCTTAATGACTTTGTATAATTAGTATTTCTTGGGAAAGTGTACAAACTCTCCATATTTTATTGCTATTATGCCTAACATTTAAAAAAGCATTTAATTCTTTATATATATGCTCTTAAAAGAATAAGTCCATGATTTCTAAAATAAAACTATGATTTAAAACCATTTTAAAAGTATGTTACTGTTTTACCTTATATTCTATATTTTGTGAAAAGCTAAAATCACTCCATAATTTTCTGAGACTATTTGAAGAGATTTGAAATATGCTAATTAATAAGCAACTTACAGAGAGAATTCTTCAAAGTTAGTGCAGGTTTTGCCTCTTTGAGGAAGACTGCAGGACTGTGTTTAAGATTTTACTTAGAAGATGTAGTACAAATATATTTATAAGATGTGGAAGAAGTTTTTCAGCATTTCATTTCTGCCAGGCAACTGAGACACAGTATAGTATGTTACTTTCCTTGCCCCTTCTCATTATCTTTTTTCATCCTGTCACATCTGTGTTCTATTTTCTGAAAGGTTTGCCAAGCCAGCCTGCAGGGTCTCCAGCTAATGTTACATCCAGAATTTTAAAGAGACTATTGCTTTTTTTTTTTTTTCCTTTGCTTTTTTTTTTGTACTCTTTTTTTTTTTTTTTTTTTTTTTGGACATATGTCCATGGTCTAGCACCAATTTTTTTGTAAAAAGTTAATCCATGATTTTTATGTAAAATTCTTCAAGGAGGTCACAATAGCTAGGTAAAAGCTTTACAGCTGTAGGCTAAAGAAACCAGTACATCATGATGTATTTAGCAAGTAACAATACACAGTATAAGAATTTGTAGTGAGTTTTCTAGAACTGCTTGTACCAGTTTGGAAAATATTTTCTATTTATTTCTAGTAAGCAGACAACATATAGCATTTCATTTGCTTTCCAATCTCATTTTCACTTTTGTTGTGCTTTTAAATAGTTTAAATGGAGAATACTTTTTTTCCAGAATTTGGTATGCTGTTTGATTCCAACAGACCTTTTAAAAAGAGTTAATGGAGTAGCTTAAAGTACTTGTATGCATCACTTTATTCCTTTTTTTTTTTTTTTTTTTTTTTCCTTTGAAATATTGCACAGTTGTTCTTATGCTTTGCATCTCTACTAGGGGACTTGTGGTGCACATATTTTGCACATAAATCAAATGCCAGGAAAAGCATTTTTATTCACAACTATGAATCCAGAATTTGACATACAAAAATGCATCCTATGCCATACTCCAGCTTAGTGAGATAGTTTTGAGATGGTTCAATGTGTTTTGGTTTATTTAGAGAACTGTTTAGTAATACTGACATTTTTGCAGTATGTTGTCCACATAGGGAGGGAGGGGAGTATATATAGTGAGCTAATCTTTATTCACAATTGAGATGCATATCTTATATTCTCAATATCAAGTTCTGTTGAAGAGTTATTGATAAAATGCTTTCAGTTCTTCTCCAGTAACAGTAAGATGGATGTACAATATGCAGAATGCATTTCACTCAGCACAGTCTGAGGAAAGCAAACTTAAATAAGATATCTCTAGTGAATAAATGACTTCTGTGACAATGAATGCATAGAGAAAAAGACACTTCTTCTCATTTGATACGTAGGGTATAAATTTTTTGTTTCTCTATACTGATTCCTCATTTGTAGGACAAGTATGATTCATTTCATTGAGCCAAGAAAACTGAATTCTTGCTATGGAAGGTGCTAGTAAACCTTCAAAGGAACACACAGCATTCAAGAGTCACAGAATCTTAGAATCACCAAGGTTTGAAAGGACTTCCAAAATCATCCTCTCCAACTGTTCACCTGAGGCTAACATTTCTCCATTAAACTACGTACCTCAGTATAACTCCTAAATGTTTGTTGAACACCTCCAGGGATGGTGACTCAATCATCTCCCTAGGCAGCCCATTCCATTGCCTGACCAATATTTCAGAGAATAATTTTTTTCCTAGTATTCAAACTGAACTTCCCCTAGCACAATTTGAGGGCATTCCCTCTAGTCCTATCATTAGTTATGTGGGAAAAGAGGGTGATTTCCACCTTGCCACAATCTCTCTTCAGGTAGTTGTACAAAGCTATAACATGTACCCAGAGCCTCCTCTTCTTCAGATTAAATAATTCCAGTTCCCTCAGCTACTCCTAATAACAACTGCAGATCCCTCACCAGCTTTTTGCCCTTCTCTGGACATGGTCCAGGGCCTTGATGTCTTTATTGCAGCAAGGGGCCCAAAACTGAACACAGTACTTGAGGTGTGGCCTCACCAGCGCTGAGAACAAAGGGGCAATTACCACCCTGCTCCTGCTGGCAACACTGTTTCTGATACAAGTCAGGATGCCATTGGCCTTCTTGGTTACTTGGGCAGACTACTTGCTCCTTATCAGCTGAGCACCAACCAACATTTCCAGGTCCATTTCTTCCAAGGTCTTGTAGTCACTCTGCTCCAAGCCTGTAGCATTGCCTGGGGTTGTTGAGGCCAAAATGAGGGACTTGGCACTTGGTCTTGTTGAACTTCATCCCATTGGCCTCAGCCTAATGATCCAGCCTGTCCAGATCCCTCTGTAAAGTTATTTTATCACTAGTCAAATCAACACTCCCACCCAGCTTGTTGCATTTGCAAACTGACTGTGAGTGTGTGCTCATTGACCTTGTCCAGGTCATCAGTAAAGATATTGAGCAGGACAGGCCCCAGTATGGGGAACACCACTTGTGACCTGTCACCAGGTAGATTTAAGTCCATTCACCTCATTCACCTGGCCTTCCAGTCAGTTATTTACCTTCTAAAGGCTTTGCTGAAGTAGGCAGACTTTGTCAACAACTTTTCTTTCATTCACCAGGCAGGTCACATGGTCTCAGAAGTAGATCAGGTTGGTTAAGCAGGATCTGCCTTTCATTAACCTGTGCTGACTGGGCCTGATCTCCCAGCTGCCTCACACTTAGTGTGATCTCATTCAGGATGATCTGCTCCATAATCTTCCCTGGCACCAAGGTCATGCTGACAGGTATAAGTTTTATGTACACCAATAGATACAACTGAAGTATCACTGATGTTAGAAGCTGAAAATAATAATTACACTGGAAACATAAATTTGCTTCAGCTCCTCAAGATTTGGAAGAAATATAATTTCATAAACATATAGCAGATTTTGCTAAATACTTCTGTGTTAATTTTCTATTCTTGAATGCTTTGGAATTTCTCGTATTCAAAATCTCTTCCTACTTTTTCTTTCCCCCTTTTATCAGTGTGTAAGGAGATGCATTAAAAATGATAACTGGCACTATGTGCAGGTGGAAGCCAGTGATGACTGGTGTCCCCCTGGGCCTGTCTTGGGACCAGTGCTCTTCAACAGCTTCATCAATAACATCGATGATGGGTTTGAGTGCACCCTCACCAAGTTTGATGACATAAAGCTGAGTGGTGTGCTTGACACAGTAGAAGGAAGGGACACCATCCAGAGGGACCTAAGCAAACTCAAAAGGTAGGCCTCTGTGAATCTACTATGGTTCAGTGTTGCAAAGTGCAAGGTTTTGCACTTAGGTCAGAGTAATCCCAGATAAGTCACTTTTCTAAGGCAAGGACTTCAGAAAGATTCTAGAGTGGAAAAATGAAAAATGAAAAATAGAAGGGGCTAAAGGGGAGTGAACTATAACCATCAATATAGATTTAATTCTGTTTGACTGGTGGTGAAAGGGAGCAAGAAAGAAAAAAAAAAAGAAGTACACTTTACACAATTGTAGTAAGTACAAAAATATCAGTATTTCCAGTGATTGTTTTTAGCAGAAGAAATCTCATGACTAGTTGAAGAGAATTTCTAGTTGAAGTTGAAATCAGGCAGGTCAACTGCATTATCTGTTAAATGTATAGTCAGCTATACACTCCATTTTTACCCCTCAATTGCCTCTCAAATCATACATCATGTATACAATATTCTAACTAACTTTACTTCCATCCTACTCTGATAGTACATTGTACTGATACTTGGATATTGTCTCATTATCAGTAAAGCCACAAGAGTATGTTTATTTAATCTGGTATTTTGCATAAAGTCCCAAGGATTCCCTGTATTGTCAAACAACTTCTATTTGAGAAAGGTCTGTTTTGGAGATTGATCTCCTTCATAGAAACACTCCTTTACAGACTTCAAGCAGTGCTGATACCACTCTTTCATGGTGAGCTATTCTAATGGTTAATTATTCTCGCTGTTAAAATTTGCACTTTATTTCCACTTTGTATTGCTCAAGATTCTGCTCATTCAAATTGTTTTGATGTTTTTCTCTGCTAGATTAAAGAATTGTTGGACTCTTTGTTGTGTGCTTGATGTGGACTCCTGAGGGTGGTATTCACAGCCTCACTGAAATCTCCCATTCTCTCTGTCTTGTGAATTACATCTACCAACTAAACAAAGTAAAAGTGATGTTAAAATAATGGAAGAAAAAAGTATATAATCTCAAATAAATGAGACAAATTTGTTGATTTCATATGCCTGTGTACTCTTTCTTTGAACAGTATTCTCCTCCAGAATGCCCATTAATGCTTTTTTCTCATGTTCTTCTTTACCCTATTTTAAGAATTGTTGGCCTCCTTTTAGCAGCTTCTTAATTCTAAAAATTTAAATGAAGTTATTCCTTGTCAGTGTAAATGCCGATGTATTTTAGTTACCAGTAAAGGAAGTTAGAACATATTTAATTAACAAAATAATAGAATAGCCAAGTTACGTTATATTTTCTAAGCCTTTTGGCTGAAATTTGTCTCACAAAAAAGAATGCATACCGTATCTCTCTCTGTTAGCAGCTGCAAGAAATGATGAAAGATGAAAGGAAATCAGAAAGCAGTAAAGTACAACAAATAGCCACCATTGGTTTATTGTTAAGGGACATTATGTAGTAACAATAGAGAACTATGATGATGTTTCCAGTAATCTTTGCACCATCCCTGACAAATTCCTACAAAGATTCAGAAATATCTGTTGCTTTTAGGGTTCTACATTGCCATTTCAGAAAAATATTTCTGAAGAGCTTGGTGGAATATGGCAGGTATCTGTAAGAGACCAATAAATTGAATTGAAAACATTTTGCTATATTGTTGTTTAAATGACTGGTAAAGATATTTATCAACACACAGTGCTCGGGAACAAAAACAAGTTGCACAGAAATACTCAGTGAGGTAGTTTAGACCAAAAGTGGCATAACTACATGATTGTTACCTCATTCACTGAAGAAACCTCCTTCTTGTTTCTGTGCTCTGAATATCCTTTGTATTGCAGAGTCTTGGGCCAGGTTTTAAATGAGAAAGACACAGTTTGAGTATTTCACAACTGTGAAATGTAACCTAAGTTACATTTAACCCAAGTTTTAACTCTATTTTTTTTTTGAGAAGTAACCACCACTTATTAAAAAACACTTGCATAAGATTTTATCTGACAACACTGCTTAAATGTAAATTCAATCTACCGATCAATAAATCTTGATATTCATACAAATTGCATTCCTCCGCGTTCAATCCTTTAGTGACTGTTTTCATGTAGTATTTGGCACTATTTTAGAGTAAAGAAAATAGAGTAAACCTACATATAAAATCTGAGAGGTTTTATGGTAGACATTGTTTCTAATTGCTAGAGACTTCAAATTTGCATTACTAGAAAAATCTGAATTTATTTAACTTCAACTTTTAAGCCACCTCCTGAGCATGGTGAAGAATATTTTCTTCACATTTCCGTGTAGATTGTAAAACTTACAGGATCCACTGATGACTCAGTAATTTCTCCTACCTTGTCTGTGAGGAACTGGCCTTTCTTTGAATAAAGTATCTTCTCCTAGGAAACTTTGTTCTACTTCATGAAATAATGCAATGAACTTAATGTTTTCACACACACACACACACACACACACACACAAAAGCCATCCTTCTCAAAAGTGTTTTGGTTGCTGTACTTTTGTATACTCAGCTCATTTCTTTATACCAGCATGCCAACTAAATCAAAGATTGCTACAATATTCTTGAAATCACCATTCTGTATAACCTTATAATTCTGTGACTACTGCAGAAAATGAATCAACTTACATTAAGGATTAGGAGCTTCAAGATATTGTTAACTAAGATACTTCAGTTATGTGAATTTTAAAGTCATAAAAAACATAGAATATCAAATGGAATATTTTCTGACCTCAGATGAAAAATTACTGCAAATCTGTGGATAATTTATCAGAAAATCTTATCAAAACCTTTGAAAACAGGATTATATTTTACTTTTTTTTTTTATTTGTAAATGAAAGAAAAAAACAGAGAATATGTTGTACTGAAAAAGTATTATATGGGAAAATTTTGAGGCATATATAGAAGGCAGAATGAGCACACTTCTTAGAACATGGTGCTGTTTGCTATACAGAGCACATTTCTAAAAGGTAGGAGTTGTCAATCATGTATTTTTAGGAAGAAGAGTGAACTGACCCATATTTTCCAGTGCTTTTAAAACTCCATAAAAGAATGAGGAAAGGAGTACCATTCAGAGGCATTTTTCCACATATCCCATCATAAGGATGAAATGCCTTTTTTAATTTTTTTGAAAATTTAAAGTTTAAAACTGATTATAAACATTGGAGGCTGGCAAAAGTTTATTTCCTTTTGGCAAATACAATATTTTAATAATCTTGCATACTACTGACCTCATTAGAATCACAGAATCATAAATTGGCATGGATTAGAAGGGATCTCAAGGATCATCAGGTTCCAACCCCCCTGCCCCTGGAAGGGTTGCTAGATAAAGTACTGCATTAGATTGACGAGGGCCCCATCCAAACTGGCTTTGAACACCTTCAGGGATGGGGAACAATCCATTCCAGGACCTCATGACCAACTCAGCGAAAAATTTCCCCGTCATCTAATTGCCCCTCTTTGGTTTAAAACCATTCCCCCTTGTTCTATCACTATGTACATACATAAAAAGTTGATTTTCCCTCCTTTTTATAATCTTCCTTTAAATACTGGAAGACCACAATGAGGTTTCCGCACAGCCTTCTTTTCTCTAGATTAAATAAATCCAGCTCCTTTTGTCTGTGGTTAACCACTAATGGTTAATTAACTGTGGGGAAAAACAAAACAAAACAAAAAGCCCTCCTTCATCTAAGTTCTCTACTTCTATGTAGTTATCTGTGGTAATTTAATACCTTTTGTTTTTTTTTAATTTCTGAAAGGTTATCCTTCAGGTATTTTTTATTAGTCATTTTGCTTCTGAGTTTTAACTCACACAAAAGATACATAAGTAAGATATTTTTTCTTGGCTGCTTACAGTCCTATTTTTCTTTATTTCATAAAGTCAAAAGTAATAATTACTGAAAAAAAAATTATTCAGTTTTAAATGAAAACAAACACCTCAGTTTTGAATGAAGACTAACACCATATATCTCCTAAATAAGGTTTTCTGTATATGTTCATCTGTGATGGCTGCATTAACAATAGTACAGATACTGTTGAATATTAAGTCAGTGATTAGTGAAATAATGGTTTCTTGAATATTATTCCGAGTTTTTTCCAATATGGTTCATCAACACATGCTCTTTATATTACAGTTTAGTTATATATTATTAATTGTGTTTATTTCTGAAAGATAGTCTAAACACCATAAAATGCTATCTCCTTTCTGACTATCTTTAATTGAACTTACAGATACGCTTTTATATCCCTGTTGAGATTTCTTAATATGTGCCTTAATATTAATATTCTTAATATTCTTAATATTCTTAATATTCTTAATATTCTTAATATTCTTAATATGTGGTGTTGTGGATACCACCACAAATGAAGGAGTCTACATGAAATTAAATTAAGCTTGTTTTTATGGAATAGCATGAAAGAGATAAATTAACTCGCAGGTCAGAACATGAAGCATTTATTGATTCAGTGGTTATTTATCTTGGATTTTATTCTTTACAAAAAAAGAATATTGCTATATGCTTAAAGAAAGATTTTGAAATTTATGCTAACCTTTCACTAGGCAGTAGTAAGTGCACTAACCAATCTCATTTGGCTTTGCTTATTATTCATTTTGCTGTCAGCATCAGCATTATCATCCATTCCCACCAAACTCAGTCTCAGCAAATTGTAAAGAGTTTATCTGGAATATAAAGTCATGAACTCCAGACTTTTCATATTTTTTCATTATGAGTACAAATGTTTTATTGATTTAGATAGTTGTATCAATGTACTTCGAACATGAACCTCATTTCCATTGAAAACCAAGTAGCCACTGGGCTTTTTTTCCTCAGTATTGGTTATTTTGTAATAAAGATTCAGTTATCATTTTTAATGCATAGTTAATTTCAGAATGGCTTTTAACACACATATATATGCAGTTAATATAAGCATTCATACTTATAAAATATTTCAGGCATAAGGGATTGTTTTACTCAATTTTCCTTTTGCCTATATCTATTTCAGATGTAATTACTTAAAAGCCTTCAATTCACTTGAGAGTTGTGAGACACTTAGGAGCCAAACAGTAGAATAGTCACAGTAAAGATTCCACTTAGATTTTTATTTAATTGAGGATAACATTTCTTTTTTAAAGTTTCTTCTGATTTTTAAATTTCTCCCCTAAATGTTTTTTTTCTAAATAGTTTGATTTGCCTGAAAGAGAGTATACTTAACAGACTATATTTAAGAGATTATATTTAAACGAAAGAGAAAAAAAAAGTTTATGTAGATGTTTATGTAGATATATAGCATTAGATATTGTTTCAGCTTTAAGCAGTACATATTTTGAAATGTACTCATCTGGGATAAAAATGTAAAGATCAAATATAGTGTTCTGGATAATTAGCAACACAGGTGAAATCAGGGAGAAAAGATGCATCAGACATGTCATTTCTAGAATGGTAATTAGTAGCCAGACTACTTCCATGGTACAGGTCATCCTAGTGAGTGTCACTCATATTTGTTCACTAGCTACCCTTTGACGCCATATTTTGTTTCTGCGTGAGTGGCAACAAGGATGATGTAAGTTTAGTGGGCAAGAAAAGGAATGGCTGATAATACTTGGCATCTTCAGTTTAAAGAAGTTGAGGGGTGACTTCATCATTGTGTACAATTTCCTCATGAGTAGGAGTTGGGGAGAAGAATCACAAGAATCACAAGAATCACAAGAATCACAAGGTTGGAAACGACCTACAAGATCATCCAGTCCAATCGTCTCCTCATCACCATTGCCACCACTAGTACTAAACCACATCACGCAGCACGTCATCCAGACGCGTCTTGAACACTGCCAGGGACGGTGACTCCACCACCTCCCTGGGCAGCCATTCCAGTGCCTGACCACTCTCTGAGAGAAGAAGTTCTTCCTTATGTCCAACCTGAACCTCCTCTGATACAACTTGCGGCCATTGCCCCGTGTCCTGCTTGTTGCGTGGGAGAAGAGGCCAGATCCCTCTTCACCACAGCCTCCCTTCAGGAAGTCGTACAGTGCAATGAGGTCTCCCCTGAGCCTCCTCTTCTCCAGACTAAATAATCCAAGCTCCCTCAGCCGTTCCTCATAAGGTTTGTGCTCCAGACCCCTCACCAGTTTTGTTGCCCTTCTTTGAACACTCTCCAGGATCTCAACATCTTTCCTGTAGTGAGGGGCCCAAAACTGAACACAATACTCTAGGTGCAGCCTCACCAGTGCTGAGTACAGAGGGATGATCACCTCCCTGCTCCTGCTGGCCACACTATTTCTAATACAGGCCAGGATGCCGTTGGCCCTCTTGGCCACCTGAGCACACTGTCGGCTCATGTTCAGCCGAGCATCAAACAATACCCCCAGGTCCTTCTCTTCTTCACAATCATCCAGCCACTCATCCCCAAGCCTGTAACGCTGCATGGGGTTGTTATGGCCAAAATGGAGGACCTGACGCTTGGCCTTGTTGAACCTCATCCCATTCACCTCAGCCCAGTGGTTCAGCCTGTCTAAATCCCTCTGAAGGGCCTCCCTACCCTCAGGCAGATCAACACCATCTCCCAGCTTGGTATCATCTGCAAACTTACTGAGGGTGCACTCAATCCCCTCATCCAGGTCATCAATAAAGATATTAAACAAGATCGGCCCCAGTACCGACCCCTGGGGGACACCACTTGAAACGGGTCGCCAGCTGGACTTCACTCCATTCACCACGACCCGCTAGAAGGCAGTGACCTCTTTTCTTTGGTAACAGCAATAAGACCTTGGGAAACAGAATGGACCTGCATCGGGAGAATATCAGGTTGGATATTAGAAAAACTATTCCACTGCGAGGGCAGTCAAGTACTGAAAATGGTACTCGTAGCAAGTGATCTTAGCACCAAGTCTGGCAAAGCTGAAGAAGTGTTTGGACAATGCACTTAAACCAAAACTATAGTTTAGTTTTGGGGTGATCTTGTGTGGAGCCAGAAGTCAGAGTTGATAATTCTTGTGTGTCCCTTCCAACGCAGACTTCATAACACAGAGTCATAGTCTAATGTTTTCAAGAACACACTGTGGGGTATAGCAGAAGCTAATGTAGATGAGTAGAAATACTGAGTTAGCTGTTATGGAAATTGAAAGGTTAGAAGGAGGAAGAGAAAGTGTTCCAGTGGTTCTCTACTAAATCCTCTAAAATTAAATAATATCTCATGCTGCTTCTGGCCTTAAAATGGCTGCCTGGAATGGGAGAGAAGGACAAATACATGATAATGTTGCCACCATTAAGCACCTTTTTTTTTTTTTTTTTTTCCTTTCCAGGGAAAACCTCAGCAGAAGGATAACATATTCTTAAGAAGAATATGCTCCTGTACTGTCTGTTCTAGTACTTCACGATTTCTTTGACATGAAGCAAGTCTTCCTTCCCTGCAGGGCTAGCCTAAGATCTCCTTTCAGGCCTACAATGACAAAAAATGAATAGAGCTCCTATGCTCCTATCTTCCTTGCAGCTATGCATACAACATACTGTACACTACAAATAGAGAAGAAAAGTGATTAAGATCCTGCTATTTGTTGTTTATTTTCTATTTTCTTATTCATGTCCTTATCCAGAGTTTCGAGTTCTACCAGAAGTATGGTTTAACTAGTTTGTCTAATGTTGCACTGTTAGCAACTGTGGATGAGTGTAACCATGAGTGTGCTCAATTTAAGCCTAAAGCTGTTCACTCAGTACCAAATTCTATTGTCTACTTGGGCTAAGAAGTCTGAGGTGGTTAGATGTGATACTTTCTTAAGTGCTGTTGGTTAAAGAAAGTAATTTGCCTGAACAAAGTCATTCTGAAGGACTCTTCATCTCATTGACTTTTGCTTTTACTAATAGAAGATTATTGGGGACTGAGAGTTGAGAGATTTTATTTAAGCTGAGTTTTAAAAAAAATCAAGTTAAATAATATTTATAACCTCTATTATAGAATTGATATTCAAGCTCCTCCTATGACTTTGCTCTCCAGAGGGACCCGGATGTCCATGCAGTGACAGGTTGGCCATGAGCCAGCAGTGTGCCCTTGTGGCCAAAAAGGCCAATGGCATCCTGGGCTGCATTAAAAAAAACATGGCCAGCAGGTCAAGGGAAGTGATCCTCCCTCCTCTGCCCTAGTGAGGACTCCCCTGAGTACTGTGTCTAGTTCTGGGCTCCCCAGTACAAAAAAGATACAGATCTGGAAAGAGCTCAGCGGAGGGCCACAAGGATGATAAGGGGCCTGAAGCATCTCTTATGAGTAAAGACTGAATGACTTGGATCAGTTCAGCCTTGAGAAAAGAAGACTCAGAGGGGATCTGATCAATAAATATCTAAGGAGTGGGAGGCAAAAGGACAAGTCTAGACTCTTTCCAGTGGTGTGCAGTGATAGGAAAAAGGGAAAAGGCCACAAATTGAAGTACAGGAAGTTCTGCACAAATGTGTGCAAGTACCTCATCATGGTAAGGGTGATGGAGCACTGGAGCAGGCTGCCCAGAGAGACTGTGGAATCTTCTTCTCTGGAGACATTCAAGATCTGTCTGGACACCTACTTGTGCAGCATGGCCTAGGGAGCCTGCTTTGCAGAAGAGCTGGACTTAATGATCTTTAGAGGTCCCTTCCAGCCCCTATAATTCTGTGATTAAACTTGTAATGACTTTAAAACACCCATAAAAGTCTGAATTAAAGATGCAGAAAACCACATGTATAAATGATTCATTTAAACATTTTTGAAGTTTTGCCAAAAAAAGGCATTCACAATTCAGATCCCACTCCAATAAAAAATGAAGACTTCAAGCAGTAATGATACACACTGGGAGTGGTCTTTTGATATTCAACACCTCTTCTTCCACGGAATGCTTAATGGTGGAACACTGTTTTTTCCGCGTCAGTGAATATTTCATTTGCTGAAAGGAAAACAGTATCACCTAAGTGGTAATGATGAATGTCTGTGCCAAAATGGTGTAAAATGGTCATTGCAGCATGCTGATGGAAAGCAAGTATTTACAGCTGCGCCTGTTTTTCTGGAAGAATTTAAGGGGTTAATTGATGTTTCTCAGCTGTATGTTCAAGTAGGTAATTGGTGCTACTGTTATGTGAGAATCCTCCTTTGTTTTTTGTTTTTCCCTTTGGGAAGGAAGGAAGGAAGGAAGAAAGGAAGGAAGGAAGGAAGGAAGGAAGGAAGGAAGGAAGGAAGGAAGGAAGGAAGGAAGGAAGGAAGGAAGGAAGGAAGGAAGGAAGGAAGGAAGGAAGGAAGGAAGGAAGGAAGGAAGGAAGGAAGGAAGGAAGGAAGGAAGGAAGGAAGGAAGGAAGGAAGGAAGGAAGGAAGGAAGGAAGGAAGGAAGGAAGGAAGGAAGGAAGGAAGGAAGGAAGGAAGGAAGGAAGGAAGGAAGGAAGGAAGGAAGGAAGGAAGGAAGGAAGGAAGGAAGGAAGGAAGGAAGGAAGGAAGGAAGGAAGGAAGGAAGGAAGGAAGGAAGGAAGGAAGGAAGGAATACTGACAAGAAACAAGAATAGCAGATCACTTCCTGTTACACTTAATTTGGTGGTAGTCTAAAGCTACAGAAAAAGTAGACATTAGAGTGGGCTCTAATTCTTCATATCATCACCATCGGGATCCCAGGAATAAATTAATGTTCTGCCATTTCTTTTTTTATTAATAGTCTTTCACATAAGATGTCATTGTTTGAATAACTCGTTTTCAAGCACTACTACTGCTTGAAACTACAGTACTACAGCAGTACTGAAATTTCTTCCACTTTGACCTTAAATAGATAGTTTGTATGAGACTAGTTTGTCCTTATATTCTTTATCTCTTAACAAGCTGCCTAGACAATGGAGCGTAGAATTTAAGTATTTAACAATCAAACCATAAAATTGCAAAATATTAAAAAGTTTTGTAGAAAGACCAAGAGTTATAGTGAATCATTCTCAATATAAACTGGTAACTGCTAACAGAAAATGAATGATCTCTATGTCAAAGTATGAGACAAATATGGAAAAAGTTCCAGCCTAGAACTTAATTAATTGATATATGAATTCACTGTTTTCATCTTCATCAGATCTCAAGTAGCCTTCAAGATATCTAGTCCCTTCAAACTTCTTTCTTGGCTCCAATTCCCTCATCTTTGCTGGAATATTTCCATTAGCTCCATGTCTCTTTTGTACTGGGAGGAACAGAAATGAACAAAACTTTCCAGAGATTTGCCAGTGCTGAACAGAAGAGAAGGATCACCTCCTTCAACCTGCTGTTGGCAGTACTCTGGGGCAGAATGGCTGAATGTTGATCTTCTTTGTCACAGGGGATGAATTGTTGTCTTGTAGTCAGCTTGGTGTCCATTAAGAGCCCTAAGGACTCCCTTTTAGAGTTGCTTTTCAATTAGTCAACATTCAACCTGTGCACTGTGGTGCATGGATTTACTCCTACTAAATGAAGGACTTTGTACTTCTCCTTGAATATCATGGCATTCCTGTCAGCCCATGCTGGTGGCCTTCTATTATGGATAGAAAGCATCACTGCACATAGGAAGAGCAACAGATATTACCTACTTGGAGTTCTTTGAGGCATTGGATATAGTCCCACACCACATTTTTATCTCAGTCCCACACCACATTTTTATCTCTAAACTGGAGAAAGTTGGATGTAAAGGGTAGACTATTCATTTTATAAGTATTTGGTGAGCCACAGCTAAAGGCTTCTGATCAATGGCTTTATGTCCAGATAGAGGCTAGTGATAAGTAGTGAAACTCAGGAGTCTTATCTTAGGACAAAATTCTTCAGAATCTTTAATAACTATTTAGATGGTGGAACTGAGTGTACCCTCAGGAAATCTGTTGATGACACAAAGCTGAGTGATGCAGTTGATAAAACTGATAGAAAGGATGCCACTCAAAGGGACCTGGGCAAGACTGACAAGTGGGCTCCCATGAACCAAAGGAGGTTGCTTGTAGTCAACTCTATTCTGCATCAAAGAAGGATGGCCATCAGGGTGAGAAAGCTGATTGTCCCTCTCTGCTTTGTCCTTGTGAAGATCCACCTGCATCTAGGCCTGGAGTTCTGAGCACAAGTAAGACATAGATCTGTTGAAACTTGTCCAGAGCAGAGCATCAAAGATGATCAGAGAGCTGGAGCAACTCTCTTATGAAGATTGGCTGAGGAGGCTGGGCATGTTAAGGTTGACAAAGAGAAGGCTCTAGGAGAAATCCCACTGTGTCCTTCCAGTACCTAAGGAGAGCTTATAAAGACAAGGAAGATTGACTTTTTAGATGGATGGATGATGGTAGGACAAGGAGGAACAATTTTCAGCTAATAGACGGGAATTTGTTTTAGACATCAGGAGAAATCTTTTTCTCAGAGGATGGTTAGATATTGGAGCATAATACTCAGAAAAGTTGTGGGTAACTCATCTCTGGAGGCATTCAAGCTCAAGTTGGATAGGGCTCTGTGCAATCTGATATAGAGGGTGACAACCTTGCCCATGGCACAGGGATTGGGACTGGGTGATCTTGAAGATCCCATCCAAACCAAGCCTTTGTGTGATAATTCTATGGCAATTCTGTGGTAGTTTGATTAATTCCATACTTACAGCTGATTTATGCCACTGCACTTCTTTTCTATATTCTATGTCTCTTTTAAAAAATATTCCTTTCAATTTTGTAGCTACTTAGAATTTATCTGTTACAATAGATTTCAAAGCCTGAGGCTTAACATCTTCTAAAACACCTTTCATGATGTTATTTCTTTTTCTGATCATGCTACAGGGTGTACAAAAGCAGTTCAACATTCTTCTCAGTAGTTGCCTACCACATTGAAAAGAACCACTCTGAAGCCCAAAGAACTATGCAATGATTTTATTCTGAGTTTGTCAACATAAATATGTTAGAGAAAGACATGATTAGAGAGCGTCTAGCCATAATCAACACACACTAATCCACGAGTGTGGCAATTGAGACACAGATTCAGTTGCTAGTGCAAGATGAAGACCTTTATATCTTTTATACCACCACAACAACCCCTTGGTCACATGTATTCATCAGACACCTTGTGTGTGTTTACATCTGGCTCGACTAGTTGCAGAGCTTGTTTACTGATCCAAAGGGCTTTTGCTTATCAAAGCAAGAATATCTTTGTTCTCATATTGTCCCACACATCCCCTAAGGGATGCACACATATGTTCTGAGGGAGATGGCAGAGATGACTGATGAATTGCTTTCTATCATCTTTGGAAGGTCTAGGCAAGTAGGAGAGGTGTCTGAAGGCCGGAGAATAACCAGTGTCAATCCAGTCTACAAAAAGTGCAAGGAGAAGGATCCGGAAAACTGCAGATCAGTTGGACTCACCTCCATTTCTGATGTGACGGAACAACTTGTTCTGGATGGCATATCTATCAATTTTATTGTTCTTCAGCAGCCTGACTCTTGGGCACATGAGCATCTATGTGATGCACCTTTACAACCATATTCTTTATTTGGGCAGCAATGTCTTTCCACAGCTCAGCAGCCCAAATAGGTTTACTCCTTCTTTGCCAGTTATTTTGCTCCCACTTCTGTAACCAGCCCCATAAGGCATTTGCTACCATCCATGAGTCAGTGTAAAGAAACCACAGCATATTCTCTCAAATAACAGATGCCTTCTTTCATATCAGCCCATTTCTTTTTCTCAGGCATCAGATTGTCTTTGAAGGGGTATCTCTCTTTTACAGCTAATAGCATCCACTTCCACAGGGTAAAGGCCTGATTCTGGCATGTACTAATGCCTCTGTCAATGGCTGAGTCCCTAGCAATGCCACCCAGTTGGCGAGCTTCTCTACTATCTAGCCATACACTGTTGGCCCCACTGTCCCAGCATCAAAGTAACCGGGTGACAATAGGCTCATTTGGATGTGAAGATTCTGTTCTCAGACTTCAAATTTCATTCATTGTCAGAGATCGATCAACAATGGTAACAATATCTTGCTCACCTCTTACTCTTTCAGGATCGAGGGATGTGATCCTCCCCCATTATTTTGCCCCAGAAGGGACACATGTAGAATATTGTGTCCAGTTCTGGGCTCCCCAGTTCAAAAAAGACAGAGTTCTCCTCAAAGAAGTCCAGCAGAGGGCCACAAAGATATTTATGGCCTGGAGCATCCACCTTATGAGGAAATGCTGAGTATCCTGAATCTGTTCAGCCTGGGGAAGAGAAGGCAGAGGGCTAGTGTTTATCTGATTAATGTTTATAAACATCTAAAGGGAGGTGGGAGGCAAATGGATGAATCTAGGCTCTTCTTGGTGGTGTGTAGTGAGAGGACAAAGAGTAATGGCCTAAAACTTGAACATAGAAAGTTTCATACAAATATGCGGAAAAACTTCTTAACAGTAAGAGTGGTGGAGCACTAGAATAGGTTGTCCAGAGAGGGTGTGGAGACTTCTTCTACAGTGATATTCAAGACCCTTCTGGACAACTGTATGTGTGACCTGTTGTTTAAAGATCTCTTGAAGTCCCTTCCAACTCCTGTAATTTTGTAATTCTGTGGTTAGAACTTCTGTCACATTTCTGGCTTTTCCACAAGGCATTCCCACAAATATTCAAAATTATTGCATTGCAAACCCTTTTCTTTATAACAATGCTCACAGATAATCTGTCCTATATATAGAAAGTGTTGACAGATGTGGAAAAGGATTTTGAAATTGCTCTTGTTTTGGTGAATGCATTACACTGACACTGACTCTGAAAATTTGCTTCTTAAATAACTTTAAATAATATAATCAATTTAACACTGTTGTAATTGAAAAAATGACAATATGTATTATTACTGAGTAAAATACATAACTAAAATACTTACCCCCATAAGGAAAACTGAAATTAATTGATTTGCAATCTTTGTAAATATCTTGATTGTCATAGTTTTTAGGAGAATTCATCATCTAAACTCCATAAAATAGAACAGAAATGATGACGATGAATAATTTTGAAAAGCCAAATTAAATTTGATTGAGTTTGTATTTATGCTCCAAAATCCCCTAAAAACAATAAACATTTAGTATGCAAGGATATAAACCCCCGAACAGTGCTTACTATAAGAAACAGTGAGGAAAATATTACAATCAGATTTATATCTGTTAACTTTCTTTCAGTTTTTATTGGATGGCTCTCCAGAATTGTTACAGTAATATTTTCTTTCTTTTTTTTGAATTTCATACTTAATGTCCATATGTGTCCAGACATTTACCTTTGTAGACTAACTTAAGCTATTGATGTATTATTTACCTTAGTGAACTATTCAATTATTCAGCACTGGTGAGCCCATACCTTGAGTGCTGCGTTCAGTTTTGGGCCCCTCTCTACAGAAAGACATTGAGGCCCTGGAACATGTCCAGAGAAGGGCAACAAAACTGATGAGGAGTCTGGAGCATAAGTCCTATGAGAATCAGCTGAGGGAACTGGAATTGTTTAATCTGGAGAAAAGGAGGCTCAGAGGAGTCCTCATTGAACTCTACAACATACTGAACGGAAGTTGTGATGAGGAGGGTTTTGGCCTCTTGGCCTCTTCTCCCAGGCAAATAGTAGGCCCCAAGGAAATGGCCACAGGTTGCACCAGAGAAGGTTTAGATTGCACATAAGGAAGAACTTTTTCTCTCAGAGGGTGGTCAGGCACTGGAATGGCTGCCCAAGGAGGTGGTGGAGTCACCGTCCCTGGCAGTGTTCAAGAGGCTTCTGGATGAGGAGCTACGAGGTATGGTTCAGTAGCTTGTGGTAGCAATGGTGGTGGAAGGACAGTTGGACTAGATGATCTTGTAGGTTCGTAGGTTCTTTCCAATCTTGTGAATCTATGGTACTGTGATTCAGTACTCTTTTCTTTTATCACATATCAGTTAATTCACAGGCAATTTGACATGAAATATTTGGATATGACAGATCAAATCAGACATTGAAAAAATCTTTTTTTCCTTTTATATTGGGGGAGAGGGGCAGGGGGGATGAGGGGAGCTATAATCTCTAGGGAAAGCAATTGGGAATAATGAGGAATGAATAATCCTTTGAGAATAATCCCTGCTAGTTTTCTAGATCATCTTCTACCTCATGCTAATCTGTATATTTTAATCTCACTGAAACCACAATTGGAGAAGCTCTAGGGACTGGGACTCACTAACTCTCATTGCGCCTGTAAATCTCTTGCTTGGTGTGATTCTTAGAGCAGGGAAATCATCTGTAGCACAGGTGATCAGATATTGTTCTTCTATATGTATTATTCCCTCACTTAATTTTCTTGGTACATGTCTACTCTCAGTTTTTTTCCATCATTGTTGTTAACAAAGCTGTAGATTCACTGATGTAAAATAGTCATCTCAGACTCCTCAGGTCTTTTTCATTTTGATTAGCTGTGTCTGTCTGTACAGTTTAAGTAGGAAGCAAAGACACAGAGGAAACTAATCCTAAAATGTGAGCTACTAGTTCTCAATTAAAGAAGCATGGCAACTATCCATTATTTTCTTCAGATTCTGCAGAATTTCTTCCTCATCTCCTACTCATTCACTTGACCAAGGTGTTACTAGGAACATCACAAATCAGAGATATGAACTTCTGTGTCTGTGCAGTCAGGGAGTGCTGTTTTGCATTCCCAAAGTGGATCTTTGTGCAATTGCAATGAGACAGTTTATCAGCAGCTTTACACAGAGGGCTTGGTAACCTCACCTGTCTTCCCTTTTCTCATTAAATACTGCACCAACTCTTGTTTTGGGTACCTTCTGACCCAGGCCATGCTAAGATTGTAAAATGATTGATACTGCTGTTTTGCTCTCTTCCTAGGCATCTGGTTTTGACCACTTTTTCACTGTTCTGGATCTCTTTGTATTTGCAATATATCAGCAGTGTTTCACAATTGTTACATGGGCAAAGCTGTGGAAAGAGTTATGTGCTGAAGTTCCAGATACAGAATAAATTAACCAAACAGAAGTGAGTGAAAATAGTGCTCTTAAGAGCCTTATTTTATGTTGTAAAGTGCCACATTAAGGTTTTGGTTTTGTTTTTTTTTTTAAAGATACAGCATTTTTGTCATTAGATCCCCATGTCTGCCAGGACAGACTTAAGTACCACAGAAAAGCTGTCTCCTGTTCTATTTCACAGGTTTAGATGTTGCAATTTTGTTCTTTAGATTATTCATTTATATTCTATTCACATAGTTTTTGAGAATATCTCCTTTTGTACAAAAGGCTAGAAAAAGAGTATGAAAAGTGACATCTTGTTAGCACATTGCTTTCAGAATGCATTTCCTCTCTAAAGCTACAATGCAACAATGCTGGGATTTAAAGCTCCATATCATATTTTACTGGTACAAATAAGAAATGAAGAAATTCATGTAAGTTTATGTATAATTTCTTTGTAGTTTGGCAAATGCAATTACTGGCTTCTTTACCTTGTAGTCCTAACTATGAAAAATGGGATTGGATGTTTACTCATATGTAGCTTGGATAAGCTGAAATGCAGATCAGTCTGTTTATTCACTGTTGTCTCAAACCAAAACCTGATTTTATTGATTACTTGATCTCCTTCCAGTTCTACGTAAAGTCTTCCAACTGGATGTATTCAAACTGGCTCAAATTCTTACAAAATTGGTAATAATTTTGGATGTCATATTATCAAGTTCATCCACTCATTTTCTTAAAAAAAAAAATCCAATCAAACAAATAGTGTAAAAAACAAACAAACAAACAAAAAAAATCTGAACACTGCCACAATAATTACAGTGTAATACCAGAAAAGGAGCAAATTCAAAGTATGCAGGGGCCTCATCTTTCTTGGTGATTTGTTTCTATTTTGCTGCAACTCCAGATATAAGAACCCTGATAGATCCTGATGAACCTTGAAAGAATAGTGTCAGAAAGGATACTTCTTCCATGCTGACTTGAAGCTTATGCACTGATCAGGTACATGTATGGAATTGAAAATGAAAGTTCCCTGACTCTATCTCAGTTAATCTCAATCAGATTATACCTCTTTTCTCAAACACCTGTAGAAAAAATCCAAAGAAGATGAATCAGATCATTTCAAGAATTTTTCCAAAAGTGTTATGGAGAAAAGCCGTGTTTGTATACATATTTTAATTTCCATTGTTCACCACACAGTAAAAATACAAATGGCTCAGCATATCCTTTAGTACATGTAATATATTTTTCACTGAATAATTTTAAATCTTTCTGTCTTTGTGAAAATCATTTGTTAAAATTTATGTTGAAATGAGGGAAAAGCATCTTATTTAAATTGGAAATAAATAATAATTTTAATGTCTCATGTCTATGTCTTCAGCCAAAGGAACTACTGAAAGACAAGTTCTGTAACATATAAAGAACTGACTTTTTGCCTGAAGCTCCTGAAGGAAGAGGTACCTTTATAGAAACTGGTTGTAGAAATATTTACAACTCCTTGCTGTGAATGGAGATACAGAACTTGGCATCTGAAAATTGTCTGTGCTGATTTAGGATTTACTCATCAAACAGAGGAACTGTAGAGGTGACAGACTACTTAAGTGAAATCTTGTGGGATTATTCCCATGACTGCAGTGTGGCTATCAATTGCTACAAGCCATTCAGAAGGGCTGACTTTCTGAAAGGAAGGATGTGTTGCTCTCTACATCAAGGAAGGAATGAAGTGTGAATAGCTGTCCATGAAGAATGGCCTTGACCAAGACAAAAGTCTGTGGGTGAAAGTTAGAGATCAAAGCAACAAAGGTAGCCTTGTGGTTGGCGTTGACTACAGGCAGTGAGCTGCAGGAGGTGTTGCTGTTTCAAGCTCTCATTCTGCTAGAGGTCTTCAATCACCCTGACATCTGCTGGAAAAGCAGAACAGTGAGCTGTAGGCAATCCAGAGAACTCCTAGAATTCATCAAGGATAGCTTCCTGAGCCAAATAATATACAGGTCGGGGAAGATCATGTGGTAAATCATCTTGGAATTTATGCTATGGATAAATAGCATAAGAGAGGCAAGTGATACAAGACCATCAGCATGGCTTCACCAAAAGGGCAAGTCCTGCCTGACCAGGCTAGTAGCCTTCTATGACAGTTAAACTGCATCAGTGAACAAGAGAAGGGCCACTGATGTAATCCATCCAGACTTCAGATTGGCCTTTGACATGGTCCCCCTCAAGACCTCATCTTGAGTGCTATGTCCAGATGGTTACTCCTCAGTGCAGGAGAGACATGAACCTGTTTGAACACATCCAGAGAAAGGCCACAGATATTATCCAAAGGATAGAATACTTTCCCAGGTGAGAACAGGTTGAGAGAGTTGGGGCTGTTCAGTGTTGGAAGACAGAAGGTTGGAGAGAGCTTATAGTGGTTTTCCAGTAACTAAAGGTAGGGGGGAGATGCTATAACGAATAAGGGGCATATACTTCAGCAGGATCTGTTGTGATAGGCCAAGGTTAAATGGTTTCAAACTAAAAGGGAGGACATTTAGACTGGATATAAGGAAAAAGGCTTTTTTATTATAAAGTTAGTGAAGCATTGGAACAGGTTGCCCAGAGAGCTGGTGGATGTCTGTAAAACAAACAAAGACAGTGAGAGAGACTTTGGTACACAGGAGTTATAGAACAGGATGACAAGAAGGGAATTGACTCATCCTTTCTGATAACTGGCAACAACTCAAAAAGAATATGAGGTCAGGGATGCAGCCTTCTCCACATGTAACTCTGGCACACTTCAGGAGGAAGGGGCAAACTGTGCAGGCTCTGAGTGTGTACACACTCCTGGAAGCACGGTTGGAAGCACCACTGAGAGGGAAAAAGAAGAAGGAAGGGTGGATCTAGGTTCATCTAGGTAACTCAGGTGCTCATCTACTGGTTCAGTCTTCGACCTGGTAATTCCACTGCAGTGCTCTATCCTGGAAACATTCAAGGTCAGTCTGATTGAGGCTCTGAGCAACCTGATCTAGGTGTATGTGCCCCTGCTCATTGCAATGGAGTTAGATGAGATAACCTTTAATGGTCCTTTCCATCGCAAATGGTTTTATGATTCTCTGTGTTTGTATGATACTAGATGACATCAGGGATGCAAAAAGGAGATTAACCACATGTCCTCTGAGGTGCTGGAACTACACAAGTCTTGCCCACAAGCTGCAGAGAAGGTACACAGGCAACATCTGTGCTTGTCAGGCTGCAAATGGAAATGGCAAGGATGACAAAGGCTGGAAGCTTTTCAGTATCCAGAGGGATTGTTAGGGATTTTACAACAGTTGAGAGCAAGGAACTCTGCAAGAAAACCTCCAAGGTGACTGGACCTGAGTACTATAACATTGCAAGCAGGATGGGACAAAGTACAATCATGAGAAACTTCCTGCTGCAGGGAGTGATGCAATTCTTTTGACTTGATCTTCACCTGACTCAGCGGTGCTGTTTGCCAAGCTCTCAGATACCATGGACTGGCTATTGTTGAAGCCAGTATTGTACTACCACTAAACCTGACATGAGGAACACAGATATGGCCAGGGGAGAATAAGATGAGTGAGAAAGCCTGGAGCAAGTTTCAGTTGGATGGAAGAGGATCAGGTTAGGGGACAGATGATATACTGAATAGATAGAGGCCCTTGGAACCTGATGAGATGCACCCTGAAATGCTGAGGAATTTGGGTAATGTAGCTGCAGTGCCACTCTCTCTTGTCTTTGAAAGGCTATGCATCCCTGAGTACTGGAAGAAATCTAATATCAAATCTATTTCCAAGACTGAGAAGGTGGATCTGGGGAAGAAGTCAGTCAGCCTAACCTGAGTGCCTAGAAAGGCAATGAAGCAAATAATCTCAGAAACTCTTTTCAAACATGTTGAGGACAGGAAGGTGACTAGGAGTAGTGAGCATGAATTTATGAAGATGAAATCATGCATCAGAAATGAGCCTTATATGATGATGTGATTGGCATGATGGATGAAGAGAAAACATTGGATATTGTTTATGTTGACCATAGCAATGCCTCCAGTATTTTTCCCTTAATAGCCACCTAGTTAAACTGATGAAATATGATCTAAGTAAGTAGATAGTCAATTAGACACAAAAATAATTGAAGAGTCAGACTGAAAGTGCTGTTTTCAAAGGTATTTGTAATCTGTCCATCTGGAGGCTCTTCAGTAGTGACGTATTCCAAAGATCAACAGCTTCATTAGTAATTGGGATGATAAAACAGAAGGTACTCTCAGCAAGTCTTCATCTGATGCAAAACTGAGAAACTGATGCAGCAAACGGATGGGCTGATAGAAATTATGCACTTTAGTGAAAGTCAGTGTAAAACTATGCACCTGGGGAAGAGTAACTTTATGTAGCAGAACAGAGTAGGTTCTGACCAGCTGAGAAGAACCTTTGCAGAAAATGTCCTGGTAAACACCAAGCATGAGGCAGCAATATGTCTTTTATGGTAAAGAGCACACCTTGGGCTGCATCAGGGAAGCAATGTGGACAGATTAATAGAGGATTTCTTCACCATGCTCCTCAGCGTTAAGACACACTTGGGATTCTGGGTCCAATTCTTGATGCTCCAGTGTAAGAGAAACATAGTCATACTCAAGAAATCCCCCAAAATGGCCATGAACATGATAGAGGAGAGTCTGAGAGGGACAGAACTAGTTAGCCTAAAGAAGGAAAGGCTCAGATATATCTCCTTTCTGTTCATAAATACCTAACTGAGAGAAATTAAGGAGAGAGACCATAACTTTTCTCCAGTGACAGGATGTGAGGCAGTAGGCACAAAGCAAATCTGAAAAAATTCCACAGAAAAATAACTAGTGATAGCAATAACAATAGCAATAATTTTTGAAAAGAATTAGTAAAGCAATGTAAAACTTTTCATTTTCAGCATGAAACCAAGGATTTTATTTATTCCTACTAATTCAGTTGACAGTCAAGTAGATGTTGTTGATGTATGGTTGATAGCTTTCAATAAAAAAATATTTTTATAACTTTATAGGATCGTTTTTTGTTTTTTGTTTTTTGTTTTTTGTTTTTTTAACCATCAATTAGAGTATTTTTTGTTTGCTTCACAGAATCACAGAATCACAGAATTGTAGGGGTTGGAAGGGACCTCCAGAGATCACCGAATCCAACCCCCCTGCCAAAGCAGGTTCCCTATAGCAGGTCGCACAGGTAGGCATCCAGGCAGGTCTTGAACATCTCCAGAGAAGGAGACAAAACCACCTCCCTGGGCAGCCTGTTCCAGTGCTCCGTCACCTCATTGTAAAGAAGTTCTTGTGCACATGTTTGTGCGGAACTTCCTACGCTGCAATTTCCAGCCGTTTCCCCTTGTCCTGTCTCCACTCACCACTGAAAACAGTCTGGCCTCGCCATTCTGCCCCCCACACCTTAGATATTTATAGACCTGGATCAGGTCCCCTCTCAGTCTTCTTTTCTCAAGGCTGAACAGACCCAGTTCACTCAGCCTTTCTTCATAAGAGAGATGCTCCAGGCCCTTCACCATTTTGTTTTTGTTTCTTGTTGATCTGCCCCTTCATATCTTTTCTTTACTTGGCACTACACTTTTCCTGATTCTCTCATTGCTATTCCAGTGTCAGCAGAACTTTGTTCACTATATGAAGCAATGTTATTTTTGCAAAAAAAAAAAAAAAAACAACTTGAATCTACAGCAGCAGATTCATTCACTGTATTCTCTTTCTTCATTGTAATTTCAAAATATCCATGCAGTAACTCCTGGCTTAACAACAGAATGCAACCTGTTGGATCTTATGTAGAGGTAAAATAGAAGCTGCTATAATTTTCATGATGCAACATACATTAATTATAAAATTATAGTATTTTTAAAAATTGAGACCTCACTGACTCATTATCATATACAACTGTCTTACAAATGTAAATTGTTACAGATGATATAGGAAGCAAAAGTCATTGATTCGCTCTATTTATAACATGCAACCAGAAAGAAGGTAGAAATTAGGCTCAATTTTGACTTTCCTAATTGCATCTGTTTTGTTGGCTTAGTGCATTTGTAGCAGGATAACTAATTACTTGCTATTATATACTCTAGCTGGAAATTCAAGCCCTCAGTTCCAATAGAAAATATGAAAGAATTTGATTTCAGAAATGGAATTTGTACCTCTTTGGCTTTTTGTGTGTGTGTTTTGTTTGTTTGTTTGTTTGTTTTTCCCCATGCTGTTGCTTCTACAACACTGTAGTAAATTGTGTCTCCTTCAAGAGTGAACTTTCTTCCAGAATAGCCCTGTGAGGAGCATGAAATTGTTTCCTTATAAGGTAAACATTGCTACCTTATCCTGCTGTTTTTTTTTTTCCCATTTTGTAACACCTCTGTTACTACCTGTTTATGTTCTCATGCAGTATTCACAACACATGAGAAGGACTTGGTAAACCACATGGCTGAATGCATCAAATATTTAGTTATAGTTGTGTATGATTGAATAATTTAGTGCTAAATAATTGCTCTGTTCTGTGGAAGTTCCAGGAGAGGTTACACAACTTCTGTAATGCATCTGTTTTCCAAGGCAATTTTTAGGCCCAGGAGAAATTCTGTGCTCTTAGACTTTTATGACATGATCTATAGAGCAGCGAGGTCAGATCCACTTGCCTGGAGAGTTCCAGAAGCTTCTACCTTCTAGAAAACATATGGTATGTAGTCTGATTCGGATACCTTGAGTCATGCAACAGGAACATAAATGGAAAAACAGCAGGGAATCAAGACAGAATCTTACAGCCTTCACCTTCTCCTGAGCTCCAGCTAACATTAATACACAACAACAAGGCTATGTTAAAATAAAACTTCACCTCATCATAATTGTTATTTCCCAAGTATGTGTAGTCTCCAAAGTCTGCGTAGGAAGAGTTGTCTCCTTTTTTTTCTTTATGACAGTGAATCTTCAGGAAAACATTACTTGATTCATTCACAGCTCTTAAATAGAATTGGAAGAAATACTGTGATTAATTTTTTTTTTTTTTAATAAGAAAAAAGACTTAGCAAGTAAATAAGATATGTGTTATGAAGTATTCTGAAGTTCAATATCATTTTTGTCTCTTAGAACATGAAGTTACATCCAAATATTTCAGATTTCAAAATCATATATAGAGGAAAATGAATATTATTAAAAAAAAATGTAAAAATCTAAGAGGGAAGTGGACAATTTTGTGAAGAAAGTAAGCTCTTTCAATAGTTATTTTATAAAGGATTTAGATATGCTCAAAAAGAAATCTAGCAAAACAGAATGGTTGTCCTTTAAATAATATTGTTACAGATATTTAGTATTTTTTTCAACTGGTATAATCACCATAAAACTTCAAAGTATCTGCAGCAGATCTGTTTGCTTGAGTGCATTCCCAATTAACAGATTTTGTCCTTTTTAAAAATGTATTTTCCTAAATTTATTTCATTATTATTATATTATGAATAACTATAATCATGTATACTGCAAACCTATTCCAAGACGAATATCAAGATTGCAGTTCAGGTTAGATGCTCTGTTTACATTCATATATCACTTGCAGACTACTCTTGTGTCAGCAGATCTCTTCAATTAAATTACGTCCTTCTACTCAATGAAGAATAATCTGTATTACATTGCAAGGTGATGTAACTCACTGTCTGATAAGGCTGAACTCTGAGATCTATGTGAGATTGCTTTTCAGAAGCTTGCTTCTCAATAACTGCAGGTCTTATTTAGATCAGATGTGACACGGTTGATTGTCTGTGGTAGCTCTCTAAAAATGTCTGCTTTACTCATAAAATACATCACTCTCCACACAAACTTCCATTTAAGCTGGAACTTCAAAGTTAATTTGGGACTAGCTAAATTTTCAGAGGCATCTAGTCTTTGAAGCATCCTGGTAGAAATCACCTGACACAGTGATAACTGTAGCTGATATAGAAGCTAGAAAGGAAGCCTGCTTTATTCTTAGCATTCTCTTTCTACCTTGAAATAGGTTACACAGACTTTTGTATGATACCAGTGATATTCTGCAGATCTCATGGGCCATTACAAGAAAAACTTTTCCTTCAGAATAGTATGGAAGGATGTAGAAAAGGACAGAATATTACTGTTGCTCCAAAATTTATTCACATGGGCTCTAACTCCATCACAGAAATTAATAGTCATGAATAAGTACTTATGAGAAATCAATCTTTTTCACTAATTTAGGTTTTGTCCTTGAGAAAGTAGCTTAATTTGTTTTTATTTACCATGATAAAAAAGACAGTGGAGACTGCGCTTTTTAAAAAATATTTTAAAGTCTGTAAAAGAAAAAGACTATTTAAGATGTATTAACTTCATCAGGAAGCAACAAAAGAAACAGTGAATGAGGCTCCCCACTGAAAGTTTCTGGGTACCAACTGTATGTGAATGAGATGAGGATAATCATCTACACCGATGAATCATATCAAAGAACTATCTTGGAGAACATACAGCCAAGAATCTATAAATGGTGGTTTCAACTTAGGGTGTTGATATCTTCAGGAGAACTTGAGTGTCTGCCATTTAGTGATCATAGATTCTTGATTACCTGGAATCCTCCTAGATTAGGTTTTCACCTGAACAGACATTTCTTAATAGTACAATTATCATTTGACCAATTTGATATTGTTTATGAGGTCATCAATTTATTTTTTATACTAAGAATGTATTACAAAAATTCTTCTGTTAATTATCATTTTAAAGCCAAAAACAGAGAAAATTTTAAATAACAATGTGATAATACCATAATTTTGCAAGAAAATAAAAGTTTCCTTCCGCAGAGAAACCTGAGCATTTGCAACATGATGGTCAAACTGTGAAAGTTATTATAGGCTGCAGGAAGAAACATACAAAATAGAATAAAAGAAAAAGCCCAATCTTGGAATGTAGAATTTGTCCATTTGATTGCCCTGGTATTATTATTGAATATTTTTGTGAAATTTCACCATTCAGAGATAGACTTGCAGTAATTTTTCTGACCAAAAAATTGTTTCATGATATTGTCTCACTATACACCACTGGCAGTTGTTATGTATGACTTAGTGATATATTACGCTGACTGTAATAATGATTACACTATGTCAATGCAGATTTAATTACAATATGTTTCAGATGAAAATGTGTGTGATTCATTATCCAGAATATTATTTTGAAGTATTTTATCATATTTCATGTTTATGATAAGAATATTAAACTAATGAACACACACAGATCCCAAAATATTATCAGTCTTAGGGTTTCTTAATCTTTTGTTTCCTGTTGACAGGCAAATCCAGAAAGACATATGCATATACACATGAATACATATTTGCATGTACGAAAAAAAAACAAAAAAAAAAACATAAATAACTTTGTTTTTACATTAGTGATTCAGTTGTGACTCAAATCTTCCACCGGCCCCCCCCCCCCCCTTTTTTCTCTTCTTTTTTCCCTTCTCTTCTCTTGGTTGTATTCAGACTGTGCACATCTGTGTTTTCTCCTTCACTGTCCAATAAAGGCCAATTATAGACTCCAAATTTCAGATTTTATGTGACTTTTTGTTTCTATAATTCAGTTGCAAAGTACCATTTCTAGACATATCATTTGTTCTCTTCTTTGCTTAGTTGCAGGATGAAAGCATAGGTAACACTTTTATTTCCAGCAATGGCTGCTTCCACTGGTACCATACCCAAAATCTCACATTAACATATATAATAATACGAAAATAATCCCCTTTCATTTTCTTTAGTTCCCCTTCCCCCTTTCTCCTTCCCCCCCTTCCTTTTATTTTTTCCTGTAAGTTTCCAGAAGCTAATTTGTAAACATGAAGATGTTGCAAGTAGTTAAAATGTAAGCTGTAGAAGCAAAAGATTTTCACTCAGCACTGGCTGAATAGATAAATCTGATTTTATAGTAAAATGGAATGATAACTGATCTCCATAGCATTTTTAAAATAAGGGAAATAAAACTATTCAGGGACACTAGGAATAGAAAATAAACAAAATATAATACTAATGATAATACAGAAGTTACACACATTTGTGCATTATTACACTTTTCTTTTTTGCATAAAGTAAAAGTAATTTCCTGACTATGACATTTCAAGTTTGAAAATAGATAGGTAGGTAGGTAGGTAGATAGATGATGGATAGATTGATGGATAGATTTAAATAATTAAATCTACTCATGTTCTCCCGTGCATGGCTTCTTGGCTCCTTTTAATGCATCACCTGATACAGCCTGGGTTTATTTTAATACTTTTATATAGAAAGTGAGTTAGTACTATCTCAGCAAAAAGTAGCGTTTTAGTGAGTCAACAGTATATCTTTTCACCCCATTTTCCTTGTTAGAGTTATATCTCTGGATGCCATTTTTCTTACAGTACAGTCTCAGAAATCTTCAAAAAAAGAGAGGAAAAAACCCAGTTATTTACATCCCCCTATAGGCAATTCAGAAATTGATACTGTTTTTTTTTTGTTTGTTTGTTTTCTCCCCTCCCCCCCAAAGTTATTGATTATAAATCAATTATAGATCTTTACTTTTGGGCCACTCCATTAGAAGACATTAGATCTTGAAGAAAAACTATTCGTCCTGCAACCTTGTCTTTCCACTCCTGAATTCATTAAAGTTAAAGCACATCTTTTCATCAGTGCTGATTGAAAAAAAATATTTTATTTATCAGGACTATAGCATGAATGTGCCTGTTTCAGGGACTGGAACATGGCTAACACACATGCTCTTTGAGTTCTTGTCACAGATTAATTTGCTTATTGAATCAGTAAATGGCAGCCGAGCCTGGACCATGAATTTGCTACTACTTGTACAAAAGCTGTATGAGAACTCTCTTGAAATGGAAAGAAAGTCCATTCTGAGAGAATGTACTGTTCTGTGTCCTACTTCAATCTATTCCTTCTCCTCCTCTGACTCTCTACAAATTTATAGTTTAAAACTGGTTACTAGATAGGACTCATCTTCCAGTAAGCACTCCATATATTCCCATTCCTCATTCAGAATAGATGAATGTGTTCTCATTTCTTTATATGAAGGCAATCTCTTCCTCAAGGGAATATGTGTGCGCTGAGAGGCGGCTATGCACATGTTCATGTCTGGAGAACAAAGAATTTAGGAGAAAATAAGCAGTGAATATTTCTGGGTAGAGACCATGTCATGGTGTTAATTTTCTACCAATTATTACTGCAAGATTAAATAAATTACACAAAAATGTAAAAAATGAGTCAACAGCCTAGAGTAATTCAGTGCTGTCACCCAAGTGAATAGTTCTCTGGTGTACAGTAAATTAATTCAGTGAAACACAATCACATTGTTCAAATGAAACAACAGGCTGTTCCATAGCTGGAAGCCATTGATACACCACAGTTGCATCTCTCTTATGAACATGTTAGAATTTATTTAAAGCCAATAATATTTACTGATTAATTTCTGAATGAAATTGAGATTTAAGGATGATAATCCACAAAAAAAAATTTAAAAAAACAATTAAACAGTTTTCAGTTACACTATAGTAGATCAATTTCTTTCTTAACTTACAAGTTTAACAAAAATTGTATTCTTTCACTACAATATCCTCAGATAAAAAAATATAAAACAACAATTTTTTATTATTTTTTTTAATTTACTACAGTGTCATTCTTTCATACATGGAACAAGTGTTTGATTTCATGCACACTTCCTCATAACAACATAATAGTAGAAGGGCTGCACTGAAAGTAATGCCTCCTATTTCAATATGTATGTCAGAGGCAGGTGTTAGTGATATAATAGTGAAGGCTGGACCTTCCTACCACTGTTCTGTTACCTTTTGTTGCTCAGCAACAGATGGCAACACAGGTGCAGTCTGACAAAATGGCATCTGACATTCACATCATGCAAAACTGTGTCATTGAATTTCTCCATGCAGAAAAAAAAAATTGCACCCATTGACATTCATCAACGCTTCCTGAATGTTTATGGAGACTGAATAGTGTATATAGGCACAGTAGGAGGTGGGTGGTGTGTTTCAGCAATGGTGACAGTGATGTGAAGGATAATCCACATTTCAAACAACCATGCAGATTTTTACAAGCATGGCATGCAGTCTCTTGTTCCCCACTAGTGAAAATGCAGAGCTAGTGGTGTTGACTATGTTGAAAAATAGTGGATTGTAGTTGAGAATGTGCTCTAACATATAATGTTATTGTTGTAGTTTCTGTGAAAATAAATAATAGGCATTACTTTCAAAGGCACCCATATATTTATGTTTATACTAGGGTAATGGATATACAGTGAATGTTAATCCATCATTTTAAATGCTTGGTTCTGATATTTTTTAGACATCTTTAAATGGAGTCTTACATAGGAATTTTTTCCCATTAATTCCAGAAGCTATAATATGTCACTGAATTTAAACAAAATATAGATTGATATTAGCTTAGCAGAAAAAAAAAAAAAAAAAAGAAAAAAGAAAAGGCCCAAGGTACTCAATTCCCTATTTCCTCAGCTTTTATTAATAAGAATGATAGTTCTTGGGCTACATTGCAACTGAGCTGAAAGAAAGATAGGGAGCAGAATTAAGCCTTATTCCCCACAGGAAATGATAGCAATCTACTACATCAATTGAACATGCACAAATTTATATGTGAGTTGATGAGAAAACTGAATGCACCTTCTGGAATTTCACAGGTGACACCAAGCTGGACAGGGCTGTTGAACTGCTTGAAAGCAGGAAGAAGGCTTTGCAGAAGGATTTGGATAGGTTAGATCAACAGGCTGCATCTGATTGTATGGCATTTAGCAAGGCTACATGTCATGTGCTACACTTGAGTGAAAATGACTTCAAGAAGCAGTGTAGGCTGGAAAGCTGTCCAATAGAAAAGGACCTGGTGATGTTGATTGATGGCTGGCTGAACAGGAGCCCACAGTACGCCTAGATGGTCCAGAAGGCCAATGGCATCCTGGCCTGCATCAGAATTGGCCTAGCCACCAGGACTAATAAAGCAATTGTTCCTCTGTATTCAGCACTGGTGAGACTGCACCTTAAATGTTGTGTTCAGTTTTGGGGTCCTTACTAAAAGAAGGATAGTGAGTTGATAAAGCACGTGCACAAAAAAAGCGAAGGCTATTTAACAGGCTAGAAAGCAGGACACAGCAGGAACATCTGAGGGAACAGGAGGCTGAAGGAAGCTCTGATTTCTCTCTACAACCACCTGACAGGATGTGGTAGTGAAGTAGGCACTGGTCTCTCTTCAAAGGTGACAAGTGATATGACGCAAGTAAAATGTCTCAAGTTGTGATGAGGGGAGTTTAGACTAGAAGTGAGGAAGAATTTATTCAGGGAAATAGTATTTAGGCATTGGAACAAGTGGTGGAGGGAACTTTTAAAGTTGCTGTCCCTGGAGGTATTTAAGAGATACGAGGATGCGGAGCTTAAAGTAATGGTAGACTTGGTAGTGTTAAGTGATTTCTGTACTTGATGATCTTAAAGGTCTTTTCCATTATGTGACTATTAAAAACAAAGATTTCATAGACTGATAGAGAATCTTGTGAAACACTCTAGTTTTAAGTTTTGATAAAGCAGTAACTTTTGCATTCTTTCCAGATCTGACTGTACTCAAGGATGTTATTGAAGATCACATAGCGAAAAGCAGAGTAAAGAACATATGATCTGTGAGAATAATGTTTTAGTCTAAAAAAGAAAAAAAAAGCGAACTAGATATCTTCAAGTATATGAAAGGATGCTGAAAGGAACAGGAAATAGTGATCTCAAGAGGCAATGACATAACTTCCTATTTGATATTAAGAAAGCTATTTAATGCAACAGATAGGGACATACGATAAAGGTTGACTGGAATGAGAATCTGATGAATCTGTGTGATGTGTTCAAATATTAAAAAAAGTGGCTAGTCAAAATGAATTATAGGAAGGGCATAGAGTATATAAAACTTTTTAGAAACCATGTATCCATGAAAAAGGTAACAAATATTTTCATCTCAGATCCATCTAATATCATGTATTACAAAAGCCTAGCACAAATTGTTGATTTAAAAGACAATATATACACCATAGTATTCAGACCAGAACTGTTCTCAAACATTTGTTTAAATCCTGCTGCATTATGCACACTTGAATGTTCCATTTCAGACCAAATTCCAGGTATTTTATCTTCTCCATTCTAATTTTAAATGGCTTTTAGAACAATACTAGCAGCAATACAAAAAATCTATCAGGCTTGTTAGGGAAAGAAATATTTTGTGAGACGTGTCCTGAAAGTATTGAATTAAACACTATTTTGAAGGAAGAAAAACTTCCTGCCACCACTTATTCAACATATGTTAGAGTCCTACTAAACTCTGATTTAAGAATTTCTTAATGTTAATAAAAGATAATATCTAGGGATGCAATGAGGAAGGCTAAGGCCCATTCAGAATTAAATTTGGTGAGGGAGGCCAGGGGCAATAAGAAAAGCTTTTTTAAGGTATGTTAATAGCAAAAGGAAGACTAGGGAAAAAGTGGGCCCGATGATGAATGAGGTGAGTGTCCTGGTGGAAGAGGACACTGAGAAGGCAGAGTTACTGAATGCTTTCTTTGCTTCAGTATTTACTGTTAGATGGACCCTCATGAATTTCAGATCCTGGAGATAAGAGAGAGTCTGGGGAAAGAAAAATTCCTCTTAAGTGTACTGGTCAGAGATCAGCTAGGCAAACTCAACACATACAAATCCATGGACCCTGAAAAGGTGTGACCGCAAGCACTGAGGGAGCTGGCAGAATGGATTACCAAACTACTCTGTAATTTTTGAAAGGCCATGGAGAATGGAAGGAGTGAAGATAGAAGGAAAGCCAGTGTCATTCCTGTCTTCCAAAAAGAGAAGAAGATGGAAAATTACAGGCCAGCCTCAACTCCATCACTGACAAGGTGATGACACTGTGGTTGTCATCTCCAAGCTAGAGGAAAGGAAGAAGTTAATCAGGAATAGGTAACATGGATTCACCAAGGAGAAATCATGCTTGATACATGTGGTAGCCTTCTATGATGTTTTGACAGGAGGGATAGATGGGAGAATAGTGGATATTGTCTACCTTTATCTCAGCAAGGCTTTCACCACTGTCTCCCATAACATCCTCATAAGTAAGTTTAGGAACTGTAAGACAAATGAGTGGACAGTGAGGTAGACTGAGAACCGTCTGACTGACAAAGCTCAGAGGGTTTTAAGAGTGGTGGAGTCCAGTTGGATGCATGTAGCTAGGGGTGTTCATGGGGGAACACCCCATGGGTCAGTATTTGATCCAGTCCTACATCTTTATCAGTGACCTGAATGAAGGGATAGAGCATGCTTTCAGCAAGTTTGTTGATGATAGAAAGCTTGGAGGAATGGCTGGTACATCACAAGAGTGCGCTTCCATTCAGTGAGACCTGGACAGGCTGGAGAGCTGGGCAGAAAGGAACATTATGAGATACAACAAGAGCAAGACATTAGTCCTATAACTAGGGAGGAATAACCACGTTCACAACTAGGGAACTAGGGAGGAATAACCACATATCAGTACAAGCCAGAAGATGACTTGAGGAAAGGACCTACGCCAAAGAGGCCAGTGGTATCTTGAAGTCCATTAAAAGAGAGTGGCCAGCAGAGTGAGGGTGGTAATCATTTATCTCTGCTCTGCCCTGTTGAGGGCACATCTGGGGCAGTTCTGAGCTCTTCACTTCAAGAAAGACAGGAACTAATAGTGAGAGTACAGCAGAGGGCAACAAAGATTATTAGGACCCTGGAGCACCTCCCTTAAGAGGAAAGGCTGAGAGACCTGACACTTTACATTCTGGAGAGAAGTCTGAGAAAGGATATTATCTATGCTAATAAATACCTAAAAGGCAGATATTAAGAAGATGGGGCCAGCCATTTTTTTGGTGGTGACCAGTGACACAACAAGGGACAATGGGCACAAACTGGAACATAGGATACTCCATCTGAATATGAGAAATAATTTTTTTACTTTAAGGGTGACAGCACTGGAACAAACTTGTGGAGTTTTCTTCTCCGGAGACATTAAAAACATTCCCAGACATTACTTAAGCAGCCTCCTTTTGGGATGGAGGGAGAGAGGGAGGAAGTGAGGGAAGGAAGGGAAAGGGGAGGGAGGGAGGGAAGGAAAAGGGAGCTTTTTGTCATCAATTTAAATAACATTATTTCTGAAACCTGATCATAACATTTTCTCTGGGCATTCTGTTCCACCACCTCACCTCTCAGTGAAAAATTTCCCCTTAATATCTAATTTACATCCATCTTCCCTCTTGTAGTATGAAACCACTCACTTTTTAAGAAAAATGATTGGTTATCTTGTTACATTAGAAACCTGTACTAAGAAAAGTGCTGCAGAATATATTCATGATTGGTATGCTGAGAGTACAAAACAATCCAAGTTAGTCCTAGGGGAAACATTTCAATACTAAGATAATTTGCAAACACTTACGCTAAACTGAATAAAAGAAATCAGCAGGAATCAATTTATTATGGACATTATTACCAAAGACAAAGGAACTGTCTTAAAAAATATCCATGAAGTAATTTGCTGTGGGCATTTGAATTTCCTGCAGCATGTAGTAGCTGGAGATCCACTAATGCTCCTTTATTCCTCTTGAGCACACATCACTTATCTGGTCAATGTATGCCCTCATTCCTGATTTTGTACTGTATCTGATAATATAACAGTTTCTGGATCTAGTGTACTGTGACACATATAGTTTGTTTTGAGAACTGAGGATGTTTAAGTCAGTGGGAACATGTATTTGAGACTATTCAGGAAAGCCTGACAATGTAAAAAAAAAAAAAAAAAAACCAAACAACAACTGTATAAGAATCCCCTATTTATAAAGGCATATTTTAGGATGGTTTAGAAAGTATATTGGTAGAAAACAAAATCATAATATCCTTGTGTTATATTATTAAGAACTTTTTTGTTACCATTTAAATTTATGTTTGTCTAAAGAAAGTACGACTGAAAACTGCCAAGGCTGAAAATCAGGAAAACAAACAAACAAACAAACAAATAGATAAATAGTAATAATTGTTTACAGTAACATACTTATAGAAAACACATTTTTTGAAACTATTGAGGGGTTCACCTAGCATAATAACTGACTTTCTGTTGATCTTACTGGAGAGCATGTGTCTTCACTGCATGGTTAATTCATGGTCTTACTTATCAATTACTCATTTTCATAAAAACAAAGATGCTCTGAGCAGGATTTGAAAGTGCATTAAATCTTGTCTAGCTTACCAAGATAGAGATATAGGTTAGAACACAGGCTCCATTAAGACTCAGTATTATACATTATAAAGAAGACATAAGTGAAGCAACGTGTGTTGATTATTCTTCAATTGCTTAATCATTGCCCTTTGTGAAGAACAGAAAAAATCTCACTCAGAGAACTGGGGAATAGTCCTGGACCTATCCAAGTAAAAGGACTAATAGGTGCTGCTGCACCTCTTCAGACACAGAAAGAAAGGGTAGTTCATGTAAGACAAAAAAAAAAAAAAAAAAAAAACACTTACACTGTCATTATGGCTATGTACTCAGATTTGAGCAGCAATTGAAGGTACTCGGGTTATCACTGTGCTGATACTATGAAAGCTGGGTACACTGGAAAGCAGAAAGACAAACTTTTTCCTCTGTCTTTCTTTTCACTTTCCAGATTTCAGCAACTTTCTCCAACACTCAAAGGAACAGTGCTCCAACACAATATGTTAGTGTACTTACTAGAAGAGAAGAGCAATTGCTGTGATAACACTTAGCAACTGTGCAGCTTTTTTCTAGGTGCCTGTCAAACTTATGTAAGGATAAATATCAGTTATGACCATGGAAACGACCATACAAATAAAATGACAGCACATTAGTATGATACAAGACTGTTGTTGACAAAGCCAAAACAACAGAATCTACTATATGCTAGGTAAGAATTGGATATTTCTAGAAGTTAAGGCATGTTCATGCCAAGGGGAACTGCTCACACTGCTGGAAGGCAATTCTATTGTTACTCTTCATGCAACTTTTCATTACAGTAGCAGATTTTCTATTAGAGAGTATTCTCTGTTCTCTATTAGAGACTAAAATGCATTCATCTTTCTGGGTTATCATAACTACATGAATTGGGTGTATGCTGTGTGAAAATCAGTGCAGCAAAACTGCTTCTACACACTGCTTTTCTATTATAGAGTAGCTGTGTGAATACATGCAAGCAGTCTCTGCACCAGTACTCTGAACTGGGTTGAATTTCAGCATCTGAATTTCGAAATGTGTTTGCATGTGATCACTTGTGTGTGCATCCACACTGCTCAAGCACACATCCATGCACTTGAAAAAATGGCATGACTGTCAAAGCAGACATGAAGACCATGATATAAGGAGAATACCATAAAACTGCATATGAGTTAGTCTAAAGTACTCTAGAAGCATGCGTAAATGTTTTTAATTTCAGAAGACAGAAAATAGAAGTGCATATTCCATATGCCTTGTGAGATAAATTGGCACTATCCTTCTAAACTGACTGATGACTGTTATGAACACAACACTGTTATGATAAAATAATGTTTTATTCTCTTGTTTGTCTTTATTTCTCTCTCTAAATCAAACGGTTTATTTTGTTCCAGAGCCAACAGAGTAAAATAAAGCTAGATATTTAAAAATTCTTTTTTTTTTTTTTTTTCTCAAAAATACAAATTTAAATAGTGAAAAATGGAAATGAAAAGTAGAAGGCACTTATTTTTACATATAATTTTAATAGAGAGCTAAGATACCTAATACAGGAGGATGAAATTTTAATTACATTGTATTATTTGGATGAGTAAGTTTTTGCTCTGCTGTCAGAAAGTGACTGTGCAGGGATACTATGACTTATTTTTTTATAAATGGAAGACTTTTGACCTCTGTACTATGGGCTGCAGCATAAAATCTATTCTAAGAAGGGCAACTGTTCTGATCCCAGTAAATATAGCTTTAAAAAAGGGTTGAAAGCCCAGATGACTCCGGAGATTAGTAATAGACTGCAGAGTCTTTTCACTTCTAAGTCATTAGTTCAAGTGCAGCCATGGCTGGCAGGGTTTGAATCACTGCTCTTTGATGGCAGCTAGAGAGTATGTAAGAAGAAAAATCTGTAGGGGTTTTTTATTCCCTCCCCCCCACCCCCTCACTTTTTTTTCCTGTTTCACAGAGCATTTCTGCTACAAAATCCTCATTATTAAACTGCATCCAATAGGAGCTTAATGAACTAAATAGATGCTCTGTTTCAAACCCCGGCTGTGGGTCAGAAAAAAAGATTTTTCAATTTTCAATGAGATTTTCACCCTGAATCACTGTGTGAAAGGCTGTATCATCTGTGTGCAAAGTAGACAAATGGTCAGATCTTTCTTCTCTGGTTTCCTCACTGTAAAATGGGGATAATGTTTCTGTTGTCTCCATTATTTGACTTCCCTATTCTTTTGCAGCCTGAACTCATCAGGACAGAGAATGATTTTCCCGATGCTATAAATGTATCAGGGATAGGAATGTTTATTTATATTTTATATACATAAAGGCGGGAATCAGTTAATATAGCTGTATTTTCCTGTAATGCAAACAGTACCTAATGAAAAGATTGCTTAAATTTGAAATACAATATATACATCCTTTTTTAATTCAGTATATAAAAGAACTGCTGCTTGAATAGCTGCTTACTTTCTGTATAAAAATTTGTGTCCTAACTCTGTACACAGTTCTTAAATGTGCAGGTAGCAAAAGAAGATTATATTTTTCCAATTCCCTTGTTTTTCTTAGCTATTTTGTAGAAGTGCATATTTTATTTAACACACATCTCTATGCGCTTGTTACTAATATTTGTCTCGTACGGCCCATATATCAATTTTTCAAATTTGAGCCTGACTAGTTTATTTTGCAGGTTACCTACCCATTATTCCTTCCATTTTCTCCTTTTTCCCTCCTCTTCCCCTCCTCCTTCCCTTCTTCTCCTCTCTTTCCATATTTATTTCATGATAATTTTTGGAGAAAGCCCTGGTTTCTTACCTTCAAATGAAGTGCTTTTTATTCTTGTGTCAGACATGAATTTAAAAGCACAGGCTGTTGAAAGTAGAGTGAAACAATAATAAGAAACTTCAGCTAAAAATTATTTATAAATGTTTTTGTCTACTTAATGATTGTAATGTATTAAAAGTAAATGTATTACGAAGGAGATGAGAATAAAGTCGTCAAGAATTCTATGTGTGACTGCTAAAGCTTTCTACACACTAAGGCTTTCTATTTCTTCTTCATTATTACATCACATACAAAAAGACAACAAACTACTTATGAATTTGTCACATATGCAAAATGAAACACAGCTTTCTTTACAGTTCATATTTCATCCACGTACTCTTCAAATTTTTGAAAGAGAAGGGAGAACGGTCTAAAGCAAGACAGATTAATAAGGTATAGAAACAGAAAAAGCTCTACTAATACCCTATCATCATTATCATATAAAACAATAACAATAATAACAACAAAATGTTGTCCTACTGCTTGTTTCCCCTCATTGGGACAATAACAAATACAATTATTCGTAGAATCAGTGACTTTTTTTCTATTTAAGCTACCATGCTTTTGGAACCTCTTCAGCAACCCTTTGAAAACATTTTACAGTTAAATAGTTTATTTTGTACATGTATATATACGTATATGTATATACATATATATGTATATATATATACATATATATATAAAATCTGGCATAACTGTGTAACTCTATCCAGAAGGGCATTATAGGTTGAACTTATCAAATAAGGATAACAAATAATAAAGAATTTTGGACCAAGGGAATGATTTATGAAGATAGAAGGTCATCAGGGACTGGTGACAAAATCATAGAATCATAGAATGGCCTAGGTTGGAAGGGACCTCAGGGATCATCAATCTTCTACCCCCCCTCCACAGGCAGAGCTGCCAACCTCCATATCAAATACTAAACCATGCTGCCCAGGTCCTCATCCAACGTGGCCTTGAACACCTCTAAGGACGGGGTATCGCCAACCTTTCTGGGGAGCCTGTTTCAGCAGCTCACCACTCTCATAGTAAAGAACTTCCCTCGGACATCCAACCTAAATCTTACCTCTCTCTACTTAAAACCATTTCCTCTTGTCCTGCTGTTATCAACCCTTTCAAAGAGTTGACAACCCTGCTGTTTGTAGGCTCCCCTTAGGTAGTGGAAGGCTGATGAGATCTAAAAGCTGATGAGATCTAAAAATTAACTTCAGAATTAGTAGATGAAAGAAACTACTATTAAAGATTTGTGTTGGATTGACACATGATTTAGAAAAGATATATGAGACAGAGAGATCCAAAAGTTAATCAGCAATTTATTTATGATTATTCAGATAACTTAAACCTGAACTTCAGAGTTCACTGAATCTTTGCTGCTTGCCAGAATGAAAATAATGATCCAGAGCTCCTGACCAGATGTTGGGTAATGAACCAAGTAAAAAGTAGAAAGTTCTCCGTAATGACTCCACAAAATTTACCAAATATGCTACCTTGCACTCATCCAGCAAGTACAATTCACAAGGCTAATAAATGGATACGCTGTTAAAATTCTGGAAGATCTGGCAAAGGAAATATGAAATCTAGAGAACTACTGAAACAGCACCAAATATAGCTTTATAATAGTAAGGTGTAGTACGGTGATTTTACTGCTCCTGGAAACAGAACTGAAAATATTGTAATTCTTTATAATTGTTTCTAGCAAGGAACTCTATTTTATGGAAGCAGATATTTTAATAAGCAATAACTCAGTTTAACACAAGGTAAACTTCGTTTCTTAATGATTTTATGAGTATAGATTTGCTAATAAATTTTGAAACATTAATATGAAATTTGAAATAATTTTCTTCACTGTATTTTATTACAATGAAATATTAATAGTTTTCAATATTTATTGGGTGGACTAGACTGTTCCATTGTGCATCACTTGTTTATCCTCTTAGTTTTGTGTTAGTTTCTGGATAAGACTTTCCTCCATAACATGACAAAGGAGACCATTAACTTGATAATAGACTGGCAGGAATCTGATCAGTGATAAGGGTTTAAGTTACCATATTTACCTCAAGACTGTAGGGCTCCTCCAGGCAACAGTGCAGTGCAGAATAAAATTGAGATTACATCAACAGAACCCTATGTGCACCAGGAAAAAACTGCTATATGCTGTTCCATTTCTGTCAAGCATTGCATAGCTAATGGGAAGACACTCATTTGATCTATTTGCTTTTCCTAGTGATTGATTTAAATTCCTCAGTTTTTGTAGGAGTATAAAATTTAATCATTTCAGCTAGGCACTTTGTATAATTTAAGCTTATAGTTTGAGAATTTATTTACTGTTATCTAAATTGCCACAATAATTCTCAGTGTTTATCCTTGTTATATCACCCACAACAGACACATCCTTTGCATGTTTTTTTTTCACAAGTACACATTCTGCTTGGGATTTGAATAGGATTATTTCAAAGGGTGAATTAGTAAGATGAAACCTCCTTTTGCTCTCCTGTATGCTGATTATTTCTTGGAGTTCAATGACAAATACTCCTGATTTATGCCTCCATAATGGGGAGAAGAATTTGATCTTGTGCTCCTGTAGTATTACTAAGCTGTCACAGAAAGTATGTCACAGTCAGCTAATGGAAACTACTTTAGCTATAAGTATTTTGTAAAATATATGCACTAGATTTATTCACACCCCTGCTCCCATGAATTCCTAGTAATCTAGAGCAGTAATGCTTTTACATACTCAGATAGTGAATACTTTATTCCCGTTAGTAGGAAATCAGTCATGAATTCAGGAGTATTCCTGTGATTACTAACTCACCAGTGGGATGAAGAACTTGATATTTTCAGCAACTCCTCAAAACAAACATAATGTTACAAGAAGATGTTAAAAGTGATATGCTTTTTTGGATGTATCTCAGCAATTTGAAGTAGCCTACATAACAAAAAGAAAAAAATACATTTTAGTTGATTTTAATTGATCTTTAAATTAAAGATCAATATTAAATTTATTTTCTTCTAGAGCACCTGCACTTAAACATGATGGAAATAATTCACAGAGGTGAGTCCATACTTAGAGGAGGGAGAAAATCCACAAGAGAGAAGGATAATCTTTTCTGCTAAACTAAATGAAACTTGTTATCATATCTTTGAGTATATATGCATCCTGATTTTCATATATCCAATAAAAAAATACTGCATGGAGAAATAATATTTTGCTGTGATGTTGCCTGCTGATTGCCATGGCAAGTGGCAATTCTGTTTTTCTTTCAGTTCACAGTGTTACAAGTCATTTACTATTTCAACACAGTTCTGTATTTGAAAGGCATACTGTCAACATAAATCCTGTTTCTGTTTTTAAAAAAATGGGGAAAGCAGATGGAGAGAAAAAGAGAGGAAGCAATGAGAGCACACACACAAAAAAGCATCTGAGAAGGTAGATTTTGTCTGACTTTCTGCTTAAGTTTTCTAGAGCAATGACTGCATTTTCTTTGTGCTTGTAAGTTTTGTACATTCCTAGCATAATTCACCTTCCATCTTAGTTGGAGATACTATAGTACAAATTAAAAATAAAATACAATCTAATTATCTGAAAATGACAGGTTTTTCCTTTGGTAATATCCTTTAGCTTCCTCACTGTAATTTTTTCTAATGGTGGCCAGTAAAGGGCATCCTGTTAATATTGTTTAGTAGAATGAAACAAAAAAGTAGCAGTTAGAAAAAATATTTTTATCCTTGCTTCTAAGATGTTTCCATTTGGTGTTTAAATAATCTTATTTTTTCACTTTCCACCTGCTCTAAATTATTTTAGGAAACATATATTGCCCACACATGTCTACACATACCTTAGCAATTACCAGTATATAAAATTTATAATTTTTTTTTGATAAAATTTATGTTAATAAACAATCTGTCTTGTCTTGTGTTTTCTTTTGTTTCCATGCCAATAGAAAAGTACTTTTGTAACTCAGTGCTGAGAGTAATTAGCTTATGTTAAATTACTGATTTTAATTAAGGAAGATAAATGTTAAAATACTGACAGTGGAATGCCCTTCCTAATACTTTAGAGATGAGAAGATACTGCTGTATTCTGGACAACCTCCTATGTAATTTCAATAAGTGAAGTAGTAACAACAGGGGGACCTGCTTAGTAAGGCCTGGGAGCCTTGCACTCTCAGTATCCTGCTGCTAAAGGTATAGGTCATAGTGCTCATTTAGATTAAATAAACTGAGGCCCAAAGCCAATGCATGAATCACTTCAAATCATACTTTCTCATTTTAACAAAAAATCAATCATGAGGACAAGTGTATAGGCATTTTCATGAAGCACAACATAATCTTCTGCTTGACCTTGTAACTTGCTGCCACTGATGACCACAACTGTTGTCTTCTTTATAATGTTTTCTGATGATGTTAAAAAAAAATGAGTCTGGTAATCTAATAAAGTAGGTTAATAAAATGCACTTAATTTTAAAGAAGTTTTTGTTCTTCATAAAGGAAAATATGACAACTAAGTGTGATTGGGAAGAAAAATATTCATTGTGTTATTTGAGGTGCTTAATTTTCCAGACATTATCTGCACAATTTTTAATGGGATTTGTTTTATTAGTCTCTTTAAAATGCATAATGGCTACTTCTTAACAAGTATTTTACAAAGACTACAGCATAAGTAACAGACAATCAGCCTTAGAATGGAACTTAAACTCTGGTTTCTATGTGATAGTCCTATTGACAGTACTCACAGTGATCGGTAATATATGAAAGCTGTCAAAACAGAGGGAAAGGTAAAAAAACATACATGCAGAAAACTTTTATATCCAGTTGCATTTTCAAACAAGAGAGTGATCTTGAATATGCAAAGCTTTGCAGTATATTTGCTTGTATCTTTTCTTGAAAGTTATCTGCCCAAAAGCACAGAAGAGACTTTCAGATCGTCATCACTTAAAATGCGTTATTTAAATAAATGCAAGAGCAGGATAACCTTTCAATAGAGAAGTTAATAAAAATCTGCCTTTGCCTGGTGTGACAAGGGTTATTCTTTATCTCTAGTCATCCTTTTCTGATCATTAACAACTGGCATCTTAATTCATTACAACAAGGTTTCCAGGAAAACCTTGCATTACCTAGGGCGACCACTTTCCTTTTCTTCCCTTCCTCCTGCTACACATTCCTATCTAAAAAGACACAGAATCCTTGCTTTCCAACAGAAACTTCCACTTGGCTAAACATACATCAGTTAATGCTAAGATAAAAAAAAATAAAACCTTTTTCAATCACATAATGTAGCAAATCACAAAATCACAGAGCCATGAAATCATAGAAGCATAGGATAACTTAGGTTGCAAGCAGTCCTAAAGATCATCTAGTTCCAACCTCCCTGCCATGGGGTCATGGGCAGGGCTGTCATCCACTAGGTCAATCTACACAAGGTTTCATCCATCTGGCTTCCAGAGATAGGTCATCCACAACTTCACTGGGCAACTTGGGCAACATCTTCCAGTATTTCAGCACCCTCTGAGTTAGGAATTTCTTCCTAACATTTAAAATAAATCTCATCCAATTTCATCCATTCAAAATTTCGTCCAATCTGGCCTTCAATGCTTCCAGAGATGGATCATCCACAACTTCACTGGGCAACTTGGGCAACATCTTCCAATGTCTCAGCACCCTCTGAGTTAGGAATTTCTTCCTAACATTTAATATAAATCTCTTTTTTTTTAGTTTAAAGCCATTCAGCCTTGTTTTTTCACTATCAGATCACTATGAGTAAAAAGTTGGTTGCACTCCTGCTTATAGAATCATAGAATCAAAAAAGTTGGAGAAGACCTCCAAGATCACCTAGTCCAATTGTTCACTTAACACTAGTATTTCCCCATTAAACCATGTTCCTTAGTACAACATCTAAAAGTTTCTTGAACAACTCTAGGGATGATGACTCAATCACCTTCTTACGCCACTTGTCCCAGTGCCTGACGACTCTTTCAGAGAGTAAGTTTTCCTCATGTCCAGTATGAACATCCTCTAGTACCACTTGAGGCCATTCCCTCTAGACCTATCACTAGTTACATAGTAGAAGAGTCTGTGCCACACCTCATCATAACCTTCCTTCAGTTACCTGCAGAAAGCTATAAGGTCTCTTCTGAGCATCCTCTAGAATCAACAAACCCGATTCCCTCAGCCTCTCCTAATAACTCTTGCACTCCAAACCCCTCAGCAGCTTTGTTTCCCTTCCCTGTATATGCTCCAGGTCTCAATGTATTTCTTATAGTGAGGGAACCAAAACTAAACACAGGTGAGGCCACACCAAAGTCAAGTACAGAGAGATGATCACCTCCCTGCTTCTGTTTCTGATGGCAAGGTTGCCATTGGCGTTCGCGTCTACCTGATTGTACTGCTATCTCAAGTTTAGCCAAGTATAGACAAACTCCCTTCAAGTACTGAAGGGTCTCTATGGAGTTTCCCTGGAGCCTTTTTCAAGCAAAAGAACCCCATCTCCCTCAACCATTTTTTGAAGGAGAGGTGCTCCAGTCCTCTGATAATCTCCATGTCCCTCCTCTGGACCTACTACAACAGCTCTGCATCCATTTTGTGCTGGGGACCCCAAATCTGGAAAGAGTATTTCAGATGGGACCTCACAAGGGCAGAATAGAGGGAGACAGTTAATTCTCTCCCCCAGCTGGACACCTCTCCTTTGGTGCAGTTGAAGGAACAGCTAGCCTTCCCATCTCCATACATGTGCAGTTGGCTCATGTCCAACTTTTTTTCCAGCAGAATTTTCAAGCCCTTTTCCACAGGGCTGCTCTCAGTGAGTTCTTCCACTCCGTATGCATATCTGCTTCCCTGACTCAAGTGCAACACATTATATTTTGCTTTGCTGAAAATCACTAAGTTCATGTTGGCCCACTTTTCAAATGTGTCCAGGTCCCTCTGGATCGCATCCCTTCTTTTTGTCATTTGAGGTGCACCACTCACTTCGATGTCATCCTCAGTCTTGCTGAGGAGCACTTGATCCCACTATCTATGTAATTGAGGAAGATGTTAAGGAGCACTTGTCCCAGGATGGACTCCTGGAGGACACCACTATGACCAGCCTTCATCCAGGCATAGAGTCATTGTTCATAGCCCTCTGGGTTAGACTGCTGAACCAATTAATTATCCCTTACTAGTTCAGCCTTCAAATTCATATCTCTTTAATTTAGAGATAAGGATGTGGTGCAGCATATGTCAAAGATTTTTCACAGTTCAAGGCAGATGACATCATTTGTCCTCCCTCTGTCCACTGATGCTGTCACTCCATCACAGAAGGCCTCTGGATCAGTCAGGCATAGTCTGCTCTTGGTGAAGCCACGCTGGCAGTGTCAGATCATCTGCTCACCTCACATGTGACTTAACATTTCTTCCAGGAGGATCTGTCCCATGATCTTCCCAGGTACAAACACGAGGCTTGCTGGCCTGTAGTTCCCTGTGTTTTCCTTTCTCTGTTTCTTAAAAATGAAAGTGTTATTTACCTTTTTACAGTCACTGGTGATTTTGCCTGACAGCCATGAATTTTCAGATGTGATGCTGCGCCTTCTGACATGCCATGACCTTTATGACAGTGATGACTTTGCAGATATTTCAAATATCATGCGTGATGTCGCTCAGAGAAGTTGCAAAAATTCTGTTGGTACTTTTCTCAGTACCAATGCTTTTACTTAGGCAGGAAACTTGTTTCCATACCTACTCCATACCTGGAGGAAAACTGAAATACAACATTTTTTTTGTGTGTGTCTTTTTTTGTAACATAACATGCAGGAAGGCCTGTGAAAGTCTCTACTTGTTTGACCAAGTGTATTTTTCCTGTAGGTTTCTGAGGAGCGTGAAATCCAGCAATGGGATTTGAAAAATATTTATAATATGTTGTATAAAATAAATGACTGTTCAAGAAATTGTTAAGTGAAAGCAGAAACAAATGAGCTGCAGTAGAAATTTCAGTTGGTAATCATCATGCCGAGTAAGCAAAACCATGGCCCTCTTTAGAAGGTTACCTTAGGCTTTGCCCTCTCAGAAATTTCAGCAGCATTGTACCTTAGGTGCAATCATTTTCAGTTTGGTGAGAAAGAACAGTTTCCACACAGTTCAGCTTACACCATCTGTCTCACTTGAAAAGGCAACTTCTGACAAAGAGGATGACTTTCATATCAGGGAGAGAATATAAAGAATATCATTGCCCCAGATCCTATTTAAAAATGAGATTGGGCCTGTTTGAACCCACACCCACAGCCTCCTTACAGAACCTGATATAAATATACTGTTGTTCTCTGCCTGCCCTCTCCTCTTGCAATTCTCCCCTCTTGCTTCACTGTGTCTCTAAAATGGGACAGGAAAAAAAGGAAAAAGAAACAAATACTTCTGTACAAAGGCAAAGATACTGTGACCTAAGAACATACACTTTTACAGAGAATACCATATTTCCTGCTCATTCTCTTTCTCCTCCACTTCACCTCTGTGGTGCATTGTGTTCTAACACAGCTATTCTGAAGCTAAAATAACCATTAAAGACTTTTCATTCTGAGCTAGACTGTGAATGTTTCACAAAGCATTTTTCAAAAATGAATGTACTCTATCCTTGTGAGTTACAACAGTATGGATGATGTAAAACTGAACTAAATGAAAAAGCTAAGATTTAACAAAAGATTCTAATTTTTAATTTTAGATTCTGTTAGTTACACATTAGCTCATTTTCTTGCTCTGAGTTGTACCAAAGCCATATATTTTCTTATTATGAACTGAAATAAAAACTTTATATTTTACAAGTATTGAAGCATCGGGGAAAAGAACTGTTTCTTCTTTTTCACAGAATCCTGACTTTTGTGAATGATGCATAATGATCTATCATTAAAGAAATGAAGTAAGAAATGGGAATTAAAAAAAAGTTCAGTATTAGTAACAAGGTCAAAAAAATATGTCAGTGAGAGATACAGATGCACACACACACACTATTTATTTAACAAATATGAATAGTCTCTAAAGATATAATTAGTGCAGCATAGACAGCAATTTTACACTAGGCGAAGAAATAGGTCAACTCAGCTGAGTTTCTCTACTGTACTTAAATCTCGCTGAGCCTGTATACATATTAGATGTACAGGGAGTAGTGATTTATCAGTTTTTCTTTCTCTACCATTTATTGTATGACAGTGCAAGAAAGGAAGCTTTAACATGACCCCTAAATCAATTTTTTTTCCTTTATTTTTCTAGTGTGAGCCTCCCCCCTTCTTCTCTCCTCCATTTTTTCTCTATATACTTTTTAAAATATGAGCTAGGGTAGACATTTGTATGATATTCTATTTTGGGAGAATAATGCAATCATATTATAATTTATGTGAAGAGCAAGAGGAACACTGCTAATAATCTTCATACATTTAAAGGATGACTGTCAAGAAGAAAACCACGCTGTAAAATTGACTTTACCTCATGTTTTATGTCAGGTCAAAAAAATGAATTAAAGATGTTTCTTGATTCCAAGTGTAAAAGTGTAATTTTATATGTAACAAGTAATTTCATATCGTGAAAAGATTGAAAACTTTAAAAAATTAGTGAGGTATATTGAATTTTATCTTACCTGAACCTTCTCATGCGTGCTTTTCAATCTTTTATAATATGTTCTGTGAAACAATATTTGTTACTTGCAATTTTTCACTTGTGAATTTATTTTGCATCTTTCTACTGTATTCAAACAGTTGTGGTTCATTTACAGTTTGATTGGATGTCTCTACAGAATTCAATTGCTTGTCATTTTACCTACTTAAAAAATAAATGTAGCACAACATGCACATATTTAAGATCTCTTACCATGGCTTTGGTGAAAATATAAAATTGAATTATATTAGGAGTAGCAGTCTTTTTGAAACTGCTTAGTTATGCTCTATTTTCAGCTAGAATTTCAGATTCACAGTAAAAGCATTTTAATCAGCTTTATTTAACATCCTGATTCTGTCCACTACAAACATACTGAAGAATATTTGATGAAAGAAATCAAAAGCATGAGCCTGAGCATATTTTGCCCACAGGTGATTTTTAAAATCAGAGTGATAATCTCATTAAATGTAAAAAGCTTATCTGGAGAAAGCTATTAACCATTACAAAAAATTTAATGTGAGTGAAGTCTACTTAAATCACTGAACTTCCTCCTCCTTATCACTGGAAGTGGCTACAATAGTGAGGCTGGTACTGATTTTCCAATTAATGTCAGATTTCTAACTCAGTATTAAGCAGTCTATGTTAGAGAGACAATCTCTTGAAGGAGGAGCAAGACAGAAAGGAAACAAGAACTCACATTTTAACACGTCAAATAGAGGCTTAAGAAACTGTGAAGATTTAGGGCTCTCGTGCCATGCCCTAAGGAACTGGTAGGAAGAGTACCAAACAAAACCTTTAAGAGCAGCCTCAAAGACCTCTCTTGTCTTAACCTGTATTGGTATCAAGTACAGAAGTTTGCCTGGATAACAGAGATTATGCCACTCACTCTGACTCATTTCTTTTTCTTTTCTGTCTTAAAAGAAATTTGCTCCAAAAAGAACAAATAGCCACTGCTTTTACCATCTTTCTACTCCACTCTCTTAGTTGTAAGTTTTTTTGTTGACTGAAAACAAATTGGGTCCCTTGCTGATTGCCATTTGCTTAACCATTATTTCTTCATTATTTTTATCATGTACAGATTATATTTTGAATCAGCTTTTCAGGTTTTTGTTTAAAAGACGGCTAAGAAATATATTTTTTTTTTCTGATCTCATCTGCTATAACTGTTATGTGTCATTTATCTCAGCTTCCTACACAAAGCCCTGCACTGTCCTAAACATGCTAAGTCATTCTTGTGCTAGTTTCTTTTCTTCTCATAGCTAAATGGCCCCTATAGCTGATTCCTTTCTTCTATTTTCTCTTCAGTGTTTTCAAACAATCATTTGCATGGATTACTACTGCTGAATTTTTTTTAAATTAAAAATCATGAAAAGAAAAAAAAGATCCTTTAGAATTTTCAGCATTTCCCCTTTACCTATTTTTCTACCCATTTCCATTTTCACAAGGAGTACTGTATTCCTCATGCTGTGGACTATATTTATCATTGCAATATGTAATCATCACTTATGCAATGAAAGACAATTTTTACCTTTACCATGAATTTCAAATTTTACTCCATGAAAGTTGTTATTTTAATTGAAAGACAGAAATGTATACTGTGAACATATAGCTCCATAAAATCTCATCATTCTTCATATATATACTGATTGACAGTGAATCACTAGTCTATATTAGATTCCTCCTACAAAGGACTCTAGCATAATATATTTTATAATATATTTTTGGCAGATAATTGATTTGAATACCTAATACTTTTTTTTTTTTTTTTTTTTTTTAAACTGCAATTGCACTAGTGACTCCCATTATTTTTCTGGATGTAACAGTATGTTGTGTAATTTTGCGTGCCATGTTATACTTGCCAAAAGTAACTGGAAGTGGCAACTTATCTGGCCTTAAATAAGTTGCTTTTATCTCCCAATAAAGTAGAAAATAAAATATGTCACCCCCAAGAAATCAGGTAGTACATCACTAATGTATTGCTTTTTTTTTCTTCACCACGCTGGATACCCATGCATTAAATATATAAATCCCATTATTTAAAATAATAATTGCATTTAGATCAGAACTATGCTTATGATACATGCCTAAAGTAATGGAGAGGATTTTTCTTCTTATCAACTGAAATCATACCTCTCAAATATACTGTGTCAACAATTAGAAACAAATAGAACAATCAAAAAAAAAAAAAAAAAAAAAAAAAAAAAAAGATACATATGATGAATGGTGAGGAAATAACTGATTTAAGAGCAGTGTCTTAAAAACAAAATGTTAACCCCTGAATTTGTGAAAAAACTTCAGCAGAAGACCAATACATCTCCTGTGTTGTGCAAATAGTATTTTATGAGTGATACCTCAGTTAAATCACCAAAGACTCATTACAATTCTACAGCAAAGATTATTATATCAGTTACTAAAGTAAAGGAATTTCTATGGAGAAGTGTGAGATATACTGCTTATTTGATAAAATCGAATGTTTTATGGAATCTGGAGGTAGTAGGTAAGGCACACTCATATGAAAATGTGGAAGATTCTGTAAAAATGACTTAAAAATATACAGACTCTTATTTTAGCTTCAACTATCTTGACTTCTATTTATAAACAAAGTTTATTCACGCATCTGCTGATACATACTTAAAAATGCATTAAGTCTATCAGAAATTAAGACTGTGCCTTACCGATTATATATATATATATATATATATATATATGTATATATAGTGAGTATTCAAATCTCCAAGTTAGGCTCCAAAATCTTATGCTCTAGATGTATTTACCCTGAGAATGATGGGCCCTGTTTATCTCTTTTCCATGTATAACGATTTGTGGATAGAAATTTAGTTAATTGTTTGTGATTAATGCACCTAATGAAAAGATATGGTCTTGTTACAAGAAAGAAATTTTTTAAAAAAAACAACTAAAATCATGGCTTCACTAAAATCATGGCTTCACATGAAGATGACAATTTTATTGTGAATAGTGTAGTTCCAGAAGACTGCTGATTCAGATGGAAATTTTCCGCAGCTGACACTGTGCACTAAAAAATACTGCTCTTTTTCTCTGACACTCTCTGCAGGTAACTAAAACAAACCAATCTTGCTTAGTTATTGGAGTCAGGATAGTGGGAGGTGTTTATGAGAACAATTCTTGCAAATAATATATATTCATTTATATATTCATTTACATTGCTATAGTATTTAATAGACAGTAAATCCCATTTCCATTTTCTAATACTTCTTAGTTGCCTCATTCCTATATTTCAGAGCAAATACAATAATTTTCATGAAATTAGACATAATTAGACATAAGGAAGAACTTTTTCTCTCAGAGAGTGGTCAGGCACTGGAATGGCTGCCCAGGGAGGTGGTGGAGTCATCATCCCTGGCAGTGTTCAAGAGGCGTCAGGACAATGTGCTGCGTGATATGGTTTAGTGCTTGTGCTGGCAATGGTGATGAGGAGACGGTTGGACTAGATGATCTTGTAGGTCGTTTCTAACCTTGTGATTCTATGATTCTATGATTCTATGAAATGTGCAGTCACCACTTCCAAAAGACAAAACACTAAGAAATCCTACAGTCAGATAATTTTTATAATGAGGTTACTGTAAAATCCTCAATCCTAAAATGTATTTATTTATATATATATATATAAAAGAAAGCTAGAATAAGATTTGAGATAAACTGTAGCAAGAGCTATGAGTCTATATGGCATCTGAATGATACACAGAAGCAACAAGCAAGTACTTAGACACCACAGAGGATAAGTAGGCTAGTGAGATTTCTGTTGTAGAACAGAAATAAGTGTTCTATAAACTATTCCTTAAGAGTTCTGGTGTTATACTTGCAAATAAAAAGTACCTCCAAATGAATAGAAAAGAATTAGTGATGCCCATGTAACAGAGATTGAGGTTTTGGAAAAAGAAAGAAACAAAAGAATAATTTTGGGTTTTCTCTCTCCGGTGTAATTTGGAATCTGTATTCCAGGTAGGAAAAAATAGTTATTGTAACAGCACAATAATATTTTGCCATACTACTAGGTTTGGAAGCACAAGATTTATAATGAATCTATAGCACTCTTCTTTAGGATTGAATGCCTACACTCCATACAAGGAAAGGCTTGAGGTTTTGTTTAGTTTGGTTTTCTCTCAGGACATCATAATATTCTGGGTTGGTTTTTTTTTGTTTGTTTGTTTTTTCATATAAAAAAATCTGATAAGTTATTCAACATAAATTTGTTTCAGGAGACAATGGCATATGTTTGAGCACTAGCTATTCAAAGATGCCCTATACTCATTATATTCAATTATGCGAGAATTTTAGCCACTGAAAATGACATCTGAATCAACCTGAATAAAGATGTGGCTATAATGTCAAATCCATATTCTTACAATGACTCAAATTATAAATGAAATATGTCATTCAGTCCATTCTTCTTTTGCTGTGAGCAAATCAGAAAGGCTGTAATACAATCATAGAATCATAGAATCACAAGGACCTACGAGATCATCTAGTCCAACTGTCCTTCCACCACCATTGCTACCACAAGCTACTGAACCATACCTCGTAGCTCCTCATCCAGAAGCCTCTTGAACACTGCCAGGGACGGTGACTCCACCACCTCCCTGGGCAGCCATTCCAGTGCCTGACCACCCTCTGAGAGAAAAAGTTCTTCCTTATGTGTAATCTAAACCTTCTCTGGTACAACCTGTGGCCATTTCATTGGGGCCTACTATTTGCCTGGGAGAAAAGGCAAGAGGCCAAAACCCTCCTCATCACAACTTCCGTTCAGGATGTTGTAGAGTTCAATGAGGTCTCCTCTGAGCCTCCTCTTCTTCAGATTAAACAATCCCAGTTCCCTCAGCTGATTCTCATAGGACTTATGCTCCAGACTCCTCACCAGTTTTGTTGCCCTTCTCTGGACATGTTCCAATGGACCTCAATGTCTTTCTGTAGAGAGGGGCCCAAAACTGAACACAGTACTCAAGGTATGGGCTCACCAGTGCTGAATAATTGAATAGTTCACTAAGGTAAATAACATAGCAGTAGCTTAAGTTAGTCTACAAAGGTAAATATCTGGACACATACCAAGACCTCAATGGCAAAACTGAACACCGTATTCGAGGTGCTGAGTACAAGGGGATGATTACCTTCCTGCTCCTGCTGGAAACACTATTTCTAGTGCAGGCCAGGATGGCATTGACTCTCTTGGCCACCTGGGTGCATTGCCAACTCACATTCAGCCAAGCATTGACCAACACCCCCTGGTCCCTTTCCTCTTCACAGTCATCTAGCCACTCTGCCATATATATATGTACCTATTTGACGCCTCAAATAAAAGGATAATGCAAATAAGTTTTCTGATAATAAAGATTTTCGGGAATTGGCTCTACAGATACAATCTCAGACTAAACTCAGTGGATGATGAGCAAAGTACCGACAAACCTTTCTTCTTTTTTTTTTTGCTTTTTCTTTTCCTTCTTTTTACTTTTCCTTTTTCTATTTTTTTTTCCTTTTGTTTGTACTAATGAATTAATCTGCATGAATCTGCCTTCTAAAAATTCAAAATATCTTCAATTATCTTCCAACACTTTTTTTTTTTACTTCAGACATATTACTGTTTAAGAGGTGTTCTAAGGCGAGGTTCTTGTTTATACTATGTTTCATTTAAACTTTATGGAAATATTGAGAATATTTAGAAAGATGTAAATAACTGCAAGAACAATGTAAATTTTGTTGTTGCTAATTTCTTGTATAAAATTTAAATATATGTTTTCTACATGTTTCCTTCAAGGTCTTCTTTCATCTTAATCTGGAAGGATAGAAGAAAACAAAGTTTGTAATGTACGATTCACTATTAAATATTTTAATTTCTTCATGAGGTCATATCACACTACAACATCTCACTGAGAACTCTAATAAAACATACTGCTTCTGAATCTCAGCTAATCCATCACCTGGTGGCAGGCTGCACACAGTTTGCATTAAAAGAGAACTTCTTCTGTCAGTTTCAGATAAGAATCTATATCTATTTGTTCATTTCAGGAAGCTTTAGAAATGGGTAAAAGCAACAACTAAAAACTATCACTGTAATGGCTAGTGTTATTTGTCAGTACTACAGGAGATACCAGTCCAAACTGATTGCATCGTTAGGTGTTGCTGAAGTATTTCAACACTTGCACAAGTAAATATGGGCTCACTACACAAAAAGTAGCCATTGCTTTTTTTCCCTATATTGAGAACATCTAAATTCAGTGTTAGTGATATGATATGAGAAATTAAGATCTTTTATCTTTTTCATTAAAACCAGTTAAATACAAGATAGAAAGCATTATTTTTCAAACTATCAATTGTTACCTTAGTTGACAAGAATTGCGAAGTTGAATTGTGATACCATGCTTAAAGAGGTTAAAGATCTTCTGCACAGGTACCAGCTTTAATTTACTGGCAAAAAAATATATTCACTAGAAGTAATATATATCAAGAATTCTGGATTCTCAATTTATTCTTCACAATTTCCTCAAGATAGTGAAACTGTAGTGTAAATAATTTTTAGCATAAAATTTAATCTTTTTGGAGATAAAACCTTTTAATTGCCTCTTAGGGCCAAATCCAGTTTATCTCCAGTTCTTTCTCTAATCCCTTTCCAAATTTTATACTTCATCCAGTATAAGGTAATGAAATGAGATATGAAGCAAAATGTTCTCAATCTGTAAACAGATATGGCTGTTCCAACAGACATGTACATTTTATCTGTTGATTTAATCATATTACATTACATATAATATGAAATGTCAAGTTATTGTGAACCAATCTCAGTACAAATAACAGAAGTAAATATTCAGATGAGATTGATATTTGTTATCTTATCTGCATAAAATCTTCTGATCTTTTAAACATTCAAGTACGTCTTAATTTAATTTTTATATGTGGTTAAACCTGGTAAATGCCAGGTTTAAAATATATGAAGGTTAAATGTTTAAATATCATAGTTTTTAACATGGCATTTAGATAATTTAAATACCATGAGAAAGAAGTAGAGAAGATTTTTCTTAATTAGTGTATTCCACATTTTTGATCTGTTGTCCAGGACTGATCATAGTTAAGGACTTTCTATAAATTGTAGTTTTCCATCTACTTCTTCAGTAAAATATTATCTATGCAAGATAAAGTTTTTTATGAAAAGTATGTGATGTCTGGATTACTGATTGATACAATCTGGAGCATATGCTTTGGCTGAACTTTTGTTTTAAAACATCTTCTTCTATATGGGGGAAAATGTAATAAAGACTAACTGGGGGAAAGAGTAATAAAGTACTAAAATAAGTATTGCATGGGCGTACTACTTGGAATTACTAAAGACTAACAGAAAACTGAAACAGTTTTCCTTTGAGTTTACTGATGTTACATAAATTGGCTGGAGATGGAAGATGGTATGGTTCCAAAGCACTTGTCATGGGCAGTATTGAAGCCAGTAAATGAGACACAAGATCAGGCTGCCCAGGTCTATATCCAGCTCAGCCTTGAATATCTCTGGGTTATCCACTTCTCTGAGCATCCTGTTCAAGGAAAAGTTCTAAACTAAATCTTCCCTCTTCTAGTCTAACACTGTTCTCCCTTGTCTTATTATTATTTATCCATGTAAACAGTTGATTTCCCTCCTGCATATAGGCTTTATTTAAGTAGGGAAGTCTGCAATGAGGTCTCCCCTGAGCCTTCTGTTTTCCACTATTTACACACATTAATCTGTTTTTGGTGACTTTTTACAGAGTAGTTGCAAGGTAATTACTTTGATTACTCATTAAGAACATCCTGAAAAAGATAAAACACAAAACACTTTTCTGTTAAAGCTGAAGACTCAGAGGTCTGAAGAATATATAAATCAAAACACTGTTTTGCGTATTTGAGGAATGTGTTTACTATCTTTTAAATATTTTTCTTCCCCTCCCTCTCCCCCCCAATGAACACGTTCTTTTCTTCATGACTCTTAACAAAGCAGCATATGTGTGTTAAAATTAGGAAATTCTGAACTTCACTAAGAGATGGGTTTTTTAAAATGCGTTTTGAAAACGTTTATTGACACCATTGTATGCTAGGAAACAAGTATTTTTTCCTTAATACAATTGTCTTAATATCTTTATGAAGATGATGCTGAAGTTGAAGTGCTAACAGGAGGATATTCATGAACATTCAACATAGCATTAAATATTTTTTATGGGGAGAGCTCCTCTATGAATTTTATACAGCCGGAAGTCCAGCTGAAGTGCCTCCATACCACTGCAAGCAATAGGGAAATAAGCAGGAGTAAGTGAAAACCATGGTGCAATTGGAAAACTATGATCTTATTACTATCACAGAAACACAGTTAGATGACTCACATAACTGAAACATGATTGAGGACCAAGAGGTTTTTAGAAGGATAGGTGAGATAAAAGAAATGGTGGAGTTAACTTCTGTGTTAAGAAGTGTATAAACATCTGTCTCACTCCAATTATTGGAGGAAATAATTCAACACAGATATATCTGGAGGAAGACTAGTGCAGTAAAAGAAGCCAAATGCCATCCAACTGACTTAATTGTGTAGTTAATTCTAAGCAGCTAAGGAATGCATGAATTATGAGCAAGCTAGCCATAGTAAAGAGAAAAATCCTGACAAAATATTTATAAAGAGGGGATAGCTACCATCAGAGATCCAGCATTGTCTCCTTGGCTCATAAGGAGACAGCAAGATGGTCAACAGTATCTCATTGACCCACACAGCTGCAGTTCAGCAGAACAGAGTAGTCATTCTACCTCAGAAGTCTACAGGTTTTTATCCTCTTCATAACACTGTTTTAATTGTTAGGGGCAGCAGTTGGTTGTCAGGGGCACAGCTGTTTAACTTGTCAGGGCTTGTTGTAGTTGTCAGGGGAATTTATGTTTTGTTTGTCAGGGGTTGTGGTAGTTGTCAGGGGTACTTATAATTTGTGATGGAAAACAGCATGTCCATAGTACATGCCCTTCCTGTTGAGTAATTGGAAATTGATCACCTGACTGTTGCGTGGTGGGCTGCTAGGTGTGTTCCTTGACTGTGTAATGGCCTTCTCCTCCCAGACAACCACAAAAGTCACCTTGAATGCCCAGAAAGAGCAACAGCTAAGAAAGATTTCTCCTTGTCACTGAGCTGCATACATTTCTCTTACCACTATGCTCAAGGTAATCATTAATACAGAATCACACAGAATCACAGAATCACAGAATGTCCAGGGTTGGAAGGGAACTCAAGGTTCATGAATCTCCAACTCCCCTGCCCCATGTCACCAACCTCCCCATTTAACACTAGACCAGGCTGCCCAGGGCCTCATCCAATCTGGCCTTGAACACCTCCAGGGACAGGGCATCCACAACCTTTCTGGGCAGCCTGTTCCAGCACCTCACCACTCGCTCTGTAAAGAATTTCCCCCTAACATCCAACCTAAATCTTCCCTCCCTCAACTTATAACCATTTCCCCTCGTCCTGCAGCTATCAACCCTTTCAAAGAGTTGATTCCCCTCCCCTTTGTAGGTTCTCTTTAGGTATTGAAATGCTGAAATGAGATCACTCCACAGCCTTCTTTTTTCCAGGCTTAACAAGCCCAGCTCCCTCAGCCTGTCAGGAACCCCAAAAGCTTCTTGAGCAGGTCATGTCTTGGATGAGCACCACTGAACAAGCTTTGAACAGCTTCTTACAACAGTTAAGAGCTGATGAAGAGAAACAGTTAATCACTAACATGTTGAGATCCTGTGGGTTAAAATTAGGAACTGGATAAATAAAGGACAGCAGGTGATCCTGATCTGCTACCTGACCATCTAATCAAGGGAAATCTGTTGACAAGACCTTGATTCAGCTGCAGAAAGTGTCACATTCACAGGTTCTCATTCTGTTGGGGGATCTCAATCATCCAGATGTCTGCTGGAAAAGAAAAACACGCTGTGAACTGTAAGCATTCCAGGAGATGCCTAGAGTCCACTGATGACAACCTGTTTACTCCCAGTGTAAGAGCGGACCAAGTCACAGAATCACAGAATCACAGAATTGTAGGGGTTGGAAGGGACCTCCAGAGGTCATCAAGTCCAACCCCCCTGCCAAAGCAGGTTCCCTACAGCAGGTCGCACAGGTAGGCATCCAGGCAGGTCTTGAACATCTCCAGAGAAGGAGACAAAGAAGTCATAAACCTTCTCATGAGATTGAATGTATACAAGACTATGGGGGCTAGATGATTTTCATCCCAGGTTTCTGAAGGAACTGGTTGATCTGGATGACAAGTCACTCTCTGTCATGTCTGAAAAATCATGTCAGTCAGGCAAAGTTCCTGATGACTGAAAAAAGGCAAACATCACTTCCATATAGAAGAAAGGGAGAAAGGAAGACTTGCGGAGGTACAGGACAATGAATTCATGCCTGTGCCAGGAGAGACCATGGAATAGATTCTCTTGGAAGTGGTGTTAAAACACATGTGAGTCAAGGTGGTGATCCAAGAGAGTAAGCATGGCTTCACTGGGGACAGATTGTGTCTGACCAATCAGTAGCCTTCTGTGATAAGGTGATAGCATCCGTGGACAAAGGAAAAGCAACTGATGTCATCTGCCTGCACCTCTGCAAAGCTTTTGACATGTCCTGCACCACATCCTTATCTCTAAATTGGAGAGATATGGTTTTGAAGGCTGGACTATTCAATAGACAAAGAATTGGTAGGATGGTCATAGCCAGTGGGTTTTTGTCAGAGGTTCTATGTCCAGGTGGAGGTCAGTCATGAGTGGTGTCCTCCAGGGGTCCACCTTGAGTTCAGCGTTCATCATCTTCATCAATCAACATCTTCATCAATGACACAAACAGTGAATCAAGAGTAGCCTCAGCAAGACTGCAGATGACACCAAGGTGAATTGTGAAGTTGACAAAACAGAAGGGATTGATGCCATCCAGAAGGACCTGAACAGGCTCAAGAAATGGGCATGTCAGAATCTAATGAGGTTTAATAAGGTAAGGTGCAAGGTATTGCACATGGGTCAAAATGGAATGGCTTTAAAGGAAAAAAGAGTAGATTTTGGTTAGATATTAGGAAGAAATTCTTAACTCAGAGGGTGGTGAGGCACTGGAACAGGTTACCCAAAGGTACTGTGGATGCCCCATTTCTGGAGCATTCAAGGCCATGTTGGATGGGAGCCTGGGTAGTCTGATCTAGTGGCAGGCAACCATGCCTATGGCGGAACTGTTGGAAGTAGATGCTCTTTAGGGTCTCCTCCAACCTAAGCCGTTCTATGATTCTATGATTAACATGAGAGCAAAAAGGGTAGAAAAAAGTGATATATTTGAAATCTATATGATCTGTTATTCCTGTTTATTATATAGCTGAACTAGGAAACAGCAGTCACAAAGTCCAGTAATTTCAGAGGTCTATGGATATGGGAAGACATAGAAAAGAGACTCAAGACAGAGAAAGAGCATTTGCCCTTCTTTCTTAAAAACAGAATAGATGCAATTCATGCCATGATATGATAGATTTCACTGATTTATCATTTCTTGAAAATGGTAACGCAGTAGAACTTCTACTCAGCACTCCAAAGCAATCTGATCTGAATCTAGTCTGTTTACATGTGTTGAATATGGCACTATGTGACTGCTTAATAATAAGATAATCTTGTTTGGTGCTAGAGTCAATCTTTACTAGCTGAGATATGTTTGAAGATGTTTTGCTATATGCAGAAACTCTTGATTCTCTTTTTTTTTTTTTTTTTTTGTTAATCAATATAAGAGTTACTATTGGTTTAAGGGTTACTAATGGTTTAAGGCTTAAAAATTTACACTGTGTAAGCATTCAATGACCGGATCGGCTGGTTAGTGATTTGCAAGTCAACTGGAGATGTTTTGGCCTTGAAACATGAAATGAGCTCTATTCCCAAATTGCTGTGTTGCTAGCTTTCAATTTTAATTTTTTTTTTCTGGGCTTTATATCTTTTCATTTTAGCATTTTTCTGTCTACAGTATCATAGTATATATAATCATTTAGGCTGGAAAAGGCACATAAGATAATCAAGTTTAATCACTACTTACCAAGTACACCACTAAACAATGTATCTAAGCATTACATCTGAACAACTCTTAAATACCTCCAGGAATGGTGATTTTACCACTTCCCTCTGCTAGCTTTTCCAGTGCCTAAATACTCTTTTCATCCAAAGGAATGCAACTCGCCCTACAGATCTTTATCTGCAGTCCATAAGTGACTCTTCTGCTTTTTCATTTTAAGAACAAGCTACCCAGCTCACAGTTCTCTCCCCAAAACCTCCTTTTTCATCCACAGTCTGTATATCACTGCCTTTTCTTGCATGAGAATTGATGTTCTTTCATTGAGTATTGGAATGCATGCTAGCACTATCTTGCTGCATTTGGTTACACGTACAATTGATATCATTTGCTTTTTGAGAAAAGTCTGGTAGAAGACGTTGCTAGCTTCAGTCTTACACATGTACTACTTTTTTCTTTGCAGTGAACTGCCTACAACAAGACCTTTATGTGCTAGAGGACTTAAATATGCTTTAAGGTTCTTCTACTAGCAGCTCATCTGACCTTTCTATTGCTGTAGGTTGTGGTTCATAATAGAGCAGTAGAGATAATTTCTGGTCTTACTTCCCCCTTCTGTATTTTAAAAAATTCACATACTTGTAATTTTACAGTTCAGCACCTCAAAACAGAGGTCCACAATATTTTTCTACTGCTGACTTTGATGTTAACATCCAAGATGTGCACAGAGTTCTGGATTTATAATGGTTAATTGTATACTGAAAGTTTTCAAAGAATCTTGCTTTACCTAAATATTTGATTTAATACTGCTTTATAGTAAGTGCTCTAAAAAACTTAAGTAGCATATCTTTCTTCTTTCTCTCTCTCTCTCTCTCTCTCTCTCTCACACACACACACACAGAACACACACACACACACAAACTAAAAAGTCAAAAATATCAGAGTAAAACTTGAATTTAAAATATTTGATTGTTCTGAAATGTGTTTATTTGCTTTGTTCTTTTTATCATCAGACATATTGTGTGTTATTTCTAAATAAATGGTGCAATAGACAAGCATATGTTGTTCCACATCATGCACTGCAGGTGCTGCAGTACATACTTGCATAATGTGCCACCTGAAACTGAGAGAAGCAGTTTTCTTTAAAAGGACAGATTGTGGAGCCCTAGCTCATGCTGATAAGAACTTAGTGACGCATATAGTTCCATTAAAGACCCTCCTTTCAAGTAAGTGCTAGCTTATGTGAATAAGTTTTCTAGGCCATTTCTGCTTCCTGTACACTTTGGCATTAGCAGTAACATACTGACTTACGCATTCTTAGAACCTATCTATATAAATATGAAAAAAAATGTGGAATGTATTGGCAAGTATGTAGGTTTTAAAATCTGTTTCTCACTACATAATTAATTAGGTTTTATCTTCTAAGTGCTATACTCCACACAGTTTTGCTGTAAGTGTAGAATATGTTTTATAATAATGCTGAATTTTATTGATCTGTTGGTCAGTAGGTGTTTTTTTAGTAAATGTTGGAATTGATAACTTATATATGCATATCATGTATCAAACAGAGTAGAATTCAAAGCAAATGTTAAAAGTTTCTAATAGAGCAGATTGGTAAGAACTGATAGTTTTCTGACCTGGAAGAATAAATGGGTTTGATATTACAAAAAGATTATACTTCTCCAGAATGTGGATTTTTGTTCTGCTGCTTGTGCTGAACTGTCTTAACATGCACATAAATGACTGTTGCTTACCTTTCTCTATGCCTGCTTCTTTCAGAATTTGAGTTTCTAGGATAAGAATTATAGAAAATTAGTTTAGGGCATCATATGTTTTCTGTCTGTACAATACCATGGAAATTCTGGCAACACTAGTGGAGTTCTTTCTTTATTCTTTATTCTCTTTTCTCCTTTTATTTTATTTTATTTTTTTTTCTCTTTTTTTTCCTTCTTTTTTTTTTTTTTTTTTTTTTTTTCTCTTTTCTCTCTCTCTCTCGCTCTTAACTGAGTACATTTGTAAGTACACCAGCTTTAAAATGAACCATTGTTTTGAAAATCACCGCACTGTGGAATTTACAAAATCATCATGGAAGGATAAAGCTTGTAATTTCTAATAAGGTAAATCACATAACATCTGTATAACATATACAATCTACATAGATAATACATGTGCATATATATGTAGATACACTCACATATCTATAAATAAACATGTTCATTTATATTATACATAGAATTTACAAAATATATGTGAACTGTGATTATGAGTTAGGTTGAATCAGAAGCAAACAAGCTAAAATTAGTAACTGCATGCTCACTGCCTAGAATAACATTTTGTTTGTGGGTGATGTGATTAAAAGCAGATGCATCCTATTCTCATTTTTCATTCTAAATTTTGTCTACTGAACACTTCATGGGCGTAATCTTCAATATAATCTCTGCACTGCATTTTCTTCCATCTCAGATTAACAATTATGTCTCCACTTTTTTGGCTTTGTATTTTTCTTGCTAAAATCTAAAGGATCATTTAGGTTGTTCAATGTCTTGGTACCTAATGGCACTATATATAGTATTCTCCAAAGGAAGTTTGACTGTCTGTGCTATAAATTTTTATTTACTCAATCTCTAATTACATAGACTTCAAGATGGTTTAAGTGAGAAAAAAAGATCTTGCACAGTTGTTCCAGTGTCTTTCCCCCTTCTTCTCAACCCTTTCACAAAGGAAATGTGATTGTCTGTTGTCTTTTCATTCCTTTCTATTCTTCTGAATCTTCACCAAAAATTCCATGTTTTATTTTTCAGAACTTTATAAAATTAAAATTTGAAACCCATAAGTATTCTTTATTCAGAGCAGTTTGTATTTTTTTCCTATATTATAAATTCAGCTAGCCTGTAAGCCTTGAGACAAAAAATTCTGCTGCAGCTTCAATATAGCACTACTGTAGGTGTGTGTCACTTTGGGGTGTAGATCCTGATTCTCTGAGTGTCTAGAGTGTATGACATCCTCCATCTGCAATATACATTTAAAACTTCCCATGAAAATCATGGCCTATGAGCTAATATGTGCATATCTTTATTTTGTCCGAATGTGTCATTAGGATGTGACAAATGAAATCGCATTTGCATTTACATTTGAAGTTTCAAAATGTAACTATACTTCCCAGTTTATGTAAAGCCAGAATGGCACCTGTGGCACTGATGATGGTTAGTTCTGTGCCACTCATTGTTCTCTATCTGGTCAGGCTTCACCTTTGCTTTTGCATACACACCAAGACATACACTCTCACTTGTTCCAGTTGTTGGCACCATGGACACACAGATCATGATTCATGGCCCCACCCCATGGCCATATCCACTCCTCCATAGACAAAAATGTACCAAGGACAGAGCTTCTCACACAGACAATATCAGTCTGGAAGAAGGAGAAGAAAGGGTGGACCATATCAGTAAATAGTGGTCATGTCTATACAGGCACCCTGATTATCCCCTGCTCACAGCTTTAAAATACTTTTTGTTCCTTTTCCCTTCTACTTTCTAACACTTGTTTCTCCTTAGACCACCTTGTACTAAGTTTGCCTTATTGATATTGACCCTCATTCCCATTGTGTTGCGTTGGAAGTCCTCCATTCTATTTATCAGATTACCAGCATTCTCTGACTTGCTGTTGTTATTCTATGTGCCTCTCTTTGTGCAGAAACTACTTTTATCAGATTATCTAGTAAATTAGCTGTGATAAACCAAAACCATTCAATCTATTTTCCCTCACTGTACAATACTATTTGATTTAAATGCAAAGTGCTTTGTGGTTACTAGATCAAAATTACATTTGAAGATACTATATTGGGAGTACTACAATAAGTTTGTATGGCATATAGCTCCATATGGAAAAAGAGAATCCTTTTCTTCTAAAATCTATGATGTTTTGGAATTATGATTACATATATTTCCATATAATTAGGCCTAGTTTTCATTTGGCTATATAGGAAAGTGATAGACTGATTTTTGAAAAATTAGTCTTTAAAAAATAATAAAAATTCTACTACAGATTGAATATATTCAAATAATTAATAAAATACTGGGATGAAATTTGAAGTTCGTTGAAGTCAACAGAAAAATGGATCTTATCTGCAATTATACTTCACGGTTCAATTAAGTTTCTGCTCTAGAATTATGAGTTTGTTGCTTTAAAGCTTCTCTATTACTATGATATTCTTCTGCAAAAATAACAAATTACATTAAAATGAAACTTACTTAATTCAGGTGAGATTTACTTTCAGATACTCCTCGGTAGGTGGCTCAGATTTACTATCTGATTCCCTTGCAAAAATAAGAAACACAAATCAAATCCTAAATGACACTCAAACCTCAGCTGATGGCATGATTTATTCCACTCTGACAGCAGTTTGAGGTTCTTTCTGGCCATCCTGAGTGACAGCTCCCACAACTATGCTGGCAGGAGTGTGTGTTATGTATTTCTTCTAAGTTTCTATATGTTGATGCAGACTTTATGTCTAGTTCCCCTTCTCTAGCATGTATTTGCAAATGCACATTTCCCACAGTCTTTTCACTTTCCTTCAGTACTTACTCAAGCTTCTCAATCCTGTGAAGCTTTGGGTGAGACACCAAAATTCAGGTATTGAGCAACTTGCCTTAGCATCCTCTATGTTCGTTTCTTTCTATGACAGAAATAAATTATATTCAAACTTCATGAATGTAAACATTGTTCTCCCTTGGAATTTGAGATGCAGTTGGCATCTCTTATCTAAATAGTCCAAAAGAACAATTACTCATTGTGTAAGATGAGTGAAAACTAAGTGAAACAAATAGAGAAAAAAAATGAAAATACTCTTCTTAAGCTACTTCCCTTTAGATCACTGTAATGGCATACACAAAGCATTTCTAGAGAAAGACAGTTCACAATTAGAAATTTATCTCAGCAGTTAACTGTTGGGCTTGTGGTTATATTACATGGAAAAAAATTAGTGTAGCGTGAATATGTATTTCTTCCTCTCTAACTGTATGATGAGGAACATAAATTTGAAAAGATGAATGTTAGAATTAATTCTTGTAAATAACTAATCCAAATTGAGCTCAGTAGAAAATGGAGAGAAAGTATAACACATTATTTCTGGAGTATTCTTCTGTTTTTATTTGCTTCTTTGTTTTGTTTTGTTTTTGTTTTTTTAAACAGTTATTTAGAAGTTTACTGTGCACGCTGTGAAGATAAGAGATTTATCATGACAAGAAGATAGATTTGATAAAAACATCAGTAGCAAACAAATTATTACATCTTCAGTTAATTCTTCATAGACCATTAAGTCTAAATGCTGAAAAAAAATGATAGATTTAACACAAACATCGGTTTTTCACATTACCATTTTAGCTGCTTATATTAAGTCAGCATTCATGCTAATTATGTTTTCTTCTTCAATAAAGTCTGTAAAAGATATACTCACGAAAGTATTTGATGTTGCACTCACATACTCCTGAGAAAATTTCTTTGAAATGTATTTATGAAAAACCTATGTATGAAAAAATGCGTGTATGAAAACTACGTAGGAACACATATCCTAACTCATATAAGCACAGAAATTGTTTTTATGGCCAAAAGCGGTTGTAGGTGACATAGACCACTTCTTAGTTCCTGACATGAAGGGAAGGCTAGACAAAAAATGAAAATAAAAATAAAAATAAAAATAAAAATAAAAATAAAAATAAAAATAAAAATAAAAATAAAAATAAAAATAAATCAACGTATCTGAGTTGGAATTTTTTAGACGTGTATAGTACCAAAGCTCTAAATAGTTTGTATATGTAATTATGTCAATGCATATGATGCTGTGAAAAGTGGTGTGAATTCCAAGTAAATGCAAATTAAGCATAGTTAAGAATTTATATTCAGATCTGTGTCAATAACTTTGTGTATTAAACATTTATAAGCCACCCTTTTACCAGATGAAAGGCCATTCATTAGGACATCACTCTGTTGAAGTTTGCTTCTTCATAACTGCATATTCCATGCCTTCAGAAAAAGGCAAAGAAGTAAGCAGTGGTTCAGTTTTATTTTGACTGTGGAAATCATCTAATTAGGAGGAGATTGGAGACCTACGTATGCCTTCTTTTATTTGTATTTCATGTAAGAATATCTTAATCTGAATGCTCTAAGAGTGCATGTGCCTAGAAAGTTTCCCCTCTTCTCTGTCTTCAACTAAGACGCTTCAGTTTTTTAAGTTTGTCTAGTTTTGATGTGACTATAAGGCATTTATGAAATTAGGTGTGTTACATTTCACTGTAGATGTATCTTGCTATTTCTCATCAATAAATTATATCCTCAGGTTCCTTACCCAAATGATCTTAAGCTAAAAATTATCCAACCCACCTTCATCAAACCCTTATCTATGCCAGACATTGTGGTATTTGATGCAGATGGTTGTCAAGTAATAATACATAGGGATCACTGCAATTTTATTTTATTAAATTTGTATTTTTAAATGTAATCAAATTTAATCTTTTTATTTCAATTCTATGCTATTTCAATAGAAAGTTAGGACTTGAGGGAATGTCATGAAACTGCATCAGCAAAGGTTCAGACTCAACATGAGGAGCAAGTTTTACATCAATTTGAAGTTTGGGCACTTGAATAGTATCCCCATGGTAGTGGTTGCAGAACTGTAGCTGCTGGAGTTCAAGAAATGTTTGGACAATTTTATCAGAGATAGGACTTGAATTTTGAGTGGTTCTGTATGGAGTCTGTATGGAGCTTTAATAAGGTTTGCATTTTACCCAAATGGACAATGCAAATTTGGGTCCAGTGGAGAAAGAAAGTCAGAGCCTAGGGAGCAGAAAGCATATGGAGCAGAAAGAGCATATGGAGCTAACCAAGGAATCATGTTTAAACAAGCACCACCCAAAGAATGATGAAGAGTCTTAGCAACTGGGGACTCTTTGGTAGGAGGCACTAAGGCTTCCATCTGCTGCCCAGATAAACTCTCCAGAGAGGTTTGCTGTGTATCAGGGGCATGTATCAGAGATTTTAGGAAGACTCTACTACATCTGATAAAAGTAGAAGAGTGCTACCCTCTTGTCATTCAAGTAGGGTCTCTAGAGGCTGCAACAAGGAAATTATGGAACATTAAAAGAGACTTTGCATCCCTTGTAAAGATGCTGAAGGGATTGGGAATGCAAGTAGTATTCTCTGTCCTCCCAGCAAGTGGCTAGGACCTGGGGAGAAGCAGGAGAACTGATCAGGAAAATTACTGGCTGAGGTCCTGGCTGAGGTCCTGACATCCAGGGCCAAGTTTTGGGGTACTTTGATCTCGGGCAAACCTTTCAGAGACAAAGTATGTGGATGTTAGATGGAATTCAATTGAGCAGATGGGGCAAATATGTTCTGGGAAGTAAGCAGGCTGGATTGATTACTGGAGATTTAAACTAGATTTCATGGGGGAAGCAGACGGAGTTTCTTGTGACAGAGAATGCTGTCATTTTAGGAAAATGCAGGAAAAAACCTCTTTATTGTCCCTTAGGATCTTGTGAGGACTCCTCAGAGAAGATAACATCACCAATAGCCAGACAGAAATGTTCTTGCAACACTCTGGACATCTGTATCCTCTGCTTCTCTTAAGTGCTGTATGTGAATGCATACAGCATGGAAAACAAACAGGAAGAACTAGAGATCTGTGTGGTGTCATAGGACCATGATCTCATAATCATCATGGAGGCACGGTGGGGCAGTTCAGATGAAGTGCTGTGGGGGCTGCCTACATTCTCATCAGGAAAGACATTCTCTTTCTGTGAGAGCAACTAGAATCTATCAAGCTCTACCTGGGGATGAATGATGAAAAAGTGGAGAGCTTCTGGGAAAGAATTAAACAGGGGGAATAATATAGGTAATTCTGTTGTGGGTGTATGGTACAGGCCACCTGATCTGGAGGAGGAAGTGGATTAGACCTTCTACAAACAGTTGGAAGTAATCTTGTAATCCCAGGTAAGTGATTCTTTCTACAGGGATCTTTCATCATCTTGATATTTGTTGGATAAGCAACAGTACCAGGCACACATGGTCTCAGAGGTTCCTGCATTGCACTGAAGATAACTTTCTGATTCAGGTGGTGGAGAAACCAAAAAGGAGGGATGTGTTACTTGACCTGATTTTTACTAACAAGGAAAGTGTGGTCAGGGATATGAAAGCTGGGAGCAGCTTGGGATGCAGAGATCATGAGATCTCTGTGGAGTGTAGGAAGAAGCAAATCAATAAGTAAGATTGCTATCCTGGTCTTCAGGAGAGTCAATTTTGACATCTTTAAAGACCTACGTGGACATAGAGCATTAGAAAGTAAAGAGGACCATGAGAGCAGGTTTGCTCTTAAACACCACTTCTGAGCTCAAGGTCTGTGCATCCCAAACAGTCAGAAATTAGGTAAAGGTGGTAGGAGGCCTGTGAGGATGAGGAAGGATGTCATGTCATGGATAAACTAAAAGGAAAGAAGAAGGAACACAAAATGTCTACCTGGGAAGAATATATGAGTATTGTCAGGACCTGCGAGGGTGTAAAAAGGTTAAAGCCCTTTAGAAATTAAATCTTGCAAAGTAGGTAAAGGATACAAGAAAGATTTTTTTTCAGTACATCAGCAGTAAAAGGAAGACTAGGGAAAATATTGGTCCCCTAATAAATGAGGTATGTTGGTAACAGGAGATGCTGAGAAGGCAGGCATTCTAAATGTCTTATTTGCTTCAGTCTTACCCAGAGGTAAGAGATAGAATCTGGTGAAAGGAAGATTTCCTATTCATTGAAGAGGAAATAGTCACTGAGCTTCTAGTCAAAATCAACAAACACAAATTCATGGGCCCCAATGAGATACACTCAGGTGTGCTGAGGAAGCTGGCAGAGGTGGTTGCTGAACTGCTCTCTATCATCTTTGAAAGATCTTGGCAAATGAGAGAAGTGCCTGAAGATGGAAGGATAGCCAATGTGTCGCGTCACCTACTACACCAATGTCACTCCAATCTTCAAAAAGGGCAAGAAGGAGGATCTGGAAACTACAGGCCAGTCAGCCTCACCTCCATCCTTGGAAATGCGATAGAACAACTTGTTCTGGATAACCTCTCCAAGCAATTGGAAGAGAATAAGGTAACCATGAGTAGTAAATATGGATTCACCAAGAAAAAAATCGTTCTCAAAGAACCTGGTAGCTTTCTCTGACATCGTCACTGTCTGGGTGAATGGGGAGAGAGCAGAGGATGTTATGTATTGTGACTTCAGCAAGGCATTTGATACCATCTCCCACAAAATTCTTCCTATGAAATTTAGAACCTGTGGGATAGATGAGTGGACAGTGAGTTGGATTGAGAACTGGCTGACTGACAGAGTTCAGAAGGTTGTCATCAGTGGCAGAGTCTGATTGGAGGCCTGAAACTAGTGGTGTTCTCAGGGGTCACTGCTGGGTTCGATCTTCAATATCTTCATCAATCACCTAGATGAAGGCATAGTGACCATCCTCATCAAGTTTCCTGATAATACAAAGCTATAAGGAGTGGCTGACATACTGGAAGATTATGCTACCTTTCAACAAGAGCTAGACAGAGTGGAGAGTTCATCAGGGAGGAACCTGACAAGTTAACAAGAGGAAATGTAGTCTTGCACCTGGAAAAGAATAACCACATGCATCAGTACAGGTTAGGGGATGACCTGCTGAAGAGGACCTCTGTGGAGAAAAATCTGTGATCTGTTGGGCAGCAGATTAGCCATGAGCCAGCAGTATGCTCTTGTGGCCAAGAATATCAGTGGTATCTTGGTGTGGATTAAAAAGTGTGAAGACAGCAGATTGAGAGAGGCAATTCTTCCCCTATATTCTGCCCTGGTGAGGCTACATTTGGAGTCCTGAGTCCAGTTGTGGTCTCCCCCATTCAAAAAAGACAGGGATCTCCTTGAAGTAGTACAGCAGAGGGCTACAAAAACGATAAAGGTTCTGGAGGATTTCCTGTATGAGGAAAGACTTAGTAACCAGAATCTGTTCAGCCCAGGGAAACAAAGACTAAGAAGTGATCTGATTAACAGTTATAAATATATGAAGGGAGCCTGTGTGTAGCGATAAGAAAAGGAGCAGTGGCCTAAAACTTGAACATAGGAGGTTCCATACAAACATGTAGAAGAATTTCTTTATGGTAAGAGTGATGAAGCATTGTGAGGTATCTTCTTTCGCAGGGGAGGTGGAACCTCTCAAGGTCCCCTCCAACTCCTGCAATACTGTGATTCTGTGAAGTGAATGTAGATACATAAAGAGAAGAAAAAGGGAAGTGGGGTTCCATGAATTGCAAGCTGAAAACTGGGTGTTTTCCAAAGAAATATTCAATTGATGTCATTGTTTGATGGTACTGTAATAGTCTAGTCTTGTAAACATAAAACACACACTGCGTACTGCAGCTACTCAAAGATAAAGGAAAGAGACGCTGAAATTTAAAGGGGGAAGATTTGAAATATATTTTGTAGTATATCTCAGAGATATCTCCAATATCTCAGATTGGAGGCTTGCCAGAATGATTCCCATCTAAAATAAGGGTCACAAAGAGGATCCAGGGAACTACAGGCCTATCAGCCTGGCTCAGTTCCCAAAAAGGATATGGAGCAGATCATCTTGAGTGCGATCAGAAGGTATGATCAGAACAACTGTGGGGTTCAGGCCTAGCCGGCATGAGTTCATGAAAGGCAGATCCTGATTGACTAACCTGATCACCTTCTGAGATAGAGTGACCCACCTGCTGAATGATGGAAAGGCTGTTGATATCATCTACCTAGACATCTTTAACTCTGTCTGCTGCTGTATTGCTCTGGAGAAGCTGGCAGCCCCTGGCTTGGACATGTACACTCTTTGCAGAGTGAAGAACTGGCTGGATGCCTAGGCCCAGAAAGTGGTAGTGAACGGAATTAAATCCAACTGGCAATTGGTCATGAATGGTGTTTCCAGGAGATCAGTTCTGGAGGCTGACCTATTCAGTATATTTACTGATAACCTGGATGAGGGCATTGAGTACATGTTTGCAGATGACACTAACTTGGGAGGAAGTGTTGATCTGCTTGCAGGTGGGAAGGCCTTACATAGCAATCTGGACATCTATACAGGTGGGCTGAGGCCAGTGGGATGAAGTTCAACAAGACCAAGTACTTTTGCTGACAAAAGCTCCAGGCAATACTATAGGCTTGAGAGAGTAACTGGAGAACAATGTAGAAGAATTCAATATTAGAAAATATTCTTTTAAAAAGTCAAAAGGGTAAAGCAGAAAACCTCAGACATTAGATACAGCCTGCGGGCTATTTGTGGATACACTTCTCAAGGAATAATTGTTTTGCATACTAGTGAGAAAAAAGGGTTGGAAAAAACTAGTGAAATTAAAACCTCTGTGAGTTAGAGAAAGATACTGAAGGTTTTGTTAAGGAGAAAAAAATGCTATTTTTAAAAAGATACCTTTTAAGAACAGTACTGAAGAAATTGAAAGGTAGACTATGCAATCTAACATTAAAATCTGATACATAATAGGAAGCATGGTAAAAATAATAATTTCCAATTTAATATTAACCACTGAAATTCAGTTAGTTATAGAACTGTAGTATGTTGGTTAATTCTAAGCTGTGCTATGGTATTCTAATGCTAATCTGTTTATCTTCTTCTCTTCTTGCTTCCGCATCTTCGTTTTATTTTTATAAGTATCAGGAAAATGACCATACATCAAAGAATATATATATATAATAGAATTTGATATTTTCATAGGGAAAATTTAAAACAGTTTAAAATGACAACATGAAGGGTTACTACCATCATTTAATTCAAAAGAGCAGGGTAGCTTCACTACCTATACAGAATACAATCAATTATTGTTCAAGTTTTGGACTCTAATAGTAGTTACAGAGTTTTGACTTTGATAAGTAAATTGATATTAGAAAAGAAAGAAATGTGCTAGCCAAATCACAATAGAACAATAGAATCACCAAGATTGGAAAAGACCTCTAAGATCATCACTCCAGCTGTCCACCTATTATAATTCTTTCCAACTAAAAACATGCACATCCAGTAAAGGTATCATGAAATGACATATTATTTACAAACTTGAAATATCTTTTTAGATTATCATGAAACAGGTGTTGTGCTTTAAACCAGCAAACTGATCAGCACCACACACTGCACTCATTCTTCCTTGTCTGTGGGATGGTAGAGATAACTGAAGAAACAAACTAGAACTCATGGTTTGAGAGAAAATAGCCTATTTACTAATAAAAGAAAAGTAAAAATAGTAATAATAATAATGCAGATAGATTAATATTTACAAAACAAATGTTGCAGTATGTGATTGCTCACCACTTGCCAACTAATTCTCAGCTACTTCTTAGGCAGTGGCAGTCCCCTCTGGCCAACTCTCCAGTTTTCTATTTTTTTTTTTCACACAATGTCATATGATATAGAATATCCTTTTTGCCAATTTAGATCAGCAGTCTGGATTCCATCTCTTCCCAGCTCCCTGTGCCTCTCACCAGCCACCTCATTGGTTGGATAGTATAAGAAGCTGAAATGCCCTTGACTCTGCATGGCACTATTCAATAATAACTAAAATGTTCATGTGTCATCAAAGTTGTTTTTATCCTAAAGCCAGAACATAACATCATACCAGATTCTGTGAAGGAAAAATCAACTCCATCCCAGCTGCAAACAGGAAAATATGTTAGTTTTCCCAAATTAAAGATGTGTTCTATGATATCTCTGCCATGGAAACCAAATCACTTCATTGCAATCAACATCTTTATGTTGAAAAACATAAAGTTTTTTGTATGAAAAACAAAAGTTTTTCCTGTCTTTAGTACAAATTAATTAACCACAAAATCTGAATACAATTCTGTAGAGAGAAACATGGTAGGACAATGTTCAAGGGAAAAGCTGTCCAGAAGAGAAATGATACTGCAGATTTAGAGTTGGCAATGACCATATTCAAGATTTTAATACATTTTAAACTATCTTTATATTTAAAAACATCTATGAATGTTTTCATTATTCTATCCAAAAATGATGTTCCAGAAGAAAATGTTTTCTATGAACCAAGAGAAACCATAATTTGTTTATTGTCAGGAGATTTTGCTTTGATTTATAAAAATAAAAGGTCTTGCTCTCTACTAGATTTCAAAAGTCATGATTTTGAAAGCCAGAATTAGAAAGAATTATCTTTTTGTAGTCAGTGTGAGGTAATATAACTCTAAAACAGTTCTCTCTGAAGAAGCAATTCATCTTTGTCAGAGATCTGCATTACAGTTAAAGGAATTACTGCGTTGAACTGCCTATTTCTCTTCATTGATAATAAATGGAGACAAGACCACAAGCTAGGAGTCTTAATGCAAAATGCAACAGATGATTACTGATTTTGAAGAGAGCCTAGATGACTGATATGCTTACAAATGTTTTCTTCAAAATTTTCAGATTTAAATGGCTGAAAAAAAAAGAAGAAATGGTCAGTCGCAGTTCAACAGACAAGAATTTAAGAATCTCTTGGGAAAATAGTTAAAATTAATTCTAAGAATACATCTTGTCATTTAAATGTCAATGTAAAATCATATGATCACAGAATTCTAGGGGTTGGAAGGAACCTCTGGAGATGTCCTAAAGCACTATATATGATTTTTATATAATTATTTTCTTAGTCCATTGCTAACATAAGGTATTGAGAATTCTTGCAGTGAGTTTGGTTAGCAGAATTTCAAGTATCTTATTTTTCTCTTTTGCTAAAAACTCTTCTAGGTAAGAAGACATGAAAAGAAAGCTATTTGTTAGATATTTTCAGTAAATATGTTTAATTTTTTTAAAAAATCAAAAAACACAGTAAACAAATGACAGAATGTACAGATACTCATTAAAAAGTCTTCCTAATTTGGTAATTAGACTATTAAAAACATGTTTTCCAGCTGCCTAAATTGTGCTTGCACAAAACAGGCATGACAGGAACTTTTTATTATTGATGCCTTTGGATGCTAAAACGGTGTAAGAAGAACAATGAAGTACACACCACATCTGTGGCCTTTCTTTTCCTTACTGATGTCATCTTTTCTTTTTCCTTCTCATTTTCAATTTGAAGGAAAAATCTGCTAGTGAATGACACCCTCTGATGTTCAGCATTGAAGCCTAGAGGGACTTGTTCACTCAGGCTTGCTTGTGACACAAACAGCATGCTGCAGCTCATATATTTTTTCCAATTCAAAAGTGCCTGAACAACTTGCTCTCAACTGACTTGCAAGATGATATATGTGGCTGGATAGTTTCACACAGATCACATCCTTTGTTTCCTAATGTTTCAGATCAGAAAGGAGAAATCTTTTTTTTTTTTTTTCTTCTTTTTTTTTCCAGGCTCCATCCACATTTTATTCTGGAACTATTCATTACGTTAACTGTGTTGTTTTGTAGTATGCTCTCTTGCAAATTGTATACACGATTTACTTCTGTTTTGGGCCTTTCTGCATGGAAAATTTGAATCATTTAAAACATAATTCAGCAGATGAATGGCCAGGCCTGATTTCCTCAAATTCTCCATGAAAACTAACCTCATTACATGCAAGAAACTGAATAATCTCTGCTGCATGTTTGATGTAGCACCTGCTCTTATTTAATTGAATTTAATTTGACAGAAATGATCCAATCATTTCTGATCCAACCACCTCTTTTGCTCACTCTTTTGTTCTCTCCATAAACCTACAGCCCACAGGAAAAAATGTACTATCTGCACATCAAAAAAAGCTTTTTTTCCCTCTCTCATTGTAGCTTATTAGTCATTAAAAATACAAACTAATTATAATATTTTCTTATCATATGAGTTGAGTCACACAGACAGTGAACTTAAAAAGTACATTCATCCATTTTAATAGGAAAGATAGAGGAGAAAAAAATGTTAGAAATGAAAACAAACCCAAATCTGCAAACCCTGCATAAGTCAAGCAGGTCTTTGTCTACCACTCTCCACTGTTTGAGTGGCTTTTTAATATCTGTGTTAATATTCAGCTGAAGGGCAATAACATGTTTGTGAGATAGACCACAGGTGGTACAGCAGTCCACTTCTACTTTATAAAAATAAAGAGAAAAGCAAAACCTAAAGGTGACTGAAAGCTATATCTGAAATACTGTTTCCTTGGAATGTTGACGACAGTGTCAAGGGTGGATGTTAATGATATGGCAGTAAAGGCTGAGTGTTCCATTACATTTTGTTGCTGTGCAACGCATGGCAACAGGGGGGCAGTCTGACAAAATGGCATCTGACTTGGAATTACACATGAAGCAAAGGGGTGTCACTGAATTCCTCCATTTGGAAAAAATTGCACCAATTCTTGCTGAATGTTTATGAAGACCAAACAGTATATGCTAGCAGAGTGAGATGGTGTGTTACAGAAGTGATGGCAGTAACATGAAAGATAACCCACATTCTGGACAGACAGAATGAAGAACATCTGGATCAGCTCATCTGCTAAATCAGAAGATTGCAACCAAGAAATGTATATGAAGCTGAATATTGGCTTCAGTGCTTGGAAATTATGGTAGCATAATTATGGAATTATAGCAAATTATGTAATATTGCAATTTTTACACCAGATAGGTCACACAGGAACAGAAAGACCATCGTATTCAAGTTTGTGAAGTTCTACTGAGCCACTACCAGGCTATTTCCTGGATTGCATCATTATCAGTGGTGATACGTTGCTACAAGCTAGAATCAAAGAAGCAGTCCATGTGACAAATGAGAATTCCACACCGAAGAAAAATTTCAAGATGCACACCTCAGTAGGTAAAGTGATGTGCACTCTTTGGGATAGAAAAGAGGTGATCCTTCTGGATTTCTTGGAACCTGGACAAATCACCACCTCTGACTGCTATATTGCAACACTGACTAGGCTGAAGGCTTAAGTTTCCAGAGTCATGCCAGAGAAGAAGACAGCTTTTTTCTTGCAACATAATAACACCATACCCTATACTAGTTTGAAAGCCATGGAATACGGTTCCAATCTTGGCTAGACTGTCCTACCAGCATATAGTCTGATCTTGCATCTTCTGACCTCTCTTCACACAGATGAAAGATGGAATGCATGAGCAACATTTTCCCAGCAATGATGCTGTCACGGTCATTAAGCATTGGATCATCTTTTCTTGTATAGATTTTTATGACTGTAGTATGCAGACTCTTGTCCACTGTTGGTGAAGATGCACATATAATGATGGTGACTATGTAAAAAAATAATATTGAGAATTTACTCTGTCAAACAATGTTTTTGTGGTCTTTTTGTCTGTTGTACTTTCCATGGAGTAAATAGGAAGCATTATTTTTGGCATTACTTATGTAAAATAATAATAATTAAAACAAACAAACAAACAAAAAGAAAACCAAAACCAAAACAAAACAAACAAAACAAAACAAAACAAAAACCAAAACAAAACAAAACAAAAAACTCCACAGCAACAAAAACTGAGTTTATGTGCATACAGAAGAGTTAGGTTGTGTACGACACTGTATTCTATGTCTCAGGATATTACAAGCAAATCTGACCATCTGTCTAAGAAGTCTCCATTTGAAATCTCCCAAAGAGTCTGCCTGAAATTTCCAGCAGCTCCAGGCTGTCTATGTGTTCATGGTTATAAAGTTGGATTTACTGAATATTTTGGCAGAAAATACTCTATTCATCAATTCTTTCTCAGCAGGTCATTTTAGCCACTGTTTGAAAGAAGTATTGCTTACATGTTGTTATATGTAAGCAGAGTATTTGAAAATTCCTTCACTGACTGTAAAACCTAGCAGGAATTCTATATGACCAAATCCTTGTAGAAAGAACTAAGTTCTTTTTCTCTTTACATATATAGATGGTGACACTTTTAAAAATGATTAACTGTTAACATGTATGGTAAAAATGTATAATGGATTCCATGGTAAATCTCATTTCCAACATTTTTTCAAAGCTTTAATCATTTGATATGAATTTTTCTCTGCTTCCTGACTGATCTAGACTGAGCTACTTGGGAAAATACCCAGGAATACTACCTGCTTCAAGTTTCAAGTTAGAAATATTTTGATGCATTATCAATGGTAAAAATATTGCCCTTTTCTTCACCTCCTTCCTACCTTAGAAAGGAAATTCACTTTCCATGGAAAGTGAAATGTTGAATACTAGAGAGGTCTGAAAAAGAATATTGACCTTTTGAAAATAGATAAAAGTAACATTGGTACTGTTAAGAAATAGGATTTCTTAACAGACTTTCTTTTCATACAGATACTTTTAATTCTGTTAAGAAATATTTTTCATTCAAAAGATATTTGAATAGAAAATTCCTATTTAGTTTTCATTGGTATCTCCTTTGAAAGTTAGAAACTTCTGATTTAATCTGCTGGATATGTTGATACACAAATACTGTTTTTATATGCAGTAGAACACTTCTGAAAAAAAAAAAAAAAAAAAAAAAAAGATATACAAAAACCTGAGAACAGGAAAGACGTACAGCTAGCTTGATATATCTTCTCTTAATTTTCATTGTTAAGGTCCTTCAGATTTGTTGAAATCACTGTTGTATAGTATATAGAGATTAAGTTCCTGTGCAAGCACTTGCAAAGGAAGAAAGCACTTGTACTCTAATGAATATAAACCTCACACCAGGCCAACTGAAATTGATTCTGCTCTTTAGGAGAAATCCTTTTCTTAATGATCCCTTCAAGCAACATAATAGACATGAGAAAATACACCTTGTAGTCCTTCAGGTATGAGTTCTTAATGGAATCTTAATGAGTGACTTTCTACTATGTTTCTCTTTTGAGTTTATCACAAGCTTAACACACCTCTAAAGTTAACAAGATGTCTGACAATGTAGAATCTGCTGTTTTATTTAGCATCATTTAATTGGTAGGGTTTCTTTTTTGTAATATTGATCTTCAAGATTACAGAGAAAATCAGTACATCTTCTGGCACTACTGGTGGCTTGTAAGTATTGCTGTCTCAGCACCTGGCTTATAGAAAAATATTGATATTGATGCCTGTGACTAATGAAATCTCTTCTCCAGTTGCAAGGAAGGGTGGTCTATGGAAGTTTGAAATTGTATTTGGAAATCAAAGAAAGTTTAGAAAAGGGTCTAAGAAAATATATAAATGTGATTGTTTCAACCTAACAGCTACCTAAGCTGCACAATAATGCTCCCTCTCTCCCCTACTCTAAAGAACTAGAAGAGGAAATAAGATGGAAAAAGGCTCATGAGTTGAGGTAAGTAAGGGAGATTATTTACCAATACCATCATGAGTAAAAACAGACTCAGGCATAGGGAGATTACTTTAACGCATTGCCAATTACTAGCAGACTTGAGCAGTGAGAAATTAAAAGCAAACTAAAAAAACTGTTTGCTCTATTACCCTCTTCTACTTTCTCCAAGAGTGGCATATAGGGCCAGGGAGTTGGGCCTGTAGTCAGCCCATGCTGCTGGCACTCCTTCACCCTTGCCCTCTTCTCCTTCAGATGTGATCTTTCCCCTGAAATCTCATCTTTTCCAAGCTGATTCGAGTGAGCTTTCCACAGACTCCAGTTCTTTGGGTTCTAGCAAGGGTCTGTGCCACTGGATGCAGTGGTGCAGCATCTCCTCCAGCATAGGTCTTCCATGGATGGCAGCTCCTTCTAGATTACTTCTTCCACTGTGGATTCCTACCCTTGGGCTGCAGCTCTGTCTCTCAGTCTGATCTAATGGGGAGTCTCCACATGCTGTGGCCTCCTTCAGGTGATATCCCTCTGCTCCATTATAGGCTCATCCATGAGCATAGAGTTGCCCCATGAGCTGCAGGGAGATCACTGTGAGCCTCTCCATGAGCTGAAGGGAATTTCTGCTCCATACTCCTCCTCTCATTCTGGACAGATCTTGTCATCTGCTGAGCTGTTGTGCAAATTTCTCACTTTTTTCTCTCGTCTGCTGTTGCACAGAAGTATTAATTGTTCTTAATCCAATAGTCACAACCAATATTTTTCACTGGCTTAGTTTTGGCCAGTTGTATGTTTCTTCTTGAGCCAACTGGAGTTGGCTCTTTTCTAACATGGGACAGCTTCTGGGCTCTTCCAATAGAGGCAACACATACAAGCCCCCTGCTGCCACCACTTTGCTTCTACATCTAAGGTTAAAGAGAAACCACTTATGTAGAACACTGTTTACTTATTTATTTATTTATTTATTTATTTATTTACTTTTTTTCCGTTTTTCCTGTTTTGTAGAAAAAAGTACAAAACACCAAAGGAAAGACAACACTGACCTTTGCATAGTACACTCAGAGTACTACCAGGCAGTATTCACAGGAGACATTTCTCTAAGGTGAAATGCATGTTTCTCAGTTCCTCCTGAGAAATGTAGTTTACCTTATCTCTGAAAAATTTATCTGAAAAAAAAGCTAGATACCTACTTTTTAGACAAAAGAACTGTGAAAATATCTTTATTCCCAAAATCTGCATCCAGACTGGAATTTAGGTGCATCCTAAATCTAGGATCTAGTAATTAACCATTTTATTGTTCTTAATATGCAGAATGAAATTCTGTATAGCCTACTTTGAGAAATAAACAAGAAAACAAAATCCACCAATATACGAAGAACATGTGAGAAATATTCACAATACATACATAAATGTATATATGTATAATAATAAAAAAACAATATTTCTTTAATATTACCATCAGATCTGACATTGAAGATCCAAGACAGAGAAAACTTGGTCATCTTAATGATCAATTTTGATAGGATTTCTCTACACTTCAAAGATAGTACAGATGGCAAAAGGAAGAGGCTTATGTGGTAAACCATAATATAATTGTGGAAAACTGAAAAGGTAAAATGCATGGATTGAACAGCTAATGGAAAAGTTGGAGTAAAAAAATAAAGCAACAAAACATACCATACTTTCTTCATAACCAGAAGAAACACAAAGCTTTTCAAGCAGTTTGTACTTGAGGAAAAAGTAGAGCAAATGTGTTACTTGAAATTGAAGTTAGAACACCAAAAAAAGAGAAAAAAAAAAAAAAAAAAAGAAAAAAAAAAAAGGAATAAGTTTGCATTTATGATTGTTTAATCTGACAGGCAGACTGACTCTTCCATAGTCTGATAGTGATAGAAAAAACGGAAATGGTTTAAAACTGAAAGAGGGGAGATTTAGCTTAGAAATTAGAATGAAATTCTTAGGAAGTGGTGAGGCACTGGAACGAATTTCCCAGAGAAGTTGTGGATGCCCCATCTCTAGATGTGCTCAAGGTCAGGTTGGATGGGGCCCTGGGTAGCCTGATCTAGGGGGTGACAGCCTGCCTCGCTCCAATTTATAGGAGGGAGAGGAGATTCTTTGATATCTGTATAACCGGTGTGAGATTAAGAAACAATATTTCTAATGTTGGTCCAACCAGTTTATTACAAATCTTAATCAAGGACATGGGGAAGGAGAGAAGGGTAATACAAAAGACAATATATAAAAGCAAGGAGTCTTTGTAGGAAGCAAGAGGGAGATAATCACCACCATGGATCCAGTGTGGTTTATAGCTCAGCCACTGATCTTCAGTAGTAGTGGGTCATCGGATATTCTTGTTCCATTGATGACAACAAATTTTCAATGGTAGTACCAATTTATTTATAAGTCCAAAGTGGTGGAGTCAGCTCTCTTTGGAGTGACAGCTCAAATCCAAAGTGGCTGAATCAGTTCTCCTTGGAGTGGCAGCTTCCGGCTCTGGGATCTCAATAGAAACTCCTTTATTCCCACCTTCTGGGCCTTTCCAGCAGACAAGAGGAAGGAGGGATGCCCACCTGCATCCTGTTTTTCACAGGGCATGGTATCATTCCCCAATTTTCCCATACCAAACTGGAGCTACTTAGTCATAGGCCAGATCTTCTACCAGTAAACACTCCTGAGCACTCTCTTCCGGAGGCAAACAGCTCTGGAGGAAGGTGCTTTCCAATGTCCACAAAGTAATGTTGGTCGTCACACAGTAGCACCCATCACTTGCCTCCTCAGTAAATCAGTTCGAGTCTTATCACAAGAAATACCTTTGAGCCAGAAAACAAGGAAGGATTCTCACACAGCCTTGTCTATAGAAGAGGGCAATGGAACCAGATGATCTTTAAGGTCCCTTCCAACACAATTCATTCTATGTATGATTCTGTGCCGTTATTCTATGAAGATCCCTCTGGCTGGTTTTGATCAGCTGTCCTGGCTTTTCCCTTCCAGCTACTTGTGCATTGCCAGATTCCACAGTGGCAGGATAGCATGACAAGCTGAAAATTCCTTTATTCTGTGTAAGAATCACACAGAATCGCAGAATCACAGAACTGTAGGGGTTGGAAGGGACCTCCAGAGATCATCGAATCCAACCCCCCTGCCAAAGCAGGTTCCCTACACCATGTCGCACAGATAGGCATCCAGGCAGGTCTTGAACATCTCCAGAGAAGGAGACTCCACCACCTCCCTGGGCAGCCTGTTCCAGTGCTCCGTCACCCTCACTGTAAAGAAGTTCCTTCACACATTTGTGCAGAACTTCCTATGCTGCAGTTTCCGGCCGTTTCCCCTTGTCCTGTCTCCACTCACCACTGAAAAAAGTCCGGCCTCGCCATTCTGCCCCCCACACCTTAGATATTTATCTATCCCCTAAGGGGGAAGAACTGCTCAGCAAAATATCACCACTATATATATCACCATTATCTTCATCATCATCATTACTCTCATCCTAAATCAAAACACAGTCCCACACCAGCTACTAGCAAGAATGCTAACTCTATCTCAACCAGTGCCAGAACAATCATTTTTCACAAGTTCATATACAGCAGTATTGTCAGAAGTCATCTGAAGAATTTTTCTTAAGTGGTTGAACAGATTGGAATTTCAAAAAATGACAATGAAGCAAAATAAACAAAAACAAATCCCAAACTATTTTGCTGTGTAAAGGAAGATGTGGATGTACCCGCAGAGAGGTGTGCTGCCTCCCTGGGGCACGGGTCAGGGACGTTGCTAGGAGACTTCCCAGACTGATCTGCCCTTCTGACTACAATCCACTATTGATAGTACAGGCTGGCAGCGAAGAAGTTGGTGAGAAAAGCCTGAAGGCTATCAAAGATGACTTCAGGGGACTGGGGCGGGTAGTTGAAGGAACAGGTGTGCAGGTGGTTATTACATCTGTACCCTCAGTGGCAGGGAAGGATACTGGGATGAGCCTAAAAACCCACCTCTTGAACAAATGGCTTAGGAGTTGGTGCAAATACAGGAGTTTTGTTTTTGTTTTTTTTTGATCACAGGGCAATTTACTCAGCACCTGGCATGATGGCTGCAAATAGAAGCAGCCTGTCTCCACGGCGAAAGAGGGTTCTAGCTGAGGAACTGGCGGGACTTATTGACAGGTGTTTAAACTGGATATGAAGGGGGAAGGGGACAAAATGAGGACCTCTGGGTCTGAGGGGGCAGTTCAAGGCTCAAAAGGATCTTGATAGGTGGAGATGATGGAGTTCAAAGGCTTGGAGAGGGGTGGGGAGATGCTGCTTAAGTGCCTGTATACCAATGCGCATAGCATGGGAAATAAACAGGAAGAGATGGAGTTCTGTGTGTGGTCTGTAAGAGATTATTCTTTTACATCATTGTGTCAAAGCTTGCTGGGGACACAGATGAACAAGTCCAGGCAAGTCCTGAGCAAAGGTTATGAAATCTTTTCTCTGGAGAACTTTGATGGACAAGTCCTGGGCAAGGGTTGCGAAATCCTTTGTCTTGGGGAAAGATGGACAAAGCCAGGGGCAAGGAGAGAGAGATGAGCTGCAGCTAAATGACTGTGAAGTGCTCTTTTGTGTGCACTAATCTCAGGATGATGGCCATCTCAGGGGGTACTCAATGACTCTTGCTCAAGGCCCATTCTTGTCAGGTAGGCAGGAGAACAAATAGGATAAAAAGGGGAACCTAAAACCATAAGGATAGGTTTTCTGGCAACAGATTCCTCATGAAGAAGGGCAGAGGTTTTCTGGCAACAGATTCCTCATGAAGAAGAACAGAGGATTCCTGACTAACAGACTCCTCACGAAGTGATGCCTGCATGCTGACAGACTCTCCTGGCCCTGCTATCTGAGCTCTGCTGCTTCCTCAAGGATTGGCTTCACGACTGTCTCCTGCTACCTGCATGCTGCCCAAGGCTGGCCATGCTGCTGCTCCTCCCCCCCTGCTGCTTCTGCCTCAGACCTTCAAACGCCGTGCAGCAGGATCGCTGCTAGATCCTGGTGGTGACTATCCCCGCTTTATGCAATTCTTGCTTCTTTCCCATCTTTTCTATCGCCCTCCTTCCCTTCCCCATCTCCCTGATTAGGTTTTGTAATAAACTGGTTGGATCATTGTTTCTTAATCTCACGCCAGGTATACAGATATTAAAAGAACCTCATCTCCCTCCTATAAATTGGAGCAAGACAGGTCACGAGGTCATGATCTCATTGTGACCAAGGAGAGGTGCTGGGACAGCTCACATGACTGGAATGTTGTCATGGAGGGCTATGTGCTTTTTAGGAAAGATTGGCTGGATAGGCGGGGTGGTGGAGTTGCTCTTTATGTGAGAGAGCAGCTAGAATGTATTGAACTCCACTTGGAGGAGACTGATGTAGCAGTGGAGAGCTTGCGGGTAAGAATCAAGGGGCAGGCTGGTAAGGATGACACTGTTGTGGGTGTATATTACACGCCACCTGATCAGGATGAGGAGGTTGATGAGGCCTTCCATAAGCAACTGGATGTAGCATCACATTCCCAGCCGCTGGTGCTTATGGGGGACTTCAATTATCCAGATATTTGCTGGACGACAAACATGGCCAGGCACGCATGGTCCAGACAATTCTTGCAGTGCATTGAAGACAACCTTCTGATGCAGGTGGTGGAGGAATCAACATGGGGAAGGGAGTTACTGGACCTTATTCTCACCAAAAAGGAAGGACTTGTTAAGGAAGTAAAGGTTGAGAGCAGATTGGGTTGTAGTGATCATGAGATGGTGGAGTTCAAGATCCTGAGTGGAAGAAGCAAAGCAAAAAGTAGGATTGCTGCCCTGGACTTTAGGACAGCCAACTTTGATCTCTTCCGGGTCCTACTTGGAGCTATCCATGGGCTTGGGTGTTAGAAGGTAATGGGACCTCTGAGAGCTAGTCAGCATTTAAACAGCTCTTCCTCCAAGCTCAGGATCAGTGCATCCTTGTGAGCAAGAAATTGGGAAAAGTTGGCAGGAGACCTGTGTGAATGAGCAAGGAGCTCGTGCGCAAGCTCAAAGGAAAGAAGATCCATGAAATGTGAAACAAGGGTCTGACCACTTGGGAAGAATATAGGAATGTTGTCAGGGCCTGCAGGGATGCAATGAGGAAGGCTAAAGCCCACCTGGAATTGAATCTGGATAAAGTGATAAAGGATAATAAAAAAGGCTTTTTTAAGTATGTTAACAGCAAAAGGAAAACTAGAGAGAATGTGGGCCCCTTACTAAATGAAGGAGGTGTTCTGGTAACGAGGGATGCCGAGAAGGCAGAGATACTGAATGCCTTCTTTACTTCTGTCTTCAGTGAAAAGGCTCTCCCTCAGGTTTCCCATACCCTGGAGGTTAGTGAGAGGGTCTGTGGAATGGGATACTTCCCTTTAGTCAGGAACGAGGTGGTCCGTGAGCGCCTAGGCAGTACTAAGTTCCACAAATCCATGGGACCTGATGGGTGCATCCACGTGTGCTGAGGGAGCTGGCGGAGGTCATTGCTGAACCTCTCTCCATCATCTTTGAGAGGTCTTGGATAATGGGGGAGGGCCCTGAAGAATGGAGGATAGCCAATGTCACTTCGATCTTCAAAAAGGGCAAGAAGGAAGACCTGGGTAATTATAGGCCTGTCAGCCTCACCTCCGTCCCTGGAAAGGTGATGGAACAGCTTGTGCTGGATGCCATCTCCAGACAACTGGGAGAAAAGAAGGTTATCAGGAGTAGTCAGCATGGGTTCACCAAGGGGAGGTCGTGCTCAACCAACCTGGTGGCCTTCTATTATGTTGTCACATGCTGGGTGGATGGGGGGAGAGCAGTGGATGTAGTCTACCTTAATTTCAGCAAGGCATTTGGTACAGTCTACTGCAACATCCATATTACAAAGCTGAGGAAGAGTGGGATAGACAAGTGGACAGTGAGGTGGGTTGAGAACTGGCTGACTGGTAGAGCACAGAGGGTCATCGCTGGTGGTGCAGAGTCTGGCTGGAGACCTGTAACCAGTGGTGGCCCCCAGGGGTCTGTGCTGGGTGTGGTTTTGTTCAACATCTTCATCAATGACCTTGATGAGGGGATAGTGGCCACCCTCAGCAAGTTTGCTGATGATATGAAGTTGGGAGGATTGGCTGACACGCCTGAAGGCTGTGCTGCCATTCAGCAAGACCTGGACAGGCTGGAGAGCTGGGCAGAAAAAAACCAGATGAGGTTTAACAAAAGTAAGTGTAGAGTCTTGCATCTGGGGAGGAAAAATTGCATGCACCAGTACAGGTTGGGGGATGACCTGCTGGAGGGGAGCTCTGCGGAGAGGGACCTGGGCATCCTGGTGGACGACAGGTTGGCCATGAGCCAGCAGTGTGCCCTTGAGGCCAAGAGGGCCAATGGCATTCTGGGATACATTAAAAAAAGTGTGGCCAGCAGCTCGAGGGAGGTGATCCTTCCCCTTTACTCTGCCCTGGTAAGACCTCATCTGGAGTACTGCGTCCAGTTCTGGGCTCCCAGTACAAAAAAGACAGGGATCTCTTGGAAAGAGTCCAGCGGAGGGCCACAAAAATGGTGAAGGGCCTGGAGCATCTCTCTTATGAAGAAAGGCTGAGTGAACTGGGTCTATTTAGCCTTAAGAAAAGATGACTGAGAGGGGATCTAATCCAGGTTTATAAATATCTGAGGTGTGTGGGCCATAGTGGTGAGGCCAGTCTCTTTTCAATGGTATGTGGAGACAGGACAAGGGGAAACAGGAATAAGCTGCAGCATAGGAAGTTCCACACAAATGTGCGCAAGAATGTCTTTATGGTGAGGGTGACAGAGCACAGGAACAGGCTGCCCAGGGGGGTTGTGGAGTCTCCTTCTCTGGAGATGTTCAAGTCTCGCCTGCATGCCTACCTGTGCGACCTGGTGTAGGGAACCTGCTTTGGCAGGGGGGTTGGAATCGATGATCTCTAGAGGTCCCTTCCAACCCCCACAGTTTTGTGATTCTGTGATTCTGTGATCTTTAGATGTATAAAATGAATATCTACTTAGTATTACTACTAGTACTACTACTACTACTACAAAAACAAACAAACAACAACAAACAGAATAATGAAATAGTAAGTGCTTAAGGCATCAAAACTGAGAGGACAGTGCAGGTCAATGTGGGGAGAATATATATATGCACATGCACAAAACATATGTTCATATAAACATAATACTTATATCAATATCAATATCAATATCAATATCAATATCAATATCAATGTATTTCTTATTGAGGTTCCTAATACCAGTAGTATGTGTATGTATATACATACATACATATATACATATTTTTTTTCCCCCATCCTCTTTTTTCCAAGCTAGACACAATGTGAACAGTTTCTTCCTTATAGATGCACTGATGTGTATAGATGTACTTTTTGATGTGTTTTCCTGGATTATTGTCGTAGGAAATAAAGTTTATTTCAGCTTTACAGCTGTCTGTGTTTTGTTTTTTTTTTTTTTTCATCATGACTATGCTTATTTTCCAATTAACAGTTTTAGAATTATTATCTTCTTTATGTGTGATTATCCCATTCATTTATAGAAGAGGTAAAAAACATAGGTAGTTTGGATTTACAGAATATTAATTGAGATAATTACGTTCTAAATTCTAAACTCTCATTCAGTGTGCTAAAACTGGATTATCAACAATGGTACTGCCAATAACTGTAGAATTTCAGATATTTATTATTTTCTACAAGACTTTGGTACATGTTAAATAATAAGTAAAACCTAGAATAAAACTCATAGATGTGCCTTCTGTTCCGTATAGATGCTACCTTTCTTTGAGGTCATGCTATATCAGAGGAATAATGCCATGGAAATGCATGAGAAAGCTCACCCGCTTATATGAAAAATTAAAATTTCTGAAAATTAAAATTCTGAAAATGACTTCCAGATACATTGTTTTATTTTGCTTTGCTTTGTTTTGTTTTTGTTAATTTTTTTCTATAAATAACACTTCAGGTTATTTTGTTTTGTTTTTTAAATCAGATTCTATCTTCAATTTTGCATGTACAGATGTTTATTAAATTAATAGCAGAATGAATAGCCTAGTGTTAATATTCAATAAGATTTTAATTTAAAATGGTTTGGTGATATGAAATTACATTTTCCGCAATACTTATTTTGAGGGAAACACACACACATATACACAAAACAAACCAATAGTTGCCTAATAATCTGTTAGCTATGTATACATACACACCACTTCAAAGAAGAAGTGTTAACAGCGAGTATCTAAAGTGAGGGGCATCCAGTTAAAAACAGTATACAGCATAGAGTAACTGCGCTACTTCTACCTCTCTGCTACTTTTCTGTTTGTTTTTTTTTTTTTTTTTTTAATCTTTCTCAATGCTACTTCTTTTTCCCTGTCACTTTATAAGCTTCTGCTAATATGCAAGAATTCTTTTTTTCTTTTTTTTTTTTTTCTTTTTTCCTGCTTTTTTTTTTTTTTCCTCTACCAGGCTACAACTATGTAATTCAATGTTAAATTCAATTTTGTTCAGCCATGACAGCTAGAGCTGTCATAAAAAAGCTAGATCTGTGAAAAAAGTATTTGAAGTAAAACCACCTAAGGAGAGATATGCAGAAGGTGTTATTCATTTGTAAAAATCAAATATTTAAATGTACTGCATTGCATATATCAAAGATAACAATACAGCTTGAGTATGAAGTCTTAAAATAATCATCTTCGCTTCACCTATTGCAGTAAACCATGATTGTCTACTGATCTAGGAAGTTATATTGTCATACGTAGATTTTATATGTTTCTTGTAACTATCACTCCAATTAGAGTTTATATATTTACTTTTAAAAAGTAAACAGTAGACATCAGATTTTAGGGAAAAATAAAGGGCTGTACGAACATCAGCATTTAAAGTCTATTTTCTTTTATCAAGGTAAGCATGCTTTTTGATTGGTTAGTTGGGTTGTTCTTTTTTTGTTTGTTTGTTTACTTGTTTGTTAGTTTTCCTTTTTTTTTTTTTTCCCTACATCAGATTCAATGATAATATTACTGCACACCAGAGAATTACTTTGTTGTGAAATTGATCATGAAGAATCAACAGAGCAGCTGGTGGTTTTCATATTTGTAACACAAATCTAAGCTCTTGACTCTGTGGATATCTTTTTACAAGAGAACGTGTGAAGTGTTTGTATAATTTTGTAACTTTGTTTTGGCATATGAAAATCAGTGATGCAACCCATCTAGACTGGACAACTTTTCATAAAATTAATACATGAGCAAGATGAGTCAAGAATTTTTGCAAGTAGAACATTATCTGTGGTGACATCTTCATTGTTGACGTTCTATAAAGACTTTCTAGGACTTTGAAAAGTCTTATGAATTTGAAAACCTTATTTTATGAAAATCTCAGAATTTTTTTTTCTTCTTAATTACTTTATTTCTTTTGTTTTAAATAGCTCTTTACTTATGTGCTGATTTTTTTTTTTTTTAAGAATTTTGTCATGGGTTTTGATTATTCAACTACTGTCAATGTATTTGACATTGGGAGGGCTTTAAGCTAGGTGTGAATGAGGATGGGATGGGATGGGATGGGATGGGAGAGGAGAGGAGAGGAGAGGAGAGGAGAGGAGAGGAGAGGAGAGGAGAGGAGAGGAGAGGAGAGGAGAGGAGAGGAGAGGAGAGGAGAGGAGAGGAGAGAATGATAGAACAGAATGTTCTATTGCAGAATAGAACATGACCACTTCAGGGTTGAAAAAAATAAAAAATTTTGAAAAAAATAAAAAATTTTTTAAAAAATGTAAAGCGTATAACTAAGGGCAATATCCAAATGTTTAATCACTGGTAAGAATAAGGCATCAACCAGTTCACTAGGAAATGTGTTCCAGCATTTGACCACTCCCACGGCAATTAAATTTTCCTAATATCCAGTCTGAACTTTCCCTGGTGCAACTTTTTATCATTCTTGTGCTCCCAGTGCATACAGTGCATACCCAGGAAAATAGATCAGCACCTTCCTTTCCATTTCCCCTCCTCAGCAAGTTGTAAAGTGTAATGATGTCAACTGCTACCTCTATTTTCTGCAGACTAACAAGCCAAGTGTCCTCAGCCTCTCGTACAGTCCTTTAATCATCTTTGTTGCCCTTCTCAGCATGCTTTCAAGTATATTAATATATTTTTATTATTTTGTGGAGCCCAGAACTGCACGTGGTATTTGATGTGAGGGAACATTAATGTTGGCTATTATGGGAGATTCCCACTTTTGACTGGCTGGCTATGCTTTATGTAACGCATGCTACCGAGTGGTGTTGAACCTGCTATCAATCAGCATTTCCCGGTCCTTTTCTGTTGAGCTGCTTTTCAGTAACTCCTCTGCCAGTCTGTTTCTGTGCCTAGCATTACCTTGTCCCAAGTTCAGAATGCAGCACTTATCATTATTGAATTTCATGCCATTGATTGTCCAACACTCCATTCCATCTAGTTCACTCATGCTATTCCTGTTGACTATGCCTGATAATAGCTTAGTTCTTTATGCCTTTCAATACCACTTATGATAATCTGAAGTGATTCTATTATTCTGCTCTAGTTCCAGGACAGTTCCCTCTTCAGTCAAGGCAATCTACTCAGTCACTTATTTGACCTGTGGATTACATGCTCCTGAGGTGCATAAAAGGTGGTTCTTGAAAAGTAACAAAATCTTGAGTACCCCTAAACTCTGTAGATGAGATTAACTGGGGACACTGCTATCTAGCTCCTCAAGGCTGATGTTTACTTTTTTAAAATCCAGAGTGGTAATTTTGCTGCCTTTCTTTCTCATTCTGTGATTTATTTATTTTTTTGAGCTCAGCTAGTCACTGTGGTCAATATAGACACCTAGACATTTCTTCACAGGTCTTCTGTAATCTCAAACAACATATCTAGGAGGACACTTTTCCTAACAAGGCTAACTGTGACAGGAAGTTATCTACGGCTTGATTTAAGAATTTCTCAGACTTGCTTGTCATGGCAGTATGGTATTTACAGTTTACATTTGAGAAGCTAATATCTTTAATAAGGACGAGAGTAACTGATTCAGAGTTTTCTTTAAATTGCATGTAGAATAATCCGTCTACACTATTGCCCTGAATTCACGGTTTCTAGTAAGCAAACGTGACAGCAGCTGCTTTGCCCTCCATCCCCATACTTACCAAGAGGCTGCTTAATGCACCACATTTAACAGCAAGAGCTGTACATTTTTCTCTTTCCTTCGCATACTTCCAACTTGCCTGCCTTGCCTACGCTTCTGAATAGCTGATAGCCCTCCATCCTAGCACTCGTGTCTCATTCCACAAAATCTCACTTATACTAATGACATTCTAATTCTGGAAAAGGAATAGTGATTTGAATTCATCCTGTTTATTTTTCATGCAGTGTATGTTGGTACACAAGCTGTAAGAAGCTGGAACAATTTTTCATTTACATCTTGTTCAACAGCACCCATCTGAGACATAACCCACTTAGCAGGCTTTTGGGGTTAATTGTTACCACAAGCACAGTGATAAGAGAAACATATGCAGCTGGGCTACCAGAACCTTTTCAGCTGTTGCTTGTTTTGAGCATTCAAGCAAACTTATGGGGGCCGTCTCAGAGGAGATGATGACCATGCAGTCGATGTGCATATCTAGAAGCCAATCACACAACAATTGCATGATGAACTGCCAATTACCCAGTGGGAGGGGCTTATACTATGGACATATTGCTGCCCCTGGTGAACCAAATAGAAGTGCCCCTGGCAAACAATTGCTGCCCTTGGCAACCAAAACTTGAAGAGTTCCAAGGTAAAATGGGTACCCTCTCTGCTGAACCTCAGTTATGCAGGTAAATGAGATATTGCTGACCAACTTGCTGCCTCCCTCTTGGAGATGTTGCTGGATCTGCGGTCGTGACTTTATCCTCATTTTATAAACTCTTTGCTGGGATTTCTCTCTTTACTATCACTAATTTCCCCATCTCCGTGCATTCCCTAGCTGCTTAGAATTTGTCATAAATCAGTTGACAGTATTTGGTCTCTTGCTGCCTTAATCTCCCTCTGCGCACATATGCATGTTGAACCATCTCCTCCAATAATTGGATTGAGACACAAACATTTCAGATGTGTTCCTCAATATTCAGTCTTCACTGAGGTGGCACTGATGTTCCCAATAGCTTTGCTACCCTCCATCAGTACAGTACCACCCCTTAGTTTAACATCAGTGTTCCTAATGGCATTCCCTTCCCCTGTAAATGCCAGTTCACAGCTCCCTCAGTTTGGTCAAGTTATGGCCAATAAATGTTTCCCCTGTTGAGACAGGTGGATCTTCTCAGGCCCCAGCAGATCTTGAGTTTGAAAGATCTTCCTTGATTATAAAACCCCAAATTGTGACTGATGTGCCAGTCTTGCAGCCAGTCTCTTCCTTTTTCTTTTTTTTCTTTTTTTTTTTTTCTTTTTCTTTTTTTTTCTTTTTCTTTTTTTTCTTTTTCTTTTTCTTTTTTTTTCTTTTTCTTTTTTTTTTCGTTTTTCTTTTCGTTTTTTTTTCTTTTCGTTTTTTTTTCTTTTCGTTTTTTTTTCTTTTCGTTTTTTTTTCTTTTCGTTTTTTTTTCTTTTCGTTTTTTTTTCTTTTCGTTTTTTTTCTTTTCGTTTTTTTTCTTTTCGTTTTTTTTCTTTTCGTTTTTTTTTCTTTTCGTTTTTTTTTCTTTTCGTTTTTTTTTCTTTTCGTTTTTTTTTCTTTTCGTTTTTTTTTCTTTTCGTTTTTTTTTCTTTTCGTTTTTTTTTCTTTTCGTTTTTTTTTCTTTTCGTTTTTTTTTCTTTTCGTTTTTTTTTCTTTTCGTTTTTTTTTCTTTTCGTTTTTTTTTCTTTTCGTTTTTTTTTCTTTTCGTTTTTTTTTCTTTTCGTTTTTTTTTGTGTTTTTTTTCTTTTTTTCGTGTTTTTTTCTTTTTTCATGTTTTTTTCTTTTTCATCTATGTCCCTATTACCAAAATGTTTGATGAAAATATTACTCATACTCTGAATTTTGTAGTGATCTTCCTAAGGCCCTGACATCAGACATTCCAACTGTAATATTGTTGGTAGTCATACAAAAGATCAGGAGTGGGTAGTAATCCAAAGCCTGTGCTAAATTCATAAGTTTACTGGTGACATCCCAAATGCTAGTCCCAAGAATGCAGCAAATTTCTCTGTAAAGAGGGTCTGTTGTGTAGGTGGCCTCTTTTCCCTTCAGGGGAGAGTCACAGCACTCGTAATGATGCTTCATGTGATACTATGTTGATTTGAACTTAGTGGGAGAAATTGCAGGGATAGCATTTCTTCTTCCATCTTTTCACATCCTGTTTCTACCATCCCCAGAACTTCATGCCTGTTGGAAACTAAATGGAGGCTCCTCTTATGGCTTTATATAGTATCTTGCTTCCACTTTTCAGTGTACCTTAAGTTATTGACTTTATCCTGTTGCAGATCAGATTCTGGTTTGATTCAGCAGCCATGGCCATACTAGGTTGGCAAGTATGTACCAGAAATGGAGCACAGTTCAATTAAACTATCACCTCCTTGGACTCCCATGTTCCTCTCAATCTACTCCCTTCCTCCTGAAGCTTGGTCACCAGAGAGACCAACTCATTTAGCTATGGACAACTCCAGTAGATACACTTTATCTCTCTCCGCCTCAGAAAGTAGCCTCAGGTACAAGCTATAGCCTGAAATCTGGATGGTCACATGAATTGCTTTGAACACTCTCTGGGTGATTGCACTAGTCCTTCCTAGTACTGGAAGAAGAGAAACAGAGGCTTGGCTTTCTGATTGGTGGTCACCGCCACAACTGCACCTGGCTGCCATAGGCATAACAGAGTATTGTTTAATACAGTAAGGAGGCCATCATGGCTATAGCCTAAGCCTGATGGTAAGCAGAGAACCCAGCAACTTACCTACCTGCAGACTGTTCTGCCCTTCTTATACAAACTACCCTCACAAACTGCCCTCTCCCTGCCACATAAGCAATTTGCACTGCTTGGTTCCTGGTGCTCCCTAAGGGTGGTTTGCACACAACTTCTTGCTATTCAAACTGTCTACAAAATTAGTTGGCTTAGCTTGACTCTGGCCTGACATTTTGGTGAGACCAGTTGCCTGCTGATAGGTATCTCCATGTGTAGTCTTAGTGATGGGTACCTGCAACATCCTCAGAAAGATCTTGGAAACTCTTGAGTGTCACACTCTTCTCAAAATGTGACAATTGCTGCTGCCACCACAGCTAATACCATTACTGAAGAAGTCACCTTCTTTAAAAAAAGAAGTCAGAAACTTCTGTGTGAATATATAATATTTCACTGATTTAAACTCACTGCATTTGCGTAGGCACAGTATGCAAATAAACTAAGTACAGAATGTGAACAGATCATGATATAGGATCCAAGTCTAATATAATTAGTATAACAATTCAAATCCCTCTGATTTCAAGTTCTGCATATGCATACATTAGCATGAGTAAAATTTGAAGTATTGTTTAGGCAAGATTATACATAGGTTAGGGAAAATTCACGTAGCAAAGGTTGTGTAATGAGATACTAATGCACTGAGAGTTACAAACAGAAAGAAATGATACAGAAGCAAATGGGAAATACTTAGAAAGACAAAAACAAAAGAGAACTTTGGAATTAGATCTGAGTCAGTGCACTTTAAAAAATGCCACACTTTCCTGAACAGAATTTCACTTTTCAAGTGTATTAAAGCATTTTTTGTTGTCATTGTTTGGTTGTTTTTCTTTGCCTTCCTTATCTCTGACCATGTCAGGCCTCATCTCAAGTACTGCATCCAAATTTGATGCCCTCAGCACAAGAGCGGCATAGAGCTGTTGGAGTGGAGCCAGAGGGGAGCAGTGAAGATAATCAGAGGACTGGAGCACCATTCCAAGAAAAAAGGCTGAGGGAGCTGAGCTTGTTCAGCCTGGAGAAGAAAAGAGTCAGGTAAGACCTCACTTTGGCCTTCCAGTTCCTGAGGAGAGCTTTTTCTTCTGAGGAAGTCTGACTGGGAAGATAGTAGTAGGAAAAGGGAAAATAGTTTTAAAGTGCTGGAGGGGAGATTTAGGTTAGATGTTAAAAGGAAATTTTTTAGTGAGAGGGTGGGGAGACTCTATCAAGTTACCCAGAGAAGTTGTGTAGGCACCATTCAAGACCACAGGTGTTCAGTACTAGGTGGTAACCCTGCAGAGTGCACTTACACCTCAGCGTGGTAACCCTGAGGGTGCACTTGATCCCCTCATTCAAATTATCAATGCAGATATTAAACAGGATGTGGACCCCAATACCAATCCCTGGGGAATACCACTTATGGCTGGTACCAGCTGGATTTAACTCCATTCACCACCATTCTTTGGGCTTGTCCAGCCAGCCAGTATTTTTAGCCAGCAAAAACTGTACCTGTCCAATACACAGTCTGCGAGATTCTCCAGGAGTGTCTTTTGGGGAAGGGAGTCAAAGGCTTTCCTGAAGTCTAGGTATACTGTATCAATGGCATTTCCCTCATCCACCAGTTGAGTCACCTGCTCGGGGAACGAGATCAAGTTGGTCAAGCAGGACCAACCTTTCAAGATCCCCTGGTGGAAAGTATCTTGACAATCACTTTCTCCACTTGCATCAGCACCTTAGGGTGGATCCTATCTGGACCAATGGATTTTTGACAGTCCAGGTAGAGTAGCAGGTTTCCAACAGTCTCATCCTGAATTGTAAGAATGTCTTGATCCAATTATTGGAGATGGTTTGACATATATATAACCAGAAGAAGACTGTGCCAACAAATGAGGCCAGATGCTGTCCAGTGATTTATTACAAATTCTTAGCTACTAAGGAATGTGGGGAAGATGGGGAAGTTAGCGATAGTAAAGAGAGAAACTCTAGCAGTTTAGAGTGGGGATGGTCACCACCAAGGATCCAGCAACATTTCACTGGTCCATACGGAGGCAGCAAGTCAGGCAATGATGTTTTGCTGACCTGCATGGCTGCAGTTCAGTGGGGGACTAACTGCTCTTCCTTGAAATTCTCCAGGTTTTTGTCCTCTCCATTTTGTGGCATCAGCTGGTTGTCAGGGGCACTCCTGCCTACCCTAATTATCAGGGACATCATGTCGTGTTTGTCATGGTGATGGTAGCTTTCAGGGTGCCCACATTTTGTTCATCAGGAGGAACAGCATGTCCATCCTCTTACTGCTGTGCTCATGGTAATTAACCATTAACTTCAAAAGCTTGTTGAGCAAGTTATATCTTGGATGCTGATAAACAGGCCTTGAGCCAACAATTGTTCCAGCTTCTTGTGGAGGTCTTCACAGAATCACAGAATCACAGAATTGTAGGGGTTAGAAGGGACCTCCAGAGATCATCGAGTCCAACCCCCCTGCCAAAGCAGGTTCCCTACACTAGGTCGCACAGGTAGACATCCAGGCAAGTCTTGAACATCTCCAGAGAAGGAGATCTTATTCTTCTTCCCATCCTAGACCCCCAGGTCTGGTGGCTGAGTACCCCAAAAATAATTGTCTTGACTATTAAAGACAAATGTAAAGAAGGCATTGAGAATCTTAGCCTCCATATCCTCAGTTGTCCCGTCTGCATCCAATAAAAAATGGAAATTAGGCCTTCTCTTACTGTTAATATATTTGTAAAAAAAAATTTTTGTTCTCTTTTACCTTACTGGCCACGTTGAGCTAAAGCTTTTGCCTTTCTAATTTTCTCCCTGCATCCTAGCAACAATGTGCACTCCCCAGGTTGCTCATCCCTTCTGCCATCCCTTCTGCTCAAATACCCTTTGTGAAGGGCTATGTTGTTCTGTTGTGTCATCCCTGTTTGCCCATTCTGTTTACCATGCTCTGAATGGACTGCCCTTGAACATATGGAGGATTTGGCTGCTGTCATTCCTGGCTCTGCCCAAACTGCATCAGCACCACTGCTCCTCAGGGACTCCATTCTTTACAATGAAGAGTCCTTTGGTGAAAGGTTCTGCTATGAAGCTGGTCCACACAAGGTCTTCACTGAAATCACTAGTAACCATTTCACACTGATGGCTAGGTAAAGTTCCCCTCATCAGAGGAACAAAAGGTAAAAAATGGTGAAAGATATCTCAAGTAATGACATATACACTCAGACATCACTTACCAGTTACTGTTATGAGCAAAAGAGACTTAGTGTAGGGAGTGTAATTTGTTTTGTATTACTAGCAGACTGGAGCTGTGAGAAACTAAACTATAATCACTTTTCACTCCACCATCCTCTTCTAACTTCTGCCTTGGGAGCGTCACAAAGAAATGGAGAGAGGGGCTGTGGTCATTTCATAAGAGTTGGCCATATGCTGCTCATTGATCTTCTCCTGCCTTTAGCTGGGTCCCTCCCATGGGATGTCACTCTTCCTGAACTGATCCAAGAAGGCCTCTCACAGACTGCAGTTCTTCAAGAACTGCTCCATTATGGATCTGTACTATGGGCTGTAACCCTCCAGGGACTATTTCAGCATAGGTCCGTGAAATATAGGGTTTACCACCAAATCCACAGGCTTGTTTTTCTCTTCTTTTGTGTTAGAGATCTTCCTTCCTACCCTTTTCCACCTTCAGTTTGACATTGCCTTGCTTAAATACTGACTGTAGCAACTGAGACCTTGCTCAAGCATATAGCAACTACAACATTACAGCAAGGGTCTTGCCCTGCAAATATTGATACAATATTGATTACCTGGGTCCCTGCTCCAGCAGATAGGGAGCTCAAATAATGGCTCCTAGTTGGTGCTGGATGAACTGCTGAGTAGGTGTCTTGTTTAACAGTTGAAGGCCAATTGAATAAGCTCTAGAAAATATGGCATTGAGTTAGTCATCTTACCTCACAAACAGTGAATATCCCAAGAGCCTCTTGAGTTCTGTTATACAACAACAGGCTGAATGACAAGACCATTGAATGACAGAATGGCTTGGCTAGAAAGAACACTTAATAATCATCTACATAGTTCTAACCCATTTGCTTTGGAAAGAACTATTGTCCACTAGATCAGGATGCCCAGTGCCCCAGTCTAACCTGGCCTTGAGCACTTCCAGGGATGGGACGTCCTCAACTTCTCTGAACAATCTGATCCAGTGCCTAATCACTTTTGAGAGTAAATGCTTCTTTAGGTTACACCTTTAATAGAGATCCCTTACGCCTTGATGTAAAGAAATTCCTTGATTATACAGATTTTAGCTAAATAAATGACTAATAGCTTGCTAAGCTTTGAAAGCTTTTCTAAGATTATATCTTTCATTGTGCACATATAATTCTTTAGACATAATTTTTGTCCACGTTTGAGAGTAGGAGTGGCTTCAGATGCACCAATGCTCCTTACTTCTTTGGTTCAATTAGTTTGCAATGAAAGGGATCCATTCTGCACCACACAACTCAATAAGCGGGCCTCCGATACCTTAAGACACAAACCTTTGACCAACTCAGTAACTAACTTTAGATCCCACTGGTGAGGAAATGAAAATAGAATATTTTCTTATTGATATAATGTTGACTAGATGATGAAGAACATTATGTTTTAAAGATTTATACCTTTTCAAGTCTTAATTAACAATATAAGTTGAATATAAACCTGAGGCAATCAAAATTCATAACTATTTCTATCTGATTAGTTCCCGTAAAGAAGTTACATTTTTCAGTTTTCAGTCTATATATCAATTGACAGGCATTTGTACTACAAAAGATGACATGAAAATAGACGTGTTAGTCCAGCTCACCAAAGCAGAGAAGATAATGACATGAACTTTATTTCTGAATTAGTAAAAACTGAGCTGAGAAATATCTTGTGACTTTTCCTTCCAAATAAGCTTACCATTTAATAGAATCATGGAATCACAGAATCATAATGTTGATTGAGTTGGAGGGAATCTTTGAAGGTTAACAAGTATAACTTTCCTCCAATCAACAGGGACATCTACAGGCAGAACAGTTGCTCATAGACTTGTCCAGCCTGACTTTGATGCCTCCAGAAATGGAGTATTCACCTACTTTCTGGGCAACCTGTTCCAGTGCCTTACCGCCCTTATCATAAAAAAAGTCTTACATTCAATCTAAATTTCCCCTCAGTCTAAAACCATTTATGCTTGTCCTACCACAATAGAACTGCCTAAAGAGTATGCCTCTTTCTTTCTTATAGCCCTTCTTTAGATACTGAAATCCCACTCTTAGGTTTCTCTAGAGCCTTCTCTTCTGCAGACTCAACAGCCCCAGCTCTCTCAGCCTGTCCTCATAAGGGAGGATTCAATCCCTGGGATTATTTTTGTGGCTCTCCTGTGGTCATACTCTAACAGGTCCATGTGTTGTCTACTGTACTGAAGACTCACATCTGAATGCAGTACTCCATGTGAGGTCTCATCACTGTAGAGTAGAGGAGTAGGTTCACTTGCCTCGACGTGCTGACCACACTTCTTTTGATGCAGCCCAAGATATATCTGGATTTCTGGGCTGCAAAGGCACATTGCCAAGAACCACCAAGTAATTTTCAACAGGGCTGTGTTCAGCGCTTTTGTCCCCCTACTGTATTGACTGCATTTCAGAACTAAACAGACAGTCCTTGTTTTCAACAAGAAGGTTATGATAGATCTTATTCAATAATGTATAAATAAACAGAAAAGTTTATATTAAATGTTCTGGTAGTTCCTTTTTAACTTGAAAACAGTGAGTCTTTAATGTTGTTATTTTAAGTCAGGATGGTTTCAGGTTATAACTCAACTAACCTGCATATAATCATGATAAAAATGTGCAAAGGCTGTCTTTTATTTGGCTTTTGATTTTTCACATTGAGGTTCCCAGACTGTCTCAACCAACGTCAGCTGAGATTTCTTTGTTCACTTTTCATCTGTTTAATCTTTTAATTTCTCTTATCTTTACAGCACTGTCTCATGAGTTTCAATTCTCACCTTATACTTGTTCTTTTTCTTTGGAGACAGGCATAATTTAGATATTTTTCTCAAAATTATACTGTATTTGCAGTTTATCAGTAATTATTAGTAATATTTTTCCACATAAATGTATTTGACAGAGACAAATTAATCACATTCATCTAGTTATAATATGATAATTTAAATAAATAAATATTCATCAGCGATCAAAATAGTTATATAAGAAGGTAGTGCATCTAAGCATACCTTACAGTAAATGATTACATAGTCATACATATGCCACTAGTACTTCTCTTCTACAATGAGTGTGCCAAATGCTGCAGCCTTTAAAATGTAAAAACACGGAGATGTTGAATTATGAGAACTCACATACAGAAATCAAACTTAAGACAACATTACACTCCTGGGAGTGTACTGCTCCCAGAAGATGGCCTATGGTCAATGTGAATTTCTAATAGCAAGAAATGAACCTGACCCAAGATTTCTCATGCATTTCTCATTCTCTTCTGTCTAATCTTTTATATTCATGACTGAAGCATGGTTCTATCCGTGTATTGGCAGACCTCTAGAAAATAACTTTTTGCCTCATTGTTTCTCAGTACTACACAGTGTGATGCTTGGTGCAGCAGTTCCTCTCCCTACAAAAGAAAATATCTCCAAAACATTCTCTGACATGGCCTTCCTTTAATTTATCTATATCCCCAAAGCCTGAAATTATTGTATACCATTTCCCTACAAGAGTTGTTTTTTTTTAAAAAGAAGTTAAAATTTTCTATCCAACCATGAAAGTCCTGTAAGATGTGGTTCATTCTAATGTAGGACTTAATTATCAGTTTAAATAATAATAATAATAATAATAATAATAATAATAATAATAAAATCCATTGCTTATAGTTTGATTAAAATACAATATGTGTACTGTGAACAATTATGTTAGAATTTCAAGTGGCAATGAGTGATATCTTGTTTTTCATTTATATTGTGTTCACTTTTAATCTCCTTCATAAAATAGCAGTATAACTCACTAATACCTGAACCACTTTGTTTTATGAACTTTACAGGCTCATTTTCTTTCAGTTTGGTAGAAAATCTGTAGTTGTGACCTATCTAACCTCCCTACAAAGGAACACATAATTATAAAGAGCTTAGAAAGCAGCAATAAAACCTAAAGGCACCAGATTTTTTGTTCCTGTTTACAGGAATTTATATCTTATCAGATGTTAAAGGTAAATGAATAAATATTATGACAATAGTATTGATAATTTTACTGGTTTTGGACATCAGTACAGATGTGAAGCAAACCTCTGGAGAGAATTATAGAATCACAGAATCTTCAAAGTTGAAAAAGATCTCTAACATCATCCAGTCCAACTGTTCATCTAACACCAATATTTCCTTACTAAACCATGTCCTTTAATACAACATCTACATGTTTCTTGAACAAATCCAAGGACGGTGGCTCAATCATCTCTGTGGACATCCTGTTTCACCATCTGACCACTCTTCCAGAGAATAAATTTTTCCAAATGCCCAACCTGAATCTCCTCTAGTGCAATTGACGAGAGTCCATTCCCTCTCATCCTCTTGTTGGTTACATGGGAAAAGAAGCTGATCTCCACCTCAGCACAACCTCCTTTCATTTAGTTGTAGAGAGCAATAAGGTCTCCCTTGAGCATACTATATATACTTGCCTCCTATATCCGCCGTTACCTTTTTTTGTTTTGTTTTGTTTTGTTTTTGTTTTAGTGCAAGGAGAATTTGCACAAATTTCAACTATATTTCAATAAGTGTTGCTGAAAACTGCAGTGAAATAGTCAGTGGGAGTGATCCTTGTAAGCTGAATCAGGTTGTCTTTTAGTTGTGTTTTTGCTTGTCGCAGGCTCCCATCACTACCATGGACACTGGACACACATTCTAAACCAGACTGAATTCAAATTCTTATTTCATGTCTGATTTTGCATTCAGTGACAGTGTGGGCTGTTGCTTCCACTGAACCTGGGAGACAGCTAATTACCACGCCATCATTTTCACTTTCCTCCTCCCAGTGGGTTGAGGGGAAGAGAATAAAGAAAAAACAATATAGAACTGACTTGTAGAGACTAATACTATTTACCAAGTCAATAAATGAAGAGAAAGGGAAAATGACACTTGTGAAAATATTTATTAAAAAAGTGATGCTCACTGCAATTGCTCACCACCTGCTGAACAATGCCCAGCTAGTCCCCAGAGAGTGTGTGCTCTGGCCAACTCATCAGTTTTTGAAGTTTTTTTTCGCATTATGCTTTATGGTATGGAATATCCATTTGACCAGTTTAGATTAGCTGTCCTGATTTTGTCCCCTCTAATCTCTTTGTTCCCCTTCAGCTTCACTTACTGACAGAACAGTTCAAACGTTTTTTGTCTTTGCAAGGCTGCTCAGTAAAAACCGAAATGTTGGTGTGTTATCAAAATTGCTTTTCTCCTAAAGCCAAAACACAGCATCATACCAGGCAAGGTAAATCAACTCTGTCCCAGCTGAAAAAAAGACAGTAAGCACCCCTTATTCCATATCATTTGTGTCACACTCAAGTCTCAAACTTCCCCACACCTCTCAATTAATTGCCATCTTCCTTGTTTTTTTGATAATACAAAGATATTATTCCAGTAGTCTATGGCCATCTCTCTAAATTATCTGTGGAGAACCATGTGGAGTCCATGACTTTGGGTTCTATCTGCCACAACAATCCTTTAGAACTTACTGGATTAATGAATGCTAAACCCAATTCTGCTTTCAACAGATTTCGTTGTTCTTCAATCTCAGTCATTCCAACTGTAATACTTTTGATTATAAAGCAGTCACGTTAGTGGTAGAATGTGGTACTATGTAGCAACTAAGATACAATTCAAATTACTGTCTATTTTCAACCAACATCACATATGCTTGTGGTACCCAACCAGACTTCCCCATGCTTCTTCATTACTCACCAAGTACACCCAGGTTCTTGAGCAAAAGTAATCCCACAGATGGGCTTGCCTTTCCCCAAGGTAGGAATAATCCAGCCTGTCTTGCCCAGCTGGATTTTTATGTGTATTGGAAGACAATATCTCCTTCTAAGATATATGAGAATTTTGTCTGGGCAGAGAGAGCTCAATTGTCAGATCTCAGAGTGTTGGATGACCAACGGTTGATCACATCCATACAGATCTGGCAACATCTGTCTTGCTATTTTATTCCTAAAAACTGCATGTTCTGAGCAGGTCTTTTTACCTTACTTTGTTTTATAGCAAAAATACCTTTAGATGGATTTGGATTATCCTTTCCTCTTCTTCAAAAACTTCCTCTGCTGTGTTGTCCCATATGATGATATTATCAATGTATCACACATGTTACAGGATAACTATGAAATGTATTTATTGTTTTATAGTATCATTGAACAAAATTCTCAAACCACAGCACATTTTATATTTTTGAATGTCTACTGGTTTCAATGTTGATTCACGTATCATTCAGTTTCTCACAACACGATTATTTTTTTTTTGCCTCTGTAAGCATACTTTTTCTTCCAAAACTGAATTGAGACAATTTTCTCTTATTTGGATTGAGAAGAATATACAAAAAATAGAAATAAAAATAAACCCCTTCAAGGTCTTGACTTGTACAATAGTCTCAAACTGAAAATTCTGCAAACTTACGTGAAGTCACATAGCAAAAATGCAGTCATTCAGAAGGTCCACAATAAGGGCTGGCCAGACACTGGGAGATGGATACGTAACTGACAAATGATATGCCTAGCTAAGAAACAGAAACAATGATGGTGCTAACAGTAACTGACAAATGATATGCCTAGCTAAGAAACAGAAACAATGATGGTGCTAACAGTATAGCACTGGAGCACACATTAACTGTTTAGAATTAGGTTAATCTCAGTGCACTTTTTTTTTTTTTTTTTTTTTTTTTTTTTTTTTTTTTTTTTCAGTGATGAAAGAGTGATAGAAGACTGGCATATGTTTCTGAGAGAGGATGTGGGAGTTTCTATCCTTATAGGTATTTAAAACTGCATAACAGTGACCTCAATCAACTCAGCTTGATGCAGGACTGAACTAGTTGATTTCTAAAGGCTCTGACTAGCTTTGGCCACTTTGTGATTCTGTGGTACTGATGCAGTGTGGAGATATATGTCAATAAGAAGGTTAAAAATACTCCAACATTCCAGTGTATTTCTTGGTGTTTAGGAGTGTTTCTTTGGGGGGACATAATCACATAATCACATAATTATACAAATGTGAAAGTGATCATAGGATGATGTTGTAGTTTTACAAATTAGGATGGTTCTTTGGTGACAAGTATGAAGAAATGAACAAAAATCCTGCTACTTGAACAAAACAAAAGGCCTGCTAAAAGAATGCATTTGTTTAGAGAATATTATTTTTATGTTAAATAACTGGACTTGCAGCTGATGTATTTGTTTTTTGTTAAAAATTTCTCCTGCTTTGAAATGACTGAAAATCTGTCTGTTCTACTTTTTATTTGTTCAGATTCTCTTTCTTTTTCATTCTTTCTTTTTTTTAAAAAAAAAAAAAAACCTTTCACTTTTAATTTTATTATGGCTATGCATGACATTTCATTAAAAATTGTGAATACTTTGTTATTCTTCTGAGGTATTCATTGATAACTCAGTCACTCAATCACTCAAACACATTCACAGTGTTTCATGTCAAACACATTCAGTGTCTGAAGGGACTGTTCAATTTGAGATGAAAAAAAAAATCTAAATGATATTATCTTACTTGTGGATTTTACTTACAATGGTACGAGTTGAACTCATTCAGAAGAGAAATAACAGGTGATAGCTACTCAGTCAGGACAAAGAAACAGCAGGAAGGATGTTTAGATAGGAGTGAGACCAGACAAGACTGTATTGACTTAAAGCCCAGGAGCTGCTGTTGTCGCTGTTCTGGCTATTATCTAGCTGCTCAGAAAGGAAGATTGTTAAATCATATGGAAGCATGAGCAAGCAGGAAATAGACAGAAACAATCCAAACAGGCAGTGCTTGTGGATATTATCACCTAGTACTTGTAATAGTCTTGTTTGTTTGCTTGCTTGTTTGTTTGTTTGTTTGTTTGTTTTTTCCCTTGTTAGCAACAGCTTTTGAAACAAATTACTTTAATTAATTACTTAAAGAAGTGTTGGTAGATCTGGGAGAGAAGCACAGAGGAAAAGGACCTGGGGGTCCTGATGGACAGTAGCATGACCATGAGCCAGCTCTGTGCCCTTGTGGCCAAGAAGGCCAGTGGCATCCTGGGGTATATTTGAAGGGATGTGGATAATTGTTTAAGAGATGTTCTCCTCCCGCTCTGCCTTGGTGAGATCACATCTGTAATATTGTGTCCAGTTCTGGCCTCTTCATTCAAGAAGGACAGGGAGCTACTTGAGAGAGTCCATCACAGAGCCACAAAGATGATTAAGGGAGTGGAGCATCTGCCTCACGAGGAAAGGCTGAGTGAGCTGGGTTTCTTTAGCTTGGAGGAGAGGAGACTGAGGGGTGTCTTCATTAATGTTTACAAATATGTAAAGAGTGAGTGTTAGGAGGATGGAACCAGGTTCTTTTCATTCACATCCAATGATAGGAGAAGGGACAATGGGTGCTAGCTGGAACATAGGAGGTTCCACATAAATATGACAAAAAACTTCTTCACAGCAAGGGTAATAGAACAGTGGAACAGGCTGCTCAGAGAGGTTGTGGGGTCTCCTTCTCTGAAGATATTCAAAACCTGCTTGGACACATTCCTGTGTGATCTAGGTGTTCCTGATCTGGAAGGAGGAACGGACTAGATGATCTTTTGAGGTCCCTTTCAATCTCTGACATTCTGTGATTCTGCAATTGTAAATGTCAATGTTCAAAAAATATTTTAAAAATGAAAGACTTTCAATGCTACTGCATGATTTGCATTGTATATGTAAAATGTATATTCATACATTAAATTTCTTCAGATAAAATGTGCATTGGCAAATTTGTTTATTTACCTTTGTAAGCTCTATGCTATCATAGAAAAAAATCTGTCAAAGAATTATAAATCACTTGGAATGTCTTTGAAGAGTGAGAGCTTGAATATCTAAGAAAATAATATGTCTTATTTATATTTATTTTTATATTTTAAATATTTTTATATTGAACAATATTTATATTATTATATGTTTGTATTTTTTCTCCACATAGATATTCACAATTCTTGTTTGTGGTTTTGTGCTTATTTTGCTCTAGTATTTCCACAGTTCTATTTTGCAATAACTTTTTAAGATACATATGAGTGCCTATTTGCCATTCAACTTCAAATTCTCCAGGAAATCCTTCAGAGACTCAGTTTCAAGTTGCAAGTGACCTACAAATGCTAGAACCAGAGGGGTAAAAGACAAAGAGTTAATAAAACAAAGCACTTTTCCCCTTGTATGATGGCATAAATTTCAACAAACATTAGAATGATCTCAGTAAAAATTGACCCAATAAAGTATGTAAAATATGGTAAGATTTCAGCCTAAACATGTATGCAGCTGTTTTGTAACCCAGTTTTTCAGCAAGACATTCAAAGATGAAGAATTCTGATCTGAACTGTAAATTCTCATTGGATGACACTACTTATCCTTTTTCCTTGGAGATAAAACCAGTTTTAAAAGTCATTATTTTCTTTTTCTTTAATGAAGGTGCCACATGAAACATGGGAAGAAAGAGCCATGTGACTAGAAAGGAGAGTCATGCTTCTGAACTGTCATTCTGCGGTAGTTATTAAAAGATCCTTTCTTGTTCTAAAGATCACTCCTTTTTTGAATTATATGAATTGATTCTCAATGCTTTGGATTTCACCTTTTTAACTTGCATAAATGTGAAAATAGTACAGGAGTTCTTCTGAATTCTGAGATCTACAAATGTGCTTGTTTTTCTCTAAAGGCAGTTGTAGGAGAGAACTGAAAAAGAAAAAAAAAAAAAAAAAGACAAGTGAAAAGACTATTGAAAGCCTGTACTGAAAGGAAGCAGACCATGCTTTTCCACATTAAGTAATGTTTCATACCATTATAGATTGTCATTATTTCAAAAGAAAAATTTTTGGAAATCTGTAGTGTTGTGAGCTGTGTGAAGCCACTTTTTATTGTTATGGTTATAGGCATTCTGATTTTCAGAAAATAATGATTAAATACAGGATAAAATCATATTCCTTTGGAAAGAAATATATTTTCTCATCTTATATTCACTGAATATTATAAACGCACATAATATATATATAAGTATATATAGCAATATATAGTAATTTATATAAAAATTACAAATATAGCAGAAATATATATTTTTTTTAAAAAAAGGAAAACAAAACAAAACAAAATGCCACAGTAGTGTAACCCTGTGATCACTGTCTGGTTAACAAATGCTATGCCTGCAGCAGCATCCACACCAAGAATCTAACAGCATATTGCTGTTTTTTCCTAATCTGCAGATTTAAAACAATAATAGAACAATACAGAAAGTATTTTTAACCCATAATATTTACAATGCATCCTAATTCATAGACTAGATGCATAAGGCATACATTACAGTAAATTGTGAAGTCTGTCAAAATTTTTCTAAATAAGCTGATTCAGGTAACAATGGCAATCCATGCACAGAACTTCAAAAGACAATTCAAACTGATAGTCCTTTCTAAAAAGCAATTACTTTTCTGCTGTTCTTGACTTTAAGATTCCATTTAACTGGAGACATTTCACTGTTATTGAAGTAGAGTTTTTGGTAACCATATGATGCATAGAAAGTAATAAAAAAATTACCTTTCATGCAAAGCTTTCAAATCTGTATTTTTTTTATAATCTAATTATAATCATTTCTATAATCTTATAAACATTTCCAAACTTTGCACTTCAATAAGTGGTGTAGAAACCATAACACACAAAGAGATACTTGCATGTAATTCAGAACATAGATGAAGGAAATGTTATTTTTCCAGAGACTGGTGTTCTAAATGTGATGTTAGATAGAATTCCCTTCACTAACTGCTTACAAAATAAAAATAAAAATAAAGATAAAAATAAAAATAAAAATACTCAGCTATCACAGAATCACAGAATTGAAGGGGCTGGAAAGGATCTCCAGGAATAATCTACCCCAACTCCCCTGCCAAAGCAGGCTCCCTAGACTAGGCTGCACAGGTAGGCTTCCAGGTGAGTCTTGAACGTCTCTACAACCTCTCTGGGTAGCCTATTCCTCCCCTGAGCTGGCCACGCTCTTTTTAATGCATCCCAGGATGCCAGTGGCTTTCTTGGCCACCAAGATACACTGCTGGCTCATGGCCAACCTGTCGTCCACCAGGATGCCCAGGTCCCTCTCTGCAGAGCTCCTCTCCAGCAGGTCACCCCTCAGCTTGTAGTGTTGCATGCATTTATTCCTAGCCAGGTGCAAGGCTCTACACTTGCTTTTGTTAAACCTTACCTGGTTTTCCTCTGCCGAACTCTCCAGCCTGTCCAGGTCTTGTTGAATAGTAGCACAGTGTTCTGGTTTGTCAGCCATTCCTCCCAGCTTCGTATCATCAACAAACTTTCTGAGGTTGGACATTATTCACTGTCTAGGAGCTTCTATCAAGGTCACTGATGAAGATGTTGAACAAGAACAGATCCAGCCCAACCCCTGGGAACACTGCTAGATACAGGCCACCAAGTGTAGTCTGTACTACTGATCACCAATCTCTGAGCTCTGCCAGCCAGCCATTCTCAACTAACCTCACCCCCATTCATCTATCTCATACCTCCTCAGCCTTAGTATAAAGATGTTATGGGACACAGTATCAAGTGCTTTATTGAAATCAAGGTAGACTACATCCACTCTTCTCCCCTCATCCACCTAGCCAGTGATGATATCACGGTACTGCTCTTCTACTCCTGATAAACTTCTTCTCTTCCAGTTCCCTGGAGATGGCAAAAGGGACATTCCAATCTATCAGGAAAAAAACAAACAAACAAACAAAAAACAAAACAAAACAACAACAACAACAACAACAAAACTATTTTTTTATATTACGTTTATGAGTCTTACTCAGTGAAATATATATGAAAAATATAAGTCATACTGTCCTATAATAATGAAAATCAAACTTTCTATTATTCCAAAGTGCCAAAGGAATGAAACAATATCTTCCAATTTGTATGGTAAAAGAAAAGGAAAATAGATTCATAGGTTCACATGGGGTCTTTGAATTCCACTTCTATTATCGAGTATTTACTGTCCTGCAGTGGGAACAGCAGGTTCCTTCTCTACAAAGTAGTTGTAATCTAAAGTTTCTGAAGCATAAAAAAATTGTGTTTAACTTGCTAATTGTGAAGTAACTTTAGAAAGACCTTACTTTTCTCATAAGCAATCTGTGGGCAGTCAGACATAAGACTAAATGTACCAGTTAGTCACTTCCCCCATTATTAATGGCCAGTTTTCTAGTTGCAAAGGTTGTTTTACTGAGCAAAGTGTAACCCTCAGAACAAAATTATTTTACTGTAGCACTTTCTCAAGATTTACTTAAAATATTTATCTTCCTTGTTCTTAGCCTGGGCTGTGATCGAGCTCTAGATCAGTCCATGACCATTTAAAAGCTTCCCTAGAACTTAAGCTGTTGAGTTGTTCAGTGATCTCTACCTGTAATGCTTCTACCATTTTTGCTCCTTTCATTGTGTTAGCTTACATCAGGCACCGCAAATTGAACCATTTTCATGAAATATTGACTCATCAAAATCTTAAGCTAGATCTTTAAATGTCATTATGCATCTTCCCATAAGATTTTGGATATGTAGGAGCATAAGATCTCAGCCTCAGGCATAGTTTGGCTCTCATCTTCAAAAACAACACTGTTCTTCAGCTACTATGTTCACTATATAATCAGTCATGGCACCACTGTGGTACTGAAGTGAAACAATTCACATTATGCAAACTTCCTGTTAGAGATCATAATTAGAGTATAATTTCATTATATAGATCCTCCTTGTTAGATTTTCACTAGAATATAAATCAACAACATAATGTTTTTGCACTGTGCTGGCTTACAAATAATGATAAAGGCACGTTGAATGATTTTCTTCCCATGGCCAGTGAGATTCTATGCAATTTTAATTATAAGATCAATTAAATGAGAATGTTTTACTAAACTGCTTGTGAGGTGCTCTCAGAAAATTTTCGGAAGTGACTACAAAACATTATATAGCATTCATGCCAGCATCTTCTACTCTGGTTCCTGTGAAAAGGTCACTTTATTTGTATGTTGTATAGAATGAAACTCTTCAGCTAATGAGCATCTGAAATTGCTGCTTTTCTCAATTATTACTTTATCCAGTGATCACCATCTATGTATGAATACCTTGAAACATTTTCTTATGACTTTCAGTAAAACAAATTGCTCACATGATTTCACATGAACTGGCAGTTCCCTTGAACAGTTAATACTTCTCAAGGAGTTTTAATAATCTTTCATGGAAATGTGATAGTGGATTTTTAGTATCTAAAGGAGGGTTATAGAAAAGAAAAGAATAGACTCTCTAGCATGTTCTGTTGTGATAGGAAAAGGGGAAATAGTTTCAAACTAAAAGAGGGAAGATCTAGACTACATATAAGGAAAAGAGTTCTTAGGATGAAGGTAAATACTGGAACAGGTTGCCAAGAGAGACAGCCCCATTCTTGAAGTCAGTCAAGGTCAGCTGGATGGACTCTGAGCAACCTGATCTAGTTGTAGGTGTTACTGTTGATTTCAAGGGAGTTGAGAAGATGACCTTTAATGATCCGTTCCAACTCAAACAACCCTATGATTCTGTGATTACTTGGAAAATTGTAAATATTTCTTAATAGACCAGGATGAAGTCAGCATTTATGTTTCAGTGTAATGTGCTACATTTAATTTCCAGTCCTTTTGTTCTAATCTGCGTAGCCAGGACAAAATGGAAATGCCTGCTTTCATTTTTTGTGTGGGATGAAACAAGTCAGTTGAGGTAAAATGTTAAGTTTGAGCGTTAGTATTATTTTGCGTCATTTTCCAGTCTATCCCGTATGGACTCAGATGCACTGTTTATGGTAAACATGTAACTACATGTTTTTCCTTGTGCCCAAACCCAAGGTTAGTGAACCAGTTTTAAGAGGTACTGGCAAATCAGGTGTTGGAATGTGTCCAAAAAAAGGACTGTGTAGCTGGTGAAGAGTCTAGAGAAGAAGTCTTACAAGGAGTGACTGAGGGAACTGGGGTTATTTAGCCTGGAGAGAAGGAGAATGAAAGGAGATCTTACTGCTCTCTACAGCAACCTCAAAGGAGCTTGTAGTGAGGCCAGGGTCTGTCTTTTCTCCCAGGAAATGACTGACAGGTCAATAGGAAATGACCTTAAGTTGCGTCAGGGGAGGTTTAGATTGGATGATAAGAAAAATTTATTCAAGAGGGTTTTAATAAAAGCATTGGGGTTCAACATAAATCAGTGAGGATACTGTAATAAGTTAACTCAAATACTTCGTAACATTTCAATAATGTGATGATTTTTAGTAATGGTATAATTTCCTAGGTCACAGATAGCCTTTCCCACTATCATAAATAGATTTTTCTTTAGACATAAAAAATAATACATATTTGTAATGCTAAGAATCCTGAATGTGAGACTCCTGTATGCAACTTCCTTTTTCCTGTATGCAACTTCCTTTTTTTTCTTTTTTTCTTTTTTTTTTTTAATATATTAATTGGATTGGGGATTGGCAGAGAAATATCTTCAAGCAGCAACTAATTTTGAACCCCCACAAAAAAAACAGTTTCAGGTCAGAAGGAAAGCATCACGGTTTTTGCAATGAATAGAATATCATTGCCAGGAAAGTGGAAAGACTCTAGTTTGTTCTTAACAGAATTTTTTTCTTATTTGCCAATTTAGGTTTTCATATGAAATTGCTGTGAAGAGTTAGTATGTGTTCCATTTAAGACAAATGAATTTTTTTCTTTTTTTTTTTTTTAATTGTTATTATTACTGCAATTATTTTTTAGTGAGTCAAATTATGTTAAATATTCTACCTTGACTCTGCTTCCTACAATCCAAAAGTCAATTGGAATTCAGTTAACCTGTGACCTCTGCCACATCTCTCAGAACTTGCAACCAAAACTTTCCAGCATTTCACAGAGCAGTCAAAAAAATGTTCAGCTGATCTCTATTTGGAATCAATGCAAGACTATCTTTCAGTTCCTCTGTGAATCTGCAGACGTGTAAACATCTGGGTACTTCTGCATTTTAATGGGACTTTTATTAACAAGGCTTATGTGTTTTTCATATCAAATAGACAACAAATAACAGCGTAAATGTCATTAATATCTTTTGTCTTATCCTTCCATTTTTATCTATTTTTTTAATACTTTTTTTTTTTTTTTTTTTTTTTTTTAAGAAAATGGAGGAAAATGTGCTATGTTCCACAGTCTATCAGCCTATCTGAAAGATCATGATAAAATTTTCAAAGGAAGAGGAATTATCTCCCATCTTTCTTTCATTATTTTCCCTCAATAAAAGGAGAAAATGGTGAAATTTACAATACTATTAAAAGCAGGATCTACGGGTCTTCCTGAATACTGATCTTACAAGAGATTTTGTATTTCCATAGGAGCTTGACTCCCTATCACTCGCCAACTTTTTCTGCCTCTCTTTCCTTGCACAGAGTCTAGTATACTGTAGCACAATAGAGTGAGGGCCCCAGGGAACTGATAATGTAGAAGTAACTAGATTGTTATCTGTGATTTTACAGGGCAGGATTAATGATTATTATCTTTTTATTACATTATCCTCTACTTTTGCCTCATATTTCTGATTGATATTGATATCTCTCCTCCTGTCCTTAAGATAAACCTCTAAAAGAAAAGCTTTGCCCTGGCTTTCTGTTCCCCAAGTGGATTGTTGTGAAGGAATTCTTTTCCTACTGAAAATTATCTTCATGAATTCACTCTTATTTTTTAATCCTTGCAGTTCATGTGATGACTGAGTGCTGTACTGTCTTTTTTTTTTTTTTTTTTTTTTTCTCTCAAAGCAGAACAGCTGTGTACATTTACCGAGCTTCTAAACATGTGATTCTGTCTGGGATAAGTTTTTAAGATGGAAGTAACTTTTCCCAAATTGTGTTTCCTATTATGCCTCCTGAGACTGATTATTATGTGTTGAACTAGATAGAGATACACGAGAGAGGACTGATGTGTTAATTTAATGCTTTTTTCATCTGGTTCTTTGGAGTAAAAAAAGGAGCACAAATTGTGATAGTACACCTGAGTGAAATATAGGTAAGCAGAGGTACTGCAAGCAGTTATTACGGTTTAACTTGGGCAGTAAGCTAAGTATCACACAGTCATTTGCATTCTCTCCTTAAGCAGGATAAGGGAGCAAATTGAAAATGTAAAAGTGAGAGATCTCATGGGTTGAAGTAAAGACCGTTTAATAGGTAAAGCAAAAGCTGTGCATGCAAACAAAGCAAATCAAGGAATTCATTCACTATTTCCCATCAGCAGGCAGATATTCAACCACTCCCAGAAAAGCAGAGGTCATTGTACAGTAACAATTTCTTGGGAAGAAAAATGCAGTCTGAACTTCTTCCCAGTTCCTCCTTCCTTATTGTAGTATTTATTACTGAACATGATGTCATATGGTATGGAATATTCCTTTGGTCTGTTGGGTCAGCTGTCCTACTGTGGTCCTTCCAGCCTCTTGCCTCCTCATTGTCAAGGCAGCACAAGAAGTAAAAAAAGTCCTTGTCTCCATATAGGTACCACTCTGCAACTATTCAGATAGTACGTTTCACCAAAAATCTGAAACACAACATCGTATGAGTCTCCAAAAGAAAATTAACTTTACCAGGGCAGTGGCCTTTAACCATCACAATATGCAAACAGTTCTAATAGAAGCTTTTCCTGGACTGACTGGAGAGTTTAGGTGAGGAAAATGGAGAAGGCATAAGTGACAGGAGCAAGGTGTTGCTACACAAGCAGAGATTACATTTCAGAACTACTGCGTCAATCAATATGCTTTTATTTCTCAATGTCTGATAATGTCATTTAAAAAGTAGAGATGTGTGGATAGATTATTTTTAAGTGCAAAAGCCTCCTAGTAACTGCTGATCTTTCTACATCATTATTTTAAAATATTTAAATGAGATACAGGACATAAAAGACACATGCACACACACAAAGACAAACAAATAGAACTGATGATCAAATTTAAGTAAGCCACATCTGCTTTTTTTTTTTCCCCTCCCCCCCTTTGGCTGGTATATCTCTAACTCTTTATGGTTCCATAACTGATTCATTATCTTTTCTGTATTGATGCATGTAACCCTTATTTGACAGTTTTCAATAGCATGTGATACATTTCTACTTTAATTGATCAGAGACAAATTTGTCCCGGCATGCACACCATTGAAAATTAGTCTATCCTAAATGCTCTTGTGCTCACTATCTGAAAATATAAATTATCAGTTTGTAAATTTTAATCCAGCTGACTTTTATATCTAGCAGGACTTTGAGCCAATTGTGGGAGAGCACACTTGTGAATATGCATTTATAATCTCCAGAAGTCCATTTTTTTCTTCTGTCCTTCTGTAATTCTTTCTTTCCTTCTCTCCCCTTCTCCACTTCTCCTTTTCTCCTTCTCTTCCTTTATTCCTTTTCCTCCATTTTTTTTCCTCAGATTATTCTTATTTGTTTTTGTTATTAGTGAGCAAATATGCCTACTTTTTGACAAACTGCCTTTGAAGCACCAAAGCTAATGGCAAAATCTGATAAATAAATGGTGCTTCCTAATGCTGTCTCTGAGTAATAAGGAAAGCTGTGTAGTCCATATACCTCTCAAATTATGTACAAATTATGTGAGACAATGTGTGGTTCTGCACAGAAGTTCTGCACAGTCCCAAGCCTGATATGGGCCAACATTTACAAAAGTAGTGGACTGGACTGCAGACACAAAGGAAACAAAAATTAAAGGAAGATTACAAGTCTGAGAGTTCAGTCTCAACTGGAAGTCCACGCAAATTAGTTTTAAATTTGTAATAAAAAGAAAGAAGAAACAATGAAAAGCTGTTAAGGAAACAAGTAGCTCAAAAAAAAAAAAAAGTTGTCTCATCTACTCAGCAAAGAGCTGAATGATCCATGTTCTTCTGAGGTAAAGAAAAATATAAGTCATTTGAATAAGTTATTTTAGCTCTCCAAATGAATTTGTCACTTATTTAAAACCTTAATAGGAAAACATACAAAGGAATTAGATTACAGATATTTTTCTTCCCTCCCCTTCCCCCTTCCCTCTCCCCCCGCTCTGCCCATCCCCTCCCCCTCTGCTTCCCCTTCCTCCTCTCCTTTACCTTTCTCTTCTCCCTCCTCTTCCCCTTCCTCTCCCCCGTTCTGTACCCCTCCCCCTTTGTAGTAACTGCCTGTAACACTGATCTGTTGGAGACCCTTTAAGGGCCTCCAGAACCATAGCCTGGCTGAGACTGGAAATCTCAGGAACAAGGTGATAGTGAGAGATCCTAGAACCGGTCACACAATTGACCAGTTACTGACACACAACTGTGTAATGATCTACTGAAGATGCTAATAATGATAGCAAAATATGTATAGAAGACCAAAAAGCACTGCTAGCTTCACTGGGCCCAGAGCTTTAGAACTGGCTGTGAAGAGGAGACAGCTGTGTTGTCTGATCCTGTAGTGTTTTGTACACAGGTATTATGGTAGTTCTTTATTTTTCAGTTTGCACCAAAATTAAAAATGAACCATGCATTTTCTAAATGAAAAGATAATTTATGCTTTTTATTTTCATAATTCTTCCTTTCAAAGATATTGACTATGATTAAAATAACAATACCGGAATCAGTGAACAAAGACTATTTTCTGCATGCTTACTGAAGTATTGAGACAGATATAGTTTCCTAAAGAAAACTAATAATCAGATAACAGAATCATTATAGAATCATAGAGAGGCCTGGATTGAAAAGGACCTCAAAGATAATGTAATTTCAACCCTCCTGCATGGGCAGGGCCAACAACCACGAGACCAGGCTGCCCAGAGCCACATCCAGCCATACCTTGAATGGCAGATCCACAGCTTCTCTGAGCAACCTGTTCTAGTGTGTCACCACCCTCTGAGTGAAAAACTTCTTCTTAATATTTAACAGAAACCTCCTGCCTCAATTTAAAACCATTCCCCTTTGTCCTATCACTGTCAACCCATGTAAACAGTCACTCTCCCTCCACATCTAGTGGTAGCGTTCAGCTTAGTATAAATATTGCACATTGACAGTAGCTATGGCAAGAGAACACTGTTAGTCTAAGAAACAGTGAGGAAAAACCTCAGATTTGCCCCCAGAGGTTTTTGGGAAGGATCCTCCAATAATGTAATGAGACCAGCAGCCGAGCTGAGCTGCATCTATATGTATGCACACGGCATGAGAAGTAAGCAGGAAGAAATGAAAATCCTGGTGTAATTAGGAAATTATAACCTACTTACTATCATAGAAACATGGCAGGTCAATTCAGTTCTGTTTGTTGTTTGTCCATAATCATCATGAAGGATGTAATGAAAAGGCTGATGAGGCTTGTCTGGTCTTCAAACTATTACCCTGGCTGCTGCTGTAGCCCTTGGGAGCCAGTGATTGAATTAAAGGAGAACTGGATTGAATGGCCACTGAAGTGAGAGCCAACAGTCTGCGGTTGCAAAACTTTCTTGAATAGAATTTCACTCCTTCAGAGAACCAAATTTATCAATCCCAGAAACTTAGCACCAGTGGAAAAGCCAGAAGCAAAGACTTAAGCCTGTACTCTAGAGGAGGATCTGCTAAAGAAAAAAGGAAGTAGGAGGAGTGGGACATTGATATACCCAGGCAAAAGTAGAGATGAGTCAAATTAGTGAGCGTACCATGGCCATCAGATAAGAGCAGAAAAGGTAGGGCAAGAGATAGTGTTAGATACCTGCACTGCTGAAGTGTTGCTGGGGCACGAACTGGTGGCTCTGGACTGAGCTGTAGTAGTGGTCTTGGGCTTATAGGTAAGGGTGAAGGAAGCCCCATGTGAGGTGAGCCAGGGTCTATAAAGGCTTATTAATGACCTCAGGGCCCAGAAAGAGAAGGGCTGGAGGACCTGGAACCATGCACATTACAGAACAAATAGCATCTGGGAGATTTTATTTTTGTCTACAGCTATCTTATTGGAGGACCCAGAGGAAACAGAGCAAGTCTTTAATTAGGAGTTTCTTTACAAGGAGAGTGGTTAGGCCCTGGAACGGGCTGCCCAGGGAGGTTGTGGATGCCCCGTCCTTGGACGTGTTTAAGGCTAGGTTGGACGGGGTCCTGGGCAACCTGATCTGAATGTGTACGGTTGGTGGCCCTGCTAGGCAGGGGGGTTGGAACTACATGATCCTTGAGGTCCCTTCCAACCCGGGTGATTCTGTGATTCTGTGATTCTGTGATAGGAGTGTGTGGTGAAAAGACAAAAAGTGATAGTAGGATGCTTCATTCTGAGAAATTCCAAGGAAATTTCCATCCATTAAGGCATTTTCTACCATGAAATTGGACCGAGAGATTGTAAAATTTCCGTCCCTGGGGATATTCAATATGTAGAGAGGTAAGATTCAGAGCTATCTAACCTGATTAGACTGGCTTCAAACAAGAGATTAGACTAGGTGTTCTTCTGAGATCTGTTTCAACCTATTACATTGTGAATACATGGTTAGAGGCAGCGTTATCTTCCCATGGGAACCTGGCAGAAGAAAAATCTTTTTTTTTTTTTCAGTTTCATCACTCTGGATTAAGCATTTGAGAAAGATGCACAGGTATCCCATCAAACATAATGCTAGGTTTAGTTGGAAATTCAGACACCTTTTCATATAATAAATTGTTTTGTAAGGTGAGCTGGATTCACTTGAACCTGAGACTGCTTGTCTTGAAGTTCTGTATTTGTAGCTTTATGGGAGTCATCCTAGAGCAAAACTGATCCTTTTGTTGATGGAGTCAGATGTCACTTGTGTAAAGTTCATTTAAATTAATCATTAACAATAAAATGAATGTTAATAACAATCATAGAACTGCATTGCTTTAAGCCCTTAATGTTAAGCGTCTCAATTTTACCTATAGTAAAACAGTTAACTACAGAATAACAGTTACAAAATCTACAGCACTACATGGAAGACAGATTTTTCAGGAATTGAACTAGTCTTCTTTGGTGTTTCATAAATGCAGCATCTAGAAGAATCACAGGAGCTGCAGTGTTGAGAGAAATGATGGTCTCCTACACTCTTATTTTAATCACATTTCTCTGAATTCCTTAGAGTTTTGCAGCTCTTTTTTAAGTTTCTTAATTGCTGTCAATTTCAGGTGAAGTCCTTGTACATTATCATGATAGATAGTGTGCATACAGATAACTGTCACAGAAACGTGACTTTGTGCTGGATTATCAGCAAGCAGGTCATACCGTTAACAGTGATTTGAATTTACCTTGGCTCTAACCCATATCAAGGAACAATGACTTCCTTCAACAGTATCAGCAACAACATTCAGGTATTTAATAAAAGTTGATCTCTTTTTGACACTGAATGGCCACTGCTAAGTAATTTGTTTGCTATTAAAAGAGAAGTAAAATATAGTTTTCTTTGGATTGTTCATTGTATGTGCTCTTTTGTTGTTGTTTTTCTTGCTCATTCAGTCTGGGCTTTTCATAGTTTGTATAGATTTCTCTGACTTGTTTTACTTTTCTCATTCTCTGATTCCTTCTTCTATGCCAGTAAAAAGTAAAAGCAGACTTTATACTTTTTTTTTTTTTTTTTCATTTTTGTCATGCTGATCTTACATATTATAATTGGTGTGTTATTCCTAAAACTATCAATCGTGATATCTCTCTTACAGTATTCAAATTGCACCTATCAAATGACACCTGTTCATTGTTCTTCCATAAATGGAGGAGATGTAAAGACTTAAATTGTACAAAAAACCCTCAAAATCACCAGTATGTATCCCTGAGGATGTATTTTATCACCTTTTCTAAACTCTCAGATTTTTATATTAATTACCTTTTTGAAGTGGTGTTTCATTAAATTTAACTTATATTAGAAAGAAAAAAAAAACACTTCTTGATTTAAGAAGTATAATATACGTATTTTTAAATTTTGATCTCTTTTCTCAATGACGTCAGAAATTGTAGCTGCTTTAACACTATGGGTAAGAATTATATTTAATAAATGTTTACTCCACAAGAAAGGCAGTAGGAAGGAGGATTTAGATATAAATGTTACGTTTCTCTATGAGATAGTGTTAGCATACAAAAAATTTGCTTCTGCAACACAATCTTTTTGTTTTAGATACCTCCTGACAATTCTGACAACAACACACCTGGATATCTGACATGGAGGAAGATTTAGAAAAAGAATGAGTTTAGGCATGGTGAAGAATTTGACTGACAATATGTCTTGGGCCAATGGCAAATAAAGTATCTCTACATTTGAACGAAGAGGGAAGTGAGTGCTGTAGTTGTCTATGATTTGTTCCTGGCTAGGAAAATTACAGCTAGAGTTACAGCTGGAAGGAGATTCTTTAGTGAAATAGACTTTACTTAGAGGTGTAATTCTACTAAAAATGATAAATACCCTTTCAATAAGTATTTCAGAATCTATCTGAAGATCAGGCCAACAAAAGGCGTATCTATGATTTGATTGACTTGTTTTAGCAGCTGACAGAGACAATAGGAAGTATATCATCATGAATAAAAGCACTGGGAAAATTTTCAGCAGTTCTTCATTTGCACTGTGTACAATAGCTTCCTGATTTTGCTATGAAGAGTTCCAATTTTACTGACTTTTTTAGTCCATTGTGATTGAGGTTAACTTTTAGATAGAATTTCTTCATGAGAATGTTTCTTCCATTCACAAAGACATTAAACTGAAAATGTGATTCATAAAAAATGGCTACAATCTACTGCATAAAATTTGCAATGACACTGCTGGCTGTGTTTCTTTCTGATGTGCACTGGCTGAACTGTTCATTACAGTTGTAAATTAGCACGTAGGATTTCAGCTTCTGTACCTCTTAGAAGATATGCCAACTAGCTTACTGCGCAGTTTGTTATCAGAGTTCGTTGGCACATATTATTCTTCATGGAGACTATTGTTTTTTTTTTCAGTGAACTATACAGAAGAGTGAGATCTGCTTCATGGTTCCTCAATATTTGTATCACCACTGCATCAATCAATTTTTGAAGACATAGGCCAGTTTCTGTCAAACAAATTGAAACAAATTTCTTAAACTTGATGTAGAAATGTGATTCTAAGATAGCAGCCAGTCATCCCAGTGAGAGAGACAATTCTTAATTATCTTTCTGAACATTAATACTACGTTGTATTCCTGTGCTGTTTATGTTAACTGAATCTTCATTGTTATGCTTTTGTACTTCAATGTTTTAAACACTTAATTTGTAGTGGTTGATAACAGTCAGGAATAAAAGATATAAATACATATGTTTTCTGTTTTGTTTTGTTTTGTCAGTGCTATTGCTTATTCATACATTATTTGTTTTATGTTTGTAAATATTTACATGTTTTATACATAAAGTATTTTTTTATTGTTCCTTTTAGATTCCGAAGTTAACAACAAAACACTGACTTGATGTCAAAGTAGTGAAAGTTATAATTACTCAAATAAATTACCCTGCTCATTCCTATTAAATCTTTACAATGATTACATAACCCTTCTTATTCAGTGCTCAGTATACATTATGATTATTTTTCTTATAATAAGAATCTTTCTAATTGTTCCATACACAGTACAAAACAATAAAAGTATTGACCATTTGAAAAAATTGTATTCTAAATACCTCTCCTGTAAGTACCTGATCTATAGCTCTACTAAAGAATAGCAGAGGATTAATTTATTAACAGCAGTTAAGCAAAGTACTTTCACCAAAGTAGCTGATAACATTCAGTATTCCATAAGTATAGTTTAATAAATATGCAGTATTAAGTAGATAATCTATATTATAATTATAAAGGGAAAGCATCCTTTCTGTTCTTTGTCCTAAAGCTTTTAAATCTAAGGCAGATTTTAAAAGAGCCAGTAAAAGTGATTAATGGAATTTCAGTTTTATCCAAAATGAATGCTAAATTTAAAGTCATAAATATTCCTTCATATAAGATGCAGTAGAGAAGAACAATAATTTAACTGAAGTTGAATTAAAAATGACTGTAAAATCACCTTATAATTCTTACCTGGATATATGTAGAGAGATACTGACGTTGTTAATTTGCAAACATTAGTCAATTAGTAATTTAAATAGCAGTTTCTTTGTGACACATTTTATCTCTTTCCCTTTAGTTTAATATTTTTTATTTATTTATTAATTTATTTTGTACAAACACTAGAATAATAAGTCTTAAGCATCCAATTTCTGTGTAATGTTGTGCAGTGCAGTTCCCTGGAATGTAGGAAGTATTATATGGCATGAATTCAGTGTCTTAGGAGATTGTTAAAGAAGTCAATACAAAAGAAATCAATACAACTTTCTTTCAATAGATGATGACATTAAGTTATTCCAGTTAGACACTAGTACATAACCATCTCCAGTTTCAAAACCTGCATGTCTCCTCATACTTCACATCAACTACTACAAAGAATGTCAGAGCTGACTATCTAAGCACTGTATAATGACACCAATATTGGCTGAATGTAATATGAAACAACTGCTTGAGTTATGCTATATTTTTCCTGTTCAAAAATGTAGTTGGAGTTTTCACAGAGGCTGAAAATATAAATAAAATGGATTCAAGAGTACACAGGAAGTATGCAAAACTCATAAATGTAGCAATTCAAGCTCAGCACATTCTGTAGAGAAGCAAGGAATTGCCTCAGAAGCCTGAGGGGTAGCCCCTGTCAGAAAGAAGTAGCTTGGCACCGCCTCATGGCAGCAGCACCATCAGGGGGTAGAACCAGGAACATCAGCAGGGGATTCAAGCCTGGAAAAAATGCCACTAACAGCCTTTTCGATGAGGAGCAGTGTCAGTATCAATTCTTGCACATCAAAGAGTGGCTAACAGGGAGGAGAATAACCCAAGAGCACAAGAAACTGGGTAGGCAAGCAGGGCATGGCACATGAGAAAGGTGTGTGTCAGTTTGTGTGGACAGTTTGCACAGGGTATTTCAGCTAGGGGATGAGCATTGCTCACTGCTCTTCTCATCCCAGGCTGATATGGTAAAGTCCTCAGTGTCACCATGGCTATTATCTGGCATGACAGACAGGCAGACACAGAAATGCAGTGGAAAGGCCCACAACCTCTCTGGGCTGACACATGTACCCAGACAGATCTTGCAAGGAGTGGGAAGGCTGCCCAGACCTTTGACTCTGGAGACCTCTGGAATCTAGAGGCCATCTATAGGACCAAAGCATGCAAGGGATGTCATGGGTGCAGATGGGCCCAACTGGATCACCTTCTTGAGCAAGTGATCAGACTGAGAGAGGAGGGCGCCAGGCTGAGAGAGGCATTCGGCAGAGGGAAACTGACTCCTGATGTTCACTGATGATAATTTTCTAGTTCAAGTTCCCAGACTAAACAGCTCCAGTTTCTTTAGTGTGACCTCACAGGGCACATTCTGCAGACCCTTCACCAGCCTTCTTGACCTTCTTTGGATCTGCTCCAGCACCTCAATGTCCTTTCTGTACTGAGGTGCCCAAAACTGGACACAGTACTCGAGGTGAGGTGTCACCAGTGCCAAGTACAGGGGCAGGATTACTTGCCCAGTCTTGCTCACCACACCATTCCTGACACAAGCCAGGATGCCACTGGCCTTCTTGGCCACCTGTGCACATTGTTGGCTCATATTCAGCCGACTGTCCATCAGTATACCAAGGACCTTTTCCATCAGGCAGCTTTCCAGTCACTCTTCCCCAAGCCTGTAGGGTTGCCTGGGATTGTTGTGTCCAAAATGCAGGACCCCAACACTTAGCCCTATTGAAACTCATACAGTTAACCTTTTACAATCAATCCAGTCTATTCAGGTCCCTCTGTAGTATTCTTCTCCCCTCAGGCAGATCAGCATTCTTCCCAAATTGGTGTTGTCTGCAAACTTACTAAGGGTGTACTCAATCCCCACATCAAGATCGTTAATAAAGATATTAAATAGAAGCAGCCCCAGTACCGAGCCCTGGGAGACACCACTTGTGACTGGATTTAACTCTATTGACTACAACTCTTTGAGCCTGGCCATCTAGCCAGTGGTTCACCCAGTGGAGTGTACACCTAACCAGACCATGGGCAGCCAGTTTCCCCATGAGAATGCTGTGAGGGACAGAGTCAAAGGCCTTAGTGAAGTGAAGTCCAGGTAGACCAGATTGACAGCTTTACCTTCATCCACTAAGTGGATGTGACAATCCTTTGTTTTTTGGCTCAAAGCTTGCTTCTTGAGGTATTTCTTTTGATAAGATTGACTTGTCTAGGAGATAAGTGATGGATGTTGCCATGTGGCAATCAACATCGCTGTGTGGACAACTTTACATTTGAAAGCATTTATTTGGAGTTCTTTGCCTTCAGAAGAGAGTACTCAAGAGTGTTTACTAGTGGAAGATTTGGTTTGTGATTAAATAGCTCCAGCTTGTTATGGGAAAACTGGGGAATGATACCATTTTGTCCTATGAAAAACAGGATGCAGATCGGCATCCCTGCTCCCTCTTATCTTGTGGCAAGGCCTAGGTGATAGGAATGAAGGAGTTTCTGCTGAGATCCCAGAGCCAGAAGCTGTCACTCCAAAGACAGCTGACTCAACCACTTTGGAACCACTGAAAAAGGACCATCAACGCCATGGCCGTCATCGCGTCATTGTTGACAATAGAACAACAGTGCCCTACCTGGAAAGTGCGTCACCTGGAAAGAATACAACAATGCTGTCCGAACTTCCACAGGTGGGATTAGGAATGCCAAGGCACAGATAAAACTAAACTTGGCAAGGAAAGTCAAAAACAGCAAGAAGGAGTTCTACATAAAGGTACATAAAGGTACATAAAGGTACATAAAGGTACATAAAGGTACATGAAGGTACATAAAGGCCTGTAAAGACAGGCCAAAGAAAGCATACCACCTCTGCTAAATGGGAAAGAACAACTGGCTACAACAGATAAGGAGAAGGATGAGACACTAAATGAGTTCTTTGCCTCAGACTTCACTGGTAGCCAGGATGCTCAATTTCCAGATCCTCACTGCCCTTAACCTGAACCTGTAGATAGGAACTGGGGGAGAAAACTCCTCACTGTAAGAGTAGAGCAAGTCCAAGCCTGACTGTCAACAGCTTACAGGCTGGTTCGTGCTGGTTCAGCATGGTTCTGTGACTAATGGAGTGGACTGACCAACAGAAAAGAGGAAAGGGTAAAAAGGGGAAAAGGTAGGGAGATGGGCCTAAAAATAAAACAGCAGCAGCAATCTGAGGAGGTAAACTAATTTACTAAATAAGGTACAGAAATGTAAGAGAACACAATATAATACAATATAATTAGAATCAAGGCTACTAAAATGAGAGATAGTGTCCAAAAATCAAAGGCCTTACTCTGATGCTGAAAGCGAGACATCTAGGAAACACACATGCTGCCAAGATAAGCAGAAAGGGAAAAAGAGAGGACATTTTGTGATCTGTGAACAGTTCTATCTTTCCCTCTGAACTGAAAATGGAAATGCAAATGCATATAGTTCCTCTTCTTTTCTCAGAACCACGTACCCAGAAATCTCAGCAGTCCATGGAACTGGAGCATTAACTCTTTAACTCCTAGTGCATTAAGTGCTGTTGCGATGTGGAGAACCCGTAATAACACATCATAAAACCATTGCACTGACTCAAAAGACTGAATGTACACAAGGCCATGGTGCTGGATGTCATGCACCTCAGAGCCCTAAGGGAAGTGCTTGCCAAGCCACTCTCTATCATATTTGAAAAACTGTAGCTGTCAGGAAAGGTCTCAGACTATAGAAAAGGAAAAATCACTCCCATTTACAAGAAAAAGTGGAAGGAGAGCTCAAAGAACCGCTGGACAGTGAGCCTCCCCTCTGTGCCTGGGAAGATCATGGAACAGATCTTCCTGGAAGAAATGTTAAAGCATATGAGGGATGAGTGGGAGATCCAAGACAGCCAGCATGGCTTCAACAATTTGGTGGCCTTCTATGATGGTGTGATGACATTGATGCACAAAGGGATGACAAGTGATGTAATCTGTCACATGATCCTAACGACATTCTTGTCTCTTAATTGGAAAGATAAAGATTAGATGGGTGGACTATTTGGTAGATAAGGAATTGGTTGGTTGGTCACAGCCAGAGAATTGTGGTCAACGGCTCTATGTCCAGGTAGAGGCTGGTAACAAGCACTGTCCCCTAGACTCTGTCTTGGGCCTGGTACTCTTCAGTATCTTTATCAGTGACATAGATAATAGGAATGAATACACCGTCAGCAAGTTTGGTGGACACCAAGCTGAGTAGTACAATTGATATAAAAGAAGGAAGGAATTCCATCCAGAGAGACTTTGATAAACTCAAAGGATGAGCCCTTGTGAACCTAATGAGGTTCAACAAAGCAAAGAACATGGTTTTGCACTTGGGTTGAGGTAATCCCAGATATTCCCTGAGAATAGCCTTGCTGAGGAAGACTTAGTGGTCATGGTTGATTAAAAACTTGACATGAGCAGGCAGTGTGCTCTTGAAGCCCAGAGGATCAAGGGTATCTGGGTTCCATCGGGAGAGGAATGGCCAGCAGTGCAAATGAGATGATTGTCCCTCTCTATTCTGCCCTCATGAGGCCCCTGCTAGAGTACTACATGCAAGTCTGGGGTCTCCAACACAGGAAAGTCATGAAGTTTTTGGAGAAGGTCTCTGGAGGAGGGCAACAAATAAAATCCAAAGGCTGGAGCACCTCTCCTGTGAACATAAGTGAAGGAGCTGGGTTTATTCTGGAAGGAGAAAGCTGTGTGGAGACTTCACTGTAGCTTACAAAAGGAGTTAATGAACATGAAGGAAATCAACTTTTTACACTGGTGGATGGTGATAGGATAAGGGAGAATGGTTTTAAGCTCACGAAAGTGAGATTTAGATTGGATATCAGGGGGGAGTCTTTTACTGAGACATTGGTGAGATGCTGGAAAAGGTTGCCAACAGAGATTGAGGAAGTGTGTGTCTACAAAAGAGGATTCAGCATTAGTCTTGTTTTTCTATATGTGCCTGGAATAAGAAGGCACATTAATTGTAACTGTATTTTCTGTGTGTGTCTATTATGGTGAAAACAATACTGTAAACCTAAGTGTGGTCTTGCATTAAAATACACTTATCTTAAAAACTCATGCACTTCTTTGCAAGGTTTTGCATACATGGATTTGAGCCTCTCTTTCTTTGTTCTCTTTAGTTTTACCTTTGCATAAATTGAATATTATTCACTTTATTCACAAGACTGATTTTTGCACCTGAAAGACATTGTGAAGATTATTTCTTTGTTTCTGTGCTTGTTTTTGCTTAAATATTCAATTATTTGCAAGACATTTTTTCTTTTTTTTTCTTTTTCTTTGTCTTTTCTTTTTTTTTTTTTTTTTTTTTTTTTAACGGTGTCTATGGTTTCATATATGAAAAAGATTTTGGTATTTTGGATGAAAGTCTTGGAAAGATTACCAAAGAGGAAAAAGAAAAAAAACAAAAAGCAAAACAAAACAAAACAAAAAGCTTATTCAAAATATCACTTGCTATCATCTAAATATGTGTAAATACACACTTTGTTCTTCTTATCACAAGCATCAAAGAATCTTCACAACCTACTACTGCTGTCTTGTCCTCAACAAGCACTTTATAAGTGATTAAAATATCATTGATCTTGATTACTGGTGTTCCATTTCTACCAGTACTTAATCACACATGTTGAACATGTGCAAGACAAAGTCGGAATTCAAAAAAGTCAACACTTGTATTTTCTGTACTTCCTCAAACACTTCAGTTAATGTATTCTCTCCATCTGTTGCAGGAAATTATAGATATGATAATGTAGAAATGCTGAAGTTATCTGTTAAATCTGTTCAATTGCTTTAAAATGTTGATAGGAATTAAATAAGTCCTGTGAGCAGCTTTGAAAATCTGAGTCAAGATTCCTGAATTTTGTCTGTAGCCACTTGAGAAAATTGAAATTTTGTTTGAGCTCTTCACATGTTGCACAGCTACCCTGCTACATAACCTTCCTATTGCACAATTTTCAGGAATTTTCTGTTTTTCATAACTAGATGTTAGCTACCTGGTCTTAACCTGTAACCAATCATACATGTGTTATGCCATTATTCAACCTCTTTATAATGTAATTATACACAATACTTATTTCATCTGCAGAACTGTGATGGGGTATTGGCATAGGTAGACAAATCAAGAGACATTGACACTGTCTACTTGGACTTCTGTAAGAACTTCGTCCCATATCACAACCTTGTCTCTAAATTGGAGAGAGAAGGGTTTAAATGATGCAGTATTTAATGCATAAAAAATTGGTTGGAGGTCTGCAGTCAGAGGGTTGTAGTCAATGGCTCTATGTCCAGATGAAGGCCAATGACAAAAGGTGTCCTCCAAGGAACGACCATGAGATCAGTACTCTTTATCACTAACATAAATGATAGGATTGAGTACATCCTCAGTAAGTTTGTAGAGACACGAAGCTCAGTGGTGTAGTTGATAAGATGCCATCCAGAGGAACAAGGAAAAGCTCGGAAGGTGAACCGATGGGAATAAAAAAAGTTCACAAGTCCAAGTGAAAAGTGTTGTATTTGTGTCAGGGCAGTTCCAGATATGTCTACAGCCTGGGAGAAAAACTCAGTAAAAAGCTTAACATGAGCCAACAGCGTGTGCTTGTAGTCTGGAAGATCAGAAGCATCTTGGGATGTGTCAAAGAAGGGTAGTCAGCAGGGAGAGGAAAATTATTGTTCTTCTTTACTCTATTCCCCCAAGGCCCTGTGTGGAGTTCTGCATTCAGCTACACATTCAGCCCAGAAAACAAGAAAGATGTGGAGCTTTTGGAAAAGGTCCTGACAAGGATTATCAGAGGGCTGGAGTACCTCACTTTTGAAGACAGGTTGAAGGAGCTGGGCTTGTTCAGATTGGCGAAGAGGAGGCTCTGGAGAGATCTCATCACAGCCATTCAGTACTTGACGGGATCATAAACAGGTGGGAAATAAATTTTTTACTTAGGTAGTGATAGGACAAGGGGAAACCATTTTAAACTAAAAGAGGAGAAATTTAGATTAGATGTCAGGGAAAGATCATTCCCTGAGGGTGGTGAGATGATGGGTCAGGCTGCCCTGAATGAAGTTGTGAATGCTCCATCCCTGGAAGAATTCAAGGCCAGGTTGGATGGATACTTGATTTAGTGGTTGGCAACTCTGCTTCTGGGAAGGAGCTGGAACTAGATAGTCTTAGACGTCCTTGTAACCCAAGCCTTTCTATGATTCTGTGATGTTGGCCTTACTGAGTCATTCCTGTGTATATCTGATAGTATGGATGACCTCACTTAGAAATTCTAGTCCCTAGCAGAAAATACAATAATGTGTATGTAATGATAAGGGAATGGGAGAAATTCACTGTTACCTGTCAAGGAGAATTTTCGCCATCAGCATTAACCATATAATATAGTGGCAGTGGAGGGCAATGAATGTGGAGAGAAGGTAGAGCAATCAGCAAGCTTTCACTCAGTTAGATGGAAGAGCTTGTCAAAGACACAAACAACTAATCAGTTGCCAGCACTGATTGATGTCCCAGCCTGCATTCAAATTTATCATCGTGACCAAATAATGCCTCTCGTTTACCCAGTGGATGGATAAACTAGAAGTAATATATGACATCAAAGCAAATAGATCATTAATTCTGCTTAATATGTGGGGGCTAAAGTTTAAATCTTTTTCTAAGCATTTTTCTCTCCAGGGAGGGGGAAAACATATCTACCAAGGTTGACTAGGCAATAAAGTGGTTTGGGTTTTTTTTTTGTTTGTTTGTTTGTTTTTTAAATACAAGTTACAGATTAGCTGCATTGGATTTTATTTTTTTTTTCTCTGTTTAAACTCTCATTTGTTGCTGCATACTAAATCTGTCAGGAAATTTATCAATGATAGGCCAGCAGAGGCAGAAGGCTGCTGGTGTGTTTTCTTCTTATACTTTTCAATTTCTTATTCCTCTAAGTCCTTCCAAGTTTAGCTCTGCTATGGAATTACCCTTGACTTTTTTTTACTTCAGTACTACACATTTATTTATGTTCTTTTTTTTCTCTAATAATGAGATTAAAAAAATTTAAATGTGGACATAAAGTTAATTTGATTTTACTATTGCTTGACTCCTTTTAATTGTACATCATGGCATGATTAAGAAATGATTAAGAAATGTAATGTAAAGGCATGTAAGTTTTACATTTTACACCAATGATCATCAATATGAGTGGATTTTGTCACATGATTCAGTAAAGTGTTAAATCATAATTAGGAGAAATATTGAGTTCTTTTGATGTAAATTAGAAATGTTTTAGGAATGGACAGGAAAAAGTAAGTAGTTGTAAGCTGTTTTCCAAACTGAGGCTTGCTTTCTATGTTGCCAGTAATCAACAGGGAAAGATGTAGAAGTTAATAAGGAAGAAAAAACAGTCTTAATTTTCTGCCTAAACTGTAGTGAAATAAAAGCCACAATCTCTGAATTAAATTCCATAATCTCTAAATGTGATTCCTACGCTTTGGTGACTGTTTGAAATACACTCTTGTTTCAAATTATTTCAAATGTTGCCAATAGCCTCTAGTCACTAGAGTACTGTTAATAAATCATTGATAGTTTCATTCATGATTTGTCCTTTACAGATAATAAAATATTAATATCAGAAAACTACAATAATCATAAATATTTATATATTCCATTTTGCTTAATATACTTCATTTATAAGACTGTAAAAGATTTCAGAAGGGCTATTAAGGTATTTAAATAAAATACAAGGCTACTGAATCTGTTACTAGTATATTAGTACTACTATACTAGTACTATAAGAGCACTGCTTCCAGATCCAGAGCTCCCGACACATGAAAGATGTGGATCTCTTGAGGTGGGTCCAGAGGAGAGCCATAAAGATGATCAGAGTGCTCATGCACCTCTTCTAACAAAAAAGATTGAGGGAGTTGGGCTTTGGCTTAGCTTGAAGAAGAAAAACTCCTGGAAGACCTCGTTGTGGCCTTCCATTACTTAAGAACTGCTTATTAAGGGTGGAGGTCAGCTTTTTAAATGATCTAATAGTGATAGAAGAAAGAGGAATCATCTTACACTAAAGGAGGGGAGATTCAGATTAGATGTTAGAGGAAAAATCTTGAGTTGTGAGACACTGGAACAGGATGCACAGAGAAGTTTTGAATGTCCCATCCCTGAACATGTTCTGGTTGGACGAAGTCCTGGGCAGCCTTATCTAGTAGGTGGCAAGCCCTTTCACACCTAGGAATTGGAAAAAGATGATCTTTAAGGTCCCTTTCAAGCCAAGCCATTCTATGATTCTGTGATTCTATTATTTTGCTATTTCTGAATGATTGGACTTTTCTAAGTGATCTGCTTACCAGAAAGCTGTAAAATCACAGTTCTTTAAACTGCTAGTGTGAACTACTTGTTAACTACATAGTCAGTATATGAATGCTAGAAAGAATTTAGAAAAAGTTAAATTTAATGGGTTGCGTCTTTGTTTTATGAAAACTTGACCAGCAGCAATGGATTAAAAACACATACTTTAAAGCACATTAGTTGTGTGTTTTCAGAACTGAAATACATATAATCTATGAAAATATATACATATGTTTGCTCAAAACTAAGTAGTCTCTTTAAGATTTATGTTTTCTTTGTTTCCTCTTTTCCCAACTTCAAACGTGCTTTAGTTGTATAACAGTTGGATAGATCATAAAATTTATTTGCAAAATAAGTAAAATATAATATCATCAAAAAATACTACAAACTTGTCAATATTCTTTAATACAAAACTTTCATTTTTAAGTATTTTTTGATAGCCTCTTGGAGATCTATAAAAACTAATCAGTGCAAATTCCACAAAATAGGCCCAAGAGGACTGAAATACAATTCTGGCATGAGAAATTATACTGAGCATATGATACTTTTGAGTGTTGTTTATTGCCTTTGGACTCTTTTCTTCCCCAGTATCTGGAAGTATTGCCTTACAATCTTGTGCATAAACAGCAAAGTACAGCATCAGCTACAGGGAGTCATTCCGATCAGTAGTAGTTTTTATGTCTATTTCTGAGCATGCTCATTCTGCAACCACTGGAGTTAATCTCCAAAATTTTTGCTGCAGATCAAGCTCATGAGAATTATATTTTATTAAGTTCTACTTGTGTAAGACTTCTCATTCTTTGCCTTCTTCTAAACATAGTGATCATAGACTACTTCTAGGCATATTGCTGCATACATTGATCCCAGCATATATGGGACAGAATCACATTGGTTTTGAGTACTGTAATTCTCAAGAAAATTAGCATTTGTTCAAGTGTTTTTTAAAGTTTAAATTGTTGAAAGCAGAAGTTCCGCAAAGTCACAGAAGCATCCTTATAAAGATGTTAAAAAATCTTGGTGGACAGGGAGACCTGGTTAGAAATATGTAAGTACTAGATGGGATTTGAGCTATACCTATCAAAGTTTGTGTATTAACCAGCACAGTTTATATGGATATAGAATCAGAGAATCAGAGAATTCTTAGAGTTGGAGGGGATCTCTGAAGACCATCTAGTCCAACTGCCTCCAAATAATAGGGACACCCACAGTTAGATCAGTTAAGCCAGGGCCTTATCTAGCTTCACCTTGAAACTCTCCAGGGACAGGGCATCAGCCACATCATTGGGCAACCTGTTCCACTGCCTCGCCACTCCCACTGCAAACAATTTTTCCTTTATATCTAGACTAAATCTACCATCTGTGCACAATCCTTTCATCCCTCAGCTTGTATCAGTAATGGGGGGTTGCCTTAACTGGAGTGCAAGATTGTGCATTTGGATTTGTTGAACCTCATGAGATTCACCTGGGCCCCACTGTTCAAGCATGTCTAGGTCCCTCTGGATGCCATCCCATCCCTTTGGTATGTCAATTGCAACCCACAGCTTGGTGTCATCAGCAAATTGGCTGAGTGCACTCAATTTCACTGTCAGTGTCATTGATGAAGAGTATTGGTCACAGCACTGTCCCTTGAAGGTCATCACTCATCATCAGTCTCCATCCAGACACTGAGTCATTGACCACAACTCTCTGGACTCAGTCCTCAGCCAGTTCTTTGCCCTTCAAACAGTCCATTCATCAAATCCATGTATTTCCAATTTGGAGAGAAGGATGTTGTGAAGTGCTGTGTCGAAGGCCTTACTGAAGTTGAGATAGATTACATCAGTGACTCTTCCCTTATCCATTGATAAAAGGCCATTAAAGAATGTCACGAGGTTAGTCAAGCAGGATTTGCCCTTTGGTGAAGTCATACTGGTTCTCCCACATCACCTCCCTGCCTTCCATGTCCCTTAGCATAGTTTGACTGTGGATCTGTTCCATGATCTTCCCCTTAGCAGAAGTGAGACTGACAGGTCACTAAGTCCCGGAGTCATCCTTTCTATGCTTTTTAAGAATAGATGCAATGTTTCTTTTTTTCCAGTCACCAATGAAATGTTTCCTTTTTCACCTCTGTAGCCATAGGTTAGGGGGGAATTCTTTACTCTGAGGGTGGTTGGATGCTGGCACAAACTGCCCAGAAAAGTGGTGGATGACCCATCTCTGGAGGTGTGCAAGGCCAAGTTGAGTGTGGCTCCTTAGAAACAAAATGATTTAATCTTTTTAAGTTAATGTTTGCCCTGTACTTCCTTACTTCCTCTGAAGTAATTTTTTCAGTTTCTACATATATGAAGAGGCAAATGTACCTGAAGATATACAGAAGCTTTAAGACTTCCACCACCAATTTGTTTGTGACAAAGGTTTTTCACCATTCAAGAAAGTTTGAAATGAACTAAGCATTTCATGTTAAAAAAAAAAAAAAAAAAAAAAAAAAGAAGGAGCATATAATTTGCCTACAAGATATTGGTCACTGTGAGAAAGAACTACCACCAAACTGTGAGATACTTCAAAATTGTTCATCATTTTTTGCATAAATGGCTGTATCTTGTTGTCTCGCTCCCATTTATGGGAGAGAGATGAGGTTCTTTTAATATCTGTATACCCGTCGTGAATTTAAGAAACAATGGTTCAAATGTTGGTCCAACCAGTTTATTATAAATCTTTATCGGGGAGACAGGGAAGGAAAGGACGGCGATAGAAAAGATAGGAAATAATCAAGAATCATGTAAAGCGAGGATAATCAGCACCAGGATCCAGCAGCAGTCCCGTTTCAAAGGTCCGAGGCAAAAGAAGTAGGGGGAGAGAGCAGCAGAGTGGCTGGCCTTGGGCAGCAAGCAGGTAGCAGAGCCAATCTGGGAGGAAGCAGCAGGACTCAGGTAGCAGGCCCAGGAGATCCATCAGCATGCAGGAATTCCGCAGTGAAGAATCTGATGGCAGACACCTTCTTTCTTGTCAACGGTTTACCGGCTGCTTCGTCCCATTTCTGTGACAAGCAGGGCAGAGGGATCCACAGATCCGCACCTCTGGAAAAGGGAAACAGGGGACCCCCAAAATAATTGAAAACAGCGGCAACGATCTGAGGAGAAACAAATTTACTAAATATAGTAAGTTTAATTAAAATATATAGGGAGGGAGTGTGTCTGAAAGGTGGATAGGCCTCACTACAACACTGAGGTGAGAAGTGCAGTCCAGTTGAGCTGATGAAGAAAAGCAGATGGAGAAGCGCAGGCAAAGAAGAGTAGGCAAAGAAGAGAATATCAGGTGACCTTGCCAGGAGTTATATCTCCTCTCTGACCGCAAAGCCCCCTGGGGAAATGTAGTTCTTCTTCTCCTCCAGACAGGCACCCAGAACTTGAGCATCAGCAGTCAAACCCTCAGTGCATTACATGATGTTATGATGTGGAATACTGATAACCAAAAATCATAAAACCATGACAGTTCTTCTTCAGCACTGTGGTAGAGTGTAGAGCAAGTCTGGGAGGGAGAAAGGCAGGTTGTGAGGCTTCTCATGGCAGAAGCCTCTTCTTCTTCATGAGGAATCTGTTGCCAGAAAACCTAAACCTCATGACTGTAGGTCCCATTTTATCCTTCTTTTTCTGCCTATGTGACATCCTTGGTTGCTTGAGCAAGAGTCATGTGAGTACCCCCTGAGATGGCCATCTTCCTCGAGATAAGCCCAGACAAAAGACAGCTTCACAGCCATTAAACTGCAGCTCTCTGTCTCTTTGTCTCTCTGTCTCTCTGTCTCTCTCTCTCTGTCTCTGTCTCTCTTTCTGTCTCTGTCTCTCTGTCTCTGTCTCTGTCTGTCTGTCTGTCTGTCTGTCTGTCTCTCTCATATCCCCTGGCCTTGTCCGTCCCTGTCCCCCAGACAAAGGATTTCACAACCCTTGCACAGAACTTGTCCATCAAAATTCTCCAGACAAAGGATTTCTCAACCCCTGCTCAGGACTTGCCTGTACTTGTTCATCTGTATCCCCAGCAAGCTTTGAGACAATGATGTTAAAGAATAATCTCTTACACTTGTTCCACGATCAGCTCAGCTGAGATCACAAAAATGATACAGTAAGACATTATTACATATTGAGATGTAAAAAAAAGCATTCTGATATCTGTAGATTATAACTGCTTCAGTCTTTTTTCTTTTTTTCAGTTAAAGAAATAATGCAATCATTTATGAATTACAAGCATCGAAATGTTATCTTGAATTTCACAGACTTTTTTTCATATTAAATTTTGCTTACGTATGACCACAATTTTCACATGGATATACATGTTGCACAAATAGCTCAATGTTTTGAATATTTGAAAATGTATATATGTATTTCATTTTTATTTTTATTTTTTATGTGCAAGTGTGCCAGTTAAAGACATACAAGATATAATTTTTAAAATTATTTTAAATTTTCAAAAGCTGTAGAAGTGCACAGCTGGCACATTTCAAAAGTGACTTCTACTATTATAGATGAGAAATGCTTTAAAATAAAAGCCTCCTCTTTTATTATGTTGGACCACGATGTCAGAAGCAGTTGTTGGTGATATGGCAAAAGCTGAACATTCCCACCACTATTCCATTACATGTTATTGTTGTTTGACGGATGGAAGCAGAGGGGCAGTCTGACAAAATGGCATCTGACATGGAAGTGCGTCTGAAGAAAAGGTGTGGAATTAAATTCCTCCATGTGGAAAAAAATGGCACTCATTAATATTCATCAGTACTTGCTGAACACTTATGGATACCAAGAAATGGATGTGAGCATAGTGATGTGGTGGTTGCTGTATTTCAGCAATTGTGACATTGATAGTGGGTCACCTCTGCTCATGCAGATTTCTGCAATCATGGCATACGATCTCTTATTAATCACTGATGAATATTACTATTAATATTAATGTATAGTTAAGGGAGGTGACTATATTGTAGAACAGTGTTTTGTAGCTGATAATTTGCTCTCTCAAATATTATTATTGTGCTTTTTGTATCTGTTGCAGTTTCCATGGAAATAAAGAAGAAGCATTTCTTTTAGAGTGACATAAACATTTGATTTTCCCAAATGCTGGTTTATCAACTTCTAAAATTTTTAAAATTACATCGTATTTCTTTGGTGTCTAGTAAGGTATGCGTATGTTTCCTTTAATAATCTATTGATGGTTTCTTTATAAGCAACATTTTGCATTATTATTTTAAAATCTGATTTGCAATTTTTCATTTCTAATCATTCATAGTAATTATCCTCACTCTGAACTATAAGGCTATGAAACTAAAGTTCAGTTAACTCTACTCCAATGAGGCATGAAACAAATGAGAAACATTAGGAAGAGTTTTCTAATACACTAGAAGAATTAACATTGTCTACATTAGCTCTAGTTTAAACTTAATAAAGAACAAATCTCTTTAATAAACAATTTTATAGGTAGCTCCTACAATATTTTTTTCTGACAAGAAATTTACCAAGTGAAATATCTATACTTCAGCTATTCTGGTCTTTGTTCTTCTCTATTCCCCTCTTTTAGTTAGCAAATATAAATCCCAAAGTGTTGCAATTTCTACTAAATATATGAGTAAATTCAGTGCAAAAAGGAAGTCCATTCTGAGTATTCAATAGTTTTGTTCCTGTTTATGTTGTTCAAGGAAAAGGTAAATCAAAATGTGGTGGGTTTTTGTTTGTTTGTTTGTTTGTTTTGTTTTGTTTTTTCCAGCAGCCCATTTGTAGATTCTTTTAGCAATCTTTACTATTACTTAGTGATCTTAATGAGCTTTACTATTCTGTCTATGCAGTAATTTAAGCAAGTAGGTTTATCTTTCTATGAAAATCAAGATTGGAGAAAGAGGAGAATTTTTTGCCCTATTGGAGTGTAGAAAATCCTTACGTATACAGTCAATATTGCCATTCTATGCTGTTATTCTATTCAGTATATATATAGACTACCATATTTACAAAAAAAGAGTAACAGTTTCTAAAAGGTCTGAATTTAAGATACCCAGAGGTCATAAAAATGTCACTCTACCACAGCTTGAGAAAGAATATTTTTCATACCTAAGAATATTCATTAAATCAAGATACAGAGGAGGATTTCTTTTACATTAGCAATGTAGATGTTAAATTGTATATATGACAACTGTCCTTTAAGATGGGTTATTGTGAATATTGCTCACTTTAATGTTATTCATCATGGTTACTTCAAACCAAACCTGTCTTCTTCTGCCTCTTTCTCACAGAATCACAGAATGGTCCAGTTGGAAGGGACCTCAAGGATCATGAATTTCCAACTCCCCTGACACAGAGAGGGCCACCAGCCTCCCCAATTAATACTAGACCAGGTTGCCCCATGCAATCTGGCCTTGAACACTTCCAGGGATGGGGCATCCACAACCTGAGGACTTAGGCTGCCTATTCCAGCACTTTACCACTCTCGTAGTAAAGAACTTCCCCCTGACATCCAAACTAAATCTTCCCTCCCTCAAATTAAAATGATTTTCCCTTTTCCTTCTGTTATCTACTCTTTCAAAGAGTAGATAAATTTTTCCTGAGCTGTTACCTTGATTATAATATATATAGATGTTATAAACCCAGACATCTGCTGGAATACAGCAGATAGGGAACAGTCTCAGATTCCTAGAGTATGTGGGAGATAACTTCCTGACAGAGCTGGTGAAGAAGCAGAAGGGGAAGCAATATCCTGGACCTGCTGTTTGTTAACAGAGAAGGTCTTGTGAGGGATATAGAGGTTGGAGGCCATCTGAGGCATAGTGATCATGAGATGCTAGACTTCTCAATCATTGCTGAACCAAGGAGGGGAGTCAGCAGAACTGCTGCCTTGAACTTCCGGAGGGCAGACTTTAACCTCTTTAGGATCATGCTTGAGAGGGACCCTTGGGTGGATGTTTTGGAGGGCATGAGAGCCCAGGAAGACTGGGAATACTTTAAGGAAGTTATTTTAAAGGCACAGGAGCTGACCATCTCCAAATCTCAGACGATGAGCCAATGGACAAGGAAGCTAGACTATCTGAACAGAGACCTTTGGCTGGAACTCAAGAACAAAAGGAAAGTTCATGGTCTCTATAAGAGTGGGAGAGCTACTTATGATGATTATAGGTAGTGTAATGTAGTGAAGTTATGCAGGGAGAAAATTAGAAAAGCTAAAGCCCACCTAGAACTGAACTTGGCTATTAAGGTAAAGGAAAACAATATTTCTTTAAATACATTAGCAACAAGAGGAGGACTAGGGAGAATCTCCATCCCTTGTTGGATGTCAAGGGCAACTTGGTGACCAAGGATCAGGATAAGGCTGAGGTGCTTAATGCCTTCTTTGCTTCAGTCTTCCATAGTAAGACTTATTATTCCATGGGCAAACATTTTAGTCCAAGTCCAAGACCTCCTCATGAAACTGAATGTATATAAGTCCAATGGGGCAGATGTCATGCATCCCAGGGTTCTGAGAGAGACGGCTGATGTGGTTGCTGAGGTGCTCTCCATGATATTTGAAAAATACAATATTTTTGGAGCAATGCCAGGTATTTATACAGACTGAGGGAAGAACTCCTTAAGAGCAGCCCTGAGGAGAAGGACTTGGGGATCCTGGTGGATGAGAAGCTGAACATGAGCCAGCAGTGTGCACTTGCAGCCCAGAAGGCCAATTGTGTTCTGGGCTGCATTAAAAAAGGGGCAGCTAGCAGGGAAAGGGAGGTGATTGTCCCCCTGTACTCAGCTCTTGTGAGGCCCCATGCATCCAGGCCTGGAGCCCCCAGCACAAGAAAGATGCAGAGATTATGGAACAGGTCCAGAGGAGAGTGAATAAGACGATCAGAGGTCTGGAGCACCTCTCTTGTGAAGAAAGGTTGAGGGAACTGAGCTCATTTAGCCCAGAAGATAAGGGCTCTGGGGAGACCTAATTGTGGCCTTCCAATAGTTGAAGGGAGCATATCATCAGGATGGGAAATGACTATTTACATGGGTTGATAGTGACAGGACAAAGGGGAATGATTTTAAACTAAGATGGGGGAGATTTAGTTTAGATATTAGAAGGAAGTTTTTCACCCAGAGGGTTGTGACGCAGTGGAATAGATTGCCTAGAAAAGCTGTGGATGTCCCATCCCTGGAGGCATTCAAAACCAGGCTGGATGTGGCTCTAGGCAGCCTGGTCTAGTGGTAGTTAATTTAAACTAGATGATCTTTGAGGTCCTTTTCAGCACAGGCAATTCTATGTTTCTATGAACCTGGACAAAGAATCTACTCTGACAGCTGCATTTCAGTGCTGGCTTAACTGAAGGCATGAACTTTCAGAGTCAGGCCACAGAAGAAGACAATCACTTACTTGCAAAATGGCAATGCTAGGCCCCATTTTGGTTTGAAGAGTGTGGAGTACATAGCCAATCTTGGGTGGACTAGCCTGAATATCCAAAATACATTCTGGATTTGGTGCCTACCGAATTCCATCTGTTCAGACTGATAGATGGAATGCATGGTAATTATTTCCTATCAGTGACACGATTATAGCAACTGTGAGATAGCAGACCACCTCTGCTATTTCATATTTTTATGAGCGTGGCACACAAACCCTTGTTCATCACTGGTGAAAATGCATAACTTATGACCTTCACTGTGTTGAAAAATAGTTTGTAGCTGAGAATTTGCCCTATCAAATAGTGTTATTCTGCTCTTTGTATCTGATGCTGTTTCTATGGAAATAAATATATGGCATTAATTTTGGAGTGTGTGTATGTATGTATATAAATTGCATTTTACTGATACTTAATGTCAGGGATGTCAGTTGCTTGTTATGCCTAGTTACTATGAATTACAGTGCTAATTAAACTAATACCATAAATAATATAAACAGAATAAATTGTGCCATCAGCTGTCACTGTTGATATTCATAGTAATAAATGAAAGTCTAGTAAAGGAAAGGGAAGTGGTCCATTGATTCCAAAAGTGTGTATTGGTATTCAGAACTAATTATACTACTTAATGAACCATAGTACTATCTGATCTTATCTTCTCCTTTGATTTGGATGAGATTGTGGAATTACAGAATCATGGGGTTTAGAAGGGACCTCTGGAGATAATCTAGTCCAGCTCACCTGCTAAAGAAGGTTCCCTCCAATAGATTGCACAAGAAAGTTTCCACTAGGTTTTGAATATCTCCAGTGAAGAATCCATAGCCTCTCTGGGCATCTTGTTCCATGCTCATCACCCTCAAAGTGAAGTAATTCTCAAAGTTCAGATGGAGCTTTTTGTGTTCCAGTGAGTGCTCATTGCCCCTTGTTCTGTCACTAATCCCCACTAAAATGATCCTGGCACCATTCTCTTGGCTTTTGCTCCCTCTCAGCCTTCTATTCTCCAGGCTGAACAGTCCCAGGTCTCTCAACCTTTCCTCATAAGGGAAATGTTTCAGTGATGTGTGGAAATCAAACTATAGTCTGAGAGTTATAGACAAGGTATGTTTTTTTCAGCGATGCACATACGCCAGCTACAAGGGGGATAGATCCGCCTAACTTGCATACCAATAAGCAAAAGTTCTTGACATATATAAGCCAAGCTCACACATATTCAACAGATTTCCTGGAATTTATATACATATTCATTATATTTCCAAGAAATCCTTTGCATATGGCATCCCTTCACACTTTATTCACTTAACTTACTTCTGCAACTTAACCTTTCTATGCCTCATCAGGATCCTGATCATCTTTCTGGCCCTCCTCTGGATACTCTCTAAGAGTTTTCTGTCCTTCAGCTGAGGAACTCTGAAATGGAGATAGTATTTGAGATTTGGACTCATCAGGGCAGAGTAGAGGGGAAATAGCATCCTCCCAGACTGCTGCTACAATCTTTTTAATGCATCCCAGGATAGCACTGGTCTTTTTTGAACAAGGGCACACTACTGGTTTGTGGTCAACCTGTTGTCTACCAGAACACCGTGGTACTTCTCTGCAGAGTTCCTTTCCAGCAGGTCAAGCCCTAATCTGTACTGTTTCATATCGTCATTCATCTGCAGGTGTAGGACCATACTTGCCCTCATAAGGTTCCTCTCTGTCCAACTCTTCAGCCTGCCCAGGTCTCACAGAAAAGCAGCACAGCCCTGTGGAGCCTTAGCCACTCCTCCCAGCTTTATATCTGCAACAAATACACTGAGGATATATACTATTCCTTCACCCAGGCTGTTGATAAAGATGTTGAACAAGATCCAAGCCAGTAGCAACCCTGGAAGAATGGTACTAGCTACAGGCCTTCAGATAACTCTGCACACTCTTCATAACCCTCTGAGTCTCTCACAACCCTCTCAGTCCAACTCACTGCCCTCTCATCTGTCTCTAAGCTTACCTATGAGGATGCTATAAGAGACAGTGTCAAAAACCTTGCTGAAATAAAGGTGAGGGGAAGGCTGTTGATGTGGTGTACCTTGACTTTAGCAAAGCCTTCAACACTGTCTCCCACAGTATTCTCCTGAAGTAGCTGGCAGCCCATGACTTGGTCAGGTGCACTCTTTTCTGGGTAAGGAGCTGACTGGAGGGCCAGAACCAGAAAGTGATGGTGAATGGAGTTAAATCCAGCTGGCAACTGGTCAGGAGAGGTTTCCCCCAGTGCTTAGTACTGAGGCCTGTCCTGCTCAATATCTTTATTGATGACCTAGTTGAAAGCATTGAGTGCACCCTCAGTAAGTTTGCAGATGACACCAATTTGGCAGGAAGTGCTGATCTGCCTGGGAGTGGCAAGGCCCTACAGAGGGATCTGGACAGTATGGATCTGTGGGCTGAAGCCAATGGGATGAGGTTCAACAAGACCAAGTGCTAGGTCCCACATTTTAGCCACAACAACCGTAGGCAACACTATAGGCTTGGGGCACAGTGGCTGGAAAACTGTGTAGAGGAAACGGACCTGGGGATATAGGTCAATGCTTGTCTGAACATGAGCCAGCAGTGTACCCAGGTGGCCAAAAAGGCCAATGGCATCCTGTCTTGTATCTGAAATAGTGTTGCTAGCTTGGTGATTTTATGATTCTGTGATTCTGTAATTCTCTGAGGAATGCCACCAGTGAACAGTTGCCAGCTGGATTTAGTTCCACTCACTACCACTTTCTAGGTCCAGACATTTTTCTACCCAGCAAAGTGTATACCTGTATATATCATGGGCTACTTTCTTCTGCAGGAGAATACTGTTGGAGAAATGGTCAAAGTCTTTAGTAAATTCTAGGTAGATTACATCAACAGCCATTCCCTTATCCTCTGGGAAGTCACTTGGTCATAGAAGGAGATGAGGTCAGTCAAGCAGGACCTGTCTTTCATGAACTTGTAATGGTTAAAACTGATGCCCTAGCTGTCCTGTGCATATAATCACACTCAAGACGATCTGCTTCATGACTTTCCCTGATACTAAGATGTAAGAGATCATTCTTTTGCACTTTTGTCTCAAAGCTCGCTAAGGAACACAGATGGACAAGTCCAGGTCAAAGTTGGCAGAATCTTTTGTCTGAAGATTTGCAGGCCAGGGGCAATGAGAGAGAGATAAGCAGCAGCTTAACAGCCAGGAAGCAGTCCTCTGTATGGGCTTATCTCGAGGGAGATAGCCATCTTAGGGGGTACTGCATGTGACTCTTACCCAAGCATTCAGGATTACTTGCACATGACTCTTACCAAAGTGTCCAGGAATGCCATGTTGGCAGAAGAATAAAAAAGGGACCAACAACCATGAGGGTAGGTGTCTGACATCAGATGCCTCACAAAGTGATGCCTATGGGCTGATGGACTCTCCTGGGCCTGCTACCTGAGACCTGCCTTTGTCTCCTGGACTTGCTCTGTCACTGTACCTGCTTGCTGCCTGAGGCCATCCGCTTTGCTGCTTCTCTCTCTGGTTCTTCTGCGTTGGACTATCAGAATGGCATGCAGCAGGACTCTGCTGGATCTTGATAGTGACTAGCCCTGCTTTATGTAATTCTTGCTTCTTTCCTATTTTTTCTATCACCTGCTTTCCCTTCTCCACCACCCTAACTCATAATAGTCGCCAGCCTCCCCTTCCCCGTCTCTCTGATTAAGATTTGTAGTAAACTGATCCAGCCAACACTTGAACTGTTTTTTCTTAATCTCACATTGGGTATACATAAAGAATCTCTTCTCCCTCCTATAAATTGGATTGACACTCAAGGTCAGGCTGACGGGCCTATATTTCTCTGGATTGTCTTTCTGACCCTTCTTATAGATGGATGTCACATTATCAAGTCTCCAGTTGTCTGGGACTTCTCCAGTTGACCAGGTGTGATCTTAAATGATGGAAAGTGGCTTGTCAATCACTTTGGCTGTTTTCTGTACCCTTAATTGTATTCCAACTGGTCTAATGGAATTGTAACAGTCCAGGTAGAGTAGCAGGTCACTAACATTTTCCCCCTGAATTTTGGGGCATTTATTCTGCTCCTCATCTCAGACATCCAAGTCAGGAGGCTGAATAACCCGAGAATTACTGCCCTTACTTCTTATGACAGAAGTAAAGAGGGCACTGAGAACCTCAGCCTTTTCCTCATCTTCAATGGTAATGCTCAGTACAACATCCAGTAAAGGATGGAGATTCTCTTTGGCCCTCTTCTTGATGTTAATATACTTGTAAAAACAATTTTTATTATTTTTTTCAATGGCAGCTAGATTTGATTCTTGCTGGGCTTTCACCTTTCTAATTTTTCCTTTGTGCATCCTAGCAACATCTTTGTACTTTCCCCTAGTTGCCTGACCTTTCCTCCAAAGCAAGTAAACTTTTTCCTGGAGTCTCAGCAAAAACTGCCTGTTCTTCCCTGTTGGCTCATCTTATGGAACAGAAGGACAGTTTGTTCCTGTGCCATTAACATTTTCTTCTTGAGGAATATCCAACCTTCCTTTGGATTCCTTTGCCTTTCTGAACTGACTGCAAAGAGACCCTCCCAGCCACTGTGCTAAACAATCCAAAGTCTGATCTCTGAAGTCCAACGTAGCAGTTTTGATGACCATCCTCCTGACTTCAACAAGAATTGATAGTTCTATTATTTTGTGGTTGCTATGCTTGAGACAACTTCTGACCACTACATCTCCCACCAGTTCTTCTCTTTTTGTAAACAGCAGGTCTGAAGAGACGTTTCCTCTGGTAGGTTCTTTTACTAGCTGCCTCAGGAGGTTATCTTCCACCCAGTCCAGGAACTTTCTTGATTGCTTACTCTGCTGTAGTACATTTCCAGTAAATAATGGCCCCATTTTCTCTTATGTCCTCCTTGAGAACAAGGGCTGGTGATTGTGTAACTTCTGCTAGCTGCTTGTACAACACTTAATCTGTCTCTTCATCTTGGATGGGCAGTCTGTTACAGACTCTCACCAGGATGTCTGCCTCATTGGCCTTCCCCCAATCCTTATGCTTAAGGACTTCACCTTATAATTTTCCAGCATTGAGCTCTACAACATCAAAACACTGCCTAATGTAGAGAGCTACTCTGCTGCTCCTCCTCGTCTATCCTTGCTAAAGAGCTGATAGTCCTCCATTGCAGCACTCTAGTCATGAGAATGATGGCACAGTGTTTCAGTGATGACGAATAAGTTTTTTTCTGCTGCACAATGACTTTTTGCTCCTCCTGTTTGTTGCCAGTGCTGAATGTATTGGTATAAGTGGACTTCAGCTGGTCTATTGGTTTTGCCCTCCATCCTGGTGTGCTGTCCTTGTGTTCATCTCTGCTAAACCTGATTTTATTTCCTCCCTGTTGAAGCCTAGTTTAAGTTCCTCTCAGAGAATCCTGATAACTCCTGTACTAGAATCTTTTCCTTCCTTTGAGACAGGCAGACCCCATCTGTTGTGAGCAGGTTTGTGCTGAGTAAATTGCCCCATTTCCATGAGGAAAAGAACTTGCTGAGTACTTCAGCCATCTCCATGTCTGTTGTGACCATTTTTCCTTTCTTTTTTATTAGAAGGGTTACAATCCTCTTGGCCTGTACTTCTGATCAGCGTATCTGTATAATCCTTTCTTGTTATTTTTCACATCCTTCATCAAGCTAATTTCCACATGTGCCTTAGCTTTGCTGATCCCAGCTCTCCATGCTTGGAGAGCATCCTTGTGTTCTTCCTAGGCCATCCATGCCTGCTTTTACTGCCTGTACATTTCCTTCTTAACCCTCAGTTTAACTAGCTTTGTTCAACCTTGCCAGTTTCCTGTCTCCTTTTCTTGCTTTCATCTGGTGAGGGACAGGGAGCTCTTGTGCTATCAGAACAGTGTCCTTAGAGAACTGCCAGCTTTGTTTCATAGAATCATAGAATCATAGCATCGTAGAATAGTAGAATGGCCTGGGTTGAAAAGAACCACAGTGTTCATCTAGTTTCAATTAGAATGAGATTCAGCTAGAATCCCCCTGCTATGTGGAGGGTCACAAACCACTAGACCAGGCTGCCCAGAGCCACATCCAGCCTGGCCTTAAATGCCTCCTGGGATGGAGCATCCCAGGGCATTTGTTCCAGTGTGTCACCACCCTCTGTGTGAAAAACTTCCTCCTAATATCTAAACAAAACCTCCCCTGTCTCAGTTTAAGACCATTCCCCCTTGTCCTGTCACTATCCACCCTGTTAAACAGCCATTCACCTTCCTGTTTATATACTCCCTTAAAGTACTGGAAGGCTGCAATGAGATCTCACTGGAGCCTTCTCTTCTCCAAGATAAACAAGTCCAGTTCCCTCAACCTTTCCTCATAGGAGAGGTGCTTCAGCCCTCTGATCATCTTAGTGGCCCTCCTCTGGACCCTCTCCAAGAACTCCACATCCTTCCAGTACTGGGGGCCCAGGCTTGGACGCAGTACTACAGATGGGGCCTCACAAGAGCCAAATAGAGGGGGACAATCACCTCCCTTTCCCTGCTGGCCACCCCTTTTTTAATGCAGCCCAGAACACAGTTGGCTTTCTGGGCTGTAAGCACACACTGCTGGCTCATGTCTCCACTTCTCCAGCCTGTTCCTCTGGATGGTTTCCCTTCCTTCCAATGTATCAACTGCACCACTCAGCTTCATGTTATCTGGAAACGTGCTGAGAGTGTACTCGATGCCATCGTCTGTGTCATTGATAAAGATGATGAAGAGCACTGGTACCAAGACTGACCTCTGAGGGACACTGTGACCGGCCTCCAACCTGACCTTTATTCCAGCTTTGCTCTATATTCTATAGTCTCTGAGGACATCTTCTTAGGGGACCTCATCAAATAATTCTTTAAACAGCTAGAATTTCACTCTCCTGAAGTTACAGATCCTGACTTTTTGCCAGGCCCTTATTCCTTGATATCTCAAACTCAACCACGACATGGTTACTATAGCCCGGACTGCTTCCAACTCATCTCATCTACAATGGTGAGCAGTAGTCCACTTAATGCTTTATCTCTAGCTTGTTCTTCTAATACCTGGACCTAATACGTGTATTATCCTCAATGCACTCCTGAAATCTCAAGGACTTTTTGTAGCCCGCCACATTGATTTCCCAGAAGAGATTCAGTGGACTGAAAACCTCCATGAAAATGAGAATTTGTGAATGCAATGCTTCTTGTAGCAGAAGAAGGAAGGCCTCATCCACAAGTTCCCTTTGATCTGTTGGCCTGCACTAGACGCTGCCTTATGTCCTTGTCATGGTTTTGTGATTTTTGGTTTTTGGTATTCCACATCATCACATCATGTAGAGCACTGGGAGTTAAGTTGTTAACACTCCAATTCCATGTACCTTTCCTTGTGCATCACAGAAGTCATGGAATCTGGATCTTCCTGGTTGGATGGTCTCTTACTAACTTGTAGTGGGTGCTGGAGGGTGCTTTCCTAGCCATACCAAGCTTTTCAGGTTTGACTTGGTCTCAGGAGCTCTCTATCTCACCTATTTTATTTGATTTATTAGGCTTTAATTTCAATTAGATTTAGTTATATTGTGCTATCTTGCTTATAACACAACTGATATCATAGTAAAATATTTTTCCTCCATAGATCGTTTTTTTTTTTTTTCCTTCCTTTATCCAGCTCTCATCTCCCTATCCCTTTTCTCTTTTCTTTTCCATTTTGTGGGGCTGAGAGGAGGCCATGAAGGAAGAGGGGAAGGAAGGGGAGAGGGAGGGGCCTACTGCCCCCAGTCACAGGCATAGATTGATCTCGTTAGCTCCGTGACAGTCCTTTATTGGTTTGGTCCCTAATTTTTACGCACAAGATTCGAATTTCAGTCTTTCCACATACCTATGAACATGTGACTCTAACTTTGTATAAAAACATTTACATTATTTCACAGAGACTGTTACTAATTTCTGTTATCTGAATGTGAAAACTATGATATGGATCAACATGTTTGTGTGACATATGAAGTATATCTTCTATAGTGATTTTAGGATTTCTAGCTGGTTCTTAAATCTCTGACTGTGTGGTAATAACAAGTTAATAAGTTAATATTTCCTTTTGCTTTTTTCCTTTTTTACTTCCTTATTCCTTTTTTTTTCTTCTTCTTCTTCCCATTTCCCTTTTTCCTCTTTCCTCTCTTAAAATGATAAATGCCTCTACTTATTGATTGCTCTAAGAAGTATACCAGACAGCAGAACCATAAGAGTTAACTAATTAACTTGCAGATATTGTTCTGGGTTTGGCTGTGGTACAGTTGCAGCTGCTATGGTGCTATGTTTTAGATTTGTGACCAAAACACTATTAATGATGTTCTCATATTTTATTTATTGCTGAGTAGGATCAAGGTTTTTTCCACCTCCATTTTGCTAGGGAGCTGGCTGGGGATGGGTGCCTCCCTCCTAGTCAGGGGGGCAAGACTCTGAAAGACTATACAGATGAGAAAACTGGTCCTGTTAGACTAAAGAGATACTCCATGCTTTATGACCTCATGCTCAGCAGTAAAATAGTGGGGGAGCCTTTTTCCAAGGTATAATTTGTTTAGCACTGGTTGTCTTATGGTTATTAATTACCATTTTTTTCCTTCACTTATTAAATTGTATCCTGACCTTCAAGTTTTGTCACTTTTTCTCTTCTGATTTTCTTCTACATCCTGCTGTAAGAGAGTGAGCAAATGGCTGGATTGGGATTTACCAGTCATCTAGTGTCCAACTGTCACAAAGGCTTTTATCCTTTCTTCTGAAATAAGAAAGTAAATCTAAGAAAAAAAATATTATTGTGGCATCAGAAACCATGTCCTGTTATTTATCTTTCTGAGCTTTTGTCTTAAGGTGCATTATCTTAATCATCTGATGTAATATGTTTGAGATTTTATTTAGATAATGCTCCTGCTGTTGACTTCTACAAATCTTCCACTGTCTTTTGTGGTTCTTTTTGGTTAGTGATACTTCAACAGTACTTAAAGTGGCATTTGATTTATTACAAAATGGAAGATTAGGTAGTGCTTGTCCTCCTTTCATACAGCAGGTCACCCTAGATTTTATAGATTAAATTTTCCTCATTATTTTCTAATATAACATGTTTAATATGACAATTAAAAATAATTTATTCAAAGCTAACTCCCTTTTCACAAAAGAACTTTGAGAATACAGATGCAGATGTATTTTCAAAAAGTTGTCCGTTTTCAAATATACTGAAAATCCAAATACTCCAATAAAGTTAGCATTTGCAACTTAAAAAAGTGTCAAATGAATTTATTGTCTTACCAAGTTTATTTATTTGTTTATTTGTTTGTTTGTTTATTCACAGAGTCATAAATGCTTGAAGTTGGAAGTCCACTTGCCCAATACCATGTATAGATTATTTTTGCATATCTCCAAGAATAGAAACTCCACAAGCTTTCTGGGTAACCAGTACAGTTTCTCAATTATCCTCATAATCAAAAGGTGTTTTCTTATTTTCTGATTTAACATTCTGTATTTCAGTTTGTTCCCCAAACAATCTAAAGGTCTTTCTCTTTTCTTCTTTACTTACATTTTTCAAGTAAATGTGAGCATTGGCATTTTCTTTCTTTTGTGTATGTATATATACAAATATATATATATATGACTTTCCTCTTCTTTTTTCTTTTTTTCTTTTTTTCTTTTTTCCTTTTTTTCTTTTTTTCTTTTTTTCTTTTTTTCCCCAGTTTATCCAAAGAAAACGAAGGGGAAGACATATGAAAGCAGGAAAAATTAAAAGAAAAGGAGTTATAAAGGAATAAAGATAAAATTACAGCAGACAGTTATTATCAGATAACTTCTTTTTGATATATATAATAATAAAACACAAAAGTATGCTAAAGTAAACATAATGTAAAAATAAAAATAGAAAATCAAGGAATTTTCTTTTCTTTCAACTTTCACCATGTTGCAGATCAATCCCCTCCCAAATCTCTTGTAATCTGTTTTCAAGTAGGTATCTTCTAAGAAAGATAGCAACTGTCTGGTGGTGGCTATAGCATTCTATTTCCTATCACTTGACAAAAGACTGCTTTTTATGATAGAATTTAAAGTTTGTTTACTGGAGACTGCATCCTTTGTTGTGTTTTTCTTTTTGCTGCTTTTTTTATATTTAATTTTAATTGTTGAACAATTGATTCTCTGTGATAAAATGCCAGTATTTGAAAAAAAAAAAAAACATTTTGAAAGACTTCCAAATCCAAATGAATAGAGCCAAATGGTATTGCAAAAGTTATGGGCTATTTTGTTTGCTTCTCTGTTTCCAGTGGTATATTCATGCCAGTTGCATAGCTGAAATATGTGTTGACAGATGAGTTGGGAGTAGAACATACTGTGTGGATTGAGATTTCATGAGACCTTTGGGTAATTTAACTGACATATATATTTGAAATTCCCTAGTGGATAAAATTCTTACTTTCTCAGAAAATATGCTATGATTTTGGCTAAGTAATTTCAGTCTGGCAGACCAACTCAAAGGCTCACAAAGAGAACTGTATATCTAGTGCTGCACCTAAAGTTGTGCAGCCAATCTGCAAATACTGCTGACCATAAAGAATAGTCAGAAACAATACCCATTGCTTTTACTAAGGCAGCCAGATATTTGCTCAAAATCTTTCTGAGGCAAAGGTGTGCTATCCCAAAGCAAGGTACTATCATTGCTTCTGCTAGCAGTAGAGAGTCAATCATTTTCAAGATTCTGTTTCCATAGTGTGGATTACACAGATACAGCAACGTTGAAGCTAATGATCCCTGGCAATCATATTCATTCTCATTTTGCACACTGAATTATATCTGTTGCAGGTAGGTGGGTCTGATTTTTTAGAACATTTCTCACAACACTATTGTCTTCGTCATTTCAACTAATTATTTATCTTTTATTGCTTTTATCAGAAGGACAAAATAACTTTGAGAACAGAAAAATTTATAAATAGTAGAGATAGCATCTACAACTAATTAAAGATTCAGCATGGCATCTGAGAAATTCTAGTTTGTAGTGAAAATATGAATCCTTAAGTAAATGCATTTCTGAGAACAATACACTGTAGTTAGACAGCTGGCAGCCATTGTTTACTGTTTGTTTGAATCTATTGTTTGCTCATTTTTGTTTTAAGCTTCCTTTTTGCCACATCCACCTGTTTTCCTTCATTTCTAATTTAGACTGAAGATTCCTTTTGGCAAGAACATTTTATATCAATAAGGATGCTCTGTAAGCTTCAGGGAACTTGCATCCTTTCTTTTGGCCAAATTCTACCATTTTATTTCCTTCAAATTCCCACATGTGATTTGAACAAAACAAAGCTGTAGGCTTTGTCTTCCAGTATCCTCTTCCAGTAACAGTATGCCAATTCAAGAAGATATTGCCCAAGATTTCTTATTACCAGTACTTCAGACATTCCACTTATGAAGATTGGTTTACAAAAACTGTTTTTATTTTGAATTAAAAATCATACTGTTGCACCTATATGGTGTGAAAAGGTCTGAGCTATGCTATTTATACAGGTAGAAAACTTCCACAGCAGAATTCAAAATGGACGAATGAGCAACATAATACTACACTGCTCTCTGGAGAGAAGCAGCTCTATAGACATCTGTCACAATGGCTGGAAGTGCCACAGGTGCATCTAGAACATGTGGCAAAGGCTGATTATTACACATATGTATATAATAAGACTGATCTCAAATCTGTCGTCCTATATGCAAGATGACATTGCAGCATAGGGTGTAAGAAAGGAAGATGTATTCCAATTATATTTTGTTCTGAAGACAAAAAATGTGTGTGATATTTATGTTTTAAAGGATGTAAATTACATTATAGAACATATGTAGTAATTAGTAAGCAAACTGGCTTCTCTATAGTTTATTATTATTATTACTAAAAAAATGCTTAATTGTTTACCTCTAGGATATATAAATAAATGTAATAGAACATTAATTTGTAAGTACTCATTGTGTACGCTACTGAAATAATGCCAGTTTAGTGACACTTAGAGGTGTTATCAGTACTTTTACACTGATTAAATCATTAGACTCTTAAAAGATGAAAAGCTTTCATTGATGGAACAGCTAAAAAAAAAATCTTCATATTATTCAATATTTATTTCTTTTATTTTAGGCACATCCTCTCTGTGATATCTCAACACTTCAGAACCACTATTTTACAATAGCTGATAGAGAAAAGCTATCTGTACTTGGATTCTGGAAAAAAAAAACAAAACAAAACAAAACTGAAATCACATAAAAATTAGATCTCTGAGAGTTTTGAATTATTTTTGAGTTGCTGAGACTAGTTTGTGAAAATATATTTGAGAGTTTTCAGAACACAATTCAGGGGACATTCTGCAACTCCCGACAATAAATATATGTAAAACACAGATGGGGAATCAGCGGTTTTGAAGAGCTAAAATTATTTTGTCCCCAAATAATTGTTTTTTTTTTTCTTGTATGACTGATTTTTCTTAAAATAAATGAATAAATAATATGATACGCAAGGAAAGAAAATATTAGCACTAAAATTTATGGGTATTCTTACCCAACTTTTTGTTGTTTAAAATTATTTTCATCAGTTTAGGTCAATGGAAAAACTCAGGAAGTTCTACTCTGAACAATTTTCCCATTCTTTTTCCCAATGTAGATTAAACATTTGTAGTGAGGTTTTTACAGATCTGAATACTATATGAACACTTGGAGATTCACCCATAACAAATCATGGATTTTATACTCTAGTTAAAACACACAGTTGTTTATTTCACAAATTAGAAGTAACAAGAAAGCTATTCCTAGACAAAAGATAGGAGTGGCTAAAAATCATAAATTGACTATTTAAATTAAACTCATATGGGAAAAGCAGAAGTTTTTTTTTTTTTTTTTTTTTTTTTTTTTTTTTTTTTTTGTCCTTTAAGCATAGGATTAATTTTACTGTCCATTTACAAAAGCAATATTTTCCAAGGCCTCCTTTCAAGTCATGAATATTTTACCCAGAGCTCCCTGAGAGGGAGAGAAATAGCTTTTCAACCAGCTGGTGCAGGGTTATATTTGGCATATGGAGCCTGGATTCAGTTATTGACTTAGAAGCCCATAAATACTCCCTTAACAACAACACTGTGTAATACACGTTGTTGGGGAACTCTTTAAAACAGATTTCTAAGATATCCAGCCTTCTTGTCTTTAACAACACAACACACTGTAAAGCAGAAGACTTGAATTTAGATCAGGTTGATAAGATCCTGAGGCTGGAAGAAGCTGGGGAGTTTTCAACCACAAAGTAAACTCTCTGAATTTGTTTAACAAAAAAGAAATATGAATGCCTTTTCACTAGTCCTTAGAAGCATTTTACACTCATTTTAAATGATATGTTAGTGGAACATGCTGACTTAATAGGAAAGGTATCTTTAGGAAATATATCTTTTACACAAGTCACACATACAGCACAAACAACAACAGCATAAGCTTTCTTTTCTCTTAGCAGTGATTGGGCTGCCATAGAAGTCTGTATGCTCCCTTTATAGTTTCAAGATTTTGTATCATGGTTTCAGTTAAATATTTTTTCTTTCCTCTTGGAAGAGGCAATTCAAATTATTCTTCCTGTTTAGCCAATTCATTGTTCTCAGTAAAATTACTTATAACATTACTTATTTTTTTTCTTTTTTAATATATTTGCAAATTCTCTTGATCATTTGCCTGACAAAAAATAATATAAGTTCTGTATAAGCTGAATAGATCAATCCATGTGTTGTGTTGGCATGTAACAGCTGGGATCTATCACTGCCAAGCGATAATTAAACAAACTTGGCACGAAATCTCTAGGAAAAGTTTTGTATGCAAAACTGAACCTGTATCGTCTCAGGAAGTTTCTTGTGGGTGTGTGAAAAATGAATACATTGGACTTTCTGGGGTGTTTTACTTAATCATTTGCTAGGAACAAAGACAATTTAAATTGCTTAAACACTGTGAGGTTAACCATGAATACTGTTAAATTCTGAAATGTCAGTAAAACTGCAGAATTCTGGAAAATTTATCTTTTTTAGGGAACTAAAGCAAAATATGACTTCTTAACAGTATTCACAATTCATTAATTCTGACTAATTTCCAGACTGACAAAAGAGTTGCTTAAATTTTATGGTGACTTTGGCTAAAGGGAATATTGTAGATTCATTACACAAACTATATACATAAAATTAAGCATTTCAGTTTGAACTCTGGTTCTGAGAATGATGTATATTCAGTAAGGTAATAGAAAACTTCAGAATGATCAAGGTTTAGAACATTGAAATATTTTATATTTATTTTTGTGGCCTTAAATACAGTATGAAATTCAAGCACAAATGGTATATTGGTAGAAATTGACTAAATACACTGTTATCTCCCCATTTAGAGATTCCCAAAGGATGACAATCGGAAATTGTGTGGCAAGTATAAACAAGTAACTAAGTATGTAATATAGAAATGAGAGAAGGAATAAAGCTTTCTGAAGAATCTGCCATGAATAATTTGGTCATCTTTAGCTATTAACCATGGATATTTGTGACAAAAAGGACTACGTGGGAATGTAAGACTGGAATTAATATGTCAGTTCAAGTGGTTGTGCTACAGGCTGCTACACTGTGATGTTTGAATCAGAATAAATTACTTGAAAAGAACTCTGAATTTATGAGTGATATCTTCTTACTTACTTATTTCTATTGGTATAGATAAATCTGTTTTGGAGTTGTGCTAGTTCTTCTCAGAAAAGGCCTGAAGTTTATTACAATTTTGTTCTCTATGCCAGATAGCAATGCAGCTTTTTTCCCCTTAAAGTAGTTCAACCTAACATAGAGTACCTTATTAAGGTCCAAACAAACTTTTCATTTGGTCAGATGTATCATGAAGCAGCTGTGAATAAATAGAAAGCCTTCACTGCTGTAATTCTCACATTATCTGCCCTTTAGCAAAGTATTTTTTATTTAGCTTTCCTTTTCTACTTAATTATTATACATCATGTGGAACACAAAGAAGGTAACATAAGCACAGTTCTATGGAGCAGGACAGGATCCATCTAAGTGTACTGAAGGAAATGTCAGAAGTACTCACCAAGCCACTTTTATTAATTTACCAGCTGTTTTGGCTAAGCAGGGAAGTCTTACTTGAGCAGAGTTAGCAAATGTGACACCTGTTTATATGAAGGACAGGAAGATCTAAGGCCTTAAAGTCACTGTGACTTTTGTGCCACGGGTGGTCATGGAGCAAATAATCTTGACAGCCATCACATAAGATGCATAGGACAATCAGGTGATTGCACCAAGTCATCATGGATTAATGAATCACATGCCCTGCTTGATTAAACTGATCTCCTGCTATGATAAGAGGATCTGCTTAGTGAATGAGGGAAATGCTATGGATGCTGTTTATTTTATCAGAACATTTGATAAAGTTTCCAACAGCATTCTCCTGGAGAAATTAGCTGCCTGTTGTTGGACTGATGCACCATTTTGTGGATAAAAACAGGCTGTACGAAAGAGCCCAAAAGGTCAGTATGAATGGTGTTAAATGTGGTTGGCAGTAAGTCACAAGAGATCAGTCCCAAGACTGAGGGCAAGTCCCAGAGCAAGATCTGTTTAAAACTTTTGTCTATGATTTTGATGAGTGCTTCATCAAAGAGTCTGCAGATGACACCAGGTTATGCAGGACTGTTGATCTGTTTAAGGAGCCAGTGAGGAGATTTGTGCTATTTGATGTTTTTGCTAACAAGGAAGGGTGATCAAGGGTGTAAAGAATGGGGGCAGCTTGGAATGCAGAGATCATGAGATGATTGAATTCAAGATCTTGTGTGGAAGCAGTAAAGCGATAAGTAGGATTGCTACCTGGTTTTCAGGAGAGCCAACTTTGACATCTTCAGTGACCTACTTCAATGATCTACTTGGAAATTTCCCATGGGCTAGAGCGTTAGAAGGTAAAGGGGCCCATGAGAGCTGGTTGACATGTAAATGTCACTTCATCTGCTCAAGGTCTGTGCATCCCTAAGAAATGAGGGAAAGATGGCATGAGTCCTGCATAGATGAGCAAGGAACATATGGATAAACTAAAAGGAAAGAAGAATGTTCATGAAATGTGGAAAAAGGGCATGTCCACTTGGGAAGAATACAGAAAAATTATCAGGGCCTGTAGGGATAAAAAGACTAAAGCACTCTTGGAATTAAATATTGTAGAGGAGGTAAAAGAAAACAAGAAAGGATTTTTAAGTATATCAAAAGTAAAAAGAAGACCATGGAAAATGCGGGTTCCCTACTAGATGAGGTAGGTGTTTGGTAACAGAGGACACTGAGAAAGTGGAGATTATAAATTCCTTTTTTGCTTCAGTCTTTAGTGCTAAAACTAGCCCATGGGAAACCCAGATTCTGAAGATAAGAGAGAGTCTGAGGAAAGGAAAACTTCCTGTTGATTGAGGAGGATTTGGTCAGAGACTGTCTAGCCAAAATCAATGCAAACATATCCATGGGCCCTGATAGGATATCACCATGTGTTCTGAGAGAGCTGGCAGAGGTGGTCGCTGAAATTATCATCTTTGAACAGTCTCAGTGAATGGGAGTGGTGTCTGAAGACTAGAGGGTAGCCAGTGTCACACCAGTGTTCAAAAAGGGCAAGAAGGAGGATCTGGGAAACTACATGCAAGTCAGCCTCACCTCCTTCCCTGGAAAAGTGATAGAATAATTTGTTCTGGCTACATTCTCCAAGAGTTGGAAGACAAGAAGATTACCAGGAATAGTCAATATGGATTCACCGAGGAAAAATCATTCTCAAAGAACCTGGTAGCTTTCTGTGACATCATCACTGCCTGGGTGGATGGGGAGAGAGCAGTGGATGTTGGGTGACTTCAGCAAGGCATTTGACACCATCTCCGACAAAATCCTTCATATGAAATTTCGAGCTGGTGGATGACCGGACAATAAGGTGGATTGAAAACTGTCTGACTGGAAGAGCTCAGAGGGACGTCAACAGAAGCGCAGAGTTTGATTGGAAGCCTGTAACTAGAAGTGTTCCCTAGGTGTCAGTACTGGATCCAGTCTTGTTCAGCATTTCATTGACAACCTGAATGAAAAGAGAGTCCATCCTCAGCAGGCTTGCTGGTGACACAAAGCTGTGAGAAGACCGTGCTACCATTCAACAAGACCTGGACAGACTGGAAAGCTGAGCAGGAAGGAACCTGATAAGGTTTAACAAGAACAAGCGTAGAGTCTTGAGCATACAAGAGGAATAACTGCATGCATCAGTACAGGATAGAAGGCAACCTGCTGAAGAGGAGCTCTGCAGAGAAGGATCTGGGTGTTCTGGTGGGCAGTAGATTGGCCATAAGCCAGCAGTATGCCTTTGTGGCCGAGAAAGCCAGTGGCATCCTGGGATGCATTAAGAAGAGCATGGTCAGCAGTTGAGCAAGGTGATCCTTCCCTTCTACTCTGTCCCAGTGAGGCCACATTTAGAATACTGTGTCCATTACTGGGCTTCCCAGTTCAAAAAAGATAGGGATCTCCTAGAAGTAATACAGCGAAGGCACACAAAGATGATAAAGGGCCTGGAGCATCTCCCATGTGAGGAAGTGCTGAGTAACCTGAATCTGTTCTGCCTGGGGAAAAGAAGACTGAGAGGTGATCTGATTAATGTTTATTTGCCACTAATGGATCCAAAGTAACACAGAAAAGACATTTTTCAATAGTATATTGTTGCTGGTGTCATAAAATATGAAGAAAAAACAAACAAACAAAAAAAAAACCAAAGCAAGCAAGTATAATCCACTTTGAATTTATAAATTTAAAAAATAAAATAAAATAAAATTATTAGCCTTAAAATTTCCAGGTTATTAAAACAGCAGTTTTGAAAATAGTGTGGTAACAGAAATTTCACAGAATGAAGTAACTAATAATTTGTTATGTTTTGTAACATAACAAATCATGGAATATAGCTTGAAAGTTTTCATCCCAACCTATGTCCTATAAAGATATCACAGAAAAGCAACAGAGTATTCTATAAATCTTCTGTCTGCCACTAAATATAAAAATGTTTCCTGGGGAAGTGAAGTTGGTATTTCTTTGGGAATGCAGTAGTCATTGAGGTGGCATGATGTAGGAACCCTTTCAGTGCAGATCAATACTAGAAATCCATTTGGATGTGTATGAAATATCTAGTGTTAGTCCATAAACTTTTGAAAGAAAAATGGAAGACCAGAAAGCTGGGGCAATGTAAACAAAATAAAATAAAATAAAGAAAGGCTTATGTAGTAAAATAGGAAGGCAGAAAGTGCAGGCAAAAAGCCTTACAGTATATAACTAATTTACTCTCATTAATGCTAAGTTACTAAAGAGAAGTCCTACTGTTAGGAGGTACATGACAAGTTACCTGAATGATAATGACCTCTTGTAAAATTGTTAAGACAGTTATTATTGTTACTTTGCATGCACTGCTGAAGTAGTTGGAATACATGTTTAAAAAAAAAATGAGAAAAGAAACAACAACAACCCCTCTCACTTATGTAAAGATACAAACATGTATTTTCAATGTGCACAGGACCATGATCACCTTTCACATTACTGAAGAATCATATTGCTGCTAAAGTGCAGTCTAACTGCTTATACAAGTATCTGATATTAAAGTTGTATGGGAACTGCTGAATCATGGCCTGAACCTCTGATTGATCACCTGAGGCAAGCAATGAGTCAGCCATGGGAGCACAGGTGAAGGTAATTCACCTGTGCTGCCAGAAGGAGTGGAGCCTGGCTCCACCTCTCTTAGACCTGTTTAAGAGCTGGCTACCAGTGGGGAAGGATCTTTTCTTGAGATCCACTCTGCTGGAGTTTCATAAGCAAGCCCAGGATAGGGGTAAGCATCCTCTCTTTTCTGCTTTGGTGTAATAACTATATAGCCAAGCTCTCTGGTTTACCTCATAACTATAACATCTGTACATTCATTGATTGTACAAAAGTGTTTGTAGATAGCAGGAGGAAAAGCAAGCATTCAATTAAATGCAATAATCTACAGTACAAAAGATAATATTGTAAAAGCATGTCTTTATTGTTGAAATTCATAATTTTTTATTTTTTTTTCTGTCAGTCACAATCACTTCAGTGTGATCAGATGGTTTGGATTTCTCAGAACATTTGAAACTAACTAAAAATTGTGGGTAATGTCTTATTGTCTTGGGTTTATGAGGCAAAATTTTACACAACTGTGGAATGGCTTGGGGTGCAAGAGACCTTTAAGAACATCTAGTTCCTATCCCCTTGCTGTAGGCAGAGACAGCTCCCTCAAGGCCAGGTTGCTCAGAGCCCCATCCAGCCTGGCCTTGAATGCTACCAGTGAGGAGGCATCCACAGCCTCTCTGGGCAACTTGTTCCAGCATCTTACCATTCACACAGTAAGTAATTTCTTCCTAATATCTAGTTTAAATCTACGCTCTTTCACTTTAAACCCATTTCCCCTTGTCTTGTTTTGATAGTGAAGGAGCTGTAGAGATCAGTTCTGTGAGAAGTGCCCAGAAATAGCCGTGTTAGTCTCCATTCTCCACTGTCTAAAACTGAAGTAGTGAATAACAGAGGTTATGTCTATGAGAGTGTATTCAGCAAGTGAAATGCGATTATTCAGCAACAACAGGGAGAGAGGAGTAACTGTTTGGAGAAACTGTTTAGAGAAACAGCCCTGCGCAATCCAAGGTAAGTGCAGAAAGAGGGAATGAGGTGTTCTGGACATTGACCAGAACACAGGTCTGTCCTACGGGCTCTATGCTGAACAGATCTCCAGTTGCAGCCATGAAGGATCACATGGTACAACAGTAGATGTGGCCTGAAGGAAGCTGTAGTTCTTGGAGAGCAGCCTGGAGGGGCATGGAGACCCATGCTGGAAAACTGTTTTCCTTGAGGACATCAATATTGGAAAAATTATTGAAGAACAGCAGCCTGCAGGAAGTCCCCTTGGATCAGTTAGGGTATGACTTTAGGAGGTACTTTGCAGTGAAACAGAGGAAGAGATTGGCTATGAAGTAACAGCAAAAATAAGGTGTTATTGATGGATCACAACCCCCATTCATCATTCATCTGTGCTTCTTAGTGGGAGAAAGCAGAAGATAATGGATTTAGCAAAAGTGTTTATAGCGTGTTTTCAGTTCTCACTGCTCTAGTCTGTTATCAGTATGCAATAAGTTACACTAATCTCCCTATATTGAGTCTGTTTTGCCCTTGATGTTTATTGATGACTAATTGCCATGTCTTTATTTCAACCTAGAAGATTTTTCATCATGTTTTCTTTCTGTATTCTGTTGAGGAGGAGTAGTGGTAGTGGTGCGGTGATGTTCCTTTATCTAGCATTACTAAACCAACATAATTGTTCACCTTTCTATTGTCCAAATATTTGTGTATCTCAGTACTGAATAAATTACTTGCATACTTTTTTTTTTTGTGAGTGTGCTTAAATATAATAAGGATCTCAAATGGCTCTGATTTACCTTCAACATAGTCCAGCTGAGACTCTGCATGGTCTGACAACCCTCTGTGCCTAACTGGACCTTCTTCAATTCCCTTCTATATGCCTCATGTTCCATAGAATATATCTCATGAGTTTGGCTTATACAGGGTGTGAGACATTCAAGAGACCTGGTCTTTTCTTTTTTTTTTTCTTTTTTTTCTTTTTTTTCTTTTTTTTTTTAAAGTAAACCATTATTTTAAGATAAAATATGATTTATCTTAAAATACTACTTAAAATCCAAGGTGGTGTTGTTTAACAGGCAGGTAGCTAAGCATTACACATTCATTTGCTCAATTCCTCACTTCTTCATTGTGCAGGTGTTCATTAGTTTATATGTCTTCTATTTTTAAGAGAAGTTAAAGTGATCTTACTCTATTTAGGGATGGGTCTAACAAAGGCCAGCTGGTGATAGGAGTATATTACAGGCAACCTGATCAAGGGGAGACTGTTGATGAGGCTTTCTTGCTTCAGATGCGGGAGACTTCATGCTCACAGGAGGCTCTTGTCCTGATGGAGGACTTCAACCATTCGGGTATCTGTTGGAAAGGCCACACGATGAGTTGCAAGAGGTCTAGGAGGCTCCTGGAATGTGTTGATGATAACTTTCTGGTCCAGGTGTTGGACAGACCGACCAGAGGTGAAGCGTTTCTCTACCTGCCGTTCACCAATGCAGGGGAAATCATTAATTGTGTTAAGGTTGGAGGCAGCCTGGGTTGCAGTGACCACTCCCTGGTCAAGTTCATGATCTCAAGGGACATGGGCCTGGGAAAGAGTGGCATCAGGACCCTGAGAGGGTGAAGAAAGGTGTGTACAAGCTCTGGAAACAAGGATGTGTCACCTGGGAAGAATACAGGGATGCAATCCAGACTTGCAGATGTGGGATCAGGAAAGCCAAGGCACAGGCAGAACTGAATTTGGTGAGGGATGTGAAAAACAGTAGGAAGACATTCTACAGCTACATTGGCCAGAAGAGACAGGCCAAAGTGAGTGTACCTCCTTTGGTAAATGTAAAAGGAGAACTGGCTTCAGCAGATGAAGAGAAGGCTGAGGTACTGACTGAGTTCTTTGCCTCAGTCTTCACTGGCAGCCAGGATTCCAGTATTTCTCATGTCCCTGAGCCCTGCATCCCTAAGCCTCTAGGTTTAGACCAGGGCAGTAAATCCACTCCCACTGTTGGGGCAGAGCAATGGGGAGGTTGGTGGCCCTGCCTGTGGCAGGAGGGTGGGAGATTCATTATCCTTGAGGTCCCTTCCAACCCTGGCCATTCCAAGATTCTGTGTGATTCTGTGAAAAGATATTCACATAAGAAAAAGCTCCCAAACCTATCTGTTTAGCCACACTTTTTAGTGCTCTCAGAGGCTTCAAGTTAAGTAAACGCACACAGTTCTTTCCTGAATAGGGGGTGGGTTTCTTATTCAGGTTTTAAGATAATCTAGAAATATGGGGGAAAATGCTGGATTTACCAAGACCCCATATCTCCATTTATGCTTAGCAACTGATCACTGTATATTGGAAGTGACACTTCTGCAGCTTTGGGATTTGGGGACATTTTGATTACCGTAGAAGATCAACTGTAAATGCAATATTATTTTGGTAGTTTATGTTGAACAGTCTGAAATGTTGTGTGAATAAGAGGAATTTGAGAGTTGATCATTCATCTTTATTGACTTTGAAATACTTTGCTCAAACTACTATATTATCAGAAACATTGAGTAGATATTGAGCAAGACTGAGCACAACTTCTGGTAATTTTCCACCAAAAGAGTCTCCAAAAATAGATAAACATGGAACAGTACTGAACGTCTTATAAGAAATTGCATCATATTTGAGCCAAGTCCCTTTAAATATTTTAAGGATTAGATTTTACTTCAGTTCACTTCCAAAAGCTAGTGTAGAAATCTGTTTCAAAGTGTCTTCTTGGTAGAGAAAGCATTACCTGGGAATGGGTGCTTATTCTCCTACAAGTCAGCAATTGCACAACTTTGAGGCCACCACAAATGCTCTGTGCATGTTAACAGATTCAATTCCACATTTATTAATATGCCCATTTGGTGGAATATTAAAATTGCTGAAATCCCTTCTGAGGAAATTGTAGAACATTTCTTTACAACCAAGTGTTTTAATACTACTTTTCAACATTAGCCCTAATGCTGAGGAAGACCTTTTGGACTTTGTGTTACTCAAGCTTGATCAGTTAAAAAGATTTTGAGGAGTGGTTTCGGAAACCATATTCAAGTACAATTCCTTCAACATTTTCATGCAGTTGAAAATCACAACAGCAGATGATACAGATTATCAGCATCAGATTTAGTTGATCCATGAAAATAATAGGATCTTTTAGTATCTTCTTAACTTTACTATTCTTTATTAAGCCAATTACAGAAGATGAAAAACATTATATAAATTTGGAATATTATGTCTCTTTTTCATGGTCTAGCCTTACTGACAGTACCTTATCTGACAGTCTGTCATGACTGTCAAAGGAAGATTTCTTGTTAATTTCAGAAGGAGAAAAAATTGTAAAATTATGTGAGTGGTTTAACAAAATCTTGCTCACTGGCTTGCAATAAATCTTTGAGAACAGAGCCAGATTTACCTTCCAAGTGAAAATAATCTTTAAATGGATTCAGACTTAGTCACTTAACACTGTTGTTGGGTGAAATATTCAAGTCACAATTTTAATGTCCATTCTGTCTAGTAGTAATTAGAGAAATCTATGGAAGTATTTATGCCTAAGGAATTATGCATAACAAATTATACCTACCTGTATTTTTTTTCTTAAATGTAACTGGTGGTTTGTTTGTTTGTTTTTTAAGTGAAAGAGTTTCTGAGGACAGAAAAATGACATTTCCTGTCCTTCACAGAGTTCCCTCTGCTCTAAAATAAAGTTCTGGTTGACTGTTGTAGCAAGCAAAAAAATAAGACTTTTCTTCCCACAGTGGAAGTTAATTGAATGTAAATGATTACTTAGTAGTGTATTGTGAATGTAGAACAGCTGTATGAACTGCTAAAGTGGGATGTTCTCTCATCTGGTAAACAAGGAAGTAACAAAATAGATCTAAAGGAAAATAAATAACTTACATGCTTGCAGACATTTGTCGCAGACAGTATAGCACACTCTTATCTGTATTCCTCTGCTTTCATGGACTATGACTGAAGCATAGAGTGGTGACACAATTTCCTTTTCACCTTGTGACAGTAGTTCATTATTATGCAGCACAGCATTACCACTTCCTTCTATAATGAGGTATTAATAAGGATGGTTCATAGTGCAGCAGTAACATATAGGATTGAAATTGAAGTCTCTTTTGTATAGCTACTGAAGAATGTCATATGAGGATACGTGAAAGAATTCATAAACTCACCAATTTTCTGTGAAATAACAGAAACTGTCCAATATGCAGCAGTTAAAAACAAGGTTAACACTATGCAAAAAGTAGAAATTTATGTTTTCTATAGTTGTACACAACATTTAAAACACAATTTTTTTAAAGAATAAAAATCTTTATTGACAAAGTAAAAAACACATAAACAATTAGTACAGAATGCACAGAAACAGATCTCATTTTCAAAAGTAAATACTTGAAAAAGTGAAAGCTTGTTCTATTTTGTCTGGATTTCTTTTCACAGTAATACTACTGTAGTTTATATTATAAAGGTATAGTTTTCTCATACATCTTTTGTTTAGTTTATTCACAGGAATGTTCATGCATCAACGATAGCACAGACTTCTTTAAAAATGGTTGAAGAGTAGATCTGTCTGTAGTCAAGATGCTGTATTACAAAACCATTCAAAATCCTTATATACGAGGAGGTCAGTTTTGATCTCTGAAAACAAGAGCTCCTTTCAGGGCAATGCAAAGGGCAAAATGTGTGAGACAGCTGTTCTACTAAGTTGCCATCACCCATGCGTTACTTTCTGATACTGTCAAACATTACTGAGCAGTGACAATTAAAGATGGAAATCATATGAAGCATAAAAGGACTAAATCTTTTTTGACAGATGCTGATTTCTATATTAAGACTATGCATGTAAAAAAAAAAAAAAAAAAAAAAAAAAAGTATTTTAGGCTTGTGTTATGTTTTCTTCCTTAGATTTTGGTTAATTCAAACATTTAGAGACGACTAAAATTTCATTTCAACAATATTTAATTTTATGTTAAAAATAAAGCATATATTTGAAAGTTCCTACAATTATGACTAAACACTGTCATCATTTGTGGTAAGAAAATAAGATATGGGAGATAATTCTGAACTGAAGATCAAGGTTGAAGTATGTTAAATGCTTTCTTGACTGATGAACAAGAGATGAGTAATGTAAATAATAATAAGTCGTGGAAAATGACAATAAAACATTTCCTTCCTTAAAACAAACAAAACAACAACAACAGCAACACATAAAGTACTCCTTTCAATTTTTACATTATCTCAAGTATTTTAAAGAAAATGGTAACTAAACTAGCAATTTTGTAGTTCAGCACTGGGACTAACTGCTCCTAGAAATCTGGTTGATCTTTTATGATCAGTTTACACTTGTTGCTTCGACCTTCCTTTCCTATTCGCAGAGTTAAGGAAGGCAAAGAAAGTAACAGTCATCTTACTTCATGCCTTGCAGAAATCCCAAACTGGAGTATTCATGCTGAAAGTAACAATAAAGACTATTAATGAAAAAAGCAAGTCAGGGAGACACAGGTAAACAGGTCTAGCAAAAAAATGTATCCCAGCTCTTTCAGAGTAGTATAGGAAACTATTTCCAATATGGGATTTTAAGAACTTATACATGAATTTGTAATGAAATCCAGTCCAGCACACTGTCTCACTCCAATTTATAGGAGGGAGATGAGGTTCTTTTAATATCTGTATACCTGGCATGAGATTAAGAAACAACAGTTCATATGTTAGTCTAACCAGTTTATTACAAATCCTAATCAGGGAGATGGGGAAGGGAAGGAGGGCGATAGAAAAGATATGAAAGAAGCAAGAATTGCGTAAAGCGAGGAGTCACCACCAGGATCCAGCAGCGGTCCTGTCGCACAATGTTTGAAGTTCCGAGGCAGAAGCAGCGAGGGGAGAAGGGGAGGAACAGCAGCTGGCCAGCTTTGGGCAGCAAGTGGGTAGCAGAAGGCAGTAGCAGAGCCAATCCAGGAGGAAGCACCAACGCTCAGGTAGCAGGCCCAGATGAGTTCGTCAGCATGCAGGAATTCCACAATGAGGAATCTGATGTCAGACACCTTCTATTTCAGCACGCAGGCATCACTTTTTGAGGAATCTGTCGTCAGAAACCTATCCTCATGGTTTTTGATTCCTCTTTTATCCTCCTTTTCCTCCTGCCTACGTGACATCCTTGGATGCTTGAGCAAGAGACATGTGAGTACCCCCTGAGATAGCCATCATCTTGAGGTCAAGTCCACACAAAAGACCACTTCACAGCTGTTAAGCTGCAGCTCATCTCTCTCTCCTTGCCCCTGGCCTTGTCCATCTGGGTCCTTCAGACAAAGGATTTCACAACCCTTGTCGAGGACTTGTCCATCAAAGTTCTCCAGGCAAAGGATTTCTCAACCCCTGCTCAGGACTTGCCTGGACTTGAACAGTCCATCTATGACCCCAGCAAGCTTTGAGACACTGATGTTAACAGAATAATATCTTACACACACTAACTAGCCTGCTTAACCTACTTCATCTTTTGAAGAGTTACTTGTCAAGAAATATCTATCATTTAATGTTAGAAATTAAATACATGTTACTTGAATGTGCTTTGTGACATCATTTAAATAGCTTGTATACTGCCTTCATTAAAACATATGTGAAAGTCTCAGAGGTAAACATGCAAATCTTGTTCCTGGATATAAAAAAATAAGGAAATAGAGCCCTCCATTTCATTTAAATTATTACCTCAATCACTTTTTGTGGTGGGGAAAGCAGTTTTCATTGCTTTCAGAAGACCAACTTCTTAACTCATGCCCTAAAGTGTTACTCCTTGGAGAAAAAAATACAATAAAATCTGGCTACATTGCTGAATGTTTCCTTGTTCTCCAAAGAATATATTCTGCTCAGACTTATATGTCTTCCACTCAGCGCATTCATATGGATTGACTGTCTTTATTAAATCATCTTTTAGTTTTCTTGTTGTAAAACTGGTTTACTCCAGCATGACACAATTATAATTGTTGGATATTTATTACTGATACGTTAAATGACTTTACTTTTCATGGTCTTCCCTTACAATAGTTGTAAAATATCTGTTATACATAACAGATGTTGAACTTCTCTGTTTTTCTCATTAATTTCACAGAGAACAGTCTACTATGCTTTTTCTTTTGTTTTCATTAGAAATAATTCATTCAGAATATTGTTTCTATGATTATCTTATGTTTTTTCCTTAATTTCACAATAAATGTTTTGTTCCACATACTATTGCATATCCTTTTCACACTATAAAATGAATTCTTTTCCTCTATTTAACATGTGCTATATTATTGGATTGTTTATTCACTCCTTCCTGTATCCTGTGTAGTACCTGCGCTAGTGTGTGAAATCAATCCCTTGTGCTGCTATGCATTCCTCTTGTTTGTCAGGAAAGCTCCCTTAGGAGCTTCAGTCCTTACAATCCCTTTTATCACTTCTATTTCAAGCTTAACAGATCAACATTTGTGATTATCCATTCTGAGTGGACGAAGGTAGAGTTCCTTTAATTCTGGGAATAATGGAAGCCCACTTCTGATTCACATCGCAAAAAAATGATTGGGAAAGAGCAGTAGCTTTTGGTTTTACATTCTTTTTTCTTCCAAGAAAATATTTTAATTTTAGTTTCTTAGCAAAATTGCAAGTTGGAAGTATAAATTTGTAGTCCATTATTTCAAAGATTCTGAAATCTTTATCTCTGTTTAGAATCCCAGAATCATAGTCATAGAATGGCCTGTGTTGAAAAGGACCACAAAGATCATCTAGTTTCAAAGACCTTGCTATGTGCAGGGCTGCCAACCACCAGACCAGGCTGCCCAGAATGTTTAATTAAATGCCTCTGAGTTAATTTGATTGATTGGATTCATAATGTTGAACAATGAAAACAGACTGTCTTATGCCCAGGAAAATAATAAAGATTTTGTAAAAGTTGACTTAATTTTAATAATTTTCTACTTCACTCATACATTTATTTTAGTGTTTTTAATTTTTTTTAAAAAATCTGTACATCAATTTTTATTGTCTAGTAAAAATTATTAGACAATAAAAATCTCACAAACATACACAGAAAATATTATTCTTTATACTGTTTCAAGGAATTGACATTTTCTTGTATGATTATTTGTAACTTAGTTACACAGCTCTTAATTTTGAGCATGTGTACTGAATAATTGCAATAAATGATTACTACCCAGACCACAGGCTGGAAAATATGTTCCATTAATTTAAGTTTCTCATGTTACTTACTTCAGGAGTTTTCCATGAGGAAATTATTCTGTGATCTGCAGTTAGATTCATGTACATAAAAGAAACATCTATGATATCTTTAAGTAATTATGATATCAATGCTTTTATTCCAACGTAATATTTAAGGAACTTAAATATGTTTTTGTTCATTTGCTTGTTTGGGGGAGGTATAGTTATTGAGGAATAAATATCTTTCAGTTTACAACATATAGAGCAAGTATTGTAGATAGTGGCTTCTTAAGAGAAAGTTAAAATCAAAAGTGGTATTTGTGGTTTCATTTCATTTCATTCAGCCTTTTATATTCCAAGACTAAAACCATAATACAAATCATAGAGGAAATCGAAAGTAGTGAAACAATTAAACATTTTAGCATATAACATATGTTATGTTGTTTAACTTAACAAATTAAACAATACTATGTAATGAGTGAAAACTTGTTGAGATTTTTACCTTTCAGTTTTCTGTGCAGATGAGCACAGAATGCTTTCTAGTTTAAAGTGTTTGTGATTAGGTATTTTAGACTTTTTTAAATTAAATTATTTCTATTCCATTTTATTTATCCAGTATGAGAAGGCTCAAATACTTTTTCACTGTTATCTTCTACAGTTTACAAAGCTCTTAACTCTTGAGGATTAGGCATGAAGTCCTGGGTAGTTGAAAATGTAGTTACCTTATGTTCAGTAGATCAAAAATCAAGCTTAAAAGTCATAAAGAGCATTTTAAAAAAAGTATTTTCAATACGCAAAGCATTGGTTTTCCTGACAGGTCAGAACAAGCTGAAGGTTTTAGTAATGAAATATTGATTGTTGCCAGTCCTATGACAGTGACAACGTTTAGATAGTGTAAATAAAGCAGCAGCTCAGGGGTCAGACTCACCAATATTGAAACAAGAATGTCACAGCCATCGATCTGGAACTCATTAGGGTGCAGACTGAACATTACTGTGAAACTGTGCTCGTGAGATGGATCACCATTTGCAGATGGAACATACAGAGTGATTTAACTGCCTTCCTCTGAGAAACGGATATAGCTTTCCAACAATAGGGAGATTTGTGAGTACACAAATCAAATATATTATGAAAAGGATATTTGTCTTGGAGATCTTCATCTCTGTTGCAGACTCTTTGATGATAAATTATGAAGCACAACCAAAGCAAAAAGGTTGCAATTTCAGCTTGCAAAACTCGAAGATGAAGTATACTTCCACTGGAATATTTGTGGAGAGATATATGTAGTAATTGCTGAGATAGTGGATTTCAATGGCTTGAGGACTTTCAGGAATTCATGCTATAACATAATTTCTGAATACAAAAATTTAATAAAGAAGGTTCATTAATTTATTTCAATCTATTAGACAATGGTCCAAGACTACTCTGAAGATATATAAGGGTATGAAACTTCAAAGATTGCAAATCAGTTCTATAAGAAGCCTTTTAAAATCTGATTGAAAAATCTTATTGAAAATCAGCTGAAAGCTAGAGTTTGTAGGACAAGAGTTAGCTAGCTGTCTTGATCTAGATCTCTATGCAAAAGGTATAGCAGATTATTTACATACATTTAAATTCTAATTTGAGCGAATGGTCTGAAGGAAAGAACATTTATATCATCAGTGCTATATATCTTAGTCTGTTCAGAACGCTCTCAAGTTTGTGACATTTCCAAGTGTTATTTTCTTTCGGATGGAATTCATACTTCTTTGTAAACACATCATAGCTGAGTTCTGGGAGTTCATGGGGGGAGCAGAGGGGAGGGAGGATTAGAGAAGGAAGGAGTTTCCTTGTTGAATCCTTGATTAAGGAAAAACATTTTCCCAATGGAAAAAAAGTAATAACCTGTCTGGTATTTGAGCTATGCATTTGTACTAAAAGATAAACCCCAGTCACTATGTTTCAGACTACAGTTTTCAAATCTACTACACTGGAATTGGTACAAAATACTCAATAATTCATTCATATACAATCTTTATGGTTTTTGTATTATTTACTCTTTGACTTAAGCTGTACTAACAAATCTCATGATGAATAACTGGAGCAAATTACTTCTTAGAAGATATTAAAGGGAGAGAGATGGGAAGGAGAAATAAAAAAAAAAAATCATTCTGTGGAATGTCTGGGTGTATTGTGCTTGAGCAGCTGTGTTGCTAAGTACTTTGAATGCTCCCTGTGATCTTAGAATCGTAAGCACACTGAGCAAAATACACTCGTGCAATTTGAAACTTAATCTTTTGCATGAACTTCATAATGAATATGTAATAACTTCTGTGTTTCATTATGAATTCACATATACAATCATATATAATTGATTATTGGGACGCAGTGAGACTTTCTAAATCAAAATTAATTATTTTTTTTTGATGTTTTGGATGATAATAAAAGTGGTTATGTCAATTGCTGGGTTTTTTTTAGCAGAAAAGGTGATCACACACTTTAAAAAATATTAAGCACAATTTGAGTCTTTTCTCTCAATCTTTTTACAAGTTCGTACTAATTTTGTCACTGATACTGACTGATACAAAAACAAATAAGAAACTGTACTCTAGAGTTGAATATTCACACAACTTTCATCACAAGATTCTACATCATGCAAAACATTATCAAATCTAAGCACTCATTTGTCACTACTTTTAAAAATCTTTTTTAAAACCGTCATGCCTTTCTTTGAAACTAATGATGACAGAAATAAGAATAGAATGAAGGTCCAAATATAATAGTGGCTTTTTTTTTTTTTTTTTGCTTAAGCTTGAACTCTTGAATTTTACACATACAGCAAAGTTTTGGAAAAAAAGTACTAAAAAGTTTGTCTGTTCAGAGAATTGCATCTTGCTAATAATAACAGAAAATCAAAACAGAAACAAAATGAATTCTTTCAATGAGAAGGGAAAATAAGTTTTAATTCGTTTATACATTTTCTTCTGGAGCAATGATTTATTTTTTTTTTTTTAAACAAAACATATTACTTATATGACTTATTTTATGTTACATGATTTTATAGATCAGTGAAAACAAAGTTTTGATGATCTGGCTTCCAGGTAGATTTGTTTAAAGTCTCATCTGATATTCTTTCTTAACTTATGCATGGGAACCTTACATACAACTTATGCAAAGATGTAAAGGACAAGTTTTTTTGCATCCCTTAAAACAGAAAAGAAGCTGCTATGACTATCAGGTTTTTGAAGTATGCATTGTTTTTCCACTTTATTCTTTCTCAACACAACTTGTGCTTAAGCAGAATACTGCCTTTGGGACTATAAAGAAGTGTTCCTCCTTTAAGTGTGTTCAGTATTCTTTCCTCTTTTGATAGTCACAATTTAGAGTCTTAACTGCTGGATGCTTCATTACCTGAAGCATTGTCACAGTAAGTACAAATCCTTCATCCCCTGTTTATTCATGACAGTATTAAATGGAATGTGATGTTTCACATTCAGTATCTTGTAATCTTTATCTTCAGTAGTGACTTACTAGATGTGAAATAATAAGGAAGACATTTCATAGATTTTTAAAACCAATCCTATCTTTAATAATTTAAACACATACCACTGTTAATACTGAGATGGGCAGTACAATTCACAATTGTAAATATTTGCCTCAGAAGAGTCAAGATATATACAGAATCTATGAAGTCCTATCTCTTTAGATTTGTGTTTTACTTAATAAGTGTTAATATAGTTACTTGTAGAAATGTATTTACTTCAGTGGGACATAGATACAGAGGCTTATGAAATCATCTACATGAATGTAGAGTTGCACCCAATTCACTGAGAATGGATAAATTCTTAGTTACCTCTCAGTGTTGCTTAAAAAAGTTTTTTCTCAAAGTTTATGTATAACTGGTATTAACGAAAAGTTTCTAAAGAACACTATCATAATACACACTGTTCTATTGTTTCCTGCTCCTTTCCATGTGAACTTTCCTTCCTAAAGCAGTTTGACTTTATAATAGCAGTATTTAATAAGGGTGAACAAACATACATTTTACATCTAAGCTTTAATCAATTTCAAGACTGGGTTTTTGTTTACTGGTATTTGGAAATAAATCACTGCCTTTGAATTGTTAAGAGAAAAGTAATGAGACATTGATGAAGTGGCTAAAATTTGTGCAGTGTACAAAAAACAGATTATGCAGAAGCAAATTAAGAGCTTAAAAGACATTATTAAAGCAAGCTCAATTTCTGTCTTAGAATCATAGAATCATAGAATTGTTCAAGTGAAAGACTTTAAAGATCAACGAGTCCAAACACAAACTAACCATACTACCCTAACAACCTTCTGCTAAATCGTGTCCCTGAGCATCACATCCAAATGGTTTTTAAACGCATCCAGGGATGGTCTCTCAGCCACCTTCCTGAAGAACCTATTCTCATGCTTAACAAGCCTTTCTGTAAAGTTTTTTTTTTCTGATATCCAACCTAAACTTACACTGGCACAACTTAAGGCCATTTCATCTCATCCTGTCACCAGTGAAAAGAGACCAACTCCACTCTCACTGTAAGCACCTTTCAAGTATTGGAAGAGAGCAATAAGGTCTCTGCTCAGCCTTCTTTTCCCCAGACTAACAATCCCAGTTCCTTCAGTCTCTCCTCATAGGGCATTGTCATGGTTTTATGTTTTTGTTTTTTGCTTTTCTTGTTTTTGGATTTCAGTATTCCACATCAAAACATCATGTAGTGTACGGGGCATTAAAGTGTCACTGCCCCAATCCCAGTACCTATCCCTGTACATTACAGCAGTCACGGGATCTGGCCCTTCCGGGTGGGGGGGGCGCTCTCTTGCTGCCTTGCAGTGGATGCTGGAGGGTGCTTTCCTAGCCATTCCAAGCTTTTCAGGTTTGAATCGGTCCCGGGAACTCTCTCTCTCTCATCTTGTCTGATATATTAATCTCAATTTCAATTAAATTGTATATATTGTGTTATCTTGTATTCCAATATTATAGTAAAATAAGTTTTCCTCCATAGATTGTTGCCGCTGCTCTTTTCCTCCCTTCCTTCCTTCCCATTTTTTTGTGGGACCGGGGTGGGGGGGGGAGGGCAGAGGCCTGCCGCCCCTGTCACGGACATAGATTGACCTGATCAACTCCGTGACAGATTTTGGCGCCCAACGTGGGGCACGAACTGCTTTTTAGCTGTTAGAACGAATCTCTTTTTCTCTCTGCTCTTGGAGAGCTTCGTTAGTTGAGCATTATCAGTAGTTCAGGTTTCTGTGTTGGAAAACCTGACCTTGAAAGATTAGGTGTACTGCCAGTGTTCTGGGATATTTGTAAACTTTGAGCACTACTTAGTCTGGGTAGTGCCTTTTTTTTTTTTTTTTTTTTCCCTGCTCTTGTTAGCTTCAATTCATTAACCCCTTTTTAGCAGGCACCTCTGATGAACCCACTCGTTATCGTGGAGGCGCTGTGTAAAGGATTTAAAGCAATGGTGTTACTCACAACCTACTGGCCAATAATCCATCTTGCACTTACGTGTGTTGGAATTGCAACCGTATATAGGTACCTAATGGCACTGATGGAGACACCTATGTTTTACCTACTTGCAATGTGGTATGATTTGAATTTTGACATTTACATCCTGGAAGGAATGGCTAATTTCACAAACAGCTACATCCCAAATGGAATGGCTAATTTCACAAACAGTTACATCCCAAATGGAATAGCTAATTTTACAAACAACACAATGTTCAGACCAGTCTCCGGTTTTTCTTCTCGGTTTGTCAAATGTTTTTTGAATCCTGAATTAATAGTCATGTTGGTGTGCATGTCATCAATTTTCCTGAAGGTATTCCTATGCATTCGTATTAAGGGAAAGGAGTCTCTTCCAAAACTAGAGAATGATGATTGGCAGGGAATATGGAGAGGTTTAGGAAAGGTCTTAGAAGCATGGGGACCTGCAGTGTCATGGGATTTTACCCTTGAACACCTGTGGGATCCTGAGAAACTAAGCCAGTATTTGAGTCAGGGACTATGCAGCTTACATAAATCTAAGGAGGTACAACTTATTTGGGGTTTAGCTTGTGCTTACCGTGCCCTATATAACACCATTCTGGAGAGAGAGAGTTTCCGAGCTGAGGTTCAAGCTAAAGGGGAAAATCCCTAAGTCAAATCTAATCAATCACAGGAGACACCAGTAACAATACCAGTTGCTCCTGTGGAGGGCAAGAAATGGAAACGAGTGTCTTCGCGTCTTGAACGAAAAAGAGAAGAAGAGGAGGAGGAGGTGGAGGAAGATCCAGGCGAGGGGCCCTCCTCAGGACCACCACCATCGCAAAAGGCAAAAGGGAAAACTAAGAGACGTGCAGAAGAGAGTGATGAAGAGGAAGTCTCTATTACTACTCGCCGGCCTCTAAAGATGACTGAAATCCAAGGTTCAAGAAAGGAGTTTACACGGCGCCTGAATGAAACTCTTGTTTCCTGGTTGGTTCGCTGTTGGGACAGTGGGGCCCATAGCTTGTCTCTGGATGGTAATGAAGCTCACCAACTAGGTGCCATTGCCAGAGATCCAGCTATTGATAGAGGAATTAGTCGATGTTCGGATGAGGCTGCCTCCCTCTGGGAACGAGTGTTAACAGCCGTGAAGGAAAAGTATCCCTTCAAAAATGGCTTGAAGATTGCAATGAAAAAATGGGATACAGTTGAAAAGGGGATCCAGTATTTGAGGGAAATAGGCATGGTGGAAATGTTGTATGACCCTGACTTTGTTCCTAACGACCCACACCAAAACCGCGACCCTGAAAGAGTGAGGACAACGCCTGAGATATGGCAGAAAATCGTGACAACAGCGCCGGACAAATATGCCTCTACACTGATGTCAGCATGTGACAGATTCAACGAACAACAGAGAACGCCTTTAGTTTATGAATTAATTGTTACGCTCCAAAACTACAAACAATTGCTGTCCCCGATTCATGCTGCCGTTGCTGCTATATCAAAAATGACGGAGCAAGTGTCTCAATTGATTAACCGTGACAAACCTGTAGCAGTATCAGAGACGCTTGATGAAGATCAGGATAATCAAGAGTCTAATGAAGGAAATCAAGGAGATGAAGGAGATGATGCGAGCCCACCTAACTAAAGACGATGAACCTTCCTTCTCACATGCACCATCAAAGATCTCAGCTGTTAGAAGCAAACGCTCTCCGGCTCAAGTAAGGGGTAATACACCGCGAATTGTCTTATGGTATTACCTGCGTGACCATGGAGAAGACATGGGGAAGTGGCATGGTCAACCTACTCCTGTACTACGAGCCCGGGTGAAAGAATTACAAAGCAGATCAACCATCAGTGCAGTTGCTCCAGTTACCACAGGTAATGAATAGAGGGGCCCTGCCCTCAGTCAGGAGGGGGAAAGGGATAATAGAGTATATTGGACTGTGTGGATTCGATGGCCTGGCACATCAGAACCACTGAAATATAAGGCCCTGGTGGACACTGGTGCACAGTGCACTCTGATGCCCTCGAGTCACCAAGGGACAGAATCAATCCATATTTCTGGAGTGACGGGGGGCTCTCAAGAATTGACTGTGTTGGAGGCTGAGATAAGCCTCACTGGTAAGGACTTGCAAAAACATCCTATTGTGACGGGCCTAGGGGCTCCATGTATACTAGGTATTGATTATCTCAGAAGGGGGCATTTCAAGGATCCTAAGGGGTATCGATGGGCCTTTGGAATAGCTGCTGTGGACATAGACAACATTAAGCAGCTATCTGTTTTGCCTGGCCTGTCAGAAGATCCATCTGTTGTGGGGCTGCTGCGAGTAAAAGAGCAACACGGCATATTCTCCAAGCCCTTCGGAAGCTTTGCTACTCTTCACTGGACCTTCTCTCAAAGACCTGTTGCAGGTCTTGCATTGCAAATGATAAGTGCAGTAAATATTCCATGATAATATGAAAGGAGGGGAATGCCTTAATAAATATTTGAAAAATTATGAATATTTCTGAATGGAAAAATCTAGTACAATCTAAAATAAATACTGACCCAGGCAGCTCAGATTTTAATTTTTTTTTTTTTTTTACTAATATAAATAAGTGGTCTTATGTAAGTGATGCAATCTTATAGATAAAAGCTTGAAGGGGGAGAGAGCAACATTTATTAAAAAGTTTAAACTTTATATGCCTAAAAATATCAGGAATAGAGAGGACCAGGTCTATGGATATTTATGGTTAAGAAAGAGGGAAGATAAAGCAGCATAATTTCTGATCTTTATCATCTTCATATATTTTTCAATAATAAGAAAAATAAATTCTGTTAACTCTATCACAATCTTCTTTTTTTTTTTTTTTTTCTCTGAAATGTCATCTAAGAAAATAGACTTCTAATTTTGTAATGCTGTTTTTCCGGAAGGATCAGTATAAAATGTTTGGAAATTACTGCTTGAAATTGTTTAAATAGCGATGATAACAACAACAACAACAAAAAAAAAAACACAACACAACAAGGAACAATAAGCCAAGTCAAAACCAAAATAAAGCAAAACAAAAAAGCAAAGAAACAAATAAAACCTTTCTTTAGAATCTTAAGAGTCTTCAGCCAATTCATCTTTTCAGTGTTCTTTTACTAGATGTCTGCAGTAAGTCTCTTCCACACGTATAATCAAATTTCTTTCAAAAATTTGGATCTGGATTCAATGCTTACAAAATAAAGGTAGCAAGAGAAAAATGAAAATTGACAAAAGGGAGTGTCCTGAAATAATAATAATAAAAAAACAGCTGAAAACTTCCTAGATGACTCATTTGACTTTTTCTTTTTTTTTTTTTTCTTTTTTTTTAGTTTTTGCTGTGGTTGCAGAGAACAATTTTGTACTTTGCAGACTGCACACCTGAACAACTGTATTTGTGGTTTTGTTATTATTCTTTATGCTCCTAGAAACAGTATGCTCATAGTAGTTAAAGAACTGTTCTCTTATTCCCTACTGGGAACAGAAGCAGCTTCATCTATCATTAACTTGTACTCCCCTCTCAATGTTTAGATAGAATCTACACCAAACTGAGCATATGTGTGTTTTCTACTTTCATTCCCTTAAACAAGATATTTGTGACATCCAAGCATTCTAGCTTCCAGTGGTAGAGGATGACAGGTGAATTAGTCATATGCTTCTGTCTGTATATCCTGCATCACCTTTTTTTCTGCCAGATGATGATGATGATTATTATTATTATTATTTTGTAATAGAAGCAGAATAATTGTTCTGGGCTTCTATCTTTCCTTTTCCCTGGGCAATGAAGTAAACAGACCCCTTTAATTACATAAAAGAAAACAGGAATACTTCACTAGAACAATTTATTTTGGTTGTGAAGTATACTTTTACTAAATCAAACCAAACCGAAACAACAAAAAGTCACTCTTAAAAAAGCAAGCCAAACAAGCAAACAAACAAACAAACAAAAACAAACACAAAATAACACACACACAAAAAGCCTGACATAAAAGATGCTACATTTTGAAGATAACACTATTTTTCTTGTAATTTTTTTTTATCTATTTTACATGATCTTAAGGATTGATGACTCCAGCAATGGCAGTACTGTAGTTGTTTCTGTCTGAATCCATAAGTAGTTGCAAAATTAATTGTACTCATAAGTAATTTTCTACCTGCACTCACAAGAAGCAGCATTTCTCTATGCATGTAGTACATTAATTGTTTTTCATAAAGTCACTCTAGGATTAAATCCTTACATAAAATGAAATAAAAAATTATCTTTACAGAGCTGTTGCATAGACAAATTACCATTCTGGCTGGAGAACTATGAAAAAAAGAAAACAAGTCACTTTAAGTAGGGAATATATGACTATTGATGATGTAATTGTCTTTTTCAGGGGCAACCAATGGAAGGAATGTACAAGGTATGAATTATTTACCAAAGTCTACATTCAATGGTGACTAGAGAAACTAGGAATAAATACAATCCAAATCAGTAAATTATTGTTGTGTGCCATTCAATTAAAATCCAGAAGTGGGCCTTAAGATACAGATTTCTTCTAGTAAAGGACTTGTCAGATCCTCATGGGAAGACATTCTTTCTTTTTCTGGTAGTAGTACTAGTCTGGATCAGGCCTTATTCTGATAAAATAGAGGTTTCGGGATCTGATTTGCTAAAATCATTAGACTTGTTCATAACAGTACACATAACTACAAAATAAAACTGAAGAAAGTATTATAGAAGTTCTTTCAGAACCCCATGGGATTGTTTTGGGGCACTCCTAAAATATGTAATGGAAAATGTTACAGAGTAAACAAAATAATTTTGATCAAGTAAACTATGGGACACTGCCAGCAGGAATCAAGGAACTAATGTGTATTTATGTTAGCGTTATTTATTTTTAATGAGTATCTAAAGTAATAAAATTCATATAGGATAACAGAGCCCTAAATTAGACTCACGGTACTGTATTCCAGCTGTCTTGGTCTTATGTGGACTTTGTAAATCCGACATTATCCATGGTGTTTGGTTGCAAACAGATACTTGAAAGGGTTTTATTCTTTTAATTTGTAGCTATTTACATTTAGTTGTGGTGAAAGACATTCTCTGTTTATTCTCTCTTCTTTGTAGTGACTCACAGCATGGCATGGATGGACGTTGTTGGACAATGAAGGCGAAATGTTGCTGTCTACCTGACCTTGTACTAGGCATTTGACACAGTACCACACCACATTCTTATCTATAAACTGGAGAAACGTGGATTTGAAAGCTGGAATATTAGGTGGATACAGAGTTGGTTGGCTAGTTGCAGTCAGAAGGTTGTGGTCAACAGTTCTATGTCTAGGTGGAGGCTGTTAAGAAGTGATGTCCCACAGGGGTCTTCAACATCTTTATTAACAGAGAGATTGAGCATACTCTCAGTATGTCTGCTGATGAAACCAAGCTGACTGGCTTTTTACATAGTCTAATATGAAAGGAGAAGCAGGAATGTCTTTAAATTAAAAGAGGGGCAATAAAGATTAAATATTAGGAAGAATTTTTTTTCCCCACAAATGCTTTTGTTCCTATGTATCCTCACTGAAGCATACAGCTCTCTCCAACTTTGTCCTTCTCCATTTCCTCATCACAGTCTGTGACCCTGACTCAAGGATGACAGCAAGAAAATTTGTAGGTAAATGAGAATGGTGGAGGAAAAAAATGGCTTTTGGGAAGAAGGTAAATAAACAAAAATAAATCTAAGCAAATAAAGAGATGGAACAGAGCACTGCAGTTTGTCTCAGTTAATTTCACCACAGGCCTTCCTACCCTCATACATTTTTTTTTTCTCTTAGTTTGTCTCCCTGTTCATCACTTTGTTCAGTGCTGTGCTTCATACACGAACAAACCCATCCAGTGATAGTAGAAGATTGTTACTTATATATGACAGTGCTAATTGTTGTGCAATTCAACAATCTCAGTGAGATGAAAATGCAGCCTTAAGTCATAATGTACTTTGAATCAGTGAAGAATAATGCTGTATAATAATTCTGCCCTCAGTTTTTGTTGGACAAACTGAAAAGATAATCCGATTTATTGAGTAATTAGTTTTCTTTGAAGAGATGAGATATTAGAATATTTTAGTCTCCATATTATTTACTCTTTCACTTAGTAACAAATAAAATGTTTACAATGGAATAAAACTGCAAGGACGAAGTAGAAACAGAACATTTAATAGTAAAATACTTGAATTTCTCTGATATATTTATTTTATCCCAAGTGCTTGATATTTGGATTATGCTTTTTATACCAAAATAAATTCACGTAAATAATATTTTTGTGGTGAATTTGAGATTTTAAGCAGGGAAATTAAAAACTGATTAGAGTGCAAGATAAAAATAAAAATAAAAATAAAAATAAAAATAAAAATAAATCAAATTAAAATTCTATTTCTTTATTGCAAGCTTGATCATTATGATTCTTACTGAAATCTGTTGCTTAATTCATCCTGTCAGTGGAATTTTCAAACACCTGGAGGTCTCTGTTTCTTCTTGCTATTTGCCTTGTCAGACCTTTCACTACTCTGCTCAGCCCAGTCAGTCTTTGTGCTCAGTTTTTATTACCTGCCAGTGAATACCAAGGATGATCAACATGATGTGATCCCTGTGCACCTTGATTAGGCCTACAAGGTGACTGGTCTCATTCAGTTCCAGATTTGTTCTGCATTACTGACAAGAAAAAGTATAACCGCCTACACTGACATAAAATAATGAGGACATAAGCTATTATGGATTTGATCATTGCATTATTTCTCACTGAATTTAGGTTACTCAAATGATATCCCATTGTTCTATCTTTTTGGAAGTATATTATACCAGAAGGAAAACAAAGAGCAAAAAATAGTTGAATTATCAAGATAAAAGCATATCACACAATTTTTTTATTTATTTACTTATTGTAGTAACTGTAAGATTTTTAACAGTGACCCTATGAAACCTCTGATAAGCCTTTCAGGTAACTTACTTTGATACATATATTTACATCCATCTCAGCTTCTTCATGCACTTCTATTTTTTTTTTCCTTGCTTGCTTCTCATATTCAAGAACAGCATACAAATAAACTGTATAAAATAAAGTACCTCTGTTTTTAGACACTCTGGGAAATAAGTAGTCCTGAGTTTTGTTGGGTGAGTAGTTCTAAATGCAGTCAATTTAAATGCAGATTTTTTACTGTTTACTTAGTCTAATAAGTAAATGTCTAACATATTAGACATATTATATTAATTATTATATAATTATATTAATTATATAATTAATATAATTAATTGTAATTAATTATATTAATATTATATAAGCGTTATATTATTAATATATAAAATAAGTAGTCTAATATATTTATTCTTTTTCATTCTAGCAACATAGGAAACCAGGGAGCTAATAACAGATTGTCATTGTTTTGTGATTTTTGGTTCTTGAAATTCCACATCAAAACATCATGTGGGACACTGGGAGTTTAAGGAGGAAGAGGAGAAAGTAGAGGAAGCAGACTCTGCAACAGGAGAAAAGGAAAGAGGTCCAGAGAGTGGCTCCAAGATCCAGGGGAACTGCCCCTGAGTCCAGGGGAGGGGCCCGCAGTAAGACCACAGTCACCAACGCCTATGAGGGCAACAAGAAGTCCTGAAAGAATAAGAGGTGAGCAAGATATTGTTACCATTGTTGATCGAACTCTGAAAATGAATGAAATTTGAAGTCTGAGGAAAGTCATCCACATTACCCAAATGAGCCTACTGTCACCTGGTTACTTTGATGCTGGGACAATGGGACAAATAGTGTGTGGCTAGATAGCAGAGAAGCTCACCAACTGGCTGGCATTGCTAGGAACTCAGCCATTGACACAGGCGTTGGTACATGCCAGAACCAGGCTTTCACCCTCTGGAAGCGGATGTTGTTAGCTGTAAAAGAAAGATACCCCTTCAAAGACAATCTGATGCTTGAGAAAAAGAAACGGGCTGATATGAAAGAAGGCATCTGTTATTTGAGATAATATGCTGTGGTGAAAATGCTGCATAGCCCCGATTTCATTCCTGATGAGCCAGACCAAGAGCATGATCCTGAGAGAGTCAGGTGTACACCAAACATGTGGCGTACATTCACAGACTGCACCAGAGAGGTATGCCAGTACATTTGCAGCAACGTATGGCAGAGGGGAAAGAAGACCCCTTATAAATGAATTGGTTAATAAACTTCAAGATTTGAGTTACATTTAAGCCCTCTATGAGTTTGAGTTTCAGCCATTGCAAAAAGTAGCTGAAAAGCTGAACAGAATGGAAAGCAAACAAGAAGACATAATAGACAAACTGTCTCCTATGCCTAATGCTGATGGATCCATCGTGGTAACAGATACATCCAATGGAGTTCAGAATTCCCAAAACAGCTTACTGGAGGGGCTGATCAACTTGGTTTCCTCCCAGCCGATGTCATCCAACATTTCAGCTATCAAAAGTAGACGTCCTGCTTGAGCAAGTGACAACAGTAAGGCTACATCGCATATGGCCTTGTGGCATTACCTACGTGACCATGGAGAAGATATGAAGAAGTGGCATAAGAAACCTACTCCTGCACTTCATGCACGGGTAAAAGAATTACAAGACAAATCAACCACCAAGGTGAAATTCTCCAAAAAGCTGATTGCTCCAGTTGCTGCAGTGAAAAAGCAACAGGTACCAATTGCTACAAAATTGGTACACAGATGGCAGTACTGCACCAGCAGGGATTCCTTGCTCCCCCTTGATAAGTTGATTCGTCAACTAGAGAGTCAGGGAGTGATCAGCAAAACTCACTCACCTTTTAACAGCCCCATATGGCCAGTGTGTAAAGGCAGTGGAGAATGGAGGCTGACGGTGGACTACTGTGGCCTGAATGAAGTTACATCTCCACTGAGTGCTGCTGTGCCAGACATGTTAGAACTCCAATATGAACTGGAGTCAAAAGCAGCCAAATGATATGCCACCATTGACATTGCTAATGCCATTTTCTCCATTCCTTTGGCCAAAGAATGCAGGCCACAGTTTGCTTTCACATGGAGGGGCATTCAGTATACCTGGAATCATTTGCCCCAGCAGTGGAAACACAGCCCAACCATTTGCCATGGGTTGATCCAAGCCGCACTGGAACAGGGAGGTGCTCCTGAGCACTTACAGTACATTAATGACATCACTGTGTGGGGCAACACAGCAAAGGAAATTTTTTGAACAAATAATCCAAATCCTTCTCCGTGCTGGTTTTGCTATTATGTGAAGCAAAGTGAAAGGACCTGCCCAGGAAATTCAGTTCCCAGGTATAAAGTGGCAAGACGGACGTCATCACATCCCGACAGATGTGATCGATAAAATCACTGCCATGTCTCCAACCACTAATAAGGAAGAGACACAATCGTTTCTGGGCGTAGTGGGTTTTTGGAGAATGCATGTTCCAAACTACAGCCTCATTGTTAGCCCACTTTATCAGATGATGCAGAAGAAGAATGGTTTTGTGTGGGGTCCTGAGCAGTAGCAGACTTTTGAGCAGATTAAGCGGGAGATAGCCTGTGCCGTGGCCCTGAGGCCAGTACAGATGGAACAGGTTGTGAAGAACATCCTCTATACTGCTGTTGGAGAGAAAGGTCCCACTTGGAGTTTGTGGAAAAGAGCCTCAGGAGAGACCCAAAGCCGACCTCTGGGATTCTGGAGTCAGTAGTACAAAGGGTCCAAAGAGTGCTACACTCCAACTGAAAAGGAGATCTTAGCTGCATATGAGGGGGTTCAGGCTGCTTCCGAAGTAGTCGGTACTGAAACACAGCTCCTTCTGGCACCTCCACTGCCAGTATTGAACTGGATGTTCAAGGGAAAGGTTCCTTCCAACCATCATGCTACTGATGCCACTTGGAGTAAGTGGATTGCGTTGATTACGCAGCGAGCGTGGATGGGGAACCTCAGCCATCCAGTAATCTTAGAGGTGATCATGGACTGTCCTGAAAGTAAAGAGTTTGGAACACCACCAGAAGAAGAGGTGTCACGTGCTAAAGAGGCCCCACCATACAGTGAACTACCAGAAAATGAAAAGACACTTGCCCTGTTCATGGATCATGTCGTATTGTGGGGAAGCATTCCATTTGGGTCCATTTGGTGGGTGATGCAGAAATCTGGGGATGTTCAATGTCAACCACAAGGGAATTTGGTGTTGGGGGAGTGCAGTCAGTAATTCCATGTATATATATATAGGTTTGTGTGCATGTGTTTAATGTTTGGTAATTACTGTTTGTTTGTATATATTAAGCACGATGCAGTGATGTAGAATTAGGGGTGGAATGCCATGATTTGGGATTTTTGGTTCTTGGTATTCTACACCATAACATCATGTGGGGCACTGGGAGTTTAACTGTTAATGTTCAAGTTCTGGGTACCCGCCCGGAAAAGAAGAAGAGCTACCAGGGGGTAGAAGAAGAAGATTCCCCAGGGGACTTTACGGTCACAGAGAGGAAATAGAACTCCTGGCAAGGTCACCTGATGCACTCTTTTTTCATCAGCTCTTCTTCCTTGGCTCTCCTCCTGTCTTCCCTGCTGTTCAACTGGACTGCGCATCTCACCTCAGCTTTGTGATGAGGTCTATCCACCTTTCTCTCTCCATTATGTTTGATTTATTAGATTCAATTCTAATTATATTGTATTATATTGTGTTATCTTACATTCCAATACTGTATTTAGTAAATTAGTTTTGTTTCTTCTCAGATCGTTGCTGCTGTTTTTAATTATTTTGGGGTCCCCTGTTTTTGTGAAATCCCTCTGGCCAGCTGGTCACGGAACTGGGCCGAACCAGCCAGTAAACCATTGACAAAGATTTATTTTATTTTTATTTATTTATTTATTTATTTGTTTATTTATTTAAGAATAAACTTAAACTCTAATTTCTGAAATTCTTTAAGTTAAATTTATGTATATATATATATATATATATATATAGTTGCATTAAAAAAATTAAAAATCTAATATGTGCTTCAATTAATTTCCAGTAAGGAAAGTTCTTTTGCATGCATGTAAAGTGAAAGGGCAGAAAGTGTCTTTAATGAGAGATCTCTTTACCAGGTTTAGAAAAAAAAAAAAAAAAAAAAAAAGAAAGGAAGAAACAAAAGGAAATAAATAAATCTGAGAATATTTGGTCTTACTTTAAAGTAACATTGTGACAAGAAAACTTGAAAGATTTTGATTATTTTGGCAACAGATTCTTGGCTTACTTCTCCTTTATTGCAGCTAGATGAACAGGAAAAACTCACATAAATCCAGTGAAGTTCTAGTGGTTTTTTTAAGAGGGAAATGCTTTTCTACTAAGAATCAACTTGTTTTTTAAAACATACCTTTTTATTATTATCTAAATCCAATGCAATTTTGACTTTGTTTTAAGCAAAAATCAAAAAGTCTTTTGTTTTGCAAAGGAGGAATCTTGATAAGTTTGTGAAATTTTGACCAATCTTTTAAAACCTTTGTGTTTTGTCTTTCTTCTGATAAAGCTCAAACACATTTTAACCCAATATATGTCAATAGGAGCTTTCTGAATAGGTCTGTTGTCGGTCTACTGAAGTATATGCTGTATAGTCACAGAAATTAATTTGCTAGTTCTTTGCTCAAAAGCTTTTTTCTGGAGACATTGATGAGAAAGAAACCTCAGTCACAGTTTAGGATTTAAAGTATAATTTAAATACCTAAAATAAGCAATTCTGCAACCTTTTAACCTGAAATCTTTTAACCTGTTACCTTTTTTACACACACAAAAAAAAATAAAGTGTAAAAAACCTTGTCAATATTAAAATCCTAGTAGAGATAACAGAAGTGCACCATATTTATGACTGTTCACCATCCCATCAATAAGAGCTAGCTGTGTACTCTAATGCCCCTGAATTCATGTGGAAGCATTGTCAGATTCTCAAATGGCTATATTGATTTTGTTTCCCTTCCTCAGATTCGAGACTAACAGTTTGAATTGAATGAATGGACTTAAATCAATTTCCCTACATTGTGGTGTATCTGGAAGACATTCTTGTTGTACTGGTCTCTTTCGCTTCAAAATACACCTAGAGACCTTGCAACAACTTTTATTTCCTAGGCACAGTTTAATAATAGAACATTAAGAAGGAAATAAGGCCAAGAAATAAAAGATGAGAACATATGTGTATTTGTATGCTGAGTAACATATATGTTACTGAAGTCACTTGCCTGATGTCACCTGTTTGTTTCTTAGAACAAAAAATTGTAGGAGAAATTGTTGTGTATCAGTCTAGATGCTGTGCTGTACATCATACTTCCCACTGAAATCTGCTGAGGAAGCAAGCTTTTCAGAAGCTATGTCTGTCATGGAATCAAGAACCACAGAATTCATAGAATTGGAAGGGACCTCTGAAGGCCATTCAGTCCAACTCCCTTGCAACCAACAAGGATATCCACAGCTGGATCAGGTTACTCAGGACCTTATCCAGCTTCGCCTTGAAAGTCTCCAGGGATGGGACATCAACCATACCACCAGGCAACCTATTCCAGTGCCTCACCATCCCCCATTGTAAACAATTTTTTTTCCTTATATCTAATCTAAATCTACCCTCTTTGAACTTGAAGCCATTGCCCCTTGTTCTATTACCACAGACCCTGCTAAAAAGTCAGTCTCCTTCTTTCCTATAATGACTCTTTAGATACTGAAACGCTGCTATCAGATCACCTTGCATCCTTCTCTTCTCCAGACAGAACAGCCGCAGCTCACTCAGTCTGTCCTTGTGGGAGAGGGGTTCCATTTCCTGGGTCATTTTTGTGGTCTTCCTCTGGATGCACTCAAATGTCTTTGTCTCTCCTGTACTGAGGACTCCACATCTGGATGAAGGAATCTAGATGAGGTCTCACCAGCACAGAGTAGAGGTACATAATAACCTCCTTCAACCTGCTGGCCACACTTCTTTTGATGCAACCCAGAATACCAGTCGGCTTTCTGGGCAGCAATGGCACATTGCTGGCCCATGTCCAGCTTCTCATCCTCCATACCCCCAGGTCTTTTTCAGCAGGACTGTGCCAAATCCTTTCATCCCTCAGCTTGTATCAGTAATGGGGGTTGCCTTGACTCAGATACAAGACTACGCATTTAGTTTTGTTGAACCCTATAAGGTTCACCTGGGCCTGTTCAAGCGTGTCTAAGACCCTCTGGATGGTATCCCATCCTTCTGGTATCTCTACCACATCCCACATCTTGGTGTCATCAGTAAACTTCTGAGGATGCACTAGACCTTTCTGTTGATGTCATTGATGAAGATACTATCGAGTATTTGTCCCAGCACTGTCCCCTGGAGGGCACTACTCATCACCAATCTCCATTCAGATACTGAGCTGTTGACCACTACTCTCTGGACACAGTCTTCAGCCAGTTCTTTGTCCTTCAAACAGTCCATCCATCAAATCCATGTATTTCCAATTTGGAGAGAAGAATATTGTGAGGTTCTGTGTCAAAGGCCTTGCTGTAGTCGAGATAGATGACATCAGTGACTCTTCCCTTGTCCGTGGACAAAAGAGAAGGTCAGTAGGTTGGTCAAGCAGGATTTGGTGGAGTCATGCTGGTTATTCACTATCACCTCCCTGCCTTCCATGTGCCTGAGCATAGCTTGACTGTGGACCTGTTCCATGATCTTCCCCTTCGCAGAAGTGAGACAGGTAACTAATTCCTGGGGTCATAGTTTTTACACTTTTTAAAGATGGGTGTGATGTTAACCCAGGGGCTTCACCTGGTTGCCTTGACTTTCAAATATCACAGAGAGTGCCAGGGCAACTACATCAGAAAATTCCCTCAGGACTCTGGGATGCACCTCATCAGGACCCCGTACACTTATGGAAGTTCCCAAAGTGGTCACAAACCTGATCTGTAGGAGAGACATTGCCTCCCTGATCCCCTCCTACCAAGCCAAATGTTTGAGGGTTATTAAGTACCTCACATTTCTCCTTGTCTGTTGTTATCAACTTGCCTGTGTCACTCAGTAGAGGGAGTATATCCCACTGGACTTTTCTGGTTGATGTATCTGTAGAAGCCTTTCTTGTTCTTTTTGGCATTTCTCACCAAGGTCAGTTCAAGCTGAGCCTTGGCTTTCCTGACCACAGCCCTGCTCAGCCTAACAGCTTCTTTAAACTCTTCCTACAGTACCTGTCTTTGTTTCCCCTACCAGTGAATTTTCTTCTTGCTCTTCAGTTTGACCATCAGGTCCCAGTTCAGCCACACCAGTTTCACGCCTTCTTTTCCCAATTTGCTATAGCTGGTAATGGAGAGCTGTTGCACCTTGAAGAAAGCATCCTTGAAGACTGTCCAGCTCTGCTCCACACCCTTGCCCATGAGGACAGTTTCTCGGGGTGTTTTATTGACTAACTTCCTGAAAAGCTGGAATTTAGCTTTCCTGAAATTTAGCTTCCAAATTTTACTCTTTACCTGTCTCATATTCCTCCAGAATGTGAAGTCAATAATTGCATGGTCTCTACTTCCCAGGTAGTCTCCAGTTCTAATGTCTCCCATCAGTTCATTTAAGCTGGTGAGCAACAGGTCCAGTGTTGAATTCCCCCTGGTTGGGCCATCAATCTCTTGACTCAGGAAGTTATCCTCAACACAGTCCAGGAACTTCCTGGATTGCCTACAACTTGCCATGCTACTTTTCCAGTAGGTGTCTGGGTGGTTGAAGTCCCCCAGCAGAATGAGCGATTGTGAAACCTCATGTAGCTGGAGGTAGAAGGCCTCATCTACAGGCTCTACCTGATCTGGTGGCCTGTATTAGACACCAATCACAAGGCTCCCTTTGTTACCTTGGTCTCTGACTCTCACTCACAGGTTTTTGATTTACTCATGACTCTTCTTTAGGAACAGCTCTTCACATTCTATTCCTTTCCTGGTGTAGATAGTAATGCTCCCTTCCCTCCATCCTCATCAGTTCCTTCTGAACAATTGGTAGCCATTGATAGCCACACTGCAGTAACAAGAATAATTCCACCAGGCTTTGGTGGCAATTATTATGTTGTGGTCCACTAATAGCATAGTAGTTTCTAACTCCTTCCAAGGACCCTTCTTCCCTTTTGAGAAAGGCAAACTGCACCCAGTGATATGCAGTTCTAAACAAACAAACAAACAAACAAACAAACAAAAAATTATGGTCTGGCAGAGGCACCAGTCACAAAGCCAGGTATTTAAAGATATGATCCTTTGGTATGTTTCTGTGTACTTACCCAAAACAGGAGGCAGAGAAGAAAAAATGACTTGCGATGTACGTATGGATCCTGTTTTCTTGTGTATAGCGTCCAGCTGATTGTTCTTATGAACAAAGTGTTGTAGTGACTCAGAAGATCTCAGCTGCACAAAGTAAAATCTTAGGATAAAACGAAGTGTCATCCCAAACTGACACTAGATCTAATCTAGATAAATTGTGTGCAATTAATTGCTGTCTCTTTGGCAGACTTCTTCCTGAGCACCATCCATGTTTGATAGGACAACATCCTGGATCTCTTGGAAGACACATTCCAACTACTACCTATTCCAAGATAATTAACTACTTGTCTCAGCTGAGTACCTCATAGAAATATGTGTCACTGTTAGTTTGTTGCTATCACATATAGAAGAAAAACATATACTAAATCATCACTGTCACTTCCTCTGCCTTCTTAGTGGAGATTTGCCATCCAAATAACTGACCTAGACTATGTAGCTTTACATAGCTTCCTAGATCTGTTCAGACAACTCCAAAAGTATTTTGTCACCACAAATTTTGGTTCTATGGAAAGTTTTAAGAGTAGTTTTCAAATTTTCACTCGTCACTTAATTTTTAAAGACATATGAGAAAAAAGCACTGAACAGCATTTAATAGTCTCCTATTGTTTATCATATTGTACAATTAACACTCTTTAAAAATATGCACTTCAAGAAAAAAAGAGAAATCTGTAAGTGAAAGTTGAAAATTAAATCTTTAGTTATTCTCTTCTATCTTTACTGCTGTGCAGAACAATGTAATATCATCAGATTTTGGAGACAGAGAAGGAAGAGAAATATATATACTGTATCTTGAAACAGCTTTGCATATTCATTTCTTCATTTTTTTTTCCCATTTTTTATTTACATTGCATCACTGTTGGAAAAAAAATATCTGAGGCTAGAAAAATTTCCTTTGCATTTCTTTCCTGCTAAGAGGCTAGAAAAATTTCCTTTGCATTTCTTTCCTGCTAAGAGCAGAATGTATGCTACAATAAAATCAAAGAAGTTGTTATAAAAAAGTACAAGATAAGCAATTCTGACAACAAGCAGATGTGTAAATGTTTAATACTATGCACTGTTATATACTACAGCAGAAACTAAGGCTGTGTAGTCTTGTGGTAGTGTCCTAGATTCCCTTGTCTTTGTTCTAGCCATGCATCATTTGCAGCTCTCTTGAGTGATGCTGTAAAACTGAGGAAACAGGAGAATGAAAAAAATAGAGAAGAGGGGAATTAATTCCCTTAAAAAACAAGGAGCATAATAACTTGTGTCGTATGATATAAATAACATGTATGTGATAAATATACAAGTACAGGGAATACACAAAATATCAAATAGCATTCTGACACACTAACAAAGTCTTCTGAAGCAAAAGTAGGCCATATGTTTTTTCAAGAGAATTCAAAGTTCACTCTTTATGGAGAAGCAATATTTTGAGAAGGTTGTGATTTCTTAAGGTATTTTCAGAGTTAATTTTTTGAACTTTTCCTTTCCTTGTACATCAAGGAGACACTGTCCTCCACAGAAAACTTGCTTTGTACCTCAGATAATTTATCTATCCAGTTGCTGTATGTCTTCATATAATTGTGTTGCTCAACTCCTACTCACTGGATGTCTGAGATGAGAATTCAAAACACTCAGCATACTGTTTGTTATACTGGCCAATGGGGCAAATATTTTTCTGAAATACTCTCTACAACAAGAAGTGCTCTGCATGTAGTAGCATTAATTACAAACCAATTATTGACATAATAAAATATCAACATTATTCCAGATCACGAGATATTTGACTACATTAATAAAGCAGCTGGTAGTTTTATATTTTATGCTATCAATCAAACTTATTTTTCAGACTATAGTTTTTTCTGTTATTGAAATGGAAACATTTAAGTTATATATTCTAAAAAAGTTATGGCTTAAATCACCAATATAGTTATTTAAGTAAATGTTAAATAAATCTTTGTTTGTGGGAATTCATTATAAAGAATGTTAGCCTTTATAAAGTATATTCTCCCCCCAAAATATTAGACCAAACTGTTCTGAATCTGAATTTTAAAAAAACCACACAATGTATCCCATGGGATGATTAAGTGTATATAGCATCAATAAAAGACAGCGGGCACTCCAGTAGCATTAAAAAAAAAAAAAAAAAAAAAAAAAAAAAAAAAAAAAAAGTTTTTTTTTAAATGATTTATTGTAATTCACACAGTTATAAAAACATCTCCTTTTCTTGTTCCATTTTTAACAAAAAGCTAGCTTATTAGTTTTTTTGTTTGTTTGTTTTAATTTTATATCAAACTTTTCTTATAAGATCACCTTTAATATTTGCTGGTCTTGAAAAGTTGAGAAGAAAAATCAATTCACACAATATCAGACTTGCCAGGTTATTATACTTAATTCTCTTCCTGATTGATACTCTAACAATTATCTCACTGAGAATGACCATAACTCTCTAGAGTGAGACGTATAGAGGCCTGCTGTTGCAAATGGTTTAAAAAACTTGGGAGTGAGAAAGTAAATGGTCTATTACGTAATGATTTATTTTATTCTCAATATACATTAGAATTAACATTCTATGTTAATGAATAAATAGTTTAACAGAAGGATAACAAATTAGATTCATTTTCCCAGCTTTGTCCTAAACCAAACCAGAAGGCAGAACATTTCACTTGACTTCCAACTGATAGGTTTCTTAAGCAGCTAAAGATATTAACTGAGGAAATAAGCACAGTATGTAAGAATTGACAATGTGTTTTCTTTAGGACTCTTGATTTATTAACTTAAATTTTTCTTAAGCAGGAGCTTGAAATATAGAATTCCACAGAGAGTAGGAAAAAAAGATCCTTGTTTTGCTTTCTTTTTGCGCTTAAGTCTGAATCTGTCATTTATCACTGTTTTACACTAACCAGTAAGATTCAGAAGTCTTCTGCTATCTCTGCCTGACCTTGGGAAGGAGTTAGGTATCATAAAAAATAAGAAGATAAAATGAGTGCAAATCATATCTGTCTCTAGAATTTTATTTTTGTTATGAGATCATACACATAGTTTTTGAGACAGTAGACTCTGATAAACATAATTTCATTCTATTTCTCTGAATAAAAAACTTTAAAAAGAAATGGGAACAGGAGGATAATTTTGGTGCAGGTCATATCTCCAGGTTTTGTTTGTTTGCTTGCTAGTTTACTTCAAGTTCCCATATCATTAATTCTGAAATAACTATTGAGAACTTTCATAGGGATAAGTGAAGGAAGGATATTGCATTACTGTAGAATTGTTCTATTTTTGGTAAGGTTGTCTTTCCAACAGACAATGAGAGACACTAAACTAAAATATGTGAAGAGTAGGCTGGAATTAGGAAGAATAGAATCATGATTTGAAATTCTTTTCTATTCTGGGGAAGGGAGGCATTGATCTCAGACTGCAGTGCATGAGTAACAAGGTAGCACATTTTAGAATCTGAATCATGTAAGCACCTACAAAGACTTTCTGGTGATGTTTTCTGTACTTAAAAGAATCTGGAAAAGAAAACGAATAAAAAAAAAAGTAGTTCTCTACTCTGCAATTCAGGCATACAGTTACAAGCTTTAAAAGAAAAAAAAAAAAAAAAAAAAGAGAGAGAGAAAATTATTTCAGAGCAAGAATCCAGACTGGCAAAAAAACCTACATAAAATACAGAAGAATTCCTTATTGAAGGTGTATAACCTATATATACATATAGGTTAATAATAGAATCATAGAATCACAAGGTTGGAAACGACCTATAAGATCATCCAGTCCAACCGTCTCCTCATCACCATTGCCACCACTAGTACTAAACCACATCACGCAGCACGTCATCCAGATGCCTCTTGAACACTGCCAGGGACGGCGACTCCACCACCTCTCTGGCAGGCCATTCCAGTCTATATATATGCAGAGTGGAAATTAACTTAAACTGTAGAAATACAGAACATTTTTACTCACATTCTCCCTGTCACCTAACTGATATCTAATATTTTCATAGCTACTAATCTGCATGCAGTTTTGGGGTAATTGTGGGTAAATATGAAGATGGAAGGTATTGGCAAAATCATGTGACTGTTTCAGAAGACAGCATAAGAAATTAAATCTTATATTTCTGACTGCTTGTATGGACTGACAAAAGGTATTTTGTGAAGTTTAGTCTTGTACCTAAAAATAAAATTGCACACTGTTGTATAGCTGAACTATGTGCCCTACTTATCACACAGGTTGCAGGTCTATCAAGATTATATAGTGCAAAGTATGTGACTTGAATGTCAGACATCATGTGCCATGTTGATCAGATAAATCATGCAAGCATAAAAACTGTCACACTGCCTTAAGTGATAGCAGGATGGAGCTTGTTATTTCCTGTAATGTTCCTAATTCTTAGGAAGTGCTGGTAGAGAAAGAGAAATGTTTCCATCATAACATATTCCCACAGTTTTGCTATTACACATATGCGTCAAATATGTATTATATTAAACATAACCTATACAATGTGTATAGTATAAGATATAATACATAATATGTAATACAGAATATATAATGCCTAATATGTAATATATAATATGTCACATGTAATATATAACATATAATATATAATATGTAATACGTAGTACTTAATATATAATATGTATGTGTTATGTAAATTATATGTAATATATAAAATACATACATCTAACCAATATATTAAACATTTATGCATCTGATGTTTTAAGCATGATTTTATATGTATATTGTTCTCCATGGTGGTAATGGAAGAAAAAGAGGCTTTCACCAACTGAATATATTGAATGTTAAGAAGGCATGGCTCTGTTTACCTTTGCTTAAATCTGGATGTATTGATCTAGGTAGCATGAATATTTAGCATGAATATTTGTGGTTTCTGCTTATATGCTCCTACTTCATCTACACTGCAAAGAGATTTGGACCTGCTCAGTTGTATATCTATAAATGCGTACAGGAAGGAGAAAATATTGATGATTGTAATGTTTTTGTGATTTTTGATTGAAATTCCACATCATAACATCATATAGTATACTGGGAGTTAAAGCATTAGTGCTGCAGTTCAGTGAATTGCTGATATTTCCAGTCTCTTTGTCTCAGACTAAAAGAATGAACTGCAACTGCCTCATTGTTCCATTACCATTTTCCAGTCAGAGGAAAACTGACTGGGAGTCATGACACTATTTGCTCTTTATGCTCCCTGGCCATCTTACCTACAGCATTAGAGTAAGGACTTCAGGTTTGGAAACTCTTTCTCATTTTATTTGATTTATCATCTTCAATTCCAATAATACTCTATTGTATTTTATTACATTCTTCCATTCCGCTATTATATTCAGTAAATTCATCTTCTCCCTTAGCTCATCACTGCTGTTTGCCTCATCTAGGCCCTACATTTCTCTTCTCCCTTTCCTTTTTCCCAGTCTGTGGGCCCATGGACCCCTTTGCTCACTTGTTACGGATCTTGGACAAGCTAGGATGAACTGTGACAGTGATGATGATGTGCTACACAGAAGCACAGAAATTAGTCTGAGGGGTTTTAAGTGGACTAAGCAGAGAGTCGTCTAGTAATTCCTCAGTTTGCTCCTGATAGGTATTACTGACCAAGATAAGAGAGTGCAAGACTTTGTGTACTCTTTCATACTTCATAACTCTGTTTATTATTTCTTGTATAACTGTTTATTTTTTCTTGTGAAAATATAACCATACTATTTTTTCTCAACATTTTTTTAAAGTGTTCAGGACACATAGTTGTATAGTTATTGATAAAAATAAGCATTTAATAAAACTTAATCAGAAATTTTAAAATGTTTAGTGCTAGAAATCCTAAGGTATATTGTTAGAGAAAGCATGACTGGGAAACAAGCAGGATGAGTTGGAAACTGTGATGCTCTTGGAAAGGTATGACATTTTTGCCACCGTGGAAACTTGGTGGGATGAAACCCATAACTGGAATACCACCGTTGAGGGCTATCGGCTCTTTAGAAGAGATAGACTAGGTAGGAAGGCGGGGGAGTTACCCTCTGTGTCAAAGAGTGGATAGACTGTGAGGAGCTCTCTCAGAGAAACGGTCAGGAACAGGTTGAGAGCCTGTGGGTTAGAATTAGGGATGAGTCTAACAAAGGTCAACTAATGATAGGAGTATACTACAGGCCGCCTGATCAAGGAGAGACTGTTGATGAGGCTTTCTTGCTTCAGATGCGGGAGGCTTCGTGCTCGCGGGCTCTTGTGCTGATGGGGGACTTCAACCATCCAGATATCTCTTGGAAAGACCACACAGCAAGTCGCAAGAGGTCTAGAAGGCTTCTGGAATGTGTTGATAACTTTCTGGTCCAGGTGTTGGACAGACCGACCAGAGGTGAAGTGTTGCTGGACCTGCTGTTCAGCAATGCAGAGGAAATCATTGATGGTGCTAAGGTTGGAGGCAGCCTGGGTTGTAGCGACCATGCCCTGGTTGAATTTGTGGTCTCGAGGGATGTGGGCCTGGCAAAAAGTGGTGTCAGGACACTGAACTTTGCAAGAGCGAACTTTAATCTGTTCAATGGACTGCTGGCTGAGATCCCCTAGGATGCGGTCTTAAAAAACAAAGATGTTGAGGAGAGCTGGCTATTCTTCCAGGATGCCTTCTTGAGGGCACAAGACCTCTCCATCCCTCTGAAGAAGAAAGCGGGCAGAGGAGGTAGGAAGCCGGTGTGGCTCAGTAAGGACCTACTGGGCATGCTGAGGACGAAGAAAGATGTATACAGGCTCTAGAAACAAGGGCATGTCACCTGGGAAGAATACAGGGATGCCGTCCAGGCTTGCAGAACTGCGATCAGGAAAGCCAAGGCGCAGGCGGAACTGAACTTGGTGAGGGACGTGAAAAACAACAGGAAGAAGTTCTACAGGTACATTGGCCACAAGAGATGTGCCAAAGCGAGTGTGCCTCCTTTGGTAAATGTAAAAGGAGAACTCGCTTCAACGGACACTGAGAAGGCTGAGGTACTGAACAAGTTCTTTGCCTCAGTCTTCACTGGTGGACAAGATTCCCAAACTTCTCACGTTCCAGAGCCCTGCATCCCTAAACCTCTAGGTGGGGACTGGGGCGACAAATCCCCCCCTGCTGTGAGGACAGAACAGGTCCGAGACCGCCTCATGAGACTGAATGTGTATAAGTCTATGGGGCTGGACGGCGTGCATCCCAGGGTTCTGAAGGAGCTGGCTGAGGTGGTAGCTGAGCTGCTCTCCATCATTTTTGAAAAGTGGCTGTCAGGTGAGGTCCCAGATGACTGAAGAAAAGGTCATGTCACTCCCATTTATAAGAAAGGGACCAAGGAGGACCGTGGGAACTACAGGTCGGTGAGTCTCACCTCTGCCTGGGAAGATCATGGAACAGATCATCCTGGATGACATGCTCGACCACATGAGGGATGGGCGTGTCATCCGTGACAGTCAGCATGGCTTCATCAGAGGAAGGTCATGCTTGAACCAATCTGGTGGCCTCCCATGATGGAGTGACGGTATCAGTGGATAAGGGAAAGGCGACTGATGTCGTTTACTTGGACTTGAGTGAGGCCTTTGACATGGTCCCCCACCACATCCTCATCTCCAAATTGAAGAGATGTGGATTTGATGGGTGGACCACTCGATGGACAAGAAACTGGTTGAAAGGGTGCAGATAGAGGGTGATCATCAATGGCTCTGTGTCCAGGTGGAGGCCAGTAACTAGCGGCGTCCCCCAAGGATCTGTCTTGGGACTGGTGCTCTTCAACATCTTTATCAATGACATCAATGTAGGAATTGAGTGAACCCTCAGCAAGTTTGCTGATGACACCAAGCTGAGTGGTGCAGTTGACACAGTGGAAGGAAGGGATGCCATTCAGAGGGACCTCGAGAGGCTAGGAAAGTTGGGCCTGGGTGAACCTGATGAGTTCAAAGTGCAAAGTTTTGCACTTGGGCCGGAGGAATCCCAGGCGTCTGTACAGGCTGGAAGGAGTGGACCTTGAAAGCAGCCCTGCAGAGAGGGACCTGGGGGTCCTGATGGATGAAAAACTTAACATGAGCCAACAGTGTGCTCTTGTGGCTTGGAGAGCAAATGGTATCCTGGGCTCCAACGGAAGAAGGTGGCCAGCAGGGACAGAGAGGTGATTGTCCTCCTCTACTCTGCTCTTGTGAGGCCCCATCTGGAGTACTGCGTCCAGGGTGTGGAGCCCCCAGTACAAAAAAGACAGGGAGCTGTTGGAGAGGGTCCAGAGGAGGGCCACTAGGATGATCAGGGGACTGGAGCGCCTATGAGGACAGGCTGAGGGAGCCGGGCTTGTTCAGCCTGGAGAAAAGAAGGCTGCGGGGTGACCTCATTGCAGTCTTTCAATACCTAAAGGGAGCCTGCAGAGGGGAGGGGAATCAACTCTTTGAAAGGATTGATATGTGTAGGACAAAGTAAATGGTTTTAAATTGAGGGAGGGGAGATTTAGGTCAGACATCAGGGGGAAATTCTTTATCCAAGTGAGGTACTGGAACAGGCTGCCCAGAGAGGTTGTGGATACCCCGTCCTTGGAGGTGTTCAAGGCCAGGTTGGATGGGGCCCTGGGCAGCCTGGTTTAGCATTAAATGTGGAGTTTGGTGGCCCTGCATGTGGCAGGGGGGTGGATTCATAACCTTGAGGTCCCTTCCAACCCTGGCCATTCTGTGATTCTGTGATTCTGTGACTGAGAATTATATTACATTTATTCATAAACATATATGCATATATAAGGCTGAGAGAATTATAAAAATATTAATAAGATAAAACTTATATAGTTTAATCAAAAATTTATCAGTGGTTTCTCAGTAAAAGAGTAATATTTAAGTCTAGATCTAACTATAATGTTTATTAAATTAGAAGTGTTCCATAAGAATAAATGTGATTGTTTTTTTCCCATATATGAACTCAGAGAGGTGATAGAATACGGGTAGTAAAGTAAGAAAACTATAAATACATACATATATATATATAATATATGTAGCTTACTTACATATAATCTATATATACATATACGCTATATAACCTACTTACATATACGTATAACCTATATATATATAAACTCTCTATATGTAGGTTATATGTATATATAAATATCTATACATATAGATATAGATAGATAGATAGATATAAAAGAAACGTATATGTGGAATAACTAACATGGTTTTCACATGTGGAATCAAAGTCTACAATCACAAAGTAGTTATAAAAGCAGGTATGGTTTAGTCAGTGCTGTGCAGACACCGGGTGCAAGGGAGATCGTTCTTCCTAACTTGCACACCATCAGGAAATATCATGCTACAGATATAGGCCATACTAATACATAATCAATAGTTCTCCCAGAATTCGGATACATATTAATTATACCCCAGAGAGATCAATAACATGCAGACCCTCCCCTCTTGCATGTGCGTAGTGGGTCGTGGAAGATTTGTTGTTCTCCTCTATAAGACTTCTGATCTTTCAGGGGAGCATCCCCCCAAACTTCTTGCCCTATGGATAACTAATCATCTCCCTGCCAAATGTCCTTGGGCTGTTCTCAAACCCTTATATTTATGGCCTTCATCCCCTTCATTATCCCAGACCCAGAAACTGCCACCCCTTGTTTTCTAACAAGCTCTACATTCTTGCTTCTATAGACTATCTCTAACTATTTCTCTTCACTCCCCTTATTCTCAGTCACTGTGAAGCTTTCTTGCCCTTTTACTTTCACTTATGAGGCCCATCTCACCTTTCAGTTTAGTGAGCTTGGTAGTGGTGAGTTGGACTATGTCTCGCTCCAATTTATAGGAGGGAGAGGAGGTTCTTTTATTATCTATATACCCGGTGTGAGATTAAGAAGCAACGGTTCAAATGTTGGTCCAACCAGTTTATTACAAATTTTAATCAGGGAAATGGGGAAGGGGAGGACAGACACTATTATGAATTAGGGTAATGGGGAAGGGAAGGAGGGCGATAGAAAAGATAGAAAAGAAGAAGCAAGGGATCTTTATAGGCAGCAAGAGGGACATAGTCACCACCATGGATCCAGCGAGGTTCAAAGCTCCGTCTTTGATCCTCAGTAGTGGTGGGTCATCGGGCATTGTTGTTCTATTGACGACGAAGGACAACCAGTGATGACCATGATGACAATGGCCCTTTTTCAATGCTTCAAAGTGGTTGAGTCAGTTGTCCTTGCAGTGACAGCTCAAATCCAAAGTGGTCGAGTCAGCTCTCCTTTGAGTGACAGCTCAAACCCAAGGTGGTTGAGTCAGTTCTCCTTGCAGTGGCAGCTTCTGGCCCTGGGACCTCAGCAGGCAATTCCTTTGTTCTTATCTTTCTGGCCTTGCCAGCAGATAAGAGGAAGCAGGGAGGCACCAACTTGTATCTTGCCTACGCAGGACACAATGGTATCATCCCCCAGCCTCCCATAGCAAACAGGAGTTATTTGGTCACAGGCTAGATCTTCTGACAGTAAACAGTCCTGAGCACTATCTTCCGAAGGCAAACAGCTCCAAAGATGTAAAATTGTCCACACAGCGATGTTGATTGCCACACGACACCCATCACTTGCCTCCTCAACAAAATACCTAAGGAAGCAAGCTTTGAGCCAAAAAAAAAAACAAAGAAGGATTCTCACAGGCTACGTGATCTTGCTGGTCTTTTCCAATATTAATAATGCTATGATTCTCTGACTACCAGGAGAAATAATCATTTAGGAGAGAATAAATATAGTTCATTGTAAGAAACACTAGTATTCACATGGGAGTAGAATAGTGGCTTTAACATTTACACAGCATAGTGAGACATAATCATTGAAGAAAATGAAAGAATGATAGAAACTAGGTACACTATCTTGATTCTCAAATGGTGAAAACTTAGAGACTTATATGTATTCAATTCATTGTCATCATCTAGATGTACACTAAATTCCTTAAATACATTCCAGTAAGAAATTACAAATTTTTATAGAGTTTGAGGACACAGTTCTCAGCATATTTGAGACTTGTTTCTGACAGGACATCTTTCTAGACAACCCACAATATTTTGACCTCACTTATCTCCAGAAAATTTTGTTTGAACTTTAAAGAAAATATACATCTGATTTCTCCAGAACTACAACTGTAAATGCAGAACCAAAATCTCTTCACAGAAATTGAGAGAAGAAAGTGACAACACATGCCAAAACAAAGCAATGGTTTTACAGTATGGCTTATAAAAATGCTGTTTCTGGTTTGCTAAATTACATTGTCTATTGCTGACAGTGTTCTGAAGCATGGCATGTATAAACTACACACAAAAGAGAGAAAAATATTTTTTTCAAGGATTTGTTCAACTTATACTTAGTTGCTATTATACTATATTAAGGAAAGCCAGATCCTGTACATCTCAGAAAATAAACTGATAAAGGATTTTAAAAGCCACCCTTTCAAAAGGATCTGGAGAGCAAGGAAAAAAATTAATATTAAAAAAATGTTTCTAACTAAAACAACTTGATCTGAAAGCATAGAGAATTTAGAAATGCCACTGCAACACTATAACGTCTCAGTTTCATAAATGAGAGGAAAAGGGACACAGAAGAACAGATACTATAAAGACACCTGCCTCAAAGGCACTTAAATGTTGCCAGAAGATCGATTGGACTGAAATTTCATTTGGTTTATACACATTTATCAAGATAGCCACTGAGTAAAAAACTTTACAAAATGCAGTTTTATCTCTTAATAAAAACAAACAAAAAAAATCATTAAAAAAAAAAAAAGTAGAAAAAGTTCTGGGCATTTTCTCTACGGGTGGTAATTCTTGCCTATATCAGACAGCGCAATGCAAACTGTCAAGGATATATCTTCCAAGAAATGTCTTCTAGACTGCACCTGTTTCTCAAAAGTCGAATTGAGAACTCATACTCTCTACTAGATCTTATTAAAAGGCCGATTTTTCTGTCACTAAGTAGGCATGTAGGCATATTCTACCTTAATGTACTGTAACCTAAACTGTTACTTCCACAATATCTTATAGACATTGACAGCAAACCTCACAAAACTCAAATGTTGTAGGTTAAGGATTTGACTCTAGTCTCCTCCTTACCATTACTACTCCAGTGAACAAAAAATTATTAGTCTCCAGCAGATATTTCAAGAGCACACATCCCTCATTCACATAGGCATAGAATCACAAAGTCATCAGAGATGGACAAGTCCTCCAAAGGTATCTAGTCCAACCATCCACCTACCACTAATATTTTCTCAGTAATCCATGTCCCTTTGTACAACATCTAAATATTTCTTGGCCACCTCCAGGGATAGCAGCTCTTCCAGGACAGCTTGTTACGTCGTCTGATTACTGTGTTTCCTACCAGTCCTTCTCTGTGAACAGCAGGTCTAGTAGGGCACCTCTTCTGATAGGCTCTCAGCAACTGTGTCAGGAAATTATCTTGCACTCACCTTCTAGACTGTTTTTCCTGCTTTGTATTATATTTCCAGTACTTATCAGGGAATTTGAATTCCCCATGTGAACAAGGGATGGCATTCATGTGACTTCTGCCAGCTACTGATAGAACTGCACATCCATCTCTTTATCCTTGTTAGATGGTCTATAACAGACCCCCACCAAACTGTCCACCTTGTTGGCCCTCCCCCTGATCCTTATCCCTAGAGCTTCTTGCCAGCCCAGAGCTCAACAATACTGAAGTACTTTCAAACATAGAGAGCCACATCACTGTCCCTTCTTCCTTGACTGTCCCTTCAGAAGAGATTATAACCATATAAGCATTGCAGTGCTCCAGTCATGGGAGCAATCCCACCATGTTTCAGTAATGGCAACTGAGTCATTTCCATGCTGCCTGCACTGGTGTAGATGCACCTCAGCTGAGTCATTTGCCTCAGTCTGAACTGCAGAATTATTCCCTCATGCTCATCTCTAGCAAACCTTGCTGTATACCCTTCCCCCTTTATAACTAATTTAAAGCCCTCTCAATGAGCTCTGCCAGTTTCTGGGTTAGGATCCATTTCCCTCTTTGAGAAAGGTGAGACCCATTCATCAAGTAGCATGGGCAACTGAAAGAACCCACCTGCTTCACTACATTATTCTCTGTGATTCTAACTGGTGTATATCTGCCTTTTACTGTAATCTCTGTCTTTTTTAGATGCTTGCATATACACTTGTTTTTGCAAGACAGTGGAGATATTCTTTTATGAAATATCTGATTTGTATATTCACTGTCTCCAGATTGCTTCTTGTGTGCGTGTGCATGTGTGCATGCATAGCTCTATGATTTAAAGAAAAGATGGGGATCACAGCTCCTGATAGAGATTCTTAATTTTAATACAGTTTTATGAATTCTTGGTAGTTCTCAACTACAGTCTGGCATGTGTTCTCCTTTCGTGGAGATAAGGTGAATGATGTAGCAATAACCTGAAATTTGTACTTTCAAAGAAGAGAGTTTGTTGACTCCATCACTTCTCTTTGCAACTTGTATCAGTGCTCCAACACTCACACAGTAAAGAAGTTCCTCTTGATGTTTAAACAGAACCTCTTGCATCCTAGTTTGTGCAGTGTGACTCTAGTGTTGTCATTGAGCACCACTGAAAATATTGTGGTTCTGTCCTCTTTACACACTCCTTTCAAGTATTTATACACATTTATAAAGTCCCCCTAAATCTCCACTTTACATTGAATAGTCCCAGCTCTCAGTCTCTCCTCATATGAAAGATGCTCAGCATTGGACTCTTTTGATTATATTCATGTCTCTCCTACAGAGTGAAACCCAGGACTGAGCACACTACTGTATGTTTGGTCTCACTTACACTGTGCAAAGAGAATAAGTGGTCATGGTCGGCTATAACACTGGAGCAACGACATTTTACCATTCCATGAAAATTACATTAACATCTATATGAAAGAAGAAAATATTGTGCAGTTAAGGGTTTTCGTTAAAGTAGCTGTATAACAGAAGTAATGAAATTCAAGTTGAGAATATTGAGACTTTTCTATGGAACAGTCATGTCCCATATTGTAACTACATAGCTAGATGGATATTCACCAAGAGTATTGTCCTGAATCTTGAAAGAACCTTTACCTTTACTATTTCATTACTTTTCTTGAGGTAAGGCCATAGCATTAGGAATAATTTTCTTTACTGTGAACCATACCTTGGGGCCTGAACCTTCTATCTCTCTGGTTGCTAAGTATGATAAGAGAGAGAGTTTCTACTGCCTCTGATCTGCACTTGGACATAACTAAGTTGATTCTTGGCATGTTTTATGGAGCTCTGGTGCCTATTCACAAGTATGTAGCCAGTGACTGGTCCACTGTACTTCCCCCAGTCATCAAACTGTGGGTAGGATAATCCCTAGTCCTTCCTTTCTTGTCACAACTTTATTGGCAATATAAAAGTAAGAGGCATTCAGTGGCTTTTGGTGACTTTAAGACAAACCAATCTTTTATAATCCTTAGATATTTTCCTTACTTTGTCCTGATGAAGGATGAATCTACGGGAGACAAATATTTTTCCTGTTTTAAATGTAGTTTATTTCTCTTTTTAAAGTTTTTAGAAAGTCTGTATATATTATATATATACAGATATACATAGGCATATATATGTAGATATATATATATAAAATTCATTTTCCTTAATGTCACTGAAAGAAAAATGAACTGCCTATTAAATGTGAAATCCCTACTGATATATTATGGTTAAATAGATTTTAAAAAGAACCTAGCCCTAAGACTCCTGGTTCTGGCTTGCTTTCAGCCGGAAGGTAGCCAGTCTTTCTACTGCTGCTTTCCCATTTCAAACATTTTTTTTACACACTGTTCTAAATAAAGAATAAAAAAGCAGAGCACTTTTAACTTTCCTACTTTTCATCCAGATGTCCTATTTAAACCTTGGCAACCAGCCAGAAACATAGAAAAGAAAACTTTTAAAAATTTCTCCATCACTTTTTGTGTTGTTTTATGGATATTATTTTAGCACTGTATTCCAATTTTCTTTTTAAAATGCTAATATCTGAAGGACAGAGAGCTCCTGCCCCATTATCTGTTTGATATTACTGCTGTGTAGTTTTCTTCTGTTATACAAAAAAGAACAACAGTATTTCCATATTTTATATCCAGTAAGGCAAAATACCAATACCATTTCCTCTTTTGCCCAGTTCTTAAGTCTCTTCAGGTTAACTGATCTTTATGATTTGAGAACAGAAATAATACTAAAAAATAAATATATATATATATATAAAAGAAGTTTTCTGTCTGATTTGACTCAGAAAATCAAATTGCACTACAGTCTAACTTTAGAAGTATTGCAGTTGTTAGCTACCCAAAGGAGAAGAGAACTACTGGTGTGGCCTCACATTGAATATTATGTGCAGTGTTCTTCAGTATTAAATATATATATATATATATACACATATATATATATATATAAAGATACTTGAAAGTGTGCAGATGAGGACAGTAAAATTTGCAAAAGGAGACTAGAGGGCATATCCTCTGAGAAAATGCTGAACACACTTGCTTTTCCTCGTCTAGAGAAAAGGAGGCTAAGAGTTGACCTCACTGTTCCCTACAGCTTTCTGAAAAAGAAAAAATGAAGAGAAAGATGACAGTCTCTTTTCTTCACTAATCATATGAGAAGGGTATAAAGCTGTGTCAGGATTAATTCAGACTGGATTTTAGAAAAAAAAATCTTTACTGTGGGGGTGATCAAAAATACTTGTTAGAGAAAAAGCTGAGGCATTGCTCAGGAGGAATTTGGCCTTGATAATATGCTTTAGCTCTTGGCTATCCTGGAACTGATTATACATTTAATGTTTGTAGGACCCTTCCAGGTGAACCATTCTATTGTAGGGTAGGCAAGGCTTGGCTAAGTTGGGCTGGGCTGGGCTGAGCTAAGTTAGGTGATTCTATTCATTTTATTGATGATATATATATGCTTAACACTCAACAAATGGAAAGGAATAAAAAGCAAGCAAAGGCAACTATTTCCAAAGGGTTTGTCAACTTGAGATATTTATGTATTGCAAGTAAACAGGAAGAGGTTTGTTCTTGTTTTTAATATAGTTTTGTTCTTATTTTTATTTGCATGGTAGAGTTTGTGTTGCATTAAGACATATGGCACATTTTAAATACAAGTTTCAATTCACTTATAACTATCTGCATAAAATAGATTTGTTTGAAGTGTTGTACATTGTGTATATATGGTAGAGATTGTGTAGCACAAAAACTACAAACTACTGACAAATATTGACTGCTATCAATAATGTGATGGAGCTCCAAACAACACAGAGTATTTATTGTAGTAAATAAAATGCTAATATACTTCACATCAATGTTTTAAAAATGAATCTTGCATACATCTATTTCGAATCTCCATTAAATAACTTTGAAAAAATGGAATGCATCTTAATGGCATTCTTTAATTTATTCTAATTAATCCAACTCTGTTTAATAGAAAATTTCTAAAAAAAAATGGCTTCTAAACCACAGTTCAGTCTTTAATGATCTAGAGATTTCTCACATATTACTTCACTGGTAATGAGATAATATGATCAGTCTCGATTATCTATAGAGTGAAAGAAGAATCTGTTCTTACAAAATAAATCATAAAAAGGAGATAATTCTAGTAACTGCAAGAATAACATCTTGGGACCCTAGGGAATCAGATAATATTTACTCCTTGCAGGTATTTCTGGAGCACCTAAACTTTCTTGAAGTTGTCTCTTTATTGTCTCTTGCAGAACTTAGGGGCACATATTTACCATGGAAAAGTTGAATACATATGTAGAATTACTTTCCTCATTCCCACTTGGACTCACAGAAGTTAGTACATGTATGAATAGAAGGATGTAATTAACTCTAGTGTCTTGAACTGAGGAAGTCTGCCCCCTAAATAAAGAATCAGAGAGCCGGCTAGGGCATAGTAATCTCTGATATATTTGATCTCAGGACTCATTAATTTATCATTTAAAAGTTCAGTTTTGATATGCAATTATGTGGCTAAAAGCAAACAATGCACACACAAAAAAGCCAAAAACAATAACAAAACAACCTCCAAAAGATGTAGTGATTTGAGAGAAAAACTGAAAATAATTACAAATAAATCATTGTACTTCAGTAGCAATTGAAAACAAATATGTCAATATTGAAAGCTCTTAATCCTTTCACTGTTTTTCACCCAGCTCAAACAAACAAACAAAATAACACAACAAAATCATGCCATATTAAATGTATCTAGGTCTGTCTCTTTTTGACTGATGATAACAGATGAACTGCCCAGATTTTATTATATTTTTTTGTATTATTTTAGGTATTGTAATATATTATTATGTATTGTAATATTTTAGGTATTTTAGGCTGCTTGATTACTGTGGTCATGAGATGTGGTCAAGAAAAAACATATACCAGAAACAGAAATCTTTGGCCAGATATCAAACTCATAAGTCTGCTGGATCCAAAATAATTATTTACATATTCTCTTAGGGATTAAAGTAACCCATTCCAGACCTCCAAATACAGGTTTATCTCAGCACATCATAATGAATCTGACCTCTTCAAAGTAAAACAGTAGGAGTAGCAAAGGTTTAGGTAGATGACAGATTCCCCAGAAACTAGATTCTGGTATAAAATAGAAATAAAAATGTTCCCAGTTCATATGGCAGGAGAATTTCAAAACTAGTATCTACAGGTGTGATAGAAAGGTTGTTTCTCCTTTTAGCTGCTGGGCAGAGGAGAACACAGTCCTAAGAAAGTTAATAGTTGACTTACTGAATTCAAAATGTTTTCATTATGTCTTTCTGCAGGTCTAAATTTGAAGTTACCTTTTACAAGTATTCTATGCCTCTCTCTCTCTCTCTTTTTTTTTTTTTTTTTTATCATAGGGAAATGAGGACAGCAGTCATCAAAAATAGGTGAAGCCTTGCAAGTAACCAATCCATAAGACAGTTTTGTGGTTTTTTTTTTTCCTGATAATATTATGCATGTGAACCAACAGAAATATTTTTTTATATATATATACATATATATATAATAAAAATTATATATATATTTGTATTGATTACAAAATCTTATTCAAGTATTTTAAGTACACAAGTTATAACCAATGGATTTTTCAGGTATTATTTGAAGTACTATTTATAATTTATAATTTATAATAATAATAACAATAATTTTTTCATTTATAATTTATATTGCCTACTCTCTCAGGTATTTGCATTTGGTAGCATTTTCCCTCTTCTTATTGGATATAAGAAAACTTGAAAAAATATAGTCAACATAAAGTAGAAAAAAATTAAGAAATAATACTTATTTATCTACTTTCTAATACTTAAATACATAAATACATATCTCTACAAAAAGTTTTGATGATGCATCTTCCACATGCTAAACTGTTATGGACATTATCACTTTTGAAATTCACAAATTTTGTACTTCAATATGCAGTTTTCTCTATAATTTTATGCTGTTTCTTTCTTGTTTAGAACTAAATGTATAAACCTTAACTTAACTGAAGAACTTCCCTAATGTAGAGTCACAGCTTTTCTAAGCACAGTATACTATGGAAGATTAAAAGCTAAAATAAATTAAATTAATATAAGTCTTATGACGTTGCTTTAATTATACTGAAGATTAATTTATACAATGATTATGATAAAAGAAAAAATAATCTCACAAAAAATTAGAAATTTCCAATGTTTTATTTTACTCTCGTGTATTGGTGTCTAATTTTTTATTGCCATGTATGGCGGAAGACAATCCTTAACAATTAATATACTCAAGTATACATAAGCATGTTAGTTATGCTCCAAAGGTCTACTACCCTTCACTTGGTAAAGTACCAATGTAAATAATTAATTGCTAAGGTACCTTTTGATGTCTTGAATTTTTATTTTAGTCCTTAAGATGTGACATTGCTCTACAATGGAAAGAAGCCTATACTTACTACTTCTTCCCTGTGGTTTTAGATCAGATAATTGTGAAGGCCTGTGAGCTGGCAATTTTTCTTGGTGGTCTGATAATGGACCAAAAATGAATGATCTTGTTGAATTAAACATGAGATGTACAGACAACTGGAAGAAAAAAAACCATCACGTAACACCAGGAATGATGAAGTAAAAGAACTTTTTTGATTTTTCACATGGAAAACTAAAAATTTGGTGGTAAACACAGTCAATTCTCTATCATCCTTTTCTAAATGGCAATCCCACTTTCAATATGTAGACTTTTTAAATATTAAATAAGGTTACAGTAAAGTTTTTATTGTCTTCATAGTAAGATTTAAGTTCAAGAAATGGTTAGATGTTGTACTATGGGAGATAGTTTAGTGCGGAAATATTAATGGTACATGGATGGTTGGACTAGTTGAACTTGAAGGCCTTTTCCAACTTTGTGATTCTATGACTCCATGATTCTGAAATAATATGTCTAGAAGCAGCCACAACCATGGCAAACTTTATTAAATAGTTATTTATTATCAGCTTTGCCTTAGGGTGGAAAACTAACATGGTAGCTAGTTGCATAAACTAGCTATTTTCTTGAAAAATAAAGCCTCAATATGGAATGATTTAAATACTACACCACTATATTAATCCTTCATTTAAAAAGAATCTATTCCTTTCACTTACTCTATTCCATAGCTAGAAATAAACACTGAGATAAGCCTGTACTAGAAAGTGGCTTTATTGGTAATCAGGCTGATTACATCAGGATAATTTGTTCATGGAGAGGTGCAGGTGTGAGGATACAAAAAAAAAAGAAGGAAAAGACTAGATAAACATTTACTATATTAATACTATAATATAGTGTTAATACTTATATTAATACTATCATATAGTATTAATACTATAAATACTATAATATCCTTATTACATAAGGATCAAGTTTTGAAATGTATCACTTATGCAGTTTTGTTTTTTTTTTTCTAATTTATTTTTTGTTAGTTATAACTTACTATTGTGAAGGTATTTTTAAATAGAAAAGATCCTTCAACCACAGATTCAGTGCCATTCTATGAATGTAGAGACTTTCTACAATCAGAACATATTATGAAAATTGAGGAAAAATGGTGGCTACTTTTTTTGTAGATCAAACACTTTTTATGCAAAAGTCTATTATCATATTTCAGCCTGAAAATATCTTTTTGGTTGGAAAATAAGTCAATGACCAAAGCTAATAGTATTCCTTAAATCACAACACTCTCACAAAACATTCAAAGCAAAAAATATAGTTTCTGAAAGCTTGGAAATCAACCGTCCACGTCACAACACAGAATAACGAGCAATTAAAGTTTTCAGAACAACTGGAGTGAATATAAATATTCACATTTAATAGCTAACAAATGAGCTGTAGGCTGAAACTCTTTCTTTTTAATACAAATAAATGATCAAGCATTTGTAAATTATAAATCAAGTCATGCCATGCTTGTGAACAAAAATAAAATCTGTCGTATCAAAAAAAAAATGTCAGTGAGTACTTGAGTCACTTATAGATATGTATAGGTAAACTTAATCTTACATTGTTCTCACAGCCAGCACATTTAAGCTTACAATAATTAATAAACCTGTATCCATCATGAGAATTTCTGAAACTTTTTTATTTATTTTTTCCCTGTTGTATAGTAGCGTAGATATCTTACGTTTAACTTTATTTCTTTCATGAGTAGGTAATAAGATAAAGCTGATAAATATTTGTTGCGATTTGCTAGTGTTATATGTTGTCAAGATAGTTCTGATGTAACTATGTTTTTTGAGACATAGGAAATTATAAAAAATAATGCTTTCATCCGTAATAGATATTAACTTAAGAGGAAGTTTTTTTTAATAAAAAAAAACTGCTAAAAAATCAGTAAATATATATCTCTTTATTTTAAAGAATACTAAATTGCATGCATGAACTTCCAAATGTACTCCAATTTTCCTGTCATTATACAAAATATTATATTTATAATAATGCTTCCAAGAGAGAACTATCATTTTACATAATGGTGAAACGCACATTTAAAAAGTAATTATGTGTAAAAGGAATTGTTTTCAGAGTTCCTTATAAGCCCTGCTAACTTCTAAAGTTTACAGATACAAGTCTGATGCATTAATGGGTAAATAATATCTTAGCCACAATATTTCAACTGTTTTTCCTGTTTCTGACTTACTGTTGATTCTAATTTTGATTTTCTTAACTTTCTCTATGATAGGGTCAGCTCTTTCATTAGAGAAGTAATTCATTATCCTTGTCACTCCTCTAATATTATTTTGGCATTAAAAAAACGCAGGCTGACTGAAGTGCTGAACTTAGAAATCAAAATATTATGTTCTTGCTCTTGGCCTTCTAGCATGGAGCATTTTTCATGCCACCTTTAGCATAGGTTCCGTGAGTTAAAATTCTAGCTTACTAAATTAGTAGTATTTATAGCATCATGTCTTGTACAAATAGAGATACACTCTTCATTCTTTAACTCTATGGGTAGATTAGAACAGAGAATATTTAGTGCTTTTTATCTGAATAACATGGTAGCAGCATTAAAGTCTTAAATAAATAGAGAAAAAAACGGAACCCCTCCATATTAAAATATAAACACCTAAATGAGGATTCTATTTTTGAAATTTATACTTGTATTGCACTCACATTTTGAAGAAATTTCTGGTAGCCCCAATAAGAAATGAATTTATCAGAGGATTATGGTCAATTGAAATATAATAAGGATATAAATTGTTAGTCTAATTAATTCATATTTTGATGACTGAGTAGTTTTTTTATGGACAAATTCTTAAAAAATTTGTAGAGATAGGACATAGCAGACATTGAAACAGTCAGACTTTACAGCAATGTCTGCATACGTAAGGAGACACAAAATACCTATTTTTGGAGCAGTTCTGTAGAGGAAATTTCTCTTTCACTTAAGAGAAATTTTTCTTTCACTGTCAAGAGGCAATAATGGGTTTTGTGGTTCATACAAAAAAAAAAAAAAAAAAAAAAGTCCACAGCTTTCTCCTCGTTTTACAATGAATAATGTTAATATGAGTAAAATGAAAAAGCATCCATGTGCCTTGCTTTCCCTGCTCCTTTATGTCTTACTCAGGAAAATCTCCAAAGTTGGGTTCTGTGAGGTATGAAAATTGTTGTTAATGTACTGTCTTTTCGTTTTTTAGTGCTCTTTGGCAAGGCCGCTTGTTCAGTGAGCCTTTGTTTGAGCATGAAACTGAAAGAGGGGAAAAGGGGAATGTTGTTGCTTAGCAACAGCTCTCTCTTTGGACACGTAGTATACTATTATGACAAAAAGAAATCTCTAAATTCAGTGGTTTTGAGTTCTATCCAGGAATTTTATTTCCTTTTCCAGAATCAAAGTTTTTCGTTGTAAAATCTTAAACTGTCTTGACTGTCAGAAATCTGAAGCACCAAATTGATCAAAATATATATCCTGATCAAACCATAATATCTTGTAAATAGCAGGAATTATTATTCCAATGGTGAATTCATTTCACTTGTTCTGTTGCATCTCCCTTACTATGAACTACAGAATGATACTTAAAACAAAACAAACAAACAAACAAAAACCTCAAACTAGACAAATGAAGTATTTCCTTTTAAAAATGATTCTGTCTTACAAAAGGAAACATACCTAAAAATTAAACTCTACTTCTCTTTGTAGGTAGTAAGATACTCAAATATCTAAAACCTTTTTGTTTTACTGAGGTTTAGATTCAGTTTTATGTATTTATTTGTTACTAATGAGCAGTATCCTTATCAAGAAGACAGTGCCTCTAATGCTGGATGCAGAAAATACTACTACTGCTATTTAACCTGTCTATCATTATACATACACTGCTTCATTTGTTAGCTCTGCTACACTCACTCAATTGGCAAAATATGTTCCATTCTTGAATCTAATTTAACTGAAGAAACTAAACAGAATTGTTTTCCCGAGCACATATGAATAACTTCCAATTTTTTTGAATCCATATGAAAATTAAAAACAATCAAATAAGCAACTGCACAAAAGCAAACGAACAAACAGCAACAAAAATAATAACAGTAGCATAATAAATTATGTTCACAGAATCACAGAATGGTCCAGGTTGGAAGAAACCTCAAGGATCAGGAATCTCCAACCCTCCTGCCACAAGCAGGGCCACCAACCTCCCCATTTAATACTAGATTAGGATGCCAAAGACCCCATCCAACCTGGCCTTGAACACCTCCAGGGTTGCAGCATCCACATTCTCTCTGAGCTGCCTCCACCTGGACACAGATCCATTGATGACCACCCTCTGTCTGCAGCCTTTCAACCAATTTCTTATCCATCAATTTGTCCACCCACCAAATCCGCATCCCTTCAGTATGGAGATAAGGATGTGATGGGGAACAATGTCAAAGGCCTTGGATGTGGCTCTGGGCAGCCTGGCCTAACGGTTGATAATCCTGCCTGTTTCAGGAGGGCTGAAATCAGATGATCATTGTGGACATTTTCAAACCAGGCCATTCTATGATTCTATGATTCCATGATTCTGTGATTCTATGATGAAGCACTGTAGTAGTTTATTTGATTTGATTACTGAAACTTCAATTTTCTTTCAATGCTCTGTAATTATACCCACTGAATACTTGTTCTAAGACACTTGAATACTAATTTCCACTGAATACTTGTATTTCTTCATCTTCCTCTTTTATATCAATTTTTAAAAGCAATGCATACATATTAAGATATTTTAGAAACATGTGCCCAAGCTACTTGAAGAATATCAAGTGATTTTCCTATATACATATAGCAAGGAATGTTCTTAGTCATATGCAATTGTGAAACATCATCTAGTAAAAAAATGGTGCTGTGTTTATATACAATCTTAGTATAGTGTCTGAAGAGCTACAAATCAGTCAGTCTGTGCTATCTGGAAATGTGTACGCCTATGACTTTGTGTGTATGTGTGAATCTGTGTGTTTGTTAGAGAGTAACTAACCGCTAGAGAAGAAGAAGATGCAAGACACTCTCAATTTTAAATTTTGTCCGGAGAGGAATATGATTACTATGATGACTGGAAAGAAGAAAGAAACACATTCAGGGAAGGAAATTTACAATGGCCTGATTGAGGGGACAAATAGTTTTTTCTCAGTGGACTTCTGTGGAACTGCAATGGTTTTCAATTATTGAAGAGATTAGAGTCTCTACTCATAGTTCCTGAAAATGCTATTAACTCTTTCTGCAATAAAGAAACAGTGTCAGGAATTAAATGTGATTTAAATTGATGTTACAAAACTTTCATTTGTCTTATATGGACAATCAACATCCATATACTAGAATGGAGACATTTGCACAAGTGTTATTGTTTTAAAACTGCTTTTGAATGGATGGTCTCCATTCTTGAAGAGAAAGACTTAAGTTGCTTTTCTTGCATATAGCATGAGAAATCAATTAATTAAATATTTTTTTAAATATTTTTTGAAATTTTCTGAAAGATTAGATTATTTAGATGTTTTTATTAACTTGGACTTTTGCACTTATGTGCAAACCTCCTTTGTAAACTTCAGCCACAGGAAGATTTAACAACATATCTGAGTTATATACCAAATTTCAGTTATTTAACAGTTAACATAAAAATATGAATGCATGTATTAGTTTTGATGCAAACTGCTGCTTAGGCTATTGTCTGCTGCCCTGAGTATATCACATCTCCAGGGAACGGGAAACAAAATGCACATTAGAACAGTCCTTATTGAATACAAAGCACTCATGAATGCAGTTCTTGCATGTATTTGAACTTTAAAAATCCAAGACAACTTTATCACTATACTTGTAGCTCACTTCTCCATATTCAGAGTTATTTGCCAGTATTCTCATCAGACTCTTTTTGTAATGTTAGTAAGTGATTTTTTGACATGTATACTATTTTTCATTTTAATATTGTTCCATGATATTATTTTGCTATCAAGAGTTAGCTAAACTCATTATATCGATTGCTGTTTAGTCATCCAAAAAAACATGCCATTTCCCTGAACAACTATTTATGTCAATAATCCTTGCCCTATAGCCACTATGTATTAGAATTTCATTGTTGTTCATCTCTCTGTGCTTAAGTGTAATGAAGTGTGTAATTTCCCTGGAACCATCCACTGAGCTTTTAAGGTGTGAATCAATTTCGTATGTTCCACCTCTGTCACGCTGCAGTTGCAAAAGCATATTTATTATGACCATGAAATGCAGGGGGAATAATGATGCAGTATGGATAGGTTTGTAATACTCTGAGCATTTTTCATCCCATTCAGTCTGTTTGGAGCAATCTGAAACTGGTTACTGGATAGAACTCTTCCATATATAATTTTTATATTCTAACTACTCATACCAATACAAGGCTGTTGGTAAATTACTACAGAAAATAATTCTGCAAAAAGTGGGCATTTTGCCTGATATTCATAAAGTAAGGTGATATACCCTTAATTATTTCATAGAATCATAGAATCATAGAATCATAGAATCATAGAATCATAAAATCATAGAATCATAGAATCATAGAATCATAGAACGGCCTGGGTTGAAAAGGACAACAAAGATCATGTAGTTTCAACCACTCAACCAAGGCTGCCCAGAACAGACTGGTTTTAGGGTGGCTTTTCCATATTCTGAAAATAGAAGTCAGGAGTTGTGATAAAAAATACGAAACAAGTTGGAGTCTCGTAGTCATGTTATGCATTTATTCAAAACTGGATGTGATATTGATAGGAAGAAATAAGGAAATTCAGTTTTTCTCTGGAAGTAACAATACTAGCTTGTGTAGAGTCAGGCAACAGAATAAGCTGAAGGGAAAGAAGTGCACTTAAGCAGAAGAATTTTCTGATGAGTTAGGTAGAATTTCTATTTGCTTGATCTTTTAACTGTGCATAAGACTTTGAAAAATGACAATTGTTTTTCACTGTCATATAGGAGAATGAAGATGGGGAGTAGTTTTGTTCAGTCCTTGCTCAGATCCAAAAGCTGAGTGCACTTTTTCCTGTCTATACATGAAGACAGTGAATGACAGTTTTCATTGTTACAGGACCACAAAATCAGTGACTTCAATTTCAGTGTTTAGCCCTCATATCTTTCTAATGAGACTACTCCTGTTTGCTAGATAGAATAGATTGGTAGTGCTACTACAATGGCATCTTTGATCTGCGTGAGTGCTGTCATCATTATTTCTCTAAAATTGTCATGTTCTTCCCCTCTGATCAGAATAAAATAATGACAAAGGATTTAAATCTACAGAAGATCCAAAGATGGAGAGATAAGAACAAATCTGTAAAAACTGTTCTCATAATCTGACTATTACAAGTCACAAGAACCTGCTTTCTGGTCTCCATTTGTTTCAATCTTCTCTGTTCTTTTTCGTTGCTGTGAGATACGAAACACCAGCTGTGGCTGTGTTTTGACAACTGGTATTGGTGTCTGCCTGTTTGTGAATTTGAATTTGAACACAACAGAAGAAAATCTTCAAAAAGAATTAGTGTCATTGACACTTCTACGATTACTGAAGCTCCAGAGGAGAACCATGTATTAGAAAGAGTGTTCACAGATTGAGTTCCAGAAGCTTTGATATGAGATGGTTCTTAGCCTCCATGATATATGTTTCTCATCTATCTGTTTCTTAATTTCTAACTTCCTTGTCATTTTGTGGTATGTGTATATATATCCTTAAGTCTTTCCTATTAGTTTTCATATCCCTGTACTTATGAAACATCAAAAGCTATAAATCATAAATAAAGTGATCTCTATTTTGACTTGATTTCTATATTTTAAAATATATCTGAGAGGGAAAGTTTGAGCATTTAAGGTATTCTGGCCTATGATTATGTTCTACAGCTCAGAAGTAGCCAGCTCCTAACAACAGCATGTCACTTTTCCAAAGACTTTGTGAAAATTCTAAGACTCTCTCTGTTATGCATTATTTTTGTATTCTCGACAGAAGACTGAAGATTACCTTGTGCAGTTATGGCACAGAAATTCTTCAGGTTTTCCAACAGTTGTCAATCCAAAATCAAATTGGGATCACTAAATGCGGTATTTGTATCATTCTTCTCCCCTTCCTGTTTTCATATTGCTAAACAACAGATAGATAAATACATTTCTATTCAATTAGGAGAATAATATTTTCCTGCTTGAAACTGAAGCAAATATCTGCAGATTTCTAGTTTTCTATTACAGTTTCAAATACGGAAAATGCTATATGATCACACAGACATCATTAATAACACCAAGTTTTGCCTGCAGTATGACTGGTTTAAAAATTTTTAACTTGTTTTCACAAGTACTGCTGCCTGTATATTCCTTTTCTAACATATGATTTATCTCTATTTCTTTTCCTTACTGTATATGACTTTTGTATTCTGTCTCCAAACAGAACAGAAAGCCCATACAAGTAACTGAATCTTTGTTGAGTCTAGAATTTGTTCTTGTTTTTCTCTTTTTGTACATTCTTGCTTCGTGTTTGTTGTTAATAGTGTGAGATGACTTTTTTCTTATTCTTTCCTTATAAAGCAGGAGAGGAAAGAAGAGAAGAAATATTATTTATTTGGTCAGCAAATTGTCATAAAAGAGTAAATGCATTTGTTTAGTTTCAAGTTTTAAAAATATTGAATTTCATTTCCAAATGCAATATTTACTATAAAAGCTTTGCCTAGATTGTTTTCTTTATTGGCATTTCTAGAAAACATATGAAAAATATTAATGTAAAATTTAAGCAAAATGTATATATTCTCCTCAAAATAATAAGCGGTTTGTTTAAAGTTTTAAGCAATCATGTAGAAAAGTAATAAGAAAAACTTATTACACTCAGTTGAAAATCTGCTTCTAGCCTAATATTTTTTACAATACATACAGATAAGTCTATATCAGTCTCATTTTCATAGCGAGAGCATACAGACAAGAGGAAGACGCTCTTAAGTGAAAAATATATCAGTTGTGTGGAATGCATTTAGTCCCATCAGTATCAGTGAAAAAGAAAAGAAAAAAAAAACTGTTTCTTGAAACAATCTGTTTTTTTTCTGTTTTCTTTTAGATAATCAGCATTCATAATCATAGAGTCATAGATTCATAGAATGACTTGGGCTGGAAGGGATCCTAAACATCACCAACAACCCTGCTACAAGCAGTGCTGCCAACCGCTAGATCAAGTACTATATGAGATTGCCCAAGGCCCCCTCCAATCTGGCCCTTGAACACCTTTAGGGACTGGGCATTCACAACCTCTCTGGACTCATTGATGAAAAGAAAAAAAAAAAAGAAAGAGAAAAAGAAAAAACATGACAAGACAAAATAGTCTTACAGCTTATCATTTTTCATTAATATAGACAAATACCATTCTGAGAATTTTCTTTCAGTAATATAATTGCTTTAATATGCTTCTTACTACTGTAAGAGTTATCCAGAATATGTCATGTAGCCTGTAGTAGAGTACTTTGTTCTACTGGATTGAATATTATTCATAGAAATGAATTCTCCAAAACCAGTCTTACGTTTGAAGCATTCCTTTAGAAGTGACATTTGTGCAGAGAAACTGAGATTTTTCCTGTTCTGAGATATCACTCCCCAAAGTTTCTGCTTACGAAAGTGATAATAGAATTTGGAGTTCAAAGTGCTTTTGAATGAATGCCAGGTATTTTGAGATGCCTGCAGCTAACACATCATTACATGACAAATCTTTTCCACTAACCCCTTTGGAGCAGTCTGCCGGTTTGTGGGCTAAGCTCCTAGTTACTGGGAGATCACTTGAAGTTCTGAAGTGTAAGACATCATCCACAACATGTCTTTGGGCAATTAGTGGATTTTATTCTTATTTTTTGTACTTCCAGGTCTCTACCATAAAGTGCTTCTGCTTGGAAATAGGAGAAGTCTCCAATTTGTGAAGTAGAAATGAACTTTATCACTCTGAAACCAGCATGTAATATTTGCTTTTCACTGACTGCTATTACACACAACAGTAAAGTGCTACCAAGAAACATTGTAACAGAACACTTTTTTTGTTAGCATGCATTACATATATATTCAGTGAGCATATATATATGTCTGGTGATGTCTAGGGATATGAAACCAAAACAATACAAAACAAGAACAATCAAAACAGAGAAACGCAATGAAACAAGCCAAAAAACACAACCAAATAGTCCAATACACAAAACTCTGAAAAATTATGAAATTATTTTTCTGAAATAAATATTGGAATGCTAATTTATGTCTAGAAAATAATATTATATTTTTCATATTGAATGTTTTCTTAATCATTCTCTTTATGCTTGATGTTTATGTCTGGAAAACGTGTCCATTCTGATGTTTCCCTATAGGAAGTGATAAGCTTAATTTGAAGAATTAAGAATAAAATATAAAGGTTTTTTTTCTTGTTTTTTTTTTTTTTTTTTTTTTTTTTTTTTTAATTCAATTGTGTAATGTCTTGTTTAAAATTTATTGCCATTCATCTGTTGAAATATATAATGTTTCTTCTTTCAACAACTTTGTGATGTTTTTTAATTTGGTTTAGTTTCATTTTTTAATTTTTTTTTTTTCTTGGTTGCTACTTTTAATGACAATTTTATTTTACTGGTAGAGGTTTACCTACAAATAAGAATACTTGAATTTTTTAATAGCTGCACTGGATTATGTAATTCAATAATTTATTTGAAAGTTGTTGCACAAAGGATGGCATAAATGCACCTGCAGATATAGAGGCAACTGCTGAATAGCAAGCATAATATGTGAGCCAACTGCTTATCTTCAGGGTTGCATAGGTACAGTTAATCATGTGGTTCCTTGGCTTAGCCAAGTTTGTGGAAATTACATAGTACTGATGCATTTTCACAGAAGCAGGCAGTCAGATTTCAAATGAGTTGGATGAGACATGGAACAGATCTTTGGATTTTTTGCTTTTCTTTTCTCAATTAGCCTACTGAAATCAAGATTCAGACTTTGAATTTATTTGCTTTTTATGGGCTTACAACTACTAAAGAGAAATGCTAAAAGAAATCTAATAAAAAGGTAACAAGAAGGCTCATAAGAAGATAGATATTGTATACCCTGAGGTTGCAATTACCTCCAACTATATTTAATATGCTACAGAATTAATATTTAATATTTAATGACAAACACATTATATTGTTATTGTTATTAAATGTCAAATACCAGTAATTTTTTTTTCAGAATTTTTATTAATCATACTAGAGAGATCATTCTCATGTAAATCATTAAAAAACAAAACAAAAAACAAAACAAAACAAAACAAACAAACAAACAAACAAAAAGCAGGGGAAGAAAACAAAAAGAAAAAAAAAAAAACACAAAAAACTGTAAATGCAAATGGAGTACTAAATATTACTCCTCCTAACCAAGCCACTGTCAGTGATATTTGAAGAGTCATGGCTGCTAGGTAAAGAAACTGGAAAAAAACATAAAGTCACTACAATTTTTAAGAAGTGCAGAAAAGATTATCCCAGGAACTACTACCCCAGGGAACTGCTTTGGCAGGGAGGTTGGACTCAATGATCTCTGGAGGTCCCTCCCAACCCCTACAATTCTGTGATTCTATGATTCTGTGGTACTGATTTGTCAGTCTCACCTCTGCGTAGGGGAATAATATGGAGCAGATCTTTCCGAATGTACAGTAAGGCACTTGGAAGACAGGTAAGTTGTACAGCACAATCAGTATGGCTTTACCATGGGCAGCTTCTGTCTGAGCAACATAATTGCCTCCTGGTAATGGTAGCATAGCTGCATCAATAGACAAGGGAAGAACCACTTATATCATCTATTTGGACTTCAGTAAGGCTTTTGAAATGGTCCCCATAACATTCTTCTCTCCAAACTAGAAAGATACGATTTGATGTGTGCACTGTTTGATGGATGAGGAATTGATTGAAAGATTGTAGCTGGAGAAAGGTGATAAATTTCTCAATGTCTGGATGGAAATTAGTGCTGTGTGTCACCCCCTCCCCCCCCCCCCCCCCCCCACCTCCCTCCAGGAGTCAGTACTAGGATAGACATTTAATACCTTTATCAATTACATCAACACTGGGATTGAGTGCACCCTTAGCAAGTTTGTGGATGACACCAAGCTGTGGGGTACAGTTGACATGTCTGTGGGACAGGATGCCAAACAGAGAGCCCATCAAGCTTGAGCAACAGGCCCAGTTGAACCTCATGAGGAACAATAGGTCCAAATGCAAGAACTTGCATCCAGGTTGTGGCAACTCCCATTCCCAGTGCAACCTGGGGTGCCAAAAAAGACTTGGAGGTACTAATAGATGGTATGCTAGACATGAGCCAACAGTGAGCATTCACAGTCCAGAAAACCAACTATATCCTGCACTGCATCAGAGAAGTGTGGTCAGCAGATTGAGGGAGGTGATCCTGAACAAGGCAAGGCAAGGCAAGGCAAGGCAAGGCAAGGCAAGGCAAGGCAAGGCAAGGCAAGGGAAGGGAAGGGAAGGGAAGGGAAGGGAAGGGAAGGGAAGGGAAGGGAAGGGAAGGGAAGGGAAGGGAAGGGAAGGGAAGGGAAGGGAAGGGAAGGGAAGGGAAGGGAAGGGAAGGGAAGGGAAGGGAAGGGAAGGGAAGGGAAGGGAAGGGAAGGGAAGGGAAGGGAAGGGAAGGGAAGGGAAGGGAAGAGGAAGGGAAGGGAAGGGAAGGGAAGGGAAGGGAAGGGAAGGGAAGGGAAGGGAAGGGAAGGGAAGGGAAGGGAAGGGAAGGGAAGGAAGGGAAGGGAAGGGAAGGGAAGGGAAGGGAAGGGAAGGGAAGGAAGGGAAGGGAAGGGAAGGGAAGGGAAGGGAAGGGAAGGGAAGGGAAGGGAAGGGAAGGGAAGGGAAGGGAAGGGAAGGGAAGGGAAGGGAAGGGAAGGGAAGGGAAGGGAAGGGAAGGGAAGGGAAGGGAAGGGAAGGGAAGGGAAGGGAAGGGAAGGGAAGGGAAGGGAAGGGAAGGGAAGGGAAGGGAAGGGAAGGGAAGGGAAGGGAAGGGAAGGGAAGGGAAGGGAAGGGAAGGGAAGGGAAGGGAAGGGAAGGGAAGGAAGGGAAGGGAAGGGAAGGGAAGGGAAGGGAAGGGAAGGGGAAAAAAAAATTCACTCAAATGTTTAAGAACAGCTGCATAATAAACCTGCTTTTTTTTAAGTTATTGATCCATAAGTAAGGTGTATTCTTACAATAAGAACTATCAGTTTTTCAGCTGCTGATTTCCAAAGTTACAAAGGTACAACAGTACTTAAAATAACATGTTAAAGTAACATGTCTTTACCCAGTTACACTGTGTTTTAATGGAACAAAATTAAACACAGAAACTGTTAATTATAGCTCTTTAACATTTTCTGTTACAAACCAAATGTAATATTTCAGGGAATAACTCCTGAAAGTTCAATAGTTAAAAGAATTGATATATGCTTTTAGGAATTAAAGGGTAATATAATGCATATTTAACTGAATTTATTCTGAACCTGAAGTATTTAACAATTTTGAAATGACATTTTATTTTTATGGTAGGCAAATCATACCATAATTTCCTATAACCAGTTGTATTAGTTAAGAATTTAGAAATGATTTTAAGTACAAATAGGTGCCAATATAAAGGCACGAATCTTACGTCATATTCAAATAAACCCTTCTATTAGTAAGCATAAAGTTAAAACCAAAACATATCTAAAAAACAACTATGCAGATGGGAAGAGGAGCATTTATCTTGAGAAACGTAAAGTTTTAAAATACAATCAAGATGAAATATGGTAAAATGAGATCTACTGCAATAATAATTTAAAGTAATAGCAAAGATGTCATTTAAGCAATTTACAAATCATATATTTCCTTGCTGTGTTTGCAAGATTACCTTGTGAATCATGAGGAGCTATAACTTCAAGAGCTTTTGATTTACATTTCCCCAAGACCTAAAGGTGAGAAAGGACACTGCTGATAAGATGAATAACTTCAGGATCTCCTACAGTCAATAAAGAAAAGTCTGCCTTTTCCCAACTGGCTCAGATTAGCACCACGTACATTTTTGCAACCTATCATATAGATATACTGTATAGTAAAAGACAGTCTAGCTCAGTTTGTGGGGAGTTTTAGTGGGGTTTCTACAATTTATGAGTAAACTGATGATTATTAGTCTGAGTGTGCAGGAAGAGAAACTCTCCAAAGCTCTGGAGAATGATAGTTGTATTAAGATATTTACAAATTAAACTCTGCTTTTCATATGTGTTTACATTTCTGGTTCTTATAATTAGAGATTTTTTGTTTTTGTTTTTGTTTTTGTTTTGTTTTGTTTTTGTTTTTGTTTTTGTTTGTTTTTTTTTTTTTCTGTATGAGACCAACACTTTGTCTGCAAGTCTGCCTCATCCCATTCAGATGCAACTTCATCTGTGATTACTGGATCATCTGTCTGAATGTGCACATGTATCTGAATGTAGAACAACAAGTACTGTGGCTAACATCTGCTGTATACTTGTTTCTTTCTTTTGCTTATCATCTTCTTTATATTCCCAAAAAGAGGGGAAAAAAATTATTATTATTTTTTTTAATTTATTTTTGTCTTCATGCAGACTCTGCTAAAAAGTATCGCTGCAGATTTACATTGGAAGACTAGATCAGGAAAAAAATATATCCTATCCCTAGGATACATGATAGTGAAATTTCTTTTTGTCCTCCAGTCTTAAAACATATCTATTTGTGCATGACCTGATTTCATTTTTCAGAATAAAGATGCATTTTGTTAGAGCAGCAGAGCTGCTGACACTAGAGTGTTATTTTTTCTGTAGCTTGGGTCCAGTTTACAGAAAACTGCGAAAATAAAGAAAGCAACTGTAAAATTGTCTATATTACTTTTAGAAAATGTGAAAAAAGGAAGAAATGTGTGATGCTTTCAAACAGTCCATATTTTAGGGAAATTTGATGTTATATGCATACAGTAATTTCATCTCAATCAAGTAACTTTCCCGCAAGTGTACAAGTCATAGAAGAAAATAAGAGTTAATTATAAGAAATAATTCAAAGCTATTTTAGATATATACATATACATATATTTATACAAGACAAAATGCTGATGCAAGCAAATATGAATTAGTATACTTCTGTAAATGCACTTGCTATTGAGATTTGTAACAGTTGCTTTTATCTACTGAGACTGTAAATAAACTTGCAGCACCTATGAGCAATGTTTTCTACCATATCTGGCTGTTAGGACTCATTTGCTTTGATGGCATACAATATTCATACAATTCCTTCTCGTTTTCATACAATTCCATTTCTTCACTTCTTAATTTCCTATAATTCTTGTCTAGGAATTTTCTTACTTAATGTGGCATTTTGATAAGTAAAGCTGCAAGGGCCGGAAGATGTTCACTGACTTAATAAACAAACAAACAAACAAACAAACAAACAAACAACAACAACAACAATAATAATAATGTTGTTGTGAATTTTAAAAATTAAAGAGAAATATTTTAAAGAAAAAATTTTAAGAGAAAAAGAAAAAGAAATAAAAAGGAAAAAATAAAAAGTTAAAAAAAAAAAAAGAGAAATAAAAAGTGAAGAAAAAGAAAATTGCTTTATTATGCTTTTTGTATGTAGGATAAGATTTCCAAGAAAGTTTAAGAATAACAGAAACCCTAAGACTCTCTTTTTCCCAAGAAAGAACTCTATGCAATCTATTTAATCTAAGTACTGTTACGGAAAACCTCCTTTGCATCCTCTTTTTTATTTTTATTTTTATCAACGACTGAACTACGAACCACGCTGGATCCATGGTGATATCTCCCTCTTGCTTCCTCCAAAGACTCCTGTTTCTTCTCTCTTATCTTTTTTATTGCCCTCCTTCCCTTCCTCATTACCCTAATTCATAATAGTGTTTGTCCTCCCCTTTCCCGTCTCCCTGATTAAGATTTGTAATAAACTGGTTGGATCAACATTTGAACCGTTGCTTCTTAATCTCATGCCAAGTATACAGATATCAAAGAACCTCCTCTCCCTCCTATGAATTGGATGGTGGTTCTCAGGAGAACAACATCTCTCAGAAGACTTCATTGTTTCATTTCCATTTTACATTTAGAGGCAAAGATAAAACTTCTCACAAGTCACAAGACTGTCCCTTCTTTTAAGCTCATCTCTGTGATGTGCGCTCTCTAGCCATCTCGCCTTCAGCATTAGACTAAGGTCTTCAGTTTTTGACACTCTTTCTTATTTTATATCATTTATTACATTCAATTACAGTTACATTGTATATTGTGTCACCTCACATTCCACTACCAAATTTAGTAAATTAGTTTTCCCCCTTAGCTCCTTGCCACTGTTTTGTTTTTAGATTCATGTCTTTACCCTATTTCCTTTACTCCCTTCTCTCTCGCCTGAGATGTGGGTCCATGAGTGCCCCACGCCATTGGTCACAGAATCAGGCTGTAACTTGGCCCAAAAAAACACTGACAAAGTCTAGTAATATACAATGAATATTTTACTGTTCATTTTAATGTTTTAATGCTGTTCTGAAGGGTCAGTTTCAGATACCTATTATTTAGGCAATAAAATTATGGAAGGATCTAGGGCACTGAAATAATTAAAGCTGAAGGTACTAGAAGTATGGTCTTCAAGACACTGATTGTGAATTGCATTCTCAGCTGGAACCATATAGGAGAAAGATATTTTAATGAGAGCAAGCAAAGGATTTGCAAGGTGTCATCTATTACAACCCTTTTCTCTCCCAACTGTACATGTTCTGATATTTATTTTACTAAACCTATTTGTCCTTCCCATACTTTTCTGAATGTCCTGTATTTAACATGTAACACAAGATCACAAGAATGATCTTTCTCTTTAAAAATTTCAATTTAATTAAAATCCGTAAAGGATGATCATTCTTGCAGAAATTTCCATGTGGAAAAAAGTGGCTAAAGTGTCATGACTCAACATTGCCAACTAATTTATATGAATGAAGTTTCTAAAGACGGCAAAAAAATTATTTTCACTGAGTTACTGATACAGATGTTTAAAATACTGTATCTCAAATCTTAGCTGTCATGGTCTTCAGTACCAGTTTTACCTTTTTTGCTATATTTCTATGAACATTTCAGACAAATATCCCTGTTCTAATATCCTTATAAGTTAGTATTATTACTGAGATTTTGGATTATATTCATCTCTGAAAGAGCAAGAATTTTCGAAAGTCTGTACTTTACTACCAGTGACGCCGAAAATATAGATAGATAAGAACTGGATCCAGAAAATAGTTACTTGTGGGAAGGAGTTGCTGTTGTTGTTTCTGATCCTGCTGATAATATTGGTAGTGGTTGCTGTTGTTCTTCTTTAACTCCTTTGCTTTCTTCTTCCACTTCTCCCTCACTGGTCAACTATTAAGTTGTTTTAGTGTCTGACACTAAAATGTATAGGTGATGATAATCTCTGTACATTAGTTGTCTGTTTTAAAGTTGACTGCATAATGTTTGTATGAGATATTCTTTCAGTATTTAGTGCTAAAAGCACTCTGAATGTGCCAGAACTCACATAGTTATCATCCTTTTTCTCTGACTGAATTCTCTTCATGATGATGTTCCTAAAGTAGAGTTTGGGGAATGCGTGCTACTAAAACTGATATAACTCTATTGTTGATGGTTTTGTATTAACAGTGTTCTTGTAGATGTAAATGTCACGTCATTTAATCCAAGATTAGGCAATATATCAATATATCCCCAGTGCATGTGGCAATTTTAGCAACTTTGTATATTCTTCCTTGCAACATATTATTTATAAAAGGCAAGAATTGAGACATGATAGAGAACAAATCAAAATGTTATTCTATAAATTATTTTCATCCATAGGCCACTTTTGCTGGAATACTACATTGGTTTTTTTTTTCAGTTATCCCCAGATTCTCTTGTCCTTCACTGATATGATATTCTTCACTGCTTACCTAAGGTCAGAGTAATCTGTTTTCAGATGGAGTACTGCCTTAACTGATTGTCATTGGGATTACCTAGCTTTTGAGGTTGTCCAGTTTTTCCCAATCACTACCTTCAGGGAGAATTTTGATGTGAGACATTCCATAATAGTTCAATATGACATAAAATTCTTCATTAAACTGAAGTTTACTGTGAAAAAAATAAATAGCAAAAACAACATTTAAAACTATTACTACATCACATTCTGCTTCAGATGATGAAAAGTCTCCACATATAGCCATACCACTATTATTCTTCATATATTTTCTCCTTATCTCCAAAACCCATATCTGAAGCCAATTCTAAACTGTAATCTGTAGAGGCAGACTTTGTATCACCTTTTTTTTATTTGGCCTTTTCAATAATTAATATTGCCAACTGTGAAGCTTTAAGTAGTAATATCGTTCCAGATTCACAACCGTATGTAGTTCTGGATCTACTTTTTGCAGTGAAGGCAGATATCTTGGTTTTGCTTCATAATGTGTTCATAAACAGATGTTATTTCTCCAAGGAGGGGAAAATAAACAAACTAAACAAACAAACAAAAAATTGTATTGCTTGACCAGGTATTGGCAAACTCTGCTGCCTCAGATTTTGCTAGGAGCCAAATGCCACTATAAAGGATATTGATTAAAATATGATTAGCTAAATTTGAATTAGATTTAAGCTCATGTTACACATCAGCAGTTCTAACAAGAACAATTAAATATATTCTGAACAATTTATAAATGCCACCACCACACCGAGGCTACTAAATTTTTCTACAACCATAACTGGAATGAACACAGGGTTGTAGTTAATGGAGAAAAGTGAAATAAATTGCATTGGTCAAGACAATGTTTTAACATACCTTCCTATATGGCAATAAACTTATTTGCGGACATGAAAGAAAAGTGGTTTAAACCCTGCTTTTCTCTACATAGCACTTATTTGCATATTGCTGCTTTTCTTTGCTTTTCATCATAGAGATAAGCCTTGCCTCTAGTAGCATCACTTACTGTGCAGTCATAATTTTATATCCATGCCAGACATTAGTAGAAATCTTCCTAGAAAAATTAATAAATCTGTTCAAACAGTAGATTAACATTTGTACATTAGGGTGATGAATTAAGAAGTCTCCAATCTGTCCCACCCCTCCCCTCCCTCCTCTCTCTTCTTTTTCTCCCCTCCCCCTCTTCTTCCCTCCCGGAAAAGTTTTCTTGAGGTGCAAAATATAAAGTGGTACTTACCAAGAAAACATTTGATTCTATGTAGAATGTTCTGTTTAGAGTAATACAAAACAGAGATCTGTGAAACTAGGGGAATAAACAGGAGATTAAATTTCTACTTCTGAAGAGATTTTGTCTTCTTCACAAGAAAGCACTCTGACCAACATAGTATGTCTCTGATAATTGATGTCTCTCATAATTACTTCCATTCATACTTTGCTTCATTTTCCATAAGTAATTAAACATGTTTATATCTGGGAATAAAACATGAATACCTATGTCTCACATAAGAATCTGAATCTTTTGACTGGCCATCTCACAACTATGAAGGTGACATAAGGAGAAAATGGAAACATCCAGCCCACAAGGTTTTAGAATACTTTCATGAGGGGCAGGAGAAGTCGGAGATAGTAAGTAAAGCTTTCTTTATCACATCCATGCTGATAAGATATGCACTGAATGATGATACAGAGATGGAAAAAAAAAAGATTTCTTATTTTTTCAAAATATTCAGCAAGAAAAAGCTCTACCATTCAGCCATCCTTTTCTGAAAATAGCACCTCAGTAGGATGTGGTCATCTGCAGGACCAAAGCTAAAAGAAATGTTATCAAAAGTAGTAGTGTTGAAAAGACTGTAAAAACAGTGTTTTATTATGTTTGCAGTTATATCTCACACAGTTTTCTTTTTGCTATGAAAAAAAAAAAAAAAAAGTGTAAAAGCCCTTATCTAAGTAGAATTACTTACACAAAGCAGCTTTCTAGAAAGAATTCCCTCTTCTTTTTTATGATATTCGGATGTGATACATTTCTAAGTACTGAATGATTCTACACCAATGCTTGTTTTTATGGACTCTGATCAGCACTGTTTCAAGCAGTCAGCAATCAGTACAGATATTTTGTAATGGAATGTATGTTGTTATTATCGTGCAATTCAATATGAAATCTTCTGTCTTTAGGCCAGGATTTAGGTTGACCAATTGTGCATATTGATAAAAACCTCCAGTTGAATATTGTACGATAACTTATCTGGCTTTTTGACTTTTCCCAGTTTGCTATACATTGTAGAATAAACAGTAAGGATCTACATAATTAAAAATAATAAATAAAGGACATTGCTGAATATGAAATTTGTCTTCATATGCCATGTTTATATGTTATGCCTCTTGTCTCCTTTTGTACTTCATAGAAATGTCTTCCACTTAACTCGAGGCCCTTCACTTTCATTAAAAATTCTCATTTAAGCTTTTCTTTCTGTCTGGTTTACAAGATATGTCTTGATGTCCTAATCTTATGAAGATTCAAATTTCATGGGCTATCAATCATTCACTTAGCTATTCAGAGACGTGTTTATGATGAGTCCTCAACATAACCAGTATCACTACAGAATAAATGAAGCAAAGCCTTATACATGGGTAGATGTTTTAAGATCTCTGATCATTCCTCATGCTTTTCCTTCTCACAGGGGAGTTTTCTTAATTCTTGCAAAATTTATTTTGTTCTTCAGATGAACTAAAAAGTACAAAAGATTTATTATTTTAGTGGAATATAAAGTGGGATGGAAAAGTTAAATGCACAAATTGTGAAATATCTTTTTAAATATAATTTTCTAAATAATAAAATGTTTTTCATATCTCATTCTAGAATAGTAGTTTAATCCTGTTAAGCAGGTGAGTATCACACAGCTGCTCATTCTCTTCCCTCCCAGCTCTGTCGGGGAAGAGAATTAGAAGGATAACATGAGTAGATAAAAAAGATTGTTCAAAAAAAAAATAAAGAAAAAAAATAAGGAAAAAAATAACAGTGGGAAAAGAAAGAAAGAGAGAGAAAGAGAGAGAGAAAGACACAGAGAAGAAAGGAAGGAAGGAAGGAAGGAAGGAAGGAAGGAAGGAAGGAAGGAAGGAAGGAAGGAAGGAAGGAAGGAAGGAAGGAAGGAAGGAAGGAAGGAAGGAAGGAAGGAAGGAAGGAAGGAAGGAAGGAAGGAAGGAAGGAAGGAAGGAAGGAAGGAAGGAAGGAAGGAAGGAAGGAAGGAAGGAAGGAAGGAAGGAAGGACCTTGTTTGCAGGTTTTTTTTGTTTGTTTGTTTGAAAACTTAAGATATACTTTTCACATGTAACAAACCTGTAACTTAGAATAATTACTGAAAATCAAGTTTACAGTGCCTTAAGAAAAGAAGAGATTTAAGGAGAAAATGTTCTAAGGAGCAAAAGAAAAGTAAATAGACAAGTCTGGGTATGGATCTTTTAGTCCAGGGAAAAGAAAGAAGCGACAAAACCTTGATTTTATTTTTATTTTTATTGTTTTATTATTTTTATTGTTATTTTTTATCTATGTTTAGTATATAGTTACTTAAAATCATTTAGAGGTGAATTCTGTAGTCTATAGAAGAGAAAGAATTCTTCTCCCTTATTACTGTATTTTCAAAATCACAAACTTCCAAAGAAATATTACTTTCAAATGACTGATAAATGAAAGCATCCATCAGTTACTAAACATCTGAAAAAAGGGCATTTGAAGCAATTTATAAAGAAGTATTATAAAAGAACTGACCATTTCAGTAATTCATCACCAGTGATGTTTAGATACTGCAGCTGAGTAATGGGATGCATTGTTCAACTCCAAAAGGTATTTCACTCATGCAGTAAGATGCACATCTCTAAGTATTATCTGTACCTAGCCTTCTAGAAAAAAGCAATGGCAGAAATGAGTCAATAATGTAAGTTCAATAGAAAAGACATTTTCATTTTAGGTGGATTGCCAGGGAAACTAGAATTTCTTTAAACCCAGAGTTGTCGTAACTTGCAATGTACCCTCAAAAGTACGCATAGAGTGATCTTACCTGTTCTTTCTGTAGAGAAACAGCATCATTTTGTGTGAAACAAGGTATACACTGTTGTTTATACAGATGTATAACAAATTTTATCATTACACTTGTAGAATCTGAAAAATAGAAACATTTGTATTGTGAATTACTCAATTACACCTATCAAGAGAAGCAGTATATTGGAATTACTATAACTCACTACATATTCTTTTTATCTGACTAATATGCAGTATTTAAATGTCTACTTTGTCAAGTAAGCATGCTTTCATTATTATTATTTTTTGCCTCATTTCCAATTCTACTTTAAAAGGAAGCACTTCAGAGTGGAACAGTGATAATGAAAATATAGATATTTTAGAAATGTGATTTTTTATGTTTTTTTTTCTGATAAGTATATTATGCAGATTTAAAGTAATCATAGAAATACTTGGCATGTCATATCATCAGAGATGCTTCTGGAGCAAGGAATAGTAAATTCATAACAGAAAATAGCAAAATAAGTTGTTCAGGACCATAAGTGGAATCACACATTCCATTTTGAAATGAAAAATTTTTAAGAAGCTGTTCAGTTTTATGAAGTCTCTTCAAGAACGTTAATTTATGAATTTTTTATTATGCTACACAAACATTGTCAGATATAATTTCTTACTAAAAATGATCCAAAAGGAGATAATGAAAAATAACTTCGGTCTCTGTAGGAGATTGTATCACCTTTTAAAATGCATTCCCTTTCATGACTATTATTTTCTTTTCTGCTTATTCAATGAAGTTATTTATTTTTCTAACTTTCTAGTGCTATTCAATGCTACTGAACAGCACTGAAATTCTAAGGTTAATGATGTACCTCCTTTAAACAGACAGAGAATCTCTAAGCACAGCTCGAATATACAATATTAAGTAGGCTTAAGCTTATTCCTAAGGCAGCAAGTTAAGACTGTGTCAACATACTCAGAAAGAATAAAATGAGAAATTCATCATCAAAAATAATAATTCAATACAGGGGAATAAAATATTCCTTTGGTTGTACTTTTGCCTAGGGACAGTGATTCGTCATCTGAACCACATTTTAATTCTATTTTCTAATTTGGATGAGCTAATGACAAATGAAGATGTCAATAACAGATCTGTTGGTGCACACTTGTCTATTTTCTTGTAGATTAAAACATAGCTTTTCTAACAGAAATTTAATAAGAATGTTAGGTAAGGTTCTCAGTATTTGAAATATGTTGTGAACTCCACAGGTGAGTTTGCTTTTGTGACACATATTGTATTGCAAGAAATAAAAATCTATAATTATATTGCAAATAAATAAACTATCTTCATGGAACTTTGATTTCTAAGGTTAAGAAACTAGTTAGAGAGCTGTTAGGCATCAAGGATGTAAGAGAAAGAAAAGAGGCAGAGGGAAATGCATTGCATTTCAGAATGTGCCAGAAATTAGCCAGCAGCACATGTGCCTTCTTGAGGGGCTAACTTCCTACAGTACATCACTACAGTGCATATATATATCTTTTAGACTAAAGAGAATGATTTAGAAGATTGATATGCTATTGAGTTTTGTTCTCATTTCATAAATAATGATTTAGTTTAATTAACATAAATACATGTGTGAAGCAAACAAGTTTTTATCTATTTTATTACTTTTGTGATAATTATTAACTGTACTCTTGGGATAAGTTATATTTGATGTATTTGATTTATGATTTTTTTATCTTAAGAGGATTTCACAACTGTATGTACCATTCTAAACTGCAGTTCTTATGTGAATGTAGTATCAAGTTGTTGCTGAAGAAATGCATTGTCAGAAGGATAGTTAAGATATCACCTCCTCTATTGAATGCCACAGGAATACATTTATGATTGGAATCCACAATCATCATTTCTGTTTTAGCATTTACTAGGAAGTTGTAGATGAATATATTTGATACAGGCTCATGAAAATAAAAAATAAAAACAAAAAATAAAAATAATAAAAATAAAAATGAAAATAAAAATAATAAAAATACATTGCTTGGTGTTTTCTTGTGTTTTATTTTGAAATATAAGCTCGAATGGTGTTTTCTTGTGTTTTATTTTGAAATATAAACTCGAATGACCACATTATGATCTGACTCTTTTAATTAATAATATATTTATTATATATTTATATATATTTAATAACATAAAATGCAAATGCCATATAGAACACTTACAGCCCCAGGGGACTTGATTGTTAACTGCGGCTAGTGTTGTTTTATGATTTCAATAACTGAAATATATGACTGTGATTTCATTATTGTTTCTAACAAAATAAATTGAACGTCTCTTCCATTTTCCTCTAGCTTCAGGCATTTGCTGTCTGTTTTATTTTCTGCCACAATTAGAATTGAAAATCTGTGGAGAATTGCACTTTTTTGGTACTTGATGGACAATGGAAATAGTGAATGTTCAAGTAATCAATATTCAATTAACGTATTTAATATTAAGTATCAAGCTGCAGTGCCCTGTTCATTAAGATATTTGCAGCCATATGGTAGCTTTTGTTTTTGGTGTCAGTTTGATTGGGTGGGCAATGTTTAGTCACAACATAAGATACACTTATTGATTCTTAAAAGGTCTTTATTCACGCTTGAGCCAAAGCAGCTGGCCAAGGGGTAAAGAGCACTCAAGTCACCCACACCTCTGGATATTACTTTCTGTTGTGCCATCTGTATCCTATTAAATATTCCCAACTTTTGCCAAGTTTGACCAATTTGTATGCTAAATCAGGAGCTGAAAATGCTTGTGCGGAGGGAAAAAAAAAAAAAAAAAAAAAGGATTAAATTGCAAACATATATCAATCATTCTTTTTGGAAAATATAATTTGGAAAATATTTGCTTTTAAGTTAAGTTTTTCTCTGCCTAGTTACATTTATATCTAAATTATCTGCATACAGTTTAGATAGATTTATATATTTTATATACTGAAAATATTCATTTCAAATAAACTAAAGTGTTGATTAGCTGCATTTTGCAAGTGATTACTCTTTATATAAAACAGAGGCAACAGTCTTACTTGAAGTATTCTTTCTTGCTTTCCCAATTTCATTTCAGCAATTATTATACAGTTTTGCCTATTGTATTAATCCTTTATACTTATAAAGTTTCTTGGTTATGACTCTTTCAGGAGAGGATATATATCTTGAAACACAGGTCCAAGTAATTATATTAGAAATTAAATAACAAGTAAATAAATAGTTATTTGCTGAATGGTAATTAGTATTACCTGCCTACAAACTCTCAGCAATCAAGAAGAGATAAAACCCTTATTTCAAATTGTCTTCATGACAGGAAAAAAAAAAGAAAAAAAAAAAAAGTGGTATATATTTTTAACCAACTCTTGAGTTACTTATTTGATTTTCCAAATGGCAAAGCAGAGTTTTCTCAGGTGGTGTTAATGCTTCATGTCAAGAGTTATTTCAGAATACAATACAACAGCACCACTGCTTTCCTATAAGTTTCAGATAAGTGCATTAAATTGGAGTTGTCAGCTACTCTTATTGAATGATAATGTTTAATTTTCCCAAACTGTTCACAACCTATTTGAGTGTTATTGAAGAATTTGGATGCACTGTGAATGCCATCTTTAGAATTGTATAATTGAATGATCTCTTTCACCTTATAGACTTTTGCTGCATAAATTTGCACTATGAATATATATTTATTTTTGACTAACAATAATTATGTTTTCTAATACTAAACAAATACAGAAATGATTTAAGATTGACTTCTGTTTCATTGATTCATTGAGACATGGTGGAGACTGAGTATGAGTAAACAATTAATTCCATATAATTATGTGACTGCTGTCATGGTTTAATGATTTTTGTTATCAATATTTCACATTATAACATCATGTAGAGCAGTAGGAGTTAAAGAATCAGCGCTTCAGTTCCCTGAAATGTCAGTATTTCCAGGGTACCTGTTGCAGAAGAGAAAAAGAACTACATCTCCCAGAAGGCTTCACTGTTTTGTTTCTTTCTTTCATTCAAAGGAAAGATATAACTGCTTGTGAGCCATGAGATGACCCTTCTTTCATGGCTTATCTCTGCACTGTTTTCTCCCTAACTATCTCACTTTCAGCATTACAGTAAATCCTCCAGTTTTGGACACTATCTCATTTTATTTCATTTATTAGCTTCAATTCCAATTATATTTTCTTATATTTTGTTATCTTGCTTTCCAATACCATATTTAGTAAATTAGTTTTCTCCCTTAGCTGATTGCCACTGTTTTGTTCTTAGGACCATCTTAGGACCATCTCCCTTTCTCTACCCACATTCCCCCTATCTCAGGCATGGGTCTGTGGTTTTCCCCATACCATTTAGTCATGGAACTAGACAAATTGGTCCAAACTCTTTGATAGACGATCAACGTTCTATCAACTGACATCTATTTGTACTTAACCAGGCTTAGGTACTTCTTAGACTAATCTGTCAGATTTGCCCTGAAGTAAGAATTGGGATTTTTGAGGTCTTAAAATACTTTGTGCAACATTTACCTTCACCCCAAGTCTTTCACAGTATCTTTCAGTGAGAACAAACAGATGAATGATGAAGGGCTGTGGAAACAGATTTTTCAGTTCAGAAATATCAGTAACACCTTGTGTTTAGGTATGACATAGTGACAATTTTTTAAAAGCAATTATCAAGAATACTGACATAAATGGAACATATACATACATAAAGTGTACAAAGGTCTTTTTTTTTACAAAATGCCATAATCCCAGATGGCTCTGCTAATAACAATCTTATGCTGTTAGCTGCATGTTATTACTTTCCTTTTAGGATTACACTGTTCATTTTTGGCTTGTATGCAAAAGTTGCTTACTACTTCAGTGTGCGAAAGAAGTGCAGAAGAAAAATGGCTACCTGCAAAAATCTGTTTCTCTGTTGCCAGTTGTAGCATAAATTTTGCCTTTCCAGATTACTATGAGGTAAAAACAGACAGAGAGCTCAGGTATTCAAACACTGTTATATCTGAAAGCAGTACTTCAGAGTGTCCCAAATATCTTAAATTTACTGTTTATGTACAAATAACATTAATATCTCTGTTACAGCAGTCTATTTCTATGATACCCAGAACCCAGACTGAAAATGTAATTAATACTACTGAAGTCCACTGCTGAAACTAATCACGAACATAGCTCAGAGTATGTTTCTGAAACTATAATACTATATACCATCTTGAGTATAATACTTGTTTCTTGTACTGGGAGTACAATACTTCTGGATATAACCTTCTAACATACTAAATTGTATCCCATTTTTTTCTTCTCTATGTCCAGAATTAGAAACTTGACAAACCCATAAACCAAGATTCTCATTAAGATTATGCGGCCTATATAGGGGTTTCCAGAGCACATATCTTCTTGTAAATAGCAGTTGAACAAAGGCCTTCAATGGCATGAAGGAAGAATACTTTCATGCATAGTGTAATCACAGTTGCTTTATGTTATTAAGTGTTTTTATGTTAAGGAGCTGTAAAAGTGATTCACATTTATTTTCATAATAAAATTGTGACATATCAGTGTAAAGGCTCATAAGAAACTGATCACTAATATAGAAATGTCTAGTTAAGTTTTGTATTCATTTTTCAATTGCACTGAATAAGGATTTCCATCTTCTAGGAGATGTGAAAGTAAAAAGAGATTGTGTGTTCTCAGTAGCCCCTTACATTTTGAGCTGATCCATCATTATTGTTCTCTGCATATGTGCTTTCAAGGTTTCTCAACTTCAAATCTCAGTGGATTGTTCACATAGCTGAGCTGTCCATGTATACTAGTTTGAGTACAAAAATTGCAAATTATCAATGCAAACTTCACAGTTTAATTAATCTCGCTGAATTGTGTAGTTTACATTGATAATCTGAACTATTTGTACTCAGACTAGCGTGTATGGTTAGTTCAACTATATAATATATACTGTATAATCCATAGTAGCCTGAAATGTCTGTTGCCAACTAGATATTTTCACCATGAGATCTCCTGCAGGAGTGATACTGGCTAGGATGCCTCTCAGTCACACTTCATTAAACTGATGCTGATGACTTATTTGCAAACATGTATTGTTCAGGTTAATTGTTTTAATTCCTAGTACAAATAACTAATTTGGAAACCTTCTGTCTGAGACTGGTAAGGACTGTCTCAAGCCAGCATGGGGCAGTCAACATCACTTTGTGGCCAATTTCACATTTGAAAGCATTTATTTGGAGTTGTTTGCCTTGGAAAGGGAGGGCTCAGGAATATTTATTGGCTGAAGGCTTGGCCTGTGAGCAAACAATTCCGACTTGATATAGGAAATGGAGAGGTGATACCATTGTATCCTGTGAAGACAAGACGCAAACTGGTGTTTTCCTGCTTCCCCTTGCTTGTAGACTTAAATTTGCAAGGTCTGAAAGACAGGAAAAAAGGAGTTCCTGCTGAGATCCCTAAACCAGAAGTTATCTCCAAAGGAGCTAGCTTGAGCACTTTGGACTATAAGCAAGTTTGTACTGTTGTCATTGGCTGTCATCAACTGAACACCATCTCCAATGACCCACCACTACTGAAGATCAGCATCGGAAACCAAGGCATCACTGAATCTAAGAGTGGTGAATCACTTTGTTTTGCTGTACTTACATATCCGTCTGTATCTATATATACACCTGCCACTTATTCTTCCAAGTACTTCTAAACCTTCAGAGTCTATTAGATAATGATCCACTTCAAGATCTGTAAAATTCCATTTCTGTGTAGCTTCAACTTTTCTGACTCTCTTTTGTTTTGTCTGTAAGAAGTTAGTTAGGCGTTAATTATTATTTTATTTCATTTTTATTTTATTTTATTTCACTTTATTATTTGAATGTAATAACAGCTAAATTTGTCATTCATTTTCCAAGCTGTCACCCCATTGAAGTCTTTTCTCAGCCCTCCATGACTTGATCAAATTGCCATGAGGTAAAATGTTGGGATGGTGCTCATTGAAACTTCTCCCAGCTAGCTTTTGAGCATCATAGGATAGAGAAAAATAAGAGCACTAGCCACTGTAAAATGATATCCTGCTTTTCTATCTTTATTGTCATCACTGAATAATCAAATCTACTGACTAGCTAGCTAAAGACAGATTATTCTAACTGGCAGAAATATAGAAGTGTCCTTTCTCTAAAAATCAAAGCAAGTTTCTCTTGTCTCTTGCCTCATCATTCACAAAGATACTTGTGGTGGTTTTACTCTGATGTGCAACTCAGGTCTATAGCAGTATTCTTCTTTGTCTCCTCCTCCTTAAAAAAAAAAAAAAAAAAAAAAAAAGAAAATATGATTGTGCATTGAGATAAGGATTGTAAGATCCTTAGATCCTTATCAACTATTCTCATGAGCAAAACAGACTCAGTATTAGGAGATTAATGTAATTTATTGTCAGTTGTCAGCAGACAAGAGCACTGAGAACTAAAAACAAATTAAAAACACCTTTCTCCTATTCACTCTTTTCTATCTCTTCCAAAATGGCAAAAGAAAAAGGAGAATGAGTGTTGCAGTAGTCAATAATGCTTTATTTCTGCTACTCTGACAAATCTAACTTCACTTTCCCTTCAGTGTGGGATGCATGGCTGCATGTGGAAATCTGCCCAGCAGCTCAGTGTGGTGCCTATGGCATGCAAGGGAACAGCCTGCTTCTCCATGGTCCTCCCAATTGGCTGCAGGGAGCTTCTGCTCAGTACCTGAACACCTCTAGCCCTGCTTCTGCACTGATCTTGGTAGCTACAGGCTGCCAGCTTTTTTCAGATGACTCTCAACTAACACCCTCAAACCCTTTTCTACCATGCAGCTTGCCATCCACTCTGCCTCAAGCTTGTAGAGATGTATTAGGTTACTATGAACAAAGAGTAGGACCCAGGAGATGGTTTTGTTGAAGCTTATGCAATTGATCTCAGCCCATTGATCCAGACTAACCAAATCCTTCTGTAGGGCCTTGCTACCCTCAGGCAGATCAACAAATGTTCTGCCCCTGAGGTTTCTTCAACAGCATTTTAGGGAGACTAAATGCCTGTAAGCAAGAAAATAAGATTTCAGTGCATGAAGAGGGCCAGGCTATGATGCTGAACTATACTTAGACAATAGTTATAAGGCAAATCAAAACACAGCATCAGGAAAAAGATGATGGATAAAGAGGAAAAAGTAGGGAAAGATAGCTGAATATAAATTCTGTTTAATTAGTCCAAGTGGAATATGTATCATCAGTATGTGTTTTTTTTATCTGTCTGCCTAGCATTCTTTCCTTTTAATACTGTGACCAGACCAGTGCTGTCACGTTATGCATATCATAAACATCTTATGGCATGCACAAACCGATAAAAAACATTGTTCCAGTGGACTTTGCATCTAATTTCCTGGGTTTATACTAGTTTTTCAAACAATGAAAGGGAGGAGTAGATATAAGACCTTCAGCATGCATTTTAATTTTTCTTCATCTTACAGAAATTGAGAGAATATACATAATTAAAACTCATTTAAAAGATCAAGAAATTATTTAAACAAATGTGTGTTTACAGGTACATCTGATAGCAAATTACAGGATAGAATATTTCATGATTGATATAACTGGCAAATTTTAGATTAAATCATAAAACTGCAGGAAGTTATTTTGCCTTACAGAAAAATGTATATATATATATATATATACATATATATATGTATGTATATATATATATGTATGTATATATATATGTATGTATATATATATATGTATATAAATGAAAAATATATATAAAAATGAATAAATGAATTAATTAATAAGTAAATTAATAAAAGAACCCATACTTTACTAGCTTAAGCTTAAAATACTTTACATTTCCTCCAAATTAGAAGCTTAAAGCTTAGATGAAGGAATTCAGGATAGCTTCACTGACTTCAGTAGAGCTCTGCCAATTTTATATCAGTAATAGATCTTGGTCAAACAACTTGTTGCATTCCTATGGAATGGATTTAATGAGGATTATTGCCAGTTTCTATTGTAAAGGCTGACATGGAGCTTACTGTCCTTTTTAGCTGACTGTTATTTAGCATTTCTGTTGTATCTATATAATTTTTGTCATTTGTGCTGCTTGAAAAAATTTAATGTGGAGAAATTAATTTGTAACTAGTAACTAAAGAAATGTCAAAATGCTAATTTTGAGAATATGGAGCTCAGTGATTATAAGGAATAGACTTCAGAAGGAGAACTGATCTTCAGCACATTTAGGCCAATTAAAAAAAAAAAGAATTAGTCTTTTTTTTCACTCAGGAATGGACTACATAATTGTAGTATGGAGGAAAAGCTGTACTCAGGACTGTATGAGTTTTACCAGAAATTAAGAGTCTAAGAATCTTGATTAATTATTCTCAGCCCTGGATTTCAATCTATTAAGATAATTTAACAGAAGAAAAGAATCTCCTACAAATATAATCACATATAATCAATCCAATATAATAACAGATAATCCTAGAGATTCAGAGCAAAGGACACTTACATTGAATTCACATCCAGAACCCATTATTATCATTTTCCAAGGCAGAGTTTCTTTTTCAGTGATGTAATTTGAATTAAAATGTTCTAATATGCAAAGATGGAAAACAGGAAGGAAATGATTTAAACCAAAATATGTGCCAGCATAAAGCAGAGTGTTCTGTGATAGACTATATATTATAACTTAGAATTTTGGAATATTCCCAATAGAACAAGATGAATAATGAAGTAATAAGGTCCCAATTAGACATGATTACTTTATATGATTCAAAATGAATAGTGATTTATGAGTTTCCTTCAACTGCTTAACAACATCAGGTGAGTGGGTTTTTAGACACTTTCCCTTTGGCGTCATCCTAATCAAAGTAAATACATTTCCGTTCCCACTATAATCATCTGCATATTGGCAAAGGATGAAATTATTTTTTCTGTACCAAACGAAAAGATACTTCCTCATTATATTTCTGAAGGAACGATCTGTGGCATCTAATGATCGCTGAACTCAGAGAATACTGAGTTTATAAATACCTGATTTGCATATATGTAACTCCCAATATATTTCCACTGAATCTGATCATTCAACTACATTTTCTGGATCTAGGTTTTAGGACTTATGTAACTTGCTGAAGACAGGAATTAATTTGTGTTAGGATTCAAGACATGTTCCCATAAACACATCTTCATATTGCTCCTAAATGATCACAGAACTCACTGGGGCAATAATCGATTCTAAGAAACAGATGTGTAGGAAAATGACAGCAAAGATTTGTTACTATTAAGCAAGGTATCCTTTACTAGCATTGATGGGTTAGCACTAGGATAACTATCCATGAATGCTCCACTAGTTGATCATTAGTGAAAGATTATATATTCTCATGTATTACACGTTAATTACATTCCCCAAATCATTATCCAACCCACTCCCAGTGATTGCCCAAGAGACATAGCCTAGTACTCCTGGAATTGTGATAGTCCAGTGTTTGCCCACTGTTAGTGGATGAGGGGGAGGGGGCGCTGGTGGGGGATGTCATTAGCTTTCTCCCAACATTAGTTTTGTCCCAAAGATTGCCGTGGAATGGAAAGACAACCTAGGAAGTCGCTCCATACAAGACAAGGAAGACAAAGGGGAATGTCTTGACGCTCTCTGTCACATTTTAGGCCATTTCTGCCTCTTATGTGTATGGCTTCCTTTGAAGTTGGTGATAAAAACTTCACTAAACAGCTGCAGTTTTTCAGTTGTTTCTTTTGCCTTGCCAGAGCAGAACAGTCTTACAACCTGTCTTCCCATCTACAGTGCTACATCACAATTGGCATCCACAACATCTAAAGGCTATTGTGTTGCAAACAAACATTAACAGAATATTCTGTGTAATTACTTCTTCGTATCATTATTCATTTGCTTACTTGCATTGCAGGCAATGTTTTTACTTTCTCAGGAACTAGCAATAGCCTGTCTTTTGTTTGTTTGCTTTTTTGTTTGTTTGTTTGTTTTGTTTTCTACCAGTCAGTAAGGGAATTAAGAAAAAAATGTGAAAAGAGGAGAATAATAGAATTTCCTGTGCTCTAAGACAAAACAACAACAAAAACACTTTTTTTTTTTCTTATGCAGGAGAGATGAAGATAAAGGTAGGTTTAGTTCATATTAATAATGAAAAAAGTGTCAAAGTATACTCATGAGAATATCATCATTTCTCCTTGCAGTTTTTCCCATTTCTCCATTTCCTTTCAAGCATTTTTCTAGCAACAGATCATCTGGTTAATAAAATTCAAAAAGTTTTTTCCATCAAAATCTGTGAGATTATCAAGAAGTAAGGAGATTCAATCAAAATGCAATAGCTCAAGGCAGTAAGGAAGCTATCTTTAAATACAGAAATTCAAGAGATTATCCAACTTTGTATTGTTTTGCCAGGACTTTTGAACAAAGCTTGTTTGCTAAGCCTTGGTCCTGTTGTTCATCAGCAGATACATGACCTGTTCCTCTCTCACATAGCTAAAGGAACGGCAAAGGCAAAGGCAAGGCAAGGCAAAGCAAGGCAAGGCAAGACAAGGCAAGGCAAGGCAAGGCAAGGCAAGGCAAGGCAAAGGAGCTTTCTTCTATTTTATAGTTTGCATAATTTGATGTTTTTTTGTTGTTGTTTAGCACATATGGCACAATTTATCTAAATATGCTTTGTTCCCTATTGGGCAATATACTTCAGATCATTAGCTATATCAGTAGTTAGCTGAAATGTTGATAAATCTGTGATTGTTAGATTCATTTCTTGTATGTTTCCTGATACTGCCTATTCAATGTCTGGGAAGTCTTTCTGGGCCATTTTTGGAACATATGGTCCACAGCAGCCTTTCTGTGCTCATATGGAATAGGTTTTCAGGCAATTGCTATTGGATTCCTGTCAAATCTTACTGAGATACATACTTATATTAGTCAGTCATTTCACTCTTAGAGTTCTCTTTCCATCAATATGAATACATGAGTGAATGCTAAATAAAAATAAATGAACAGCCTAGAAATCTCAATAGAGATAACTTTATCTAAACTTGCTGTTGGCATATACATTTGTACTTTTGCCTACAAGCTATTCCATAAAATTAAAATATACAAAACACCCAGTTCCACATCATACAACTGAATGAGATGTTTCGTTTTATTTTAAATTGAAAAAAAGAACAAAACCAATGCATGGACTATGTAGTTGATAAAGAATTGGCTGGATGGTTGAAGCCAGAAAGTTGCTGTGTGTCCATGTGCAGGCCATTGATGAGGGATCTGTCTTGGGAACAGTATTCTTCAACATCTTTAGCAAGCACATAAGCAGTTGGTTCTAGTGTGCCCTCAACTACTTTGTACATGAGTTGATTGATATAGATAATACAGTAGAAAGCAGGGATGCCACACAAAGGGACATGGACAAGCTTAAGATGTAGGCCTACATGAACCAAATGAGATTCAGTAAAGCCAAGTGCAAAGTACTGCATCTATTCCAGGTTAATTCCAAGTATGTGTGCAGACTAGTAGAAGAACTCACTGAGAGCACTCTTGCAGAGAAGGACTTGAGTACTCCAGTGGATGAGAAGCAGAACATGAGCCTGTAGTGTGCACTTGTAGTTCAGAAGGCTGCAACAAAAGAGGAATGGCCAGCAGGGCAAGGAAAGTGATTATCTCCACTTGTTCTGATCTCATAATGACTCATGTGGAGCATAGTGTACTGGCCTGGGGCCCCCACACAAGAAAGACGTGGATCTACCTGAGGAGGCTGATGAAGACAATTGAAGAGCCACAACATCTTATGAAGGAAGGCTGATGGACTTGAGCTTATTCTGTCTGGAGAAGAGAGGGGAGACACTTTCCAAATGGCCTCCCAGGGCCTTTTGCAGCCTTCCAGCAATCAAAAGAAACTTATAAACAGAAGGAAGAATGACTATACATTGATCGGTAGTGAAAAGACAAATTGGGAATGGATTTAAACTAAAAGAGGGGAAATTCAGATTAGATACTAGGAGGAAATTATTTAGTCACTGAATCATATTGGATCATATTTAGTCACTGTATGAGTTACAGGAGCAAAATGTCCATAGAATCATAGAATCGTAGAATAGAATAGAATTATAGAATCGCTCAGGTTGGAAAAGACCTTAAAGATCACTGAGTCCAACCATGACCTAACCATACTACCCCACTCTAACAACCCTCTGCTAAATCATGTCCCTGAGTACCACATCCAAACAGTTTTTAAACACATCCAGGGATGGTAACTCAGCCACCTCCCTGGGGAGCCTATTCCCATGCTTAACAACCCTTTCCATAAATAAACCAACCTAAACTTACTGTGGCACAACTTGAGGCCATTTCTCCTCATCCTATCACCTGTCACAAGTGAGAAGAGACCAACCCTGCTCTTCCTGTAAGCATCTTTCAGAAGAGAGCAATAAGGTCTCACCTCAGCCTCCTTTTCCCCAGACTGAACATCCCCAGTTCCATCAGTCTGTCCTCGTAGGGCATATTCTCCAGGCCCTTCACCAGCTTCATTGCCCTTCTTTGGACCTGCTCCAGCACCTCAATGTCTTTTCTGTACTGAGGTGCCCAAAACTGAACACAGTACTTGAGGTGACCAAAGCTGAGAACAAGAGCAGGATGACTTCCCTAGTCCTGCTCACCAACCATTCCTGATACAAGCCTTCTTGGCCACCTGGGCATGCTTCTGGCTCATATTCAGCTGACTGTCCATCAGTACACCAAGGTCCCTTTCCATCATGCAGCTTTCCAGCCACTCTTCCCCAAACCTGTAGGGTTGCCTGAGTTGTGACCAAAATGCAGGACCCAACACGTGGCCCTGCTGAAACTCCTACAGTTAACCATGGCCCATCGATCCAGTCTATCCAGATCCCTCTGTAGTGCCTTTCTCTCCTCAGGCATATCAACACTCTCTACCAACCTGGTGTTTGCAAATTTACTGAGGGTGCACTCAATCCACTCATCACGATCATTAATAAAGATGTTAAATAGAAGCGGCCCCACTGAGGGAGACAATGCTCATGACTGGCCACCAAATAGATTCCAGAGAAGTTGTGGATGTCCAAACCCTGGAGATATTTAAGGATAGGCTATATGAAGCCCTGAGGAGCCTGATTTAGTGGGTGGCAACCCTGCCCATCGCAGTGGGGTTGGAAGTAGATGATTGATCCCTTTCAACCCAAGCCATTCTATGAGTCTATGATGGACTCTACAGTAATGTTGAATTCTTTAAGAATACAGATTCCAGAAATTGTACAAATTGAATATATTTTATATGTTATACACAAAATATATTAATTTATTCCAGCTCATTTCAATTATTTTCAGCAAAGTTCCATTTTGGATGTTTCTTTTGGTTCTATACATTCCACCAAAATTACTGGAATCAGATAACCTCTTCCTGGGTATAAGTCAGAGCACGTAGCTTCTTCAAGTTTCACTGCTATTCTTTAGCATCTTGCTATTCATTGATATTTTATGTATGGACTTCTTTTTGATCTGGCTTTCAAATTACAGGCTTAAGACACTTTCAGAAGATCATTCTATACTTTTTGAGTTTGATTCAAAAAATTCTGTCACACATATCCATACCTTATACCTCAGAGGTAGGAATTTTCCTGTGGAAAACTACCAGTTGATTTGTTTCTTTCAGTTAGCCCCCACATTAAAGCTTTAGGATCAGTCTTTTTTCCCTTTCCCTTTCCCTTTCCCTTTCCCTTTCCCTTTCCCTTTCCCTTTCCCTTTCCCTTTCCCTTTCCCTTTCCCTTTCCCTTTCCCTTTCCTTTTCTACCTTTTCCTTTCCCTTTCCCCCTTTCCCATTTTCCCTTTCCCCCTTTCCCATTTTCCCTTTCCCCCTTTCCCATTTTCCCTTCCTCCTTTCCCTTTTTCCCTTTTTCCCTTTTTCCCTTTCCCCCTTTCCCTTTTTCCCTGTTTCCCTTTCCCCCTTTCCCTTTCCCTTTCCCTTTCCCTTTCCCTTTCCCTTTTTCCCTTTCCCTTTTTCCCTTTCCCTTCCCTTCCCTTCCCTTCCCTTTCCCTTTTTCCCTTTCCCTTCCCTTCCCCTTCCCTTCCCCTTCCCTTCCCTTCCCTTCCCTTCCCTTCCCTTCCTTCCCTTCCCTTCCCTTCCCTTCCCTTCCCTTCCCTTCCCTTCCCTTCCCTTCCCTTCCCTTCCCTTCCCTTCCCTTCCCTTCCCTTCCCTTCCCTTCCCTTCCCTTCCCTTCCCTTCCCTTCCCTTCCCTTCCCTTCCCTTCCCTTCCCTTCCCTTCCCTTCCCTTCCCTTCCCTTCCCTTCCCTTCCCTTCCCTTCCCTTCCCTTCCCTTCCCTCTCCATTTCTTTCTCCCTCCTCCTTCCACCTCCCTTCCCTTTCCCCCTCCCTCTCCATTTCTTTCTCCCTCCTCCTTCCACCTTTTCTTTTCCCTTCCCCTCTTCTCCCTTCCACTTCCCCCTGCCCTCCCTCTTCCCCTTCCCCTCCTTCATATACAATTGTTATTAATTGTGTATGACTGCACGTACAATCCAAAGGATAAATATATGTATCTACTAAATTAATACATTTAAAATTTGAATTTAATACATAAAATAATATAATTGATACAGAAGTAAGAACTGTGTAACTTACAGAAAAATTATTCGTGAATATGTTATGTTACTTAAAATGCAAGAAGTCACAAATGGTTTATCTTTGTCCCTGTGAGTCTTAAGAATTTTAAATTCAAGCTATACTTTTATTTTTAGATCAATTACAGTTTTGACTCAGAAGGTACAAGGACAAGCATGAAGGTCCTGATAAATGGAGACATTTTCAGTGAGAATTATAATATCCTAAGTCAACAATGAACATTTCAGTTTCAGAAACTGAAACAAAACTGATCAAAGTGATGCTGGAAGCACCCAAATGGCTTTTCCCAATATGCTCTTTACATGTACAATGGGGTCTTTACCTCTCTCTATGGTATTTAGGGAGCTAGATTGGGTAAGAGCCATCACAATTGATAGATCCTCTGGTACTGACCAACCAGGTGCCTTCTGCCAAATGCTTCTCCCTGTTCTGCCATCCATTGCTTTCAGCATAGTTTTTAACAACCCACTGTATCATTCATTATTTACCAGAAGCCGGTACATGGTAGGGAATATGATAAATCCACTCAATGCCATGATCTTTGGCCCAAGTATTTACAAGAGAATTTTGGGAAATGAGTCCCATTATCTGACTCAATTCTTTCTGGGGTGCCACGTCGCCGTAGGACTTGTTTCTCAAGACCCAATATGGCGTTTCAGGTGGTAGCATGAGGTACTGCATATGTTTCCAGCCACCCAGTGGTCGTCCCTACAATAGTAAGCAAATAGTGCTTACCATTGCAAGATCGTGGCAAGGTGATATAATCAACCTGCCATGTCTCCCCATATTTGCACTTTTGCCATCGCTCTTCCCCCCAGAGAGGTTTCATCCTCTTGGCTTGTTTAATTGTGGAACATGTGTCACAGTCATGAATGATTTTGTGCAATAGCATCCATAGTTAAATCCACCCCTCGGTCTCTAGCCCACTTACATATTGCATCTCTTCCTTGATGGCTTGATGTCTCATGGGCCCATCGAGCTAGAAATAATTCACCCTTGTTCTGCCAATCTAGGTCTGTTTGAACCACCTCAATTCTGACAGCTCGGTCTACCTGATGGTTATTTTGCTGTTCTTCAGTAGCCCAACTCTTGGGCACATGGGCATCTACGTGGCGCACCTTTACAACCATTTTCTTTGTTCAGGCAGCAATGTCTTTCCACAGTTCAGCAGCCCAAATAGGTTTACCCCTTCCTTGCCAGTTATTTTGCTCCCACTGCTGTAACCACCCCCATAAGGCATTTGCCACCACCCATGAGTGAGTGTAAAGATAGAGCATTGGCCACCTCTCCCGTTCAGCACCATCTAAGACCAGTTGAACAGCCTTTACCTCTGCAAATTGGCTTGATTCTCCTTTCCCTTCAGTGGCCTCTGCAACTTGTCGTGTGGGGCTCCACACAGCAGATTTCCATCTGCGATGCTTTCCCACAATACGACACGATCCATCTGCGAACAGGGCATATTTCTTGTCATTCTCTGGTAGTTCATTGTATGGTGGGGCCTCTTTAGCACGTGATACTTCTGCTGGTGATGTTCCAAACTTGTTATCTTCAGGCCAGTCCATGATCACCTCTAAGATTCCTGAATGGCTGAGATTCCCCACCCATGCTTGTTATGTAATCAACACAATCCACTTACTCCAAGTGTCATCAGTTGCATAATGGGTGGAGGGAACATTTCCTTTAAACATCCAGTTCAGCACTGGTAGTTGAGGTGCCAGAAGGAGCTGTGTTTCAGTCTGACTACTTCGGAAGCAGCCTGAACCCCTTCATATGCAGCTACGATCTCCTTTTCAGTTGGAGTGTAGCACTCTTCAGATGCCCTGTACACTCAACTTCAGAATTCCAGCGGTCGGCCTCGGGTCTCTCCTGAGGCTCTTTGCCACAGACTCCAGTGGGACCTTTCTCTCCAGCAGCAATGTAGAGGATGTTCTTTATATCCTGTCCTGTCCATACTGGCCCTAGGACCATGACATGGGCTATCTCCTGTTTAATCTGTTATTTAATCTGCTTAGGGCCCCATGTAAAGTCATTCTTCATCCGCATCACCTGATAAAGGGGTTTGCAATGAGGTTATAGGTTGGAACATGCATTCTCCAAAAGCTCACTATGCCTGGAAAAGACTGTGTCTCCCTCTTGCTAGTGGGTGGAGACATAGCAGTGATATTTGATGGTGCACGTGAGAAGGAGGGTTCATCATCTTTAATTAGTTGGATTCTCATTAGTTTGATCAGCTCCTTCATTAGACGGTTTTGATTATCCTGATCTTCATCAAGCATTTCTGATATTACTACAGGTTTGTCACAATTAATCAGTAGAGACGCTTGCTCTTGCATTTCATTCAGTTGGTCTGTTACTTGTGAAATGGTGGAAATGGAAGCGTGACTTGGGATAGCTGTTGTTCATTTTTTGGAGTGTAAGTTTTGGAGTGTAAGAATCAATTCAAAAGCTAAGGGTCTTCTCTATTGGTCCTCGTATCTGTCAAACTGCTGCTAGTGTACCGGCGTATCTTTCCGGTGCTGTTGTTGGGAGTTTCTGCCATATATCAGGCATCGTTCTCACTATCTCAGGGTCGTGGTCTTGGCGTGGTTAGGAACAAAGTTAGGGTCATACAACATTTCTACCACAGCTTTTTCCCTCAAATACTGGATACCCTTTTCAACTGTATCCCACTTTTTCATCACAGGCTTCAAGCTGTCTTTGGAGGGATACTTTTCCTTCATGGCTACTAACACTCATTCCCAGTGGGTGGCAGCCCCATCCAGACATCTACTAATCCCTCTATCAACAGCTGGATCTGCAACAATGCCTCCTAATTGGCGAGCTTCATTAGTGTATAGAGACAAGCTACTGGCCCTACTGTCCCAATAGCGAAGCAACCAGGAAACAAGAGTTTCATCCGGGCACTGTGTAAAGTCCTTTCCTGAACCTTGGATTTCAGTCATCTTCAGAGGCCGACGAGTAGTAATAGAGACTTCCTCTTCATCACTCTCTTCTCCATGTCTCTTAGTTTTTTCTTTTGCCTTTCCTGATGATGGGGGTTCTGAGGAGGGCTCCTCGCCTGGATCGTCCTCTACCTCCTCCTCTGTTTCTTCTTTTTTCCGTTCTAGACGCAAGGACACTCATTTCCATTTCTTGCCTTCCACAGGAGCAACTGGTATTGTTACTGGTGTCACCCGTGATTGATCAGATCTGACTTGGAGATTTTCCCCTTTGGCTTGAACCTCAGCTCAAAAACTCTCTCTCTCCAGAATAGTATTATATAGGGCGTGGTAAGCACAAGCCAAACCCCAAATAAGCTGCACCTCCTTCAATCTATGTAAGCCACACCATCCCTGACTCAAATACTGGCTTAGTTTCTCAGGATCCCACAGGTGTTCAAGAGTGAAATCCCATGACACTGTGGGTCCCCATGCTTCTAAGACCTTTCCTAAACGCCTCCATATTCCCTGCTAGTCAGCATTCTCTGGTTTTGGAGGAGACTCCTTCCACATACTATGAATGCATAGGAATATATTCAGGGAGACTGATAACACACATAGGTGTATGCCCACAAAAAGGAGCATTAATTCGGTATTCAAAAAAAGTGTGATAAGCTGAGAACAAAGCCTGGAAACTGGTCTGAACACCTATTCCATTTGGAATGTAGTTGTTTGTAAAATTAGCTATTCCATCTGGGATGTAATCATACCACATCATTGCACGCAAGTACCATGCAGGTATCTCCATCAGTGCTCTTATTTGGTTATTTATAAACACAGTTCCACAATAAGAAATCATGATGTTGATAATTGGCCAGTAAGTTGAAACTTACATCATGGCTTTTAATCCCTTACACATCACACCCATGATAAAGAGTGGGTTCATCGCTGGTAGCTGCTAAAAAGGGGTTAATGAATGGAAGCTGATGAGAGGATTAAAAAAAAGGAAAAAGCACTGCCCAGACTAAGCAGTGCTCAAAGTTTACAAATATCCCAGAATACTGGCAGTACGCCTGAGCTTTCAAGGTCAAGTTTTTCAGCACAGAAATCTGAACTACTGATAATGTTCCCTAATGAAGCCCTCTGAGAGCAGAGAGAGAGATTCATTCTAAAAGCTAAAAAGCAGCTTTTGCCCACATTCTCCACCAAAAGCTGCTACAGAGTTAACTAGATCAATCTGTACCTGTGACAGGGGAGCAGCAGGTCTTTGGGCCCCTGTAAGAGATTATTCTTTCACATCATTGTCTCAAAGCTTGCTGGGGACACAGATGGGCAAATCCAAGCAAGTCCTGGGCAAGAGTTGAGAAATCCTTTGTCTGGAGAACTTTGATGGACAAGTCCTGGGCAAGGGTTGTGAAATACTTGGTCTGAGGGACTCAGATGGACAAGGCCAGGGGCCATGAGAAGTAAATGGCCATGAAGCAGTCTTCTGTTTGGGCTTATTTCGAGGAAGATGGCCATCTCAGGGGGTACTCACATGACTTTTGCTCAAGCACCGAGGGATATCACCTAGGCAGAAAAGGAAGAAGAATAAAATGGGGACCTAAAATGATGAGGTTTAGGTTCTCTGGCAACAGATTCCTCTTAAAGAAGAAGAGGTTTCTGACATGAGAAACCTCACAACCTGCCTCTCTCTGTCCTGGATTTGCTCTGTGCTCCACCGTGATGCTGAAGAAGAACAGAGCTGTCTGCCATCAGATTCCTCCCTACGGAATTCCTGCATGCTGACGGACTCTCCTGGGGCTGCTGCCTGAATCCTGCTGCTTCCTCAAGGATTGGCTCTGCAACTTCTTCCTACTACCTGCATGCTGCCCAAGGCCAGCCACAGTGCTGCTCTCCCTCCCTGCTGCTTTTGCCTTGCACTTTTGAAACGTGCAAAGGACCACTGCTGGGTCCTGGTGGTGACTATCCCCGCTTTATGCAATTCTTGCATCTTTCCTATTTTTTCTATTGCCCTCCTTCCCTTCCCCATCTCCCTAATTAGGATTTATAATGAACTGCTTGGACCAATATTTGAACCATTGTTTATTAATCTCACACTGGGTATACACATATTAAAAGAACCTCATATCCCTCCTATAAATTGGAGTGAGATACCCCCTCCCCCCCTCACAAAATGGGAAGGGAAAGGGAAAAGGGATAGGGAAATGGGAACTGGGCTCAAAGAAGGAAAAAAAAAATAGCGGCAACAATCTATGGAGGAAAATTACTTTACTATGATATCAGAATGCAAGAACACAATATAATACAATCTAATTGAAATTGAGAGTAATAAATCAAATAAAATAGAAGAGAGAGAGTTCCTGAGATCGAATCAAACCTGAAAAGCTTGGAACAGCTAGGAAAGCACCCTCCAGCACCCACTGCAAGGCAGTAAGAGACCACCTCACCCAGAAAGGCCAGATCCCATGACTTCTGTGATCTTCTGTGATGCGTAGGGATAGGTACTTTTAATTGGAGCACTAACACTTTAACTCCCAGTGCACTAAATGATGTTATGATGTGGAATACTGAAAACCAAAAAACACAAAACCATGACAAGGGGAGACTATATATTTAAATGTGCATGATGCAAACTACCAAAAATAACTTGTAATGGGTACTAATACAAGTAAGGAGAAGAAATTACAATTTATATGATCCTGAAAATAAATAAATAAGGGCAAGGTTTTGTAATATTTAAAGGAAAAATCAATACAGATGAGGAGGAAATTCATGATAAGTAAATAATTCTGCATATCTGCTTTGTGACATCATCTGCTAGCAAAACTGTTAAAATTTTTGAATGTAATTGAAAGAATACAGTTAAAGAAACAAAGCTACTACTGGCTGGTTGACTGTTGTGGGTACTTTCAGTGGCAGTTACACATTACTTTGCAACATGCAACTGTCATTTATTCTTTACATTGTTCCTTGCCTGAAACTCCAGCTCCTGCTTGCGGGACGCCCGCCATTTCCACTAGTAATGTTGGAAATATCCAAGTAATTTTGTCAGGATGGTATCTCTGATAAAAGCAGAATTTATTTGCGATTGCAATGGCGGACGTCCCACAAGTAGGAGCGCACCTATAGACACAACATGACAGCCTTTTACCTTGTTTTCTCCCCCTTGCCTTCCCCCTCCCCTGATTCCCCCATGTCTGGGTACTCCAGGTTCACAGTCTTATCAGAAGGTTTACATTTGCTATTTACTTGTTAATTTATTTGTTATCTGATGTCAGTCTGTAGCCATCCTATTGTTCCCAAGATGTCTCGGTGCTCTCCCCGTCGTATTAATATGGTGATTTTCTTTATAAGTCTTCGTGTAACAAAGAGCTCTGGGGGGATGATGCCAGGCCTTCCGAGGTCTCTTCAGGTGCTTCCTTGGGCATGCCATGACTTGTTCTCTGGTTTGCTCTCGTGCAGGATATTCTTGCAGTGTGTATGACAAAATATACATATATACACATATATACAGAGTGTGTTCCTGGGAACTATGATAGCAGAGATCATAAAATAAAAATAATATTACACAATTCTAATGCAGAAACAACATGATTCCCACACTAAGGTACATGAAAAATAAAAATGAGGTGATTGGTAGTAACCAACATGGCTTCACCAAAGGAAAATTGTGCCTGACAAACATGGTGGCCTTTTATGATGGAGTTATCAGTGAACAGAGGAGAAGCAACTGATGTTGTCCATCTGTGCAAAGCATTTCACACTGTTCTACATGACATCCTGGCTACCAAATAGTAGAAAAATGGATTTGATGAATGGACTGCTCCATAGATAAGGAATTGACTGGATGGTCACACTCAGAGAGTTGTGTGGTTCAGTGTCCACATGGAGAGTAGTTATGACTGGTGTTCCTCGGGGATGAGTGCTGGGACCAGTGTTATTTGCCATCTTTGTAGGTGATGTGGACATTGGGATCAAGTGCACCCTCATCAAGTTTGCAGACAACATCAAGCATAGTAGTGCAGCTGATGTGGTAGAGGGAACAGATGCCATCCAGACCGATCTGGACAGGCTTGATAGGTGGGTCCAACTGACATAAGATTAACAGTGCATACAAAAGAACCTCCTGTTCTTATCCTTTGACTCCCTTTTCTCTTTGTCTTACATTCCAGTCTCCCAAGGCTTCTCAATGGTAAGGTCTATCAAGGAGTCTGTTAAGCTTTTTGATGACTCACAGTTACATCTTCCCCATATCTCCCTCTTCTTTATTAATTAAAAAGACACAATTTATACCATCCTATATCATTTTTTGTATACACTGTAACAACCATGGAATACAAATTAAAATAGAGAATAGCAATAAGACTAACAAATAATATTTTTAGCAAATTCTGTATTCTCCTGCAAAACTTCCAAAGAGACCCCTGAATATATTCACAAGTTTCCTTTTTTAGCTTTCCACACTCCCTCACAACCTTTTCCGTTTTTTGTTTATTAGCAAACTATTACCACACTATAAAATAATAGCAGTAATTATATTAATAACATAATTATCATAACTCAATCAAGGTCTCAGTTGATAACACACTAAACATAAGAAAGGAGTTACATAAAAGGTCACAATTTTTTGAGTCAAAATATACACACTCATACAGGCATCTATTTTAGACAATTCCATAAGTGGGAAATGGAAACTTTTTAAGCTAATGTACTATTACTTATTGACCCCTGAGAGACAGCAAACTGAAAGGAGAGAGAAGAAACACGCCAGCAGTGGATGTGATAGGCAGTGCCAGCAGGGCATCCTCTGCTTCAAAGTATACTCTCCCTCTCTTACCCAATGCAGTCTCTTTCCTGCTTTTATTCTCAGAGTCTGCAGTTTTTTTTCCTTTTGTACCCCACATCCATATGGCCAGCACATGACAAAGAGTCCAGATAGAACACCTGTTTGCAAAATAGAACAAACCACTAAATTAGATCTCACTACAAAATATAATACTAACAGAAAGTATAGATATAGTCAGTCCCATGGATTCTTGCTTTGCCTTAGCTCCATTTTTTTTTTTTTTTTTTTTTAATTAGTAAGCCTTTTCTTATTGGCCAATAGCTCCTACTAATGTTAGAAAAATCATCTACGGGTAGTAACTCTTGATGCAGCACAGAGAGGCGCTTGTATCAACCAGAAAACACACTTTTGCCCTGCACTGCATTCAGTCCACTGGGGGCAAAACTCATCCTTGGGCCCTTCCAGGTCGTGCTCTAAAGCAACTGCGATTGTTTTTCCCAATTTCTTTCTCTCCTTACAATACCTGTTTCTATATACTTTCCAAGCCCTCTCAATTAATTTATCCAGGTCCCTTACTTCAATTCCTTCAATCTGTATAAAATTAGAAGATAATACAGAAAAATAAAGACATTCTCATTCCGACTAGTGAAAGGCCTCCAGTGGCTTAAACAAGTTCAGTAGACATGAAGGCAGAAAACTGAAAGATTTTAACCGTTTGTGCCAGACAAAATTTCTCGACATAATCATGACATATGTAGCTTGTACATCTGGCATGGGTGTGAGCAGGTGCTATAAAGACCATTGACAAGCTTCACCTGAGGTGGGGCTGAGGTGGCTGATGGAGATGAGTGGCAGAGAACTATGGGTCCATGTGTGACAAAGGAGCAGACTGCCAAATTATGGAAGACTGCATCAATTATGCATAGAACCCGCTTCACATTGTCCTAGCCAGGAACAGATGAGGGAGATGACCTGTGCAGAAGGATGTGAGCAACAACATCAAGCTGCTTCTCATGCAGGAATGGTTGCATTGGAAGCTGAGAGCAGGGCACGGTAGGCAACACATCTCTGAGTGACAGCTGATGGAGTACCACACCGAGACAGGGGCCCCTGATGGCTCCTACCTTGTCAGGGAGAGTGAGACATTCATTGGGGAATATGTTCTGTCCATCTGGTGTAATGAGAAGGTACAGCCCTGCTGCATCCATTGGCAGCAGGATGCTGGCAGCCCCAAGTTCTTCCTGACTGACAGCCTGGTGTTTGACAGCCTCTTCAATCTCATCATCTGCTAGCAAGAGTCACTGCTGAGGTACAGCAGGTTTGAGATGAAGCTGACAGCCAGTGCCTTGGTTCAACGCCCACAGCAGCAAAGACTGGTACCATGCCAACCTCATCAACACCCAAGCTGAGCATGTGCTGATACAGGTGCCACGGATGACACAAGAAGGACAAGACAAGCTCCAGCGCCATCTTCTTTAGGGCAGGATGGAAGATCCAACACTGATGCATGCAGCAGGAGAGTCACATTTAATACGATACTTGACCAAGTGTATATTGTTCAAGTTCATCACAAGCAATAAGAGTTTTTGCTCTTCACTAAGAAGGGAGTCCATGTCTAATTGCCACAGTTAAACCTTGCTCTTATTTACCTTCCTCAACCTGTGTCTTTCCCAAACCTTTTCAGTTTCCAGACTTTACAAAACTATCTACATATTTCAATTTCACTTCCTCCAGAGGTTTCCAGTGCTAACATTTGGATATCAGGTTTCGTAGATCTCTGCAGATAAAGGCTATTCTCACTTCCAGTTCCTGTTTAGTCCCCATTCACAAGTAATATTTTGTTTACATTCTGCTTACAAGCTATGGAAGGAGCAGTGTGGGGGCTGTGGTCTCCTGCCGGCACTTATCTGCCTCAGATAGAGCAGATCACCAACTTTAATATTTATAATTCATTATTCTTCTTTAATCTTTTGCTGTTTTTGTTCTTCTTGTTGTTATTTGTTTTTTTACAATTCCACTATTCATACCCTCAATTACACTTCCCACTTCCCTGTACCATTAACAATTCCACTTCCATATAGCATTATGTTTACACTTCCATATACCATCAACATTTACACTTCTACATAGCATTAACATTTACCTTCCATATAGCATTAATATTTATGCTTCCATATTCCATTGACAATTCCACTTCCGTATATCATTAACAATCACATTTCCATACACTATTAACAATTAGATTTCTGTATATCATTAACAGTTATACTTTCATATACCACAAAAGTTTAACAATTACAAAAACAGTGACAATAACCAGTACAGTTTATCCTAAGGATTCTTTCTCTCCTCCATCTTATCAATGGTTCCCATTGACCTGATTTCAGATTCTTTACTAGCATCATAGTTTTTTCATGAATATTCAACTTTCTCCTTGTTAACTGAAATGAAATGAGGGCTATCAGTTGTCCTCTGTCATCACAAGCTCAATTTAATAAGTTCAATACATATGTAGCTTTAGCAAGCCTTTCTGCTGGAAATGCCTTCTCCACTCCGTTTTTTTTTTTTTTTTTTTTTTTTTTTTGCTTAAGTAGCATAGTTTTAACAGTGCTATGGGTATGTTCAACTATGGCTTGTCCTATGGGCAAGTATGATATGTCTGTGAGATGTTAAATTTCTCATGACTGTAAAAACTGTAACACTTTCTGGCGTATATATCCTGGGCCATTATGTGTACAGATTGTAGGGCTGTATTTCATGCCCTGAGGTAATATTGTCCAATGATACTGCTGGGATGGTGCTGACGCTTTACAGAGGAGACAGAAAATGCAAACCTAGGAGCATTGTGGGGGTCCAGAGGGATGATGAAAAAACAGTCTTTAAAGTAACAGTGCAAAAATTCCTGAAACATGGGAGTCCTCCTTGATACAAACCCTGCAGCCCCCTTTTTCATGGGTGAAGCCGACACTGGCTGTGCCTGAGAATAAATCAGTTGAGCAATATGAGTGCCTGCCAGTGCTTCACATGGGGGCATGAGTGTGACTGTGTGTCATGTTGGAAATAATCCAAGTAATTTTGTCAGGACAATATCTCTGATAAAAGCAGAATTTATTCGCGATTGCAATGGCGGACGTCCCACAAGTAGGAGCGCACCTATAGACACAACATGACAGCCTTTTACCTTGTTTTCTCCCCCTTGCCTTCCCCCTCCCCTGATTCCCCCATGTCTGGGTACTCCAGGTTCACAATCTTATCAGAAGGTTTACATTTGCTATTTACTTGTTAATTTATTTGTTATCTGGTGCCAGTCAGTAGTCATCCTGTTGTTTCCAAGATGTCTTCTCGGTGATTTTCTTTAAAGTCATCATCGTTAAACAAAGAGCACTGGTGGATGATGTCAGGCCTTCCCAATGTCAGGCGCTTCCTCGGGCATGCCACGGCTTATTCTCTGGTTTGATCTTATGCAGGATATTCTTGCAGTGTGTATGACAAAATATACATATATACACCTATATACAGAGTGTTTGTTCCTGGGAAGGTTCGTCTAGAGGATAAGTGATATAAACTTATCAGAGATCTTCCCCAAATTAAGTAGAAGGACTCCCAAAAAGAACTATGATAGCAGAGATCATGAAATAAAAATAACATTATACAATTCTAATGCAGAAACAACACTTGATTCCCACAGTTACAAGTCCCATAGGACACTATATGATAAAGTTTCCCAATGTGGCTCTTGATCCAGGGTTATGATAGCGAGGAAATCTTTCAATGTATCTGTATTTCTGGCTTTCCTAGCCTCCCTCCAAACAATTGCACATGTGCTGTGTGGATCAGGAAGAGACAAATTCAGCTCTTCTTCAGGGTCTATGGGGCTAGGACCAAAAGGGCCACCAGAATCCTTGGGAGAGGAGGCAGTAAAAACCCCATCCAATGATGGTAGTGGGGGAGACACTGCAGGCTGATTCAGAGGGACTGGCCACTTCCTTGCTCTCAGGCAGACTGGGGATATCAGATTGCAATCTTATATGGTTCTTCAGAGCTTCAAAAATCTTTCTCCAAGTCTGGAGCAACCCAAATGCTGTTTTATCACTCTTAGAATCAGCATCCCATAGCATCACCCCAGTGTGGTCCTATACTTCAGAATTATAAACTGTCAGATTTGTGATTGAGGGGTCATTCTTGGTAGCCCCTACAGGCGTTTGCTGTAAAGCGGCAGAGGGCACTGTCTTTCTCCATTTTTTAATAATTTGAAAAGTAACTAGGAAATTCTTTTGTTCCAAGATCATATTATTGTGGGTAAGAATCAAGGGGTGGGCTGGTATGGTTGACACCGTTGTGGGTGTGTGCTACAGGCCCCCTGATCAGGAGGAGGAGGTTGATGAGGCCTTCCACAAACAGTTGGAAGCAGTGTCACAATCCCAGATGCTGGTGCTTATGGGGGACTTCCATTATCCAGATATTTGCTGGAAAAGCAATGTGGCCAGACATGCGCGGTGCAGACGGTTCCTGCAATGTGTTGAAGACAACTTCCTGATGCAGGTGGTTGAGGAATCGACGAGGAGAGGGGTACTGCTGGACCTTATTCTCATTAATAGAGAAGGGCTTGTCAGGGAAGTAAAGGTCGGGGGCAGCTTGGGTTGTAGTGACCACGAGATGGTGGAGTTCAAGATCCTGAGTGGAAGAAGTAAAGCAAAAAGTAGGATTGCTATCCTGGACATTAGGAGAGCCAACTTCGATCTCTTTCGGGGCCTACTTGGAGCTGTCTCATGGGCTAGGGTGTTGGAAGGCAAGGGGGCCTGTGAGAGCTGGTCGGCATTTAAGCAGCTCTTCTTCCAAGCCCAGGATCGGTGTGTCCCTGTGAGGAAGAAATCGGGAAAGGGTGGCAGGAGACCTGTGTGGATGAGCAAGGAGCTCATGCACAAACTCGAAGGAAAGAAGAAGGCCCATGAAATGTGGAAAAAGGGTCTGACTACTTGGGAAGAATACAGGAATGTTGTCAGGGTCTGCAGGGATGCGACGAGGAAGGCTAAAGCCCGCCGGAATTAAATCTGGCAAAGGGGATAAAGGATAATAAAAAAGGTTTTTTCAAGTACATTAACAGTAAAAGGAAGACTAGGGAGAATGTGGCTCCCCTGCTAAGTGATGGAGGTGTTCTGGTAACGGGGGATGCTGAGAAGGCGGAGATCCTGAATGCCTTCTTTGCTTCTGTTTTCAGTGAAAAAGCTCCCCCTCGGGAATCTGAGACCCTGGAGGTTAGTGAGAGGATCTGGGGAATGGAAGACCTCCCTTCTGTCAGGGAAGAGGTGGTCCAGGAGTGCCTAGGCAACACCAATGTTCTCATGGGACCCGATGGGATTCATCCACGGGTGCTGAGGGAGCTGGCAGAGGTGATTGCTGAACCACTTTCTGTCATCTTTGAGAAGTCTTGGAGGACGGGGGAGGTGCCAGAAGACTGGAAGATAGCCAATCACCCCGGTCTTCAAAAAAGGCAAGATGGAAGACCCAGGCAATTATAGGAAAGCATAATTCCATTTTTGAGAAGGGAAAAAGAAGATCCAGGAAACTAGAAGCAAGGTCAGTCTCACCTCTGTGCCTTGGCAAGACCATGGAGTAGATCTTCCTGAAGGCCCTACTGCAGGAATCAAATGCTGTTTCTGCATTAGAATTGTATAATATTATTTTTATTTCATGATCTCCGCTATCATAGTTCTTTTTGGGAGTCCTTCTACTTAATTTGGGGAAGATCTCTGATAAGTTTATATCACTTATCCTCTAGACGAACCTTCCCAGTCTCCCAAGGCTTCTCAGTGATAAGGTCTATCAGGTAGTCTGTTAAGGTCTTTGGTGACTTGCTCACAATTACATCTTTCCCCACATGCCCATGACAGTCTCATGAAGTTCAACAAGCCAAGTGCAAGGTCCTGCACCTGGGTCAGGGAAATCACAAGCAGACACAGAATGAACTGAAAATGGCTTCAGAGTAGCCCTGAGGAGAAGGGTATGAAAGTGCTGATAAATGGAAGATTCAACATGAGCTGGCAACGTGCACTTGCAGCCCAGAAGGCCAATCATATCCTGGGTTGCATCAACAGAATTATAACCAGCAGATCGAGGGAAATGATTCTGACCCTCTACTCTGCCCTTGTGAGACTCAACTGGCAATAGCGAGTCCAGTTCTCAGATCCCCAACACAAGGACATCAAGCAGTTGGAGTTGGTCCAGAGGAAAGCCATGAATTTGACCAGAGGGCTTGACCTCCTGTTCAGAACAGGCTGAAAGAGTTGGAGTTTTTTAGTCTGGAGGAGAGAAAACTTTAGGGAAGCCTCACAGCTACCTTCCGGTACCTGAACAGCACCTACAGGAAAGCTGGGGAGGGATTTTTTTATAAGAGTAAGTAGTGATAGGTATTGATAGGATAAAGGAAAATGGCTTTAAATTGGTGGACGGTAGATTTAGACTAGATATTAGAAAGAAATTCTTTACTGTGAGAGAGGTGAGACACTGGAGGAAGTTGCCCAGAGAGGCAGTGAATGCCCCCTCCTTGGAGGCATTCAAAGCCAGACTGGATGAGTCTCTGAGCCACCTGGTCTAGTGGGAAGTGTCCCATAGTGGTGGAGTTGAAACTAGATGATGCTAAAGCTTGCTTCCAACCCAAGCAATTCTATGATTCTGTGATTCCATGATTCTATGATTCTATGATTTTTAACTCTCAGCTTGAGCAGCAGATCCTTGCTAGGGTATTCTGATTCCCTGTCTCCTCTGCTTGATTTCTTATTTTGGTAGATGGAGGGCTCCCAAGCTCTCAGAAACTTGTCCTTAAAGAACTGCCAGCTCTGTTCCACAGTTTTCCAGGGGAGCTCATCAAATAATTTCATCAATGGCCTGAATTTTGCTCTCCTGAATTTCATGTCTCCTGAATGTCATGGTTTTATGATTTTTGGTTATCGGTATTCCACATCATAACATCATGTAATTCACTGGGGGTTTGACTGTTTATGCTCAAGTTGTGGGTGCCTGTCCAGAGGAGAAAAAAACTACATTTCCGAGGGGGCTTTGTGGTCAGTAAGGAGATATAACTCTTGGCAAGGTCACCTGATGTTCTCTTCTTCATCTGCACTTCTTTGTCTGTGCTCCTTCATCTGCTCTTCTCCATCTACTTTTCTTTATCAACTCAACTGGACTGCTTATCTCGCCTCAGCATTGTGGTGAGGCCTATCCACCTTTCAGACATACTCTCTCTCTCTCTCTCTCTCTCATTATCTTTTGATTTATTAGCTTCTATTCCATTATATTTTATTATCTTGCATTCAGATACCATATTTAGTAAATTAGTTTGTTTCACCTCAGATCGCTGCTGCTGTTTTCAATTATTTTGGGGGCCGCCGTTTCCCTTTTCTGGAGGTGCAGATTTGTGGATCCCTCCACCTGCTAGTCATGGAAATGGGCCGAACCAGCCCGTAAATCGTTGGTAAGTTTCCTGACTCTGCTCTTTGCCAGGCCCATGTTCTTCAAGATACAAAAATTGTCCAAGCCATAGCTGCTATAACATAGGCTGCTTTCGATTTTAATCTCTTTAGTGATCTACTCTGCTTTGGTGAACATCAGGTCTAGTAATGTTTCACCTTGAATTGGTCTGTTCAATTTTTAAAACTGAATTTATTTAAAAGTGAAAGTATCTTGGAATGAAAAAGAAGAACACTGTTTCTATTTATATATATATATATATATATATATATATATATATATATATATATATATATTTTCCTTTACTTTTTCTATATCAAAAATATATTGTGATAATAAATCCACACAGATAATTGGTTGTCACATTGTTTTCCCTAAAAATGATGTAGAACAGAGATGTGGTTCCTAGATTGCCTTTCTAATATATATATATACATGCATATAAATGTATAAATATATATATACATATATATATAAATTGCCTTTTTTATTATAGATTTTTAATGTTTCATGTTCAATTTCCATTTCACAGTCTATATAAAACTGACAGTTCAAGAATTTTTCTTGCTCTCTTTTGAAAAATTGTGTAAAGTTGCTTTCTTAAGCATAAGTAAGAAAAATTTTTAAAATGGTTGTATTCTTTGTTGTGCAAATACTTCTAAAGTGAATTTTGAGGCAAATTAAGCCTTCACTGAGAAACAACACTGACACTATCTTCAAGAAAAAAAGCAAAAACAAAACAAAAACAAACAAACAAACAACAACAAAAAAAACCCCTTATCTCTGTTAATCTGAATTAAGAATATTTAAAAATTACACATGGCAGGATTTCTCCAAAGCAGTCATCATTGCTGTAGCTGTTCTTTTGGAATTAGCGATATGATACTCATTAAGTTCAGTGCAAGCAAATTTAAATCCAAGATTTTTACTGCTGTTCTCCACAGACTTGTACACAGGATATCAGTAGATATTAAAGTGCTGTTGCATAATGCTGGATTCTCATTTGAAATGAGTTGGATTAGTCTCCATCATTAGGTAGCATAGCAGCCATTTTTCTATCAGTGTAAACTAAAAGAAGCCATGCAATAATTTTTTTTTTAAATTATTATATTTTATTTTATTTTATTTTATTTTATTTTATTTTATTTTATTTTATTTTATTTTATTTTAAGGTGATAGCTGAGACTAAAATAATCATGAGGGAAAACACAAGCTCACATATTTAAGTAGAAGCTGGACTATGCATTACAAAGTTTCTATAAGCATAGCATGGCTAAAATGAAGTCACTAATTATATAAGAAGCAATCTGGTAGTCTGATGGCAATCTGATTCAGAAGTTACCAAACAGAGATGTGTGGCTAGTACATTAAGGTGCTACATGCTACTATTCAGAAGGATCTGGAAAGTCTATAGAAGTGGCTCAACAACAACCTAATCGAGCTCAACAAATGGAATTGCTACACCCTGCAACTGAGAAGGATTAACCTTGGGCATATGCATGTGCTGATGACCCATCTATTGGAGTGCATCTCTGCTGATCTAGTGGACAGTCAGCTGAGGCAGCAATGTGCCTCTAGAACAAAAACAGTGTCCTGCTTTGGTTGTGATTGAATTAATTTTCTGCATAGCAACTCATATTGCACTATGTTTGGATTTGTAATGAAAATAGTCCTTACAGTACATCAGTATTTTAGCTGCTGCTGAACAGTGCTTTCAGAGTCTTGTCACAGAGCTGTCTGCCAGTAGTCTTAAGGAGCACAGGAACATGGGAGGGGACTGCTGACACCAAATAGCTGCAAGATTATCCCGTACCATATGATGTCATGCTCAACAAGAATTCTGGGGGAAGACTGATTAGAGTGAAGTGGGTAGGCAGGGGATCTGATGTTTCTCTGTGTATAGATAGGTATTAGTCAACTAGTATTGATCAACTGTTTTTTTTATATCACTTTGTTTTTGTTTTATTTTTCTCATTCAGTTGTGTATGTTTTCTTTTTTTATTAAACTATTTCTATCTCAAACCAGAATTTTTCTAACTTTTGCCATTTTGATTCTTTTCCTCCCACTGAGCTGGATAGCAGGTGTGGAGAGAGTAAACATATGTGTAGTGCTTAAATGCTTACTAGGGTTAAACTGAGGTGAAGGACAAAAACATTCCAGGTGCTACATTGGACAGATCTGCAAGTCCAGCAAGGGAGACCCTTCCCTGCATGACATATGTCTGGGTGATGTGACTAGTTCTGGGTTCTCCAAGAAAAACATTAACATACTGAAGTGTGTCCAGCAGAGAACCATGAAGTGACTGGGATATCTCTCACATAAGAAGAATCTGAGAGAGCCAATCACCTTGTAGAAAAAGAATACCTATGGGGAATCTTCTCCATATGTGTGAATATCTAATGAAGTGCGCTAAGATGGAGCTAAATTCCCTTCTGTGTCATCCACTGTCAAAGCAAGAGACAATCGTCACACACTGAGATACAATAAAATCAGTTTAAACAGGAGAAAATTTTTGTTTGTTTTTTTTTGCTTTGTTGGTGTTTTATTTTGTTTTTATTTTATTGTTGGTGGTTGCATTGTGAAGGTTGTCAAACTCTGGAACAGGTTGTTCGAACAGGCTATGATGTTCCTGTCATTGTAGTTATTCATATCTTCCTGGGACAGCCCTGACTAGCATGCTGCTTTGCACTTGGATGATATCCACAGAATTGAGGCCTCCTCAACCTGAGTACTGTGTGCAGTTTTAAACACCACATTGAAAAAGGACATAAAACTAGTTTAGAATGTCTGAAGGAGGGCTACAAAGATTCTGGATGGTCTGAAGGGAAAGACATGTGAGGAGTAGCTGAAGTCCCTTGATTTGTTCAGTTCAGAGAAGATGGCCTACATCTCTACCTCGTGGTGGCCTACAACTGTCTCAGGAGGGGAGCAGAAGTGCAGGAACTGATCTACTGTCTCTGGTGATCAGCAACAAGACACAAGGGAATGGCGTGGAACTGCATTAGTGTGTTTAGGTTGGATGTTGGGAAAAAGTTCTTTATCAGAGGGCAATTGGGTATGCAAGAGGCTCCTCAGGAAAGCTGTCCAGAATTCAAGAAGAATCTAGACAATGCTCTCAAATGTATGGTCTGATTTTTGAATGGTCCTATGAAGAGACAGTCATTGCACTCGATGATCCTTCTGTCCCTTCCAGCTCAGGATAGCCTATGAGTTTATGATTCTATGTTATCTGCATAATCAAAAATCTCCACTCAAACTAAAATTGTAATTTCACTACATAATGTTTATGAGAAGGTTACTTTTAATGAACATATGAAAAACAATTGGCAATAACAGCAATGGAATAGAGTACTATTTTATTTACTTTTAACAAATGATGTATTGTGATATAATGTTAATAATAAGAAGTAATTTACTGTGAAGTTTCTGATGGCATCTATGAGTTTACATTTATTTCTGACCAAAATATTGGAGACAGAATCTTCCTAATTCATAAATGTGATATTATCATTATTTAAATATAACAATTTATTTACCTTAAGTGATGCTTCAGTCAGTGAATTCCATGTTAAGATCAGAAATCTATTACTATCCCATATTCTCTAACAAGTAGATTGATAGTTAGGAAATGGCTCTTGGCTTAAGAAATCCCTTGACCTGCTATAATTTTTCTTTCTTCTTTTTTTTTTTTCCTTTTCTCTTTTTTTTTTTTTTTTTTTAAATACTCTCACAGTTTACACTTGATATTTAGTTACATACATTATATACCAAAATAAGAACTATGTTGGTGGATGTTGAATGATTTTTAAAATAGCACAAACTTATCCAGGAACATAGTTTTCTACAGATCATCAAATGTTGATGCCATCTACACATGGTAGGAATATTTTTTTATTTTAGTTTTCATGATATAAAGTATGTGTTACAATTAGTAATGTAAAGATTATAAATATAAAATGATTAGAATCTTAAAAGACAAAATATTTTAAACTGTTGTGATGCTTTGGAAAAGCAAAACAAAACAAAACAAAACAAAAATGTGATTTATAATGTTGAATGTGCTCCTGATAGACTTTTTTTTTCTCTCTGAGCTCTAATTTTTTCACTTTCTCCAGAAAAGAAAATTTATTGATTTTATGTAAATGTGGATAAAAAAAGATCCAGTGGCTCTAAACTATTGTATATTTGTGTCTTTTATAGATATGGTGTATTATGTGCTTGAAATGCATTTCCTATGAGCGGTTTGAATTTTAAAATTCTCCTAGAAACCGGAGACAGTGATGCAGATTTTAGTATAAATTATAATGAATATGGACTCTCTTTGTAATGCTAAATACAGGCATTCTTAGAGAAGATGTCAGCAGCTTCAAATCACAAGGGGTTTGTCCTTTGCTGTAGACTAAGAACAATTCAATGCCAAAGCTTTGAAGGAAGCTCTGCACAAGAGAAAGGAAGTGCTTGAAAATATTACTCACTTTTGAGCAAATCCATCAGGGAAAATAGATTTCTGCCAAAAATAATTTTCAGCAAATATTTCTTACAGCTTTTCTTCCATTCCACAGGCTGCTGATTGGTAAGGAGACTAGAACCTGAACAAAAGGTAATTTCAATTTTGTGTTTGATGTGGTTTTAATTCAAGCAAATAAGTAATGAAGCTTGACATTAATTTTTCCATATCACATTTTGATATCTGAAGATGACAGTGATTCTAATGTTATTTTCATTTCATTGAACTTCTTCAGTTGGGCATGGGGATCGTTGAGGGAGAGAGATGTGAGTTAAGGGATGAAGGGTAAACATGGGCCGGCTGTAAAGGAAGCTGAAAGGAAGCTGAAGATAAAAGAATGTAGCAAGCAGGATGTGCAGTAGATAAGGGTTAACCATAGTATAGGAATGTGAGTAAAGAGAGGACAAGATAAGGGTTAACTACTGCATAGGAATGCAGGTAAGCAGGTCCTGAGGCCAGATAAGAAAAGAACATCTTGAAAATGGATCAGGATCGGATTACTTTGGTTGAAAACAATCAGCCTTCATACCATGACCACCAGAAAGAGACCCTATGGTGCAAGAGGGAGGGATCGTGTGCTGATGGGTTCTCAGAAATGTAATGAATATGGATACGAATTCCAGAAAAATCATTGATTATGTATTAGTTCAGCCTATATCTGTACCAAGCTTTTGTCCAATGGTGTGCAAGTTTGGAGGAGCTATCCCCCTTGCACCCAGCTTGGCGCCAAATGCTGAATAAAACATACCTGCTTTATAACCTAACTTTGGGTTAGAGAATTGGATTATGCAAATGAAGATGGAGAGCAAATAGCCATGACACCAAGCCTTTCAGCTTCTAATACATGGAACAGCCAGTGAAAATTCTCCGAGTGAGTTAAAACATTAATTATTTTGTTTTTTTCTAATGATACACTTTGTCATCATAGCATACAGAATTTGATATTTCCCAAGACTTCCCCCAAACCAATATTTGTGGAAATAAAAACAGTATGTCTTCAGTACATAAAATACATTAAAAATTTGTAGCTGTGGGTGGGAAACTGAACCACTTCCTTCTGTATATTCACTTGTAATTCATATTTATATGTCTGCTTTATATCCTTTAATTGTTCAAAGTCTCACATCCTCACAAAGTACTGAAGTTTTTAAGTTTATCTGTTTTATCATACTTAAAATCTTCTCGACATTATTCGGATTGACCGCTGCTGGATCTTGGTGGTGACTCTCCCCACTTTACACAATTCTTGCTTATTTCCTATCTTTTCTATCGCCGTCCTTCCCTTCCCCGTCTCCTTGATTAGGATTTGTAATAAACTGGTTGGACCAACATTTGAACCATTGTTTCTTAATCTCACACCGGGTATACAGATAGTAAGAAAACCTCATCTCCCTCCTATAAATTGGAGCGAGACAAGTCCATGTGGTCCTATGTCAGTTAAACTGTCAGTATAGAAATCACAAGTGAGTGGAGTGTCTAATTTTAACTTGGGGAATTAATTTTGTGTCATACAGTGATTTTGAATCTATTTAGAATTTTTCATAGTGCGTACCTCAAAAAAGGACATACTGCTAGGTTTATATATGGTTTAGTTTTTTGTTTGGTTGGTTGGTTGGTTTTGGTTGACTTTTTATTTTATAAAATACCTATTTGTTGTTTTTATAGCAAAAAATAAACTGTACACAATTCTTTAATAATTTTAAAAGCTACCTTAAGGTGCCTTTTAAGGTGAAATACTTATAATCCTAAACTTGGTACACAGTTTTTGTGTGACTTTTTATTTTGCGGATATGGAAAGTAAAATATAAATGAATGTAACTATGTTCACAGAAGCAATAATCACAATTCATTGTGAATTCAAATGATCAGAAAATATCATGAATGTTTATAGTGTCTTTGTGATTTTAACAGTCAGGCAAGACAGCCAAAGAATGTGGGTCAAGAAACAATTGCTATAGAACTGAAAGTCTGATCTAAACAAGACCAGCAGCATATCCAAATGGAGAACTTCTCACTTCATTTTTAAATTCCTTGTTGCCTATGTAGTGCAAGTAGATTTTGAAAGACAATTAAGAGACATGTATATGTAAAGATATGTGATCTATTATTTAAACAAAATAATTGTGTGGCTGACAATGTAAACTACCAATAAAGTAATTAATTTAGAGAAAACCTTTATGTAACACAGAATCATGAAAAAATATACATGGGAAATTTCAAGTGGTCATTTAGTTCCATGTGGAAAGCAAGCCTGGCTGGATCAAATTGTTAAGAAGTTTGTACTTCTGTTAAGAGTTTTGAACGTCCCCCAGTATGACAGTCTTTCTGGGTAACATTTTACAGTACCTGATCACGTATATATGCTTTAAAAGTTTTATCTTCCTATATACCGGAAACTTCCCATCTACACGTTATCTATTTCTTTCAACATACAGACTAATCTTCTCTACATTCTACTATTTCATGAAGAGAGGAATAATGTTTCATCTCACTCTCCCTGTTCTTAAAGGCTGAATAGATTGTTTCCACAGCCACTCCTCAAACGCTGTTCTCCAACACAGACAACCTCAGTGGCTTCCACAGGACACTTTCAATAAATCAGTATCTATGCTGATTGTGAGAGTCCTGGACTCACCACAGAGCTTAGGTGCATCTTGCAGGTCCCAGGTAACGGGATAGAATACTTGAGTTTCTTCAGCTTGGTATGGGGGCCAATTTATTGCGCATCAACATTGTCCACAGGGCTATCAGGGGACAGAACAGAGTTAATCCCAGTCAGTCAGCCCAAACCTGTCCTGCAGCAGAATTGGTTTTTGTTTGTTAGTTTGTTCGTTTTCTATCACAATGGCTAAGCTTTGCATTTGTCTTTGATTAATTTCATGGAGCTCTTTTCTCCTTGCTTCTTCAGCCTGCTTAGAATCCTTAGCATCATAACCCTGTCCTCCAGTGTATTGATTATTTATCCAAATTTCATGTAATCCATAAACTTACTGGAGGTGCAGGTCATCCTATAATCCAGGCTGTAAATTTACATCATATTATGTAAATATAATGACATAAATATATATAGTGAAATAGTACTGGTCTTAAGAGTTGATCTCAACAGTCTCCCATTGTAACTGATATCCAACTGGACTTTGCCATTGTTCATAGAGTTTTGATCCTCATAATCTTGATAATTTTCTACTCATGTTACACTCTATTTATCCTATTCATATTTCAACACTTTGGCTTAATGTTACTATATGATGATAAAATGAATGCTGAAGAATGTTATTTTTTTATGATCCTCATTCTCTGAGAGACACTGAACAAACAATAATTTAAGTGAAAACCCAAAAATAATTGAGAAACATCTGTAGAGTGTAAAGGAAACTGTGAGTGTGGGTAGTCATTCAGGATCAAACCTCCTGGATGCACAGAAATATTTCATCTTCTATGAGGAGAAAGGAAGAAGGCAGAAAAAGAAATCACTGAGGCCAAACAATAAGGTTTTGTATGTACATAAAAGCAAAAGAGAAGAGTACCAGCTATAAAAATGTGTTCAAATAGCCATTAAGAGCTACATGACCTCAGTATAGGCTGGAATCTGTTTGGTAAGGGAACTGATTTGCTAACAGACCTGAGAGTCCTTGTGGACAACAAAATGGACATGAGTTAGCTGTACAATACTATAACAGTGAAGACAAATCAAGCCTTTGCACCTGCAGAGGCATTACTAGCTAAGATAGAAATATGGTCATCTCTCTCTGTTCAGTGTTTGTCATGCCATACCTGGAATAATATGATCAGCTCTGGTTCCCACAGTTAAAAACAAACAAAAACAAAACAAAACAAAACAAAACAAACAAACCACGAGCAGACTGCAGAGGTTTAAAAGATGGCCACAAAGATGATCAAAGACCTGGAGAACCTACCCTATAAGGAGATACAACTAAAGGAGTTAGGTCTTTTCACTCTGGAAAAGGATCAGTGGTGACATCACACAGTATTCTAGTACTTAGAGGGCAGCCATAAAGACAATGGAAACTTCCTTTTAATAAAAAGCCACATAAAGAAGAAAATTGGCAACAGATTCAATCTACTGTGGGTGAGGTTTCCTGTTCATATGACAAAATTTTTCACAGTATAAAATATCAATCACTGGAATAGCCTTGACAAAGTTATGGTAGAAACACTTATCATTGGAGATTTTAAAAACACAATTGGACAGGGTACCAAGTAACTACACCTCACCTCCATTTTCCCATAGAATATTGGACCAGATGATCTTTTGTGATCCCTTCCAACTTAGGTATTCTATGATTCTATGACAGATATAAAAGCTCTATGCATTTTTTTTTTCTTTCAAGTATTAGCTGGTGCAATTCTGTAGAATAAATAAACAGTAGAATTCATTAAAACAGAATTGAGAGAACATCAACCAAACTTCTGTTAGAGGCCTGCAGTATTATTCAAAATTCTTGAAAATAACTTACCAAGCTGATAGAGAAGAAGCAAGAAAACTTTATGACAAATATAACAGGAAACTAATTGTTTTCTGCATGGATAGAACTGATTAATAGTCACTTATGAAAAAAACCTGAAAGTGATTCTAACAAATTCACTAAGCTGGTACAGAATGATAAATGACAGAATCACAATGATTCTATTTATTTATTTTTTCCCCGGCAGGTGCAAAACATTAAAACAATCTAACACTAAACTAAAGTTCCTGGAAGTTGTGACAATAATTACTTGTTCTGCCTGAGCTACTAAGTGGAGAAACATTCTGTCTCCATCTTCTGTGGAGCATGTCAATTTCCATTTTCCATGTCTCAGCTTTCAGTGCACAAGGTGCTTTAGAATGCAGTGATCTAAAAACAAAAACATCCTTTAGCAACAACAGATCCTGAAAATTAGGCAGATGCCAAATTCCCCTGTGGATATGATCTCTCAGAAGTCATGCAAAAGAACAACAATTGCAAAAGTAAAATAATTTTAATAGGCCTCTATCTTGGTCATTTTACCTAGAATCATAGAACAGCCTGGGTTCAAAAGGACCTCAAAGATAATCTAGTTTCAATCCTGCTGCTGTGGGCAGGCCATCAACCACTAGACCAGGCTGCCCAGAGCCACATCCAGCTGGGTTTTGAGTAAAAAACATCCTCCTAATGTCTAACCTAAACCTCCCTTGTCTCAGTTTAAAACCATTCCCCCTTGTCCTATCACTATCCACTCTCATGAACAGTCATTCCCCCTTCTGTTGATATGCTGCCTTCGAGTCCTGGAAAGCCATAATGAAGTCTCCCTAGAGCTTTCTCTTCTCTAAGCTAAATGAGCCAGTCCCACAGGAGAGGTGCTCCAGACCTCTGATTATCTTAGTGGCTGTCCTTTGGACTCATTCCAAGAGCTCTGTGTCTTTCTTGTGCTGGGGTCCCCAGGCCTGGATGCATGGGGCCTCACAAGAGCTGAGAGGGACAGTCACCTCCCTTTCCCTGTTGGCCACTGCTTTTATTTGGCCTTATGGGCTGCAGGTGCACACTGCTAACTCTAGAGAAGATGTGCTCACTTTACATGCAATCTGATGAAATAGCTATTCCTTGCATTTAGGAGACAAATTAGAAATGTTTACTGTGTCCCAGGTATACTCATGGACCCATTTCTCCAGCCTGTTCAGGACTCTCTGGATGGAAGTTTGAACAGATGAGACATGCAGTTTTGTGCTGAATATGAAACATGCCCTTCTTCCTTCATTCCTTCATTATGGAGATTAGGTCTCCATTTCTAAGAGAGAATGCTTCATATGTTCTGTTCTGAATAATTTTCTTTATAAAGGAACAGGTTGTAATGCCACCAAAACACACCCAATTAGTGAAAAATGTTGAAAGTGGTGCTCAAGAGAATTTAAACTTTAGAGGATGTTGTAAGAGGTGAGTTGTTTAGCTCTGATAAAGGAATATTTAAAAATGTTTATCCATTACAAATCACATTGGTCATTCACCAGGGTACATTTGTGCCCAAACCGTTATTTGTTTTTGGCTCAAAGCTTGCTTTCTGAGACATTTCTTTTGATAAGTGTCTTATCAAAGACTTATCTAGGAGATTAGAGGTGGATGTAACCATGTGGCTGTTGGCATCACTTTGTGGGCAATTTAACATTTGAAAACATTTATTTGGAGCTGCTGCTTTTGGAAGAGAGTATTCAGGAGTGTTTACTGGTGAAAGATCTGGCCTGTGACCAAATAACTCCACCTTGCAATGAAAGATTGGGGGATGATACCATTGTATCCTGTGAAAAACAGGATGCAGGCACCTCCCCACTCCTTCTTATCTTCTGGCAAGGCCCGGAAGATAGGAACAAAAGAGTTTCCATTGAGATCCCAGAGCCAGAAGCTGCTACTCCAAGGAGAGCTGACTCAACCACTTTGGATTTGAGCTGTCACTCCAAAGAGAGCTGACTTGACCACTTTGGACTTATAAATAAGTTTGTACTGTTGTTGAAAGTTGTCATCATCAACTGAACAATAACCTCTGATGACCCATCTACAGATTAATGTCTGAACTACAAGAAATGCTGGAATCCATGGTGGTGACTATCTCTCTCTCATTTTCTATAAAGACTCCTTGCTTTTATTTCCTGTCTTTTCTACTGTCTTCCCTTCCCCACCTCCCTAAATGACTAGGACTAAGTATACATATATTAAAAGAATCTCCTCTTTCTCCTATAAATTGGAGCAAGACAACCTATCTTCCTGTTTTCAGCAAGATCTAGATGTTCTTAGATCTAGCCAAATGTCAAGGATATGTTGTGTTGCACAGGGCTAAGGAAAGATGTTTCTAGCCTTGAGATCTGCATTACATAGAATTTATCTCTTCTCCTTTGAAATACATTGCTCTAAAAATAATTTAGTTTTTCACAGAATCACAGAATGGCCAGGGTTGGAACAGACCTCAAGGATCATGAATCTCCAATCCCCCTGCCACATGCAGGGCCACCAACCTCCTTATTTAATACTATACCAGCCTGCCCATTTCATTCTTCTTTTTCTTATTAGAGACATAAAAAGAATCCTAGTAAGTTAAGTAATTATTCCTTTTGTTTACATGGCTTAAGATGTTTAACTTGACATTCATCTATATCCCCTTCTTGTCATTCACCTTTCTGAAGACTGTCACAGAGCTGCATAAGTTAAATGGATGACTGGAGTTATCGCACTCTATATCCAAATCAGAGCGAAGAATAACAGAACAATTTTGTACTCAGCAGAGCAGAGCAAGCCATAGTCTATCTTTATTCAAGATAAATATTCTGAGAGATTAGACAGCAGTACTAACAAATCCATGCCAAAATGTCTTCATGTCCTTCTTTTCCTTCATTATTTTTTTTAAGTTTTAAATAACTTTTTACTTTTTACTCTGTTAAACATTTTTCTTCTAAAATTAATGTTACTTCTGAATGTTAATTAATCTGAGAAATAATATTGCAGTGCAGTTAATCTATGATAGTGTTTAAATAACTGTGGCAAAAGTTGTGTAAAAAGAATATACCTGGGTCACAGTAGACATTTCTAATTTGTCTCCTAAATGCAAGGAATAGCTATTTCATCAGATTGCATGTAAAGTGAGCACATCTTCTTTAGACAAATGATAAATTTTCCAAGAAGCAGTGTTCCTCCTGGCTCTTGTTATTCTGTTTTGATACCTGAAAAATAAGGGTTTCATTACTTCATTGTCTTCAGACACTCACTCTTACTTATTTTTAATAGCTATTCCAATCAGTTTCTCCACTTTACATTTCTTTTTCATATATTTTTATATCTCCACCTTGATATCTTAGGTTGCAAGGTTATTTTTGTACATTACTTAGCTGTTTTGATGACATTTACAAGGAAACAATTCAGTTTTTTATCACAGTGCAAGTGGTAAATTTCTGCATGAAACAGTAACAGGTGAAAAATACAGAAAGGCAAATTAGTAAGAAATGGTATAAGTCAATGAAGAAACTGATTCTGTTACAACTACTTGACTTAAGCTGGTTTTTAGATTGAAAATGCTAGTGTGCATTAAAAGCTTTGGCAACTTACACATTTTGCCTTGTCCTGAAAATAAAGATTCTCTTCTTACGTGTATGCACTATGAAGACTAAATGAGCTTCCTGGCTTTTTTAGAATTTTTTTAATTTTTTTATAACTGATGATGATCCAATGGCACCTCCTTCCAAAGTATTTTCCATGGCATAGGATTTTCTTTTTGCACTGAATGGGGATTAAACTGCTCTCCAGTCTGCCATACTGTTCATCAGCTTATAGACATGTAAAAACAATGACACTTTTAGATTTAGCTCCACTACATAATGCACATAATGGTGGAAGTGAATACATTTTAAGAAATCACATTTAGCATTACCTACCTGCTGGTTATATCATGTAGTTGTTATATAGCATTGAAACTGGAAATGTTCCTAATTCCCTTGTTCATGCATTTCTTCAGAGTCATTCTGTCTGTTATTTCATGAAGTTTGGCACAATGCAGGACACAGTCGGGGACTTGTATGTAAGTTATAATTTGTACTATAATTGCTCCTCACTTGAGAATGTACTACTGCACTTATCAACCCAAACCAGTAATAGTGTACATGTATTGTATTAGAAATATTTTCTAAAATTAATAACTATGAAATTTAACTTAATTATGCTATGGGAAGGCTTATTTTTTTTTTGTCAGCAAGTGCAGTCATTAAATCCACTGGTCAAAAGCAAATGACTTACTTGCTTATATTCACTAAGCAACTTTAATAATTATTGTATATGCTGTGCCATTCATTCTTCTGAAAGACTTTTTTAAATTCCACAGCATATATTCTCAAATTATGGGTTTTTTTGAAATGCTTTACTGTGCGCTATTTAAATGTCAGCAGGATATAAGCCCAGTCTAGCTAACTGTATAACTAGCTAACTGAATCTTTCTTCTGTCAGATACTCATTCATTTATGTTTCACACATTTTGTGAATTGATACTGAGAAAATACTGTGCACAACTGTTGACTGTTCCTCACTTGTGGGTGCATAAAAATTTGTTTGTTTTTTGACTGTGCCCATGTATCAATAAAAATCAGAGATGTTCTTTATATTCTTTTATCAACAATTGAAAAATGACTTTACTGTTTATTACAAGAAGATAAAATGACAAAACAAACATTCTTCACCGGCCAGTGCTGAACAGTGAATGACACTGGTTGTGCTCTGTGAGAGCACATTTAGGAAAGGGGAAAACTATTACGCATCAGTAACTGGAAGAGAGAAGTGAGAACTGTAAATAACTAATCCCACAGACTCCACAATCAGTGCAGAAGGAGGGCAGGAGTTGCCCCAGGAACGGAACAGAAGTTCTCTGTATCTCAGCTTTTGATTTCCAACATTTTTTCTTACTAAATGGGTACACATTCATCTTCCAAAAGGTAAGTTTGTTTTGCCTGTGCTTGTAATCATCCTTATCTCAATCCATGAGCTTTTTCCTCCATCTGTATTTTCTCAGCCTGTCTTGCTGGGGACAGAGAATGAAAGTAATGCGCTAGACGTAAGTCAACCAGTCATGATGAACATACCACACACACACAAACACTGAACAGCCAGATCCAAACAGTGATAAAATAATGAAATAAATCAAAGTAAAATAAAATGAAATAATAAAATAGCAGCAACAGTTTGTATGACTGATGACAGCTGAATAATGTCTCCTTTATTATTTTACTAACCCACAAATTCAGAGGTGGGTATTGGTGATATAACAGTGGAGACTAAATCTTCCCAGCAATATTCCACTACTTTTTGTTGCTGTTTTATAGATGACAGCAGAGGTACAGTTCTGACAAAATGGTATCTGACATTGAAGTGTGTATGAAGCAAAGTTACGTAATTAAATTCCTCCATGTAGAAAAAAATAGCACCGATTGACATTCACCAACACTTGATTAACATTCTCAAACCAGTGGATTTGAGAACAGTGAGACACTGGGTATTGCATTTCAGTAGTGGCAGTAGTGACATGAAAGATGAGCTTTTTTTTTTTTTTCCCAGAGTCATGCATGGTTAACGCACTACTAAAAGAACAGCCTCTTTATCAGCTCATCTGTGCAAATTTGTGAATTGCGACCAAGGCTCTGCGCATGGAGCTGAATATCAGCTTCAGTGCACCAGAAATGATAGTGTCAGTGTTGGAATACCACAAACTTTGTTCCAAGTGGGTCCTGTGAACACTTAGACAGGAACAAGAATAGTAACAGGAAGAACATTGTATGCAAGTTTGTCAGAATTTATCAAACCAAATATGAGGCTGAAGGTGACATTTTCCTTAATAGCATTATTACCAGGGATGGGTTGTCATATCACCACTATGAGACAGATCAAAATGGCTGTCAGCGGAGTGGTGATATGTGAATTCCTCATCAAAAAAAGTTCAAAGATACAGCCCTCAGCAGGTAAGATAGTATTCACCGTCTTTTGGAATAGGAAAGAGATGATCCTTATGGATTTCCTGGAACCCAACAAATCCAAATAATCAATTCTGACTACCACATTGTGATGCTGTCTAAATGAAGGTTCAAACTTCCAGAGTCAGGCCAAAGAAGATAATAGTTTTCTTGGAATATGATAATTCCAACCCCCGTATTACTTTGAAGATGGAGTAAATTGACAATCTTGGCTATACTGTCCTACCACAGCCATTGTATAATCAGGATTTAGTGCTTTTTGACTTCCACTTTTTTTGGTCTAATGAAAAAAGAACAGATGAAAATATTATATTGAATCCTCCATAATTGATGGAGGATTATGACACTTAGTGATCTGTTTTGTTATTTTTTTTTTCTTTGCTTGTTTTATTTTTACCTTGCTCCTTAGTGTCTTATTCATGTATCTGGCTTGAACATTTTGAAGGCAATAGCATACAGGGCAACTGATTAGTGACAAAGTTAATAAATTAAAAATAAACGTACACCTGTATGTAATTAAATTAAACTTGAGGAAAGGTGTAGAGATTAATGCATGCAATCAAACTATGTGCTTTAATCACTTCCACTGTCAGCTATAATTTATGGCAGAGCTTCTTTAATACAATTCACTTTATCTACACTTTAAAGGTGCAGAAAGGAAAGATACTACATTTTAGGGTGGCAGCTACTGAATTTGAAAGATAACGGTACAACTACAGAAAGAGCTCAGAACAACCTCAATTGCCACTGAAAAAAAACAATACTGAAATTTTGTGATTAACCACTAATCATTTGAACATACATAAAGAAATTTGAGGCAAGTACTGAACAACTCTTACATATAGGGAAAATGAACCTGAAGTGTATCTTAGCAGTAAGAACTCAGAATACTCAGGTAACTAGAAGAGATTCTGTGTATTTCTTTTCCTTTAAAATGTCTTTACATAGATTCAAAGGAAAACATTTTAGAAATCAGTCATTTATTTTACAAGGCCATTTTTACAGGAATACTTCTTTAGTTATCTTTTATCTTTCTTCTACTAGTTTTTGCTGAATCAATCTTTATAATTGTAATATGTTCGCTTGTTTCATAGCTGAGAGTGACAGAAAAAAAAAAAAGATAGGTATCATAGAGATGTCACTCTTTTAGTGTTCACTTAAATGAACAGCATCAAAAACAAGCAATGAAAAATACTGAGAGATTTAGACAGCAGTAATTAACGTTGAACTGTTTATCTATATAGAAGTTCATCATCTTCGCGTACTTTTTTTTTTCATGAGGTTGTACACCGAAACAACCAGTTCTTTATTAGAACTGCTCTTGAAAGAGAGAAAGTTTACCACCATTCTTAAATATAGACATTCTGAGAATAAAGAAAATGCTTATCTGTAGCATTTTCACCTTTTGAAAGACTGGGGAGTAAAATATGCATTCTTACAGTTCTTGATCCCCCCAAAAAAATCATAACTTCAAATACCCTTAGGCACAATCACAAAAGAAATCACATACTTGTATTTTTTCAAAAAGTGGAAAATGGAAACAAAGATTTTAAGGTAATTCCTTTCAAAGAAGGCTGAGTGTGTTTTGTTTTGTTCTGTTTTTTTTCAGCCTACAGAAGAGAAGGCTCTGCAGAAAGCTTCCAGTACTTAAAAAGTACTTACAAGAAAGCTGGAGAGACTCTTCATTGTGGAACATAGTGAGAAGACAAGGCATAATGGCTTTAAACAACAAGAGTAGATTTGAATTAGATATTCAGAGGAAATTCTTTACTCTCGAAGTGGTAGGGCACAGGAACAGGTTGCCTAGAGAAGTTGTGAATGCTCCAGCCCTGAAAGAGTTCAAGGCCAGCCTAGATGGGGCTTTGAGCAGCTTTGATCTTGGATGATTTTGAGGGGACCAGCTTCAAAGCAGAAGGTCTCAGTGGCCAACCTTGCTCTCAGCAAGGCAAAGCCATCAAGTTAGAAGTGCAGATGAGCCTCTCCTGATGAGAGGCTGATCTAACATAGCATGGGTGAAGATAGGATGAGAGGTAGAATCCTTCCACGCATACTAGGAAGCTTCTAGGACCACAATAGACCAAGAACACTGGGAACAGGATGGGTAAACAGGTCTTGGGGCATCAGTTTGTCCCCTAAATATAGCATTATCACTCTGAGTATAAAGACACTAGTAATACTATCCACATGACAGAGAGCCAGAGTGTCTGCACCCACCAGAATGGATACCAAAACTCAGACTGAACTCCAAGGCAAACATGCTGTCATCCAGGCCTTCAGCTCCACAGAGTACCTAAGTCTTTCACTACTATTGTGTGGCAGCAGTGAGAACAGCTATGTGTGGTGCAGTCAAGTCGGTGTATTGCTCAGCCCAGTGATGAGGCTGCGTGATGAAATGTACAGGTTAAAAAGTATCACAGGGATCAGAAAGAAGGAGCAGAGGAAATATGCTGCCCTCTCAGGGACAAATTCTTCTGTAGAAGAAAGCACAAGATAGAAGGTAGCCTCTATCCCCTCTCTGTTAGGCTGAAGCCAAGAACTCAAACGAAAGGAGTGGATGGAAGAATTCCCCTGCTCAGAGCTGTAAGTGAAACTCCTGCCTGCCCATTCTGTACAATAAGTAAAGCTTTGGATGTAGCATGCTCATCTGTGATTAATAAAAGCCCACTTGCGCTAGAGGAATCAATAAAAACAAAACGAGAAAAGGCTTCTCCCACTTAACAAGGCTACATTCTCTAAGATGAAGAGACAGGTATCAGTTGTAGTCAACTCTTCCCCGCAGGGAACTGAATGCCCAGTATCACAGAATCATGTAGTCCTTAGAGTTGGAAGGGACCTCTGAAGGCCATCTAGTCCAACTCCCCTGCAGTAAACAGGGACATCACTGTTAGATCAGGTTGTCCAGAGCCTTATCCAGCCTTGCCTTGAAAGTCTCTAGTAGTGGGGCACCAACAACATCACTAGGCAACCTGCTTCAGTGCCTCATCATCCTCACTGCAAACAATTTTTTTCCTTAAATCTAAATTAAATCCTCCCTGAGCTTGAAACTATTTCCATTTGTTCTATTGCCACAGACCCTACTGAAGAGTCTGTTGCCTTCTTTCTTGTAGCTCTCCTTGTCTCGCTCCAATTTATAGGAGGGAGATGAGATTCTTTAATATCTGTATACCCGGTGTGAGATTAAGAAACAACGGTTCATATGTTGTTGCATCCAGTTTATTACTAAGACCTAATCAGGGAGACGGGGAAGGGAAGGAGGGTGATAGAACAGATGGAAAAGAAGCAGGAGTTGCATAAAGCGAGGATAGTCACCAGCAGGATCCAGCAGCGGTCCCGTTGAAGGTCCCAGGCAGAACGCAGCAGAAGATGGGGAGCAGCAGCGTGGCCAACCTTGAGCAGCAGGCAGGTAGACGAGGAAGTCGAGGAGCCAATTCTTGAAGCAGCAACAGTAGTCAGGCAGCAGGCTCAGGAGAGTTCAACAGTATGCAGGAATCACCTCAATCTTCAGGAATCCCTCTATCTTCAGGAATCCCTCTCTCTCTACCCTCGTGGTTTTCAGTTCCTCTTTTATCCTCCTTGTTCTCCTGCCTACATGACAAGGATGGGCCAAGGATGAGCAAGAGTCATTGAGTACCCTCTAAGATGGCCCATCATCCTGAGATAGGTCCACACAAAGGAGCACTTCACAGCTATTTAGCTGCAGTTCAGCTCTCGTTGCCCCTGGCCTTGCCCTTCTGCGTTCTGCCAAAGGATTTTACAACCTTTGCCTAGGGCTTGCCTGGACTTGTCCATCTGTCTCCTTAAGACAAAGGTTTTCACGGTCCTTGCTCGGGACTTGTACAAGTCCATCGGTGTTCCCAGCAAACTTTGAGACACAGAGGTTGACAGAATAATATCTTACACTCCTCTAGATACTGAAAGGCCACTATCAGGTCACCTTGCAGACTTCTCCAGGTTGAACAGACCTATCTCACTCAGCCTGTTCTTGTGGGAGAGGGTCATCCCTTGAATCATATTGTGGCTCTTATCCGGACACACCTCTCTCCTGTCCTGAGGACACCACATCTGGACACAGGACTCCTGGCGAGGTCTCACCAGCACAGAGTAGACAGGTAGGATCACCTCCCTCATTCAACTGACTACACTTCTTTTGATGCAGCCCAGAATACAGCTGGCTTTCTGGGCAGCAATGGCACATTGCTGGTGCATATCCAGCTTCTTATATACCAGTACCCTCAGGTCTGTTTCATCAGGGCTGTGCTCAATCCTTCCATCCTCCAGCTTGTATTGGTAATAGGGATTGCCTTGACTCAGGTGTAAGATTGTGCATTTGGATTTGCTGAAGCTGATGAGGTTCACCTGGGCCCATGCTTAAGCCTGTCGAGCCTGCTTATCCCTCTGAATGGCTTCCTGTCCTCTTGTATGTTGATTGCACCCCATGTTTTGGTGTCATCAGCAAACTTGCTGAGCGTGCACTCAACGCCACTGCCAAGCATTATATTTTATATTCTTATAAATAATATAAATTCCTATAATAATAATATAATAATAATTACTATATATAAATCTTATTATATTATTATAATATATTATTATTATTTTATATATATATATATAAGAATTATAAATTCTTATATTCTCATTATATTCTTAAAGAAATCTCCTGTTTTCCCGGGGCTTAGATTAAGGATTGCACCCAGAAATTCCCTAGCCTGCTAGAACCAACAGACCATTACTGCTTCTCCCTGTAGGGAACGAAGCAGCTACATACAGTTCAAATGCCATCAAAAGAGACTCCAGATCATTGAGACATCAGCTGAAGTAATCAAGGACACAGATAATTTTATCTTCTCTAACTCTGTATACTACATAAGGACATTGAAAGAAATGGAATCACCTTGTTTATAAACATCTGTACTTGTCTCCAATGCTGCCACCAAAACTTTGGATATTTTGACATCACAGCAGCCTACATGACTCCAGGTATGTGGGAAGCAGATGAAGTTCACCTTTCTCAAAGGGGAAAGAGAGTCCTTGGTGAAAAGCTAACAGTGATCATTGTGAGGGCTTTAAACTAGTTGTGAAGGGGGAATGGTGAGGGAGGTAATAGTGAGCCTGCCCGTGATAAGGTATGGGAAGGTTTAGCTAAGTTAGAGGAACAAGGTGCAAGTGCATACCTTCAACCTGCTGCCCTGAAACATGCTGGCAACACTGCAACACGCTTACAACAAATAGCCAGGAACATCCGAGGTAAAAGGAGAAGGCAATAGGGAAACCAAGAAAAATACTTCAAAGGAATTAAGGAGATATTCTCCAAGAAGATGTCAGCCCTGTCTGCCCAGCTGAAGTGCCTCTCCGCCTATATACACAGTTAGTGAAAGAAACAGGAGGAGTTAGAAGTCACTGTACTACTAGAAAACTATGATGTAGCTGACATCACAAAATAATTCCATCAGAACCTAATGTGATGATGGAAGTGTGGCTATCAAAGGCTACGAACAGTTCAGAAATTACAAGCAAAGATGGAGAGGCATTGCCCTCTGTTACAAGAAAGAAGTTGAATAAGAACTGTCCATTAAGAATGGCCACAACTGAATTAATAGCCTACGGGTGAGAGTTAGAGACCAGGGCAATAAAAGGAGGTTTGTGGTTGGTGTCTACTAAAGGCCAGCTACAGGAGGCATTGCAATTGTCAGTTCTTGTCCTGCTAAGGAACTTCAAACACCCTGATACCTGTTGGAAAATTAGAATGGTTGTCTGTAGGCAATCCAGGTGCAAAGATAACTTCTTGAGCTAGTAATAGTCCCAGGGGATGCTAGATGTAATAGTGGAGCTGTTGCTCACCAAAACAAATGAGCTACTTAGTGACATCAGGACCAGAGGCTGCCTGGGCTGTACTGACCATGCAATGGTGAAGTCAACCCTCCTGAGGGATTTCAGACAGACAAACAGTATAATCAGGATGCCAAACTGCAGGAATTCCAAATTCCAGCTCTTCAGGGAGTTAGTAAAAAAAAAAAAAAAAAAAAAAAAAAAAGAACCATGGGAAACTGTCCTCATGGACAAGGGAGCAGAATAGAGCTGGTAGAACGGTACGGATGCTTTCCATAAGACACCAGAGCTCTCCATCCTCAAGGATAGGAAATTAGGAAATTAGGAAAGAAAGGCAAGAGATTGTCTGAACTAGGACCTGCTGGGTCAAATTGGAGAGGAAAATGCACAGGTAGTGAAAGCAGGGACAGATACCCTGGAAAGAGTATGGCGATGCTGTAAGGCTATGTAGAGGTGGGATCAGGAAAACTAGCTGGAACTGGACTTGGTTTCTGAAGATAAATAAACCAGAAAAGAGAAGTCCAATAAGGCGTGCGTACCCACTAGCACTTCTAGTGAGCAACATGAACAGGCTAATAACAATGGAAAAAGAAAAGGCTGAGGCACCCAGTCTTTACTGATGGCTGCTCTTCACACAGCCCTTGATAATATGGATTGGAAGGTGGGGACTAGAGGAGCAACATCACTCTCACTGTAAATGAAGAATGAGTTCATGGCTACTTGAGGAATCTGAACATCTATAAGTGAATGGATTCCAGTGAGATGCATCCCAGAATTCTGAAGGAACTAGTTAATATTTTCTCTAAACTACACTCAGTGGCATTTAATAAGTCACTCCAAGTCATTCCTCAAGGTTTTAGATTCAAATCTGGAGAGGATCCAAGACCCAATGCGCTCCAAACAAAAAAGAGATACTTACAACATTTGAACTGCTTCCGAAGTTGCTGGTAATGACGCACAGCCCTTGGCAGGAATACATATGCTATTTGTTATGAATACTATGTTTGCTATAAGTTGTATCAAAAGTATTGCAGTATGAGTACCTAGATTAATGTAGAATGAATTTTGACTGACCTAAGCAAAATGGTGGTGATAGAACTGGACAAGAACAATGGTGATGGACTCAGAACAAGTTTCAGCATACAACAATCCATATCTCACCCCTTGAGATCTGAATGCCTGTTTTGATACAGGGATTCCAATGTCATGGACTAGACAATTCAACAGACATTTTAGAGGGAAAACTCATAGACTGATGGAATGATATATGTATGTCTATATATTAAAAAAAGTACTGGTGATTTATTGGAAAGCAGAAAGCACAGAACCTGTACTTGACATAGATTGTTACTGTCCTGGTTTTTACTGGGCAGAGATAATTTTCTTCCTAGTTGGTATGGTGCTGATGCTGCGTTTTTCAATTGAAAATGAGAACACTGATATCACGCCGATGTTTTAGTTGATGCAGAGCAGTGCTCACGCTACATGGAGGACTACTTAGTTTCCTGGAGAGTCCTGCCAGTGAAGAGATTAGAGGTGCACGAAAAGATGGGAGTAGGCCCACAACCTACTAAAACTGGATGAAGGAATATTTCATACCATATGACATCATGCTGAACAATAAAACTGGGGAATTGGAGAGGGGCCACTGGATGTTTAGCTAGTGGCTGGACATCAGCAGGCAGTGGTGCATTGTGGATCTCTGGTTTTATGCATATTTATTGTTGTTATTATTACTTTCTTTTCTTTTTCTGTCCTGTTAAATTTCTCTATCACAACCCACAAGTTCTACCTTTTTTGTTCTTCTGATTTTCTTCTCAAACCCATTGTGGGTGCGTGAGTGAATGGTTGCCTGGTGCTTAGCAGCCTGACAGTTTATACCACATTACAAATTTATGTTTCAAATTTTATTTTCATGTAGACTCTTACCTCATGAATGCTTAAATTCAGAACTTGAAATGCATGTCTTTTTTCCATTATTTCCATTACAGCAGACTTACAGACTTAGATCTGTGAATTCTACTCCTTTGTCTTATTTTTTCAGATTTGGAGCTATGGCATCCTTTCTGCATTAGTAAGTTTAATTATCTCATTTAATCTGAAGTTAGCCTTGTACTAAACTTCAGCTGAAAAGTTCTGTATCAGAATTTTTGCTTGTAACTGATGAAGTCTGAAAGCAGTGGTGGGATAGCATTCAGTAACAAGCTTAAAAATGCATGTGCTTTTTACATAGCCTAGATACTAGATCACTATGAAGAGGCACAAACTGAAACTGAGGACCAAATAATCTTACACTGGAAAGCGTAAAACCAATTCATTTCAAAATAATATTAAGGCACCAATACAGAGTATAGTATAATTTAACAGTTTATGATACTGAAGATATGCCTTCCAAAATCTTGAATAAGCCCAATTTAGTTTTAACGGTGCATAATCAACAAATATTAAGGTGTTATAACTACAAAATAAACAAGAGTTAGGCAAAGCAGATTATAATAACAAAAAGAGAACAGATAGAAAGCTTACCCTTACCCCAGGCTTGCTTATGAAACTCCAGCAGGATGGATCTCCAGAAGAGATCCTTCCCTACTGGTAGCCTGCTCTTAAATGGGTCTAGAGAGGTGGAGCCAGGCTCCACCCCTTCTGGCAGCACAGGTGAATTGCCATCACCTGTGCTCCCTTGGCTGACTCATTGCTCTCTTCAGATGATCAATCAGAGGTTCAGGCCATGATTCAGCACTTCCCATACAAATGGAATGCATTTTTCACTACAGGAGCTAAGAAGAACAGAGATTCTGAAAAGTTCAAGTGCTGGAGTAACAATGAGTTATCTTTTAGTTGCATTCATTTCAACTTAGACAGAAATAATTCTGTACTTCGGAAATTCAGACACATTAAAAACCAGACCCCATTGACTTTTTTTTTTTTTTGATGGAACAAAGGTATTTTATTACACTTTAAAATTTTTCTTTTGTTTTTTACTTAATAAATTGTAAAAAGGTTTAAGCTATAAAACTTATTTTAAAACAGTCATGATGTGTAAAGTCTATAAGATTGTGTATATTTTGAGAAAGTACACTCAAATAATATGGGCCTTCGTGATTTCATTTAAGGCAGCATTTCACATTGCTGCTGTTAGGATTCACCTGATGACTTCGAAACTTAATGAGATTTCTTAGTACAACTGTTTGCTTCTGAATGTGACATTTTTAATCACACACACACAAAACATTTTAATTATTATTTTTGTGAATATATTTTATAAAGTTCATATCTATGCAGAGGAGGATAGTTATCCCCACAAGAGTTTGGATATTGCATTGCTTTCTTAATTATTATTTTGCATTAAAAGAAAAGTACCCATTAATTATAAAATTGCAAATTTTCTTTGGCAATTCCTACATTGACAAAAATGTGCAATTGTGCACTTTGTGCTGAGTATGCCTCCTCTTATCACTGCTGGGACCATCTACTCTCTCAGAGCTGTCATAGCACAGAGGTTACTCAAGATAAATCACTTAACAGCATCTGCAGGCCCTTCCAAAGTAACAGATTAGATGCAATATATGCAGGGTAACAGAGTGAAAGAGACTGACTGAATACACTGGAATCTAAATCAGTCACATCCTCCAGCCCAGTTAAAGCTCAGACTTGGCAAAGCATCACAGAAACTGGTGAAGATCATTCTTCAGTAAGGTCAATGCAGTCAGGAGTAAGAATATATTGAGCCAGCATTGTAAATACATTGTTGTCACGAACTGTTTTTTTTTTTTTTTTTTTTTTTTTTCCCCCTGACAGGTTAATTATTTATTTTGCTTTCACACTTACACAGTGTGGCTGAGGAGCAATTCCTGGCCATGGTCTTTTCTCTAGGTGGGAGGAAATGCCACTAGACAATCCCAAACTGAATTTCAAGTAATCCTTTGATGTTTAGAGTCCTGAATAAAGTGAATTTAATTCTGTTGATAATTATGTAATTGCTTGTTCAAGGTGAGTGAAAGAAAATTATTAAAATGAAATTTACAAATACAAAAGCCAAACCTCAGCTAAGTATTTAGTAAGAAGGAGAAAATAAAAGAAAATATATTTTTGCTCAGAAAGATGTAGTGATGCCAGTCAAAAAGATACCATATCTTTCTCATCTTGTCAACAATATCAAGAAAATTTTATAGTATACCTTGCAAGTGCTCTGCTTCTGTTATAAGCTACAGAATGTGTTCAGAGAAGAGGACAGCACAACTTTTCATTTACTGCCAGAAATGGTTAGTAAGAGACAAGGAATTTTATCATAAATCTTTTAATATTAACATAATATTGCTATCCAGGTAATTTCAGTTTTCTTCAAATCAGTCATCTATTAACAATTTCCAGAATTTGGAGTGTTTTTCAAGTCACATTTTACTTATTATAAGTGTTTAATTACAGATGTTCTAAAACTAAACTTTTGTACTCAAAAAACTGTTGGTTCAGGAAATACTGTGACAAAAAAGTATAGTTATAGAGAACCTTACATCTACATATAGAAAGAAAGCAGAGATGCAGAGAAAATGTAAGCTTCAATCTATAACAAGAGGCAATGTACATTCGGGTAGAGGAGGGCTTAGGTGAAGGAATCACAGTGACTGATATAAAGAGAAACTTTAACATGAAATAGAAAGATGAAGAGGGGTGTTTAGTATAATAATGGTAGCAGGTGTAATGATTTTTCTCGTATGGTAAAAGTTCCTTTTTCTGTATCAAAAAATTTACACTAAGGCATGACATCCAAAGATTTGTACAGATATTAAATGTAGGTTTATTTATATGAAATACATAACTGCATAGTTAATTATCAATAACTTCTCTTGAAGAAGTAGGACCTGATTATTCTGCCTTCATCATCAAATGTGATCAGACATTTTCTGACAACTGCAAAAAAAAAAAAAAACATCTTTAATTGGCACTGAGTTAACTAACAAAATCAACTGAAAACAAAGAAGGTGGTTATAAGCCACTTTCTGAAGAGAGATCAGCATTTATTGCCATCTATTATTTTTCTTGCTAATATTAAGCAGAAGGATTCACTCTTTAATTTTTGGTTTGTATTCACGTTGTTGTGGCTTTATTTTTCTGTCTCAAATTTTAGCTTAATTAAAAACTTCAGAATGCAAGGATTTAGAAAAGGCAGTAGTAGTCATATTTGGGCCTTGATAATGGTATAGTAACTTGAGATTCCAGGTAGGTTCCATACACAGCCTTTCCCTCACTCACCAGGTGAATCACATGGTCAAAAGGGAGATCAACTTAGTCAAGTTGGACCTGCCTTTCATGAACTCATGTTATCTAGGACTCGTTCCCCAGTGATCTTGCAATGCTATGTGATCCAGATGATCTACTCCATGACCTTCCCCAATACCAAGATCAAGCTAATGGGCCTGTAGTTCCCTGGATCCTCTTCTGAACCTTCTTTTGTGTGGGCAAAAAACACTACCTGATCTCCAGTGATCTGAGACCCCCCCATGATGACTAGGACGTCTGATGCTACTTTTCATAGTAGGCAAAATAACAATTTTGTTGGTTGTTTTTTTTTTATTATTCTTTTTTTTTCTTTTCTTCTCAAAATAGAGGAATAACGTAAGTCTTCAAATAACGTATAACCTATAACTTCAAATGTGGCCTGTCGAAACTCATACAGTTTACCTTGGACCATCAGTACAGTCTATCTAGGTCCCTCTGTAATACCTTCCGGCATATCAACATTCCCTCCCAACTTGGTGTTGTCTGCAGACTTCCTGAGGATGTACTCTATCCCCTCATTAAGATCATTAATAAAGATGTTGAATAGGAGCGGCCCCAACAGTGAGCCCAGGGGACACCACTAGTGACTGGCTGCCAACTGGATTTAACTTCACTGGCCACAGCTATTAGCGCCTGTCCATCCAGCCAGTGTTTCACCCAACAGTGCACATGCCCATCCAAACTATGTGCAGACAGCTTCTCTATGAGGATGCTGTAGGAAACAGTGTCAAACTTAGTGAAGGCCAGGTAGATCATACTGACAGCCTCACTTTCATCTGCTAAGCAGATCACCTCGTCATAGAACAAAATCAGTTTTGTCAAACAGGACCTACCAAGCATAACCCATGCTGACTGGGCCTGATCCTCTGGTTGACCTTTAATTGATCCATGATGGCTCCCGAGATTATCCATTTCATAACCTCCATGGCACTGAGGTACAGCTGTGAATTTGGACACTCTCACATGTTTCTGTGACTGAGAATGAGACATCAGTCTTCTGCCATTCCAGAAAACCATACTATCACTCCCTGTTATTAAGGTAGTAATTCACAGTTACCTTGTTTTGTTTCCTTTTTAGCAGAGAACTGAACACTTTCCTGTTATTTTCTGCAAATAACTGGATTTTTCTACTTTTCCTTTTCCTTGCTTTCTCTTCCTCCCGGATATAAATTCACTCTTTTTTTCATGCATTCATTCTTCTTGTTTGCATTACTGTCCTATCTTTGCCTCACATCTGGCTAGCTTAATTTGTTGCTGTTTGTCCTCAGAAACTAAGTGCTCTGGAATACTTAATAAACCAAATATGTTATCTGACCCATATTACCCATCAGACCATGTGCATGTCATGTCTGTAATGCAATGCTTCTGTCAGCTTTCGCATAGATGCATTTTGAAAAAAGCATTCCTTGTATAGCAGCACACACACCTTTTTTCATATGTTAACATCTGCTCTAGCTTTAAATGAACTTTGACGATATCCTTCTGACACTTGCAGACTTTAAAATATCCTTTAGTGTTAGAATTCCAGAGCTTTCAGATGCTTAGACATCATGATGCTCTAAAACATGCATACTAGACAACTATATTTGTGCAGTAAATAGATTATGAAATTCAGTGAATTTTCATCAACTATTTCAATGGTACTGGATTTCCCAAATCTAATTTGCTATACTAAAAAAATGATACTCCCTTCAAAATTGTGAGTGAGTTCTGTAAAATCTGACTTTTGTGGCTGAACTGTTGCTCTCAGGTCAAGCATAAACAGGCCACAATAAATAATCTTGCATAAGTGAAATGCCTGCTAAAACAAGGTAACATATGGAGAAAAGACAATCTAAACAGTGAAATTTCTTTATCTCATTATTAAAAAAAATTAAAAAAAAAAAGAGGGAAAAAAAAAAAGTTTGAAATGTAAAAAGTTTTTGATTTTAACTCATCTACTTTTGCCCAAAGAATTCAACTCTTTTGAATGTTGTGATATATGAAACTATATTAGATTTTACACTGAGCTGCACCACTCCTCAAGTGGTGAGAACAAAGACCAAAAGTTCTTTGACGCCTAATGCCTATCATTCAGACAAATACAGAGTAAGACAGGGACAAGATGAAAGTGGATGACATGATTCCAGTTCTCTCAAGAGATGTTCTGAACAACAGAAGCATGCTTTAAAAATGATTCGTAAATCACTTAAAAAAAAAAAAAAAAAAAAAAAAAGACCACATTCACTGCAAAGTGAGAGAAGGAAGTAACTAAAATATGTTAAAATTAGATTTGTGAAGCTTTTGTTCTGTGATCTCCTTTAAAATACTAAAACAAGGAAGCAAAAAGCTTGAAATGCTTATTCTTACTTCTTACATTGTTTTTCACTCTTTCTCATATATCGCTGTAGGAAATCATGCTTCAGCAGGTTGGCTGCAGATATCACTTTGATAAGACATTGGTTCAGGAAACTTAAATCAAATGTCACCAATAGATGTAGTTAGTAGAGAAAGTTGGAATGACTAATTCTGCGTTACAGGCTTGAAAGCATATTCTCTTTATCATATGAGAAGTCTATCCTGCCCTTGAAAACTCATCTGAAACACAGATAAGGGAAAAAAAAACAATACAACAGAAAAACACGTTAAAAAAATATCACAATGAAAGACTGTTTTTGTTCTGTTTCCTCTTTTTTCAGTTTTGGAGGTGCTAATCATTTTTGAAGAATCATTTAGAAGTATTTTTTGCTTGTTTACGTAATTTACGTTGTTTACGTATTGAAGAATTCTTAGGACTGGACAGAATATGATTATGATGATTATGATGTTAGAGGGATAATGTGCGTTTGGATGATAATTGTAGTGGCAGAAAATAGGTGTGTTACCCTCCTCCACAAAATTTTTAAAAAATGGCAAAGCCCATACCATCTTGGAAGTTGTGGCATAGTTTGAAACCAGTCTTCAGTGCAGGAACTCCCGCTTTTGTTTTCTTTTCTTGTTCTTTTGCTGATGCAATTAGTACCAGACTGCGTACAGTATAATAACTTTAATTTGCCTTTCTCCATGCACAGCAAAAGATGACTTGCTGCCTTAAATGCTTAAAAGATTCTATCTTCATACGTGTTATATGATTTGTACTTATAAATACTAAACATGGTAACAAGAATAGGACTTCATAACCACAGAATCACAGAGCTTTAAGAGTTGAAAGGGATCTCAGGAGATCAAGTCCAAGATTCTGATGCTGATGCTTCAGGCGTTGATACTTCAAAACATCAGAGTTTGTGAATTACCAGAAGCAGAAACTCTACCACATTACATCTTTTCTTAAACTTTTCATTTCTCCTACCGATTCCATGACTAGTGGGGCAGAAGGATTTTGCAAAATCCGCACCTCTGGAAAAAGGAAACAGGGGACCCCAAAATAATTTTACAAGGTGGCAACAATCTGAGGAGAAACAAGCTAATTTATTAAATGTGTTATCGGAATGCAAGATAACACACTATAATACAATATAATTAGAATTAAAGCGAATAAATAAAATATAATGAGAATGTCTGAAAGATGAATAGGCCTCACCATAAAGCTGAGGTGAGATGTGCAGTCTAGTTGAGCAGCAGGGAGGAGAGCTGATGAAGAAGAGCACATCAGGTGACCTTGCCAAGGGTTATATCTCCTATCTGACTGCAAAGCCCTCTGGGGTATGTAGTTCTTTTTCTCTTCCAGACAGGTGCCCGGGATTGGAGTATTAACATTTTAACTCCCAGTGCACTACATGATGTTATGATGTGGAAAACCAAAAAATCATAAAACCATGACACATTATGAAAACCTTGGAGCCAAACTGGAAATCTGTGGCCCCTTACTCATACCAAATTTCACCTAAAATATTTATCAGAGACAAGGCTGTGTTGAGAGCCTGGACTGGCCCTGGCTGGCTTGTTTTTATGTCATACCAAAACAGTATTGTTCAGATTTTATGCAAGTCTTTCACATGCAAAAAATTCTAACTTATTTGTTTAGACCACATAAGAAAGGTTAGAGTTAGTTGGAAAACTGTAACTGCAATGGCAGCTTCTGAAGAAGGAAAATCTAAACACATCTTCAGATGATTTATGTCACTGAATTTAAGAGTGGTTTTTGAACTGAAAGATTTAGTAATTATTATTTTGTTCTCTTTTCCTGAATTTTGCTCTTTCCTGAATCCATTTTCTGTAAAAATTTTAAAGCAGAATTTATAATATTTTGTTTATATTTTCTTGAACATTCAAACATTTTTTCTTAAAGTTTAGTTTGTTACCCAACAGATTTTAGTCACGCTACTTTGAAAATACTTCCAAAGTAACCTGAGCCTTGTTATCTAACAAGATAGTAAATTGATTTTGATATAACATTTCCATTCATACCATAGTCGTGTGCTTTACACTTAACTGTGAAGATGCTAATGGGTTGATTCCAAATAAATTCTTGGTTTTATCAATATATCAAGTAAAAAAGTACTGTCTGTCCATGCTGACACCCCAAAAGCACTTTTTTATTAATTTTTACCGTCTTTGGAGAAGAGTGAATCTAGAAGAGAACTTAAATTAAGGTGGCACATTACAGTCACCTCAGTGACCAAATAATAAACAGTAATGAAAAAGTTACAACGTTGCCAGATTTGCAATTGAGAAATGAGAGTAAGTGGCTGAAAAATAAGTCTTTTATGTGGTCAGAAATCTATTGCAATGATTCTGTAACAAAAAGCTTTTGTTCACACCAGCAGTTTACATTTCTGACTTCCATAAGTCCTTGAGCTTGATGGTAGAGAGTATGTCTTCTGAAAGTGAGACTGATGCTTTGATTTATGAAAATGTAAATGAAATAAAATAAAAAGAGAGAGAGAGAGTAAAGCTGTATACCTGGTAGAATGATACATAGCAGATTTAAATGTAGGGGGACAAGCCAAATATTTTGAAGTATACATCATACTCTGAAATAAATAATCTTCCTTTTTTTCTTGTAGGTCAAAAAATACAGCACAGAATCACTTCATTCACATCCTCAGCATACCAGCAGCATTTTAAATGTAACTCAAGTTCAGTGAGACCAACTCTACAGACGTAACATCGTCATTGTGTGTTGGATTTCAAGTATTAATTCATATTGTATGTGGGAGTATGGTTGTCCATACTGTGTACTGGATGTTATGATGAAATAATTGATAAAATATCTGTACAAATGAAAATTAGAGTTTTGTATGAACAACTTCAGGTAAAGCTGGAATAAAGCCTGTGTGACACCTTATTGATAAATGGGCTTTTTCCAGTTGTAAGCCTTTGGGGAAATTTCAACCTCAGCAAACAGATGATGAATGGCCAGTGTCATCTGATTGTTTTTGTATGTGAAAGATCAAAATGGTAAGGTGCAGTTCAGGAGTGAATTACAAAAATGTTGTTATCAGAAATACATTTTCAAGAAAGTAAATATTCACTGAGTACCAGGGAGACTTCTTTTTCCCTTTCCTCTGTGGTGAGACGCTTAGCCAACCTGCAAACCTAGTGAGCTTAAATGATTTAAATAAGTTAGAACAATAGTAGATATATGTTATCAGGTACACCTGCTCATGGTTTAAAACGTGCCATCCAGTACCTCCTTGTGGGACAGAAATACATAGTTCCTTTCAAATTGGATGCAGTGACCTGAAACAAGGCGTGTTCTGAAAGGAGGCATGTCTAGTTCTCAAGGTCAAAATACTGAGATGACAAAATCCACTAATGAGTGAAAAGCTCTCTTGGTCTCAACATACAATGAATCTGTGGGTTCATAGATCACTTTTGGCAACTGGGTCAGACAAAATACCCACTGAGATATCCTCATGTGATGACAGGGAAATGTGTGACTGGTATGCAGTTTAGATTTGGCTGTTATCCTCTTCGAGGTAAGAAATTCAACTAAATCTAACCAACCTCAGATTTAATGATTACTTGATATTTTAGCTTTTCTTTGACAAAAATTAGTCTTTTATTTCTATTATAAATCACTACTGATCTGATATTACCTGATGTATTATTTTGGTATTCAAAAAACCCTTACTGTAGAACACTGTCTCTCTGCTTTCCCTGAGCTACAGGTAGGTTTATCTCATTCTCTAGCATAAATACTTGGCAGCATATGAAAAACATACCTGCCTTCTCCAAAGGAATAAAAAGCCCATAATGAATCTATATTTGGGGACTGAAATAAAACATGCTTATCACTTTTCTTTGCTTTGCTAATAAAGTCAGCTAAAACTTAGTATGGGAACTGAAAAAGTATTAAGTAACCACTCAAAAAATTGTAAGAATAACAGATAAAACTTTATCTTACTCAGTATCTGTATTAAATACTTCACATGCACCTGAAAAACTAAAAGGTTTAACTTTTATTCTTTTTGTGTGTTCAGCACAAGAAAAATGTAAAGCTGTTGGAGCAGATCCAAAGGATGGCCACAAATACAATCAGAGGAATGGAGCACTTTCCATGTAAAGACAGGCGGAAGGAGCTGGGACTGCTCAATCTAGAAAAGAGAAGGGGAGAGAGACACCTCATTACAGCTTTTCAGTACTTAAAAGGAGCTCATGAACAAGAGGAAGTGGCTTTTATTCAGTCTGAGAGTGATAGAACAGGGCAAATTATTTAAACTGAATTTAAATTCAAAGTTGAACTCAATTATTTAAACTCATGTTTAGATTAGACGTGCGGAGAAAAATTTTCACTCACAGGGCAGTGAGGTGCTGCCATAGACTGCCCAGAGAAGCTCTGGATGCCCCATCCCTGGAGGTGTTCTAGGCCATTATGGATGGGGCTCTGGGCATCCTGATCTGGTGGGTGGCAATGCCAGTCATAGCAGGGGAGTTGGAAATAGATTATCGTTAAGGTCCATTTTAACTCAAGCCATTCTACAATTCCATGGTTTGTTTTTTTTTTACTATTTTGGAAGGCAGAATAATAAAATTTAAAAACCTTAATCAGCCCTCATCTCCCCCACTAAATTCTTGAAGGGTAAAAAAGGAGATACATCTATTCTTGAGCTGCCTTTATATTGTATTCAAGTCTGTTCACAGAAATAAGAAACTTTAAATGAAGAAATAGCTATCTATTCCACTATTGTGGTTGCAGAATATCTGTCCAATCTCAGTCACATTTAAGAGAGGTCATATTTACTGACATATTTGAAGTGTGTCTATGTAGAATAATGTTTATCATATGTCCTTTTTTCTCAATCTGGTGCAGAACCACTAGAAAGTCATCTCACAGAGAGATGAAAAATTGTCCAGCATTTATGAAACATGAGAGGGTTATGAAGTAGGCACTGGAAACATATTTTAAACAAGAAATGACATTTGACATGCATTTCCCCTGCTGAGATTCAGTGGTGAATTTCACGATTCGAATCCAAACACTCTGTACCTAGTGTGGCAAACTATTTACTTGAGGTAACAGTGAACAATGAATATATAGAACCTACGCTTTGACATGAAAAGATTAAGAAGACTGTTCAGTGTTTTATTTCAAGCTGGAATGCATTGTAGAAGCAGATTATGTCTAAAGTAGCCCTACTGGATAAAGGAGGGTAATATACTTATTTATACTGAAAGCATAATTTGTTTTAAAAGTAAACAATCTATTCTGTAAAGACCTCCTAACTTCATATTGAAGTGATTACTATTTCTAAGTATCCACTATGATACTTAAATGTAAAGTTAAATATATTCAATGAGGATGAAAAGTTAGAAAAGCATTTAAATATTTTTTTCTTTGTATTTCATTATTTATTTATCTAAAATTTAATTTAAGCATAGATAATTATTATTTTATTTTGCTTTTAAATCAGTAACTTGATTTTTAAAATTTATACCTGCTTACAATTCAATATGTATTAAATATCAAAATGAAACTGCACAACTGCACAAACACCTTGGACATTAATATTCAGCACAGAAACCTGTGGAATAAATATGAATTTAAATGAATAAAATGAGTCTGGTATAGGAAACTGAGCTATTGACATCTGTCTATCAGACCAATATTCGACTGTAAAACTATTTTAAAATTTGCCACTTGTGTGTAAAAAATGAATTTTAAATACTAAAAGGAAAGCAAGGAATGATAAAATGAACAAATATTAGAAACAAATAATGTCTGAAAAATTCATCATTTTCCAAGAATACTAGATGCAGTATGGGAGAATTGGTGTGAGAGTTGTCCTTGGATAATGTATTTGTACATGTTCCCAAGTAGAATGGACATGAAAGATTACCAAGCTGTATTCTGTAAAATGAGCAAGATAAGACATGGAGGGGATAGAACAGATAAAAGTACAACTGGCTATTCAGTGCTACATATTCAATTGCAAAATATCATTCTGGCTCAGTAATATTGAGTTTTCGAATTACAATCCAGAAATTTAGCATATAATGATGCAACTTGTGAAAAATTTCATCTAAAAATGCTGCTACTTAAAAGAGTGGTTAGTAAGAGGAAAATTAATTTTCTCATTTAACTGTGTTTGGAATAAGTAAGGCTAGGAAGGAGTTGTGTGGTAAAAATCTGTAAACAAGAGATAAAGATTTGAGGGGGAATACATTTTGGATAGTCAAATGTACTTTTCATACTAATATTATTTAGAATCATTTGTCTAAATCACAACAGTCTCTGAGAACTCCTCCTTTTCCAAATTGCTGTGATACAACTTGCCAGTATCTTACAGAAACATAAATCTATAATAGGATGAAGTGTATTTTTTTTTTTCCCACACACACAGAGACATACAGATTCACAGAATCACCCGGGTTGGAAGGGACCTCAAGGATCATGTAGTTCCAACCCCCCTGCCTAGCAGGGCCACCAAACTTACACATTCAGATCAGGTTGCCCAGGACCCCGTCCAACCTGGCCTTGAACACGTCCAAGGACGGGGCATCCACAACCTCCCTGGGCAGGCAGCCCGTTCCAGGGCCTAACTACTCTCCTTGTGAAGAACTTCCCCCTAACATCCAACCTAAATCTTCCCTCCTTCAACTTGGATCCATTTCCCCTAGTCCTGCTATTGTCAGCCCTTTTGAAGAGTTTACTCCCCTCCTGGGTGTAGGTTTCCTTCAGGTATTGATAGGCTGCAATGAGGTCACCCCACAGCCTTCTCTTCTCCAGGCTGAACAAGCCCAACTCCCTCAGCCTGTCCTCATAGGGGAGGTGCTCCAGCCCCCTGATCATCTTAGTCGCCCTCCTCTGGACCCTTTCCAAAATCTCAATGGCTTTCTTGTACTGAGGGCTCCACCTTTGACTGTAGCAGATTTCCAAGCCGTCAACAGTTTAAGGGTTGGTTCAGCCCAATTACATGACAAGTGGGACAGAGGGATTCGCGAATCCAGGCCTCCAGAAAACAGAAACAGGATCCGAATAATTAGTAACAGCAGCAAACAATCTGAGCAGAAACAAACTAATTTACTAAATAAGATACTGGAATGCAAGATAACACACAATAATACAATGTAATTAGAATTGAAGCTAATAAACCAAATATAAAGAGAGAAAAAATGGCCAAAGGCTGAAGGCCATACACTACTGCAGATGCTGAGGTGAGGTGTGTGGTTAGGGGAAGCAGCAGGAGGAGGAGAGCCAAAAAAGAGAAGGTCTTGTGACCTTGCCAGGGATTATATCTCCTCTTTGAACTCAGTGTTCTGGGGTTCTTCTCTTCTGGACAGGAGCCTGGAACTGGAGCATTAACTCTTTAGTTCCCAGTGCACTACATGAAGTTATGATGTGGAATACCGATATCCAAAAATCATAAAATCATGACCCGAGCAAAGACATTGATATCAGGGAACCTGAGCTACAAAACTCAGGAAGAGATTGCCCATAAATGCTTCAGTTTTTTACTGTTCAGTTCTAACTCTTCAACTCTCAGAGCAACACAGTGACTGAATTTTGAATTGTTATGTTTTGAGAATTGTAAGACACTTACAAATTGTCCAAAATAAATTAATACGTTTGTGAAAGATCTTGAGGCATACCTTAAAATACCAAGTTTAAGTGCCATTTAGTTGTCAATTAGGTTATTATGCCATGTGCCTTTTCAGAGATATTTCATGTCATTATTAAGACTGGCAAATCTTCATTTTAGGTATGTTCCACTCTGAGTTCAATAATTCACTGGGGAAAGAAAAAAAAAAAAAAAAAGACTAGACATTATAATAACTTACCAGTTATGGGGAATAAAATTAATTCCTTACTCTGCAAGTATCTCCTCTCTAAGGAACTTTTCCAGCAATCTATAAATACTTCTAAACAAAGAGTTCAGAAGTATGCTGGAAATCCAGGGTAGCTAACCTCGAAATCTTTAACATTAGACCACTGAAGGGATGTCACCTCAGATTCATTATTTGTTTGTTTGCTTGCTTTTTTTATTTATTAATTTATTTAGTGGTGGTAGTGACAACTTTTTAATTTTAAAGTATATGCGCATCTCTAAAATTTCGTTATATGAAGAAAATGGCAGATTCTGTAAAATGAGTAGGATACATTTTCTTTGAAAAGATGCTTGATAAATAGATCTAGAGTGAGGCACTTTGGAAAGCAAGGAGATTATTCAAGTCACGGTATTTGCAACTTTCCCACATGACTGCAAAAATACCTTCTCAGCCAGCAATAATGAAGAAAACACTTGAGGAATGAAAGAAGTAGAAGCTCTTGTAAGTATGTCATTTTCTTCTGACTCAGTAATAGTTTTAAGTGGAGTGCCTACATATGGTTATTGCTAATTCCTCAGAAGTCATTCAGTTTACTGTTAAACAATTCTATGTCTTTTAGTAGATCTGACATTATCTTTAGGAGAGTTCTAGAGAGTCACTTAAAGAAGAAAAAAGTGTATCACACCTGAGTAACTGGAAGCTGAATTGACTCAGAAGTTACCTTGATTCAGGAACACTTCCAAAATGGTGTAGTCTTTAAATGAATTTCAAATCCATCAGTAATATTTACAATAATAGTTCATATTAATGAATTCATGTACTTCTAATCTACGAGAAAACATTTCTCTGAGACGAAGGATTCCCTTCCCTTCCCTACCCTCCCTTCCCCTCCCCTCCTGTTCCCTTCCCTCACCCTTTCTTCATTTTCTAAGATAAAAATCCTATCTTCACTTTGCATTTTCATTTATTATTTGGAAGCGTTGCTGAGAATTTTGGCATACTATATATTTGTAGTTTACCTTATTTAATTAATCATGCCCCATGACAATCAGAAAAAAATAGCTTCCTGTTTCTTTGCTTGTTTTTCCTAAACCAACTTTATGTACTGTGATGGTTAAAAAAAGAATGGCATTAACAACTATCTGATCAAATCTGGTAAATTTAAATGTATTAAGAAATTTAGGAATACTGGAAAATTTTTTCATTTGTATATAACAAAGAAGTATATAATCATATCCATATATATAGAAAAGTGAACATCAGCTTTAATCTGTTCTCAACAAGAGGTTATATTGGAGTCCCAATTATGTTCATGGACTTTTGCAAATCTATTTGTCAATAAAATATTAAGAACATATTTTCTGTTTCAAGTCTAATTGTCATTTCAAATGTTATATACATAGTTGGGCAGGTTTTTTTTTGTTTTTTGTTTTTTGCTTGTTTTGTTTCATTTTTTAATTTAAAATTTAGCATTTTTTGTTATAAGTTTTGTTTGTTTGTCTTCTGCAGCGAGAAGCTGTCTTAAATATTTTTTTTCTGGTTTCAATAGTGTTTTCTTATCCAAGTCTCTTGAATTTGGATAACAATTAGCTTTTTTAGTCATACACATACTATATCATTTTAAGCATTAATGGGGATAGAATGAATACATAGGTGGTTAAAATAAAATATAATTTATGTGATACCATCTTTGGTTGCCATAGTAACTACCCATCTGCTTAAAATATTTTAAAAGTAATGATTCAGTATTTCCTCTTCTGAGAATCAAGATTTCTGATTCATAAATACCAAAGTAATCTGTTCCCCCCCCCCCTTTTTTTTTTTTTCTTTTTTATTATTGAATATATACAGGGAAATTTTAAGTAGAAAAATGTTTTGACACAATTTCTCTTCATGTCTGCATGTTAAAGTGTTTTTGTTTGCTTTTTGTGTTGTTGGGTTTTTTGTTTGTTTGTTTGTTTTGTTTTAATGCCATATAGAATCATAAGCTAAATAAATGCTTTAAAGATTACTAGTAATTTTAGAGTTTTTAGCATCAGAAATATTTTGTTGTAATCATAAATATCATTGCAGAAGTGAAACTATTCTACTACAGATTGTTCAAAAAGTCACCAGAAATGTAACCTATGAGAGTCTTATTTTTTCTGCCTGGTAGCTTTAGCAGTTTTTGTAGGCCAATTAGTTTTATTATTTTCATTCGTACAGCACTCTCAACTCTGAGTGACACAGTTAGTGTCATAATTCCCTCCCAGTCAGTAAACAAGCCAAGTTAGTAACTGTGCAACCAGAGAGTCTATCTTTCAAATGAGACGTAAGGACAATTTTGTAATCACTCTTGGTAACTTGTGATTTTTTCAGAAAAAAGTGTTTTAAGTTTGGGAACTTAGAACTTTTTTCTCAAGGCCTAACTTGCTGGAACTACAATTAGTATTGAATTTTATTTAATGTTTTGTAAACATTTACTAAATTAAACTACACAGAAATTTTTTTATATGTTACTATTTTAGATGTATGTAACCTGATTTCCATGTTACCAGTGTCATATATCTGATTAACCATTCTTGTAAACAGTGATAATCAGATTTCACCATTAGCTTCAAAACTGTCTTAATGTTTGTTTTTTGATTTCACGTTGAATCATTATCCACCCTTCTGCAGAGTACAAGATTATTCATAAAACAAGTCTTATCTTCTATACCTCAGCCCAAATTCAGCACTTGCAGACAAAACTTGTCTAATTACCAGATTGTACTACCACTGTATCTGAGTATCTGCAACTGTTCAGATATCAAAGTGCTTGAAGAATTTTAAGCATAAATTCTAAAATAAATATGAAATCTATTATTAGCATTTTCAGATTAAGTAAATGCTATGTATTTGGAATGGATTTTCTTTCACTGTTATAGCATGCTTTTGAGATGGAGAGGAAAAATCATCCCCTTTATACTGACACAAGTTAAAGCATTCAGCTATCCAGAGAAATTGAACTATGTAAAAAGTTACACATAATTCAGACAGTCAGAAACGTAGCTCATCTGCAGATTTTAAACTTCAGATATTAATCCTGCAATTCCATCTGCAAAATGTATAGTTCCATGCCAAAACTATTAAGCATGATTGATTTACAATGTTTTTTTATATTGTTAAAAATATCCATATTTTACCTCAGAGTATGCACTACACTGATGATGGTAAAAGGGACTTTTTGTTATGTGTTCTTTGGAGACTAAAAGGGCTAAAAATCCTCACTGCACCTCACTGTAAAGGAGGTTTCTAATCATTCATTATTCATTTTCCCTTCCACCTTCTATGTTGCTGTGATATTTTAAAAGTAAGCCTGTGAAGCAGCTATCTCAATAATATTCCTCCCAGTGACACACATTAAAGCAACTCTCACAATCAAAGACTTTCCTCACTTTTAAAGAAGAAAATCACAATATTGTTGTTGAAGTTTAGGTTCTTCCTAATATCCTTCCCAGTACCTGAATTATTACTACTACTGCTCTTCACTTTGTTTGTACAGTATGTATCTGAAATTTTTATTTTTTTTCTTCTCCTTCAATCACTTTCCCATCTCTTTTCTTTTAGTCAGCATATATATGAATATATCTATATTCACCATATAGAAAAGTCAAATGAAAAAAATTGCTAATTCCAAATCAGAAGTAAAAATGATCTCTTCATAGTGAACTGATAAATAAATAGCATTTCTTCATCTGAAATTGTCAATGATATCTTTTTCCTGCAAACTGTGGCTTGAGATATTTTACATTTGTATTACAAGCAGTCCTTGTGAAACTGTATGAAGTTTTCCCCCATGGATAATGAGATGCTATTCATCTGCTGAAAAGTAGTATGTAATCTTTCTTCTTCTTCTTCTTCTTCTTCTTATTCCTTAAAACACTATGATCCTCTGATAACTACCTGTTCCTGCTATTTAGGCAGCAATGAAATTGAGTAAAGAGGCCTGAGAGCTATTAAGAGGGACATTCAGGGTACTAGGATAGTTATTTATGGAGTGGAAGCTCAGGTAGCTGATCCCCTCAGTAACAGGGATAGATACTGAGAGGAGAAGGAAAACTCACCTGATAAACATATGGCTAAGAGGCTAGTGCCATCAGATGATATTTTTATTATTTGTGTGTGTGTGTATGTGATCATGGGGTTGTTTATTCAGCACCAGGCCTGCTGGCAACAGATGGGATCCATCTGTCACAAAAAGGGGAAAAGATTCTGTCCCAGAAGACTTCAGAGCTCAATGAGAGGACTTTAAACTTGGCTTGAAGGAGGAATCAATAAGATCAATAAAATCAATAAAATCAAGGCTACTAGAAATGAACCTAGATGAAGAGTGAAACCAATAGACCAGTTGAAGTTCTTCTACACTCACTCACACAGCATGGGAAACAAGGAGGAAGATCTAGAATCCGTAGTGCACCACTAGAAGAGTGACTTAGGTGCCATCACTTAAATATGATGGGATCATAGGAGTGCTGCAATGGAGGGCTAACAGCTCTTTAGGAGGAACAGACAAGGAAAGAGAGGTGATGGTGTGACTATCTGTGTTAGAGAGTTTTTTGATGTTGTAAAGCTCAGTTCTGGCAATAAGGTCAAGTCCTTATGGGTGAGGAGCAGGGGAAGGCCAACAAGGCAGACATCCTGGTGGGAATCTGTTATAGGCTGCCGAACCAGGTTGAAGAAACAGATAAAATGTTCTAAGAGCAGCTGGCAGAAGTCACACTATTAGCAGTTCTTCCTCTCATGATCTTCAATTTACCTGACATTTGCTGGAAGTAGAACACTACATAGAAGTAGTCAAGGAGGTCAATGGAGTGGTTGGAAAATAACTTCTTGATGCTGCTGGTAAGAAAATCTTCCAAGGGAAGCACCCCACTAGCCCTACTGTTTCCAAACAGACAAGGACTGGTAGGAGACATGGTGATTGGAAGCTGTCTTGTTCACAGTGACCATGAAATAAAAGTTATCTATTCTTGGTGAAGTCAGGACCATCAAAAGTACTACTTTGGACTTCCAGAGGGAAGACTTTGAACTGTTTAGAAAGCTGGTCAGGAGAATCCCTGGAGGATGATTTGGTCCAGGAAGGCTAGATTTGCCTCAAGAAGAAAATCTTAAAGGCATAGAAACAGACTGTCTTTGTGTGCCATAAGATGAGCTGGCATGAAAAAGAAAGACATTGAGACCTTGGAGCATGCACAGAGAAATGCAACAAAGCCAGAGAGGGGTCTGGAACACAGGACTTATGAGGAGCAACTGAGAGAACTGGGATTGCTCAGTCTGAAGGAGACTCAGAGGTGACATTAATGCTCTCTACAACAACCTGAAGGGAGGTTGTGGCAAGGTGGAGGTCAGCCTCTTCTCCTGTGTAACTAGCAATAGGACTAGAGAGAGTGTCCTCAAGTTGCAATAGCGGAGATTCACGTTGGACTTTAGGGAAATATTTCTCTGAGAGAGTAATCAGACACTGGAACAGGCTGTCCAAGGAGGTGGTGGAGTCATCAACCTTGGAGGTGTTCAAGAAACATTTAGTTGTACTGAGGGACATATTTTTGTGGGAAATACTTCTGATAGGTAAATGGTTGAACTGGATGATTTTGGAGGTCTTTTCCAACTTTGGTGATTCAATGATTAAAGGAGCAATGACAGAATGATGAACATAGTTCTCTGCCTTTTTGTTATAGTTATATGAAGACATAGACAACTTATCACATAAAATTTGAACAGATAAAATAATAATAAATGAAATTTGATTTTAAGATTTCAATAAATTTTCTTTTTTTTTTCGCATATATTTCTTTTTTTAGAATGATCTTAAAATGCTTTCATAGGCACATAACTATCATCTTCAAATATTAATCCCAAAGGATACATAATCTCTCACTAAATGTTCAATACAAAACTGTTCTTTTGTTTCCTTTCACTCACAATGGAAGCAAAGCACAAAACATTCTCACTTGCGTGATCATCAAATAATAAATTATTTAATGTGATCAAACTGATGATTAAAATGCTGTGAAACTGCCATTTTCCTTTTACCCACAGTCTGTCATATCATTATTTTTTTAATTTCATTAGCATTATGTTTATAGTCTCTCTTTAACATCCTTTTCATTTTTATTTCTTTTTCATTTTACAGAAAACAGATTAAATTGGCACAATCAAAAATATTGCACATAGATTTTCCAAGTAACACTCTGTGACAGAATTTGAACATATCTTTCAAGTAATCTTTTTTTTTTTTTGTACTTTTTGTGACATGTCTTTTTTCTGACATAATTTGAGGGTAAAATAGAAATTCTAATGTTATTCAAAATCCTAGTGTTATTATGCACCCAGTGAATAAACATTTTTTCACTTTTAAATCTTTTCACTATTCCCTTCATATTTTACTTTCAAGTGTTGATTTTTAGTAGTTATTTTCATATCTCTACTAATCTTTATGTTTTGCCATCTGCAATCTCTGATTTATCACTTCTTTTAAGCTCTTATTAGATTTTTACAGGATATTCCAAGTGCTGCTCTCTATTAACATTTAGATTTTCACATTTTCCTGTGTATTTCTCTATCAGTATAAGGTGCATGCTAATTTGAACAGTGCTATAGTACTAAATGTAGTAATAGTTATGCAAAACTCTCCTTAAGACCCCTTACTCACTACTGAAATTGGGAAAAAGACAACTCATGTTGAATATTTTTGTGGTTATTAAAGTAAAACACTATCTTCACCTGTTTATATTGTCTTATCTTTTGAAATTCTTGAAATCAAATAACTAGTATTAATGTAAGAAAGCACACATTATTCCAAACCAATATGTTTATTGATTGTACTTGTAGTCATAAAAAAGAAGTACCAAGGTAGCTAGACCTCACAGAACATACTACACAAGTTTGCTTTATCAATGTCTGAAAATCTTGTTATCATTACCATCATGGATTTATCAGTATTCTGAATCATAACACCAGGTGATGGGCTGTCTGGGTACAGAAGTATGGTGCACTGTGGAGCTGTGTTTCCTGGTTTCTCTATGAATTTCCTGGTCTCACATGAATTCTTAATCTACAAGAGGAAGATACATTGAGATGTACTGCATTTCCCAAGAGCCTCCATATGATTTTGGATTCCAGGTGACAGGGGAAGAGCTTTCTTGTATTTTCTGGGAGGCAAGCCATGGAGGGCCAGCCAATAAAGAGTTGGACTGACTCTTTCTCTCCTCTGGTTTTATTTTTGGTTCCTTTTGAATAATTTATTAATTATTTTGAATAATTTATTAAGTATTCTGCATTATCTCACATTCTTTTAAATAAATTAGTTTATCCTGTCTCAGTCAGGGCTTTTCCCTCTTTCTTTTCCCTTACTTTCTTCCAAGGAGGGAGAGGAGTACTGCATTATTAACTCTTAGATTATGACAATTAGAGAACAAAAATCAAGTAGCGTTAGCATAATGAGTGTTTTGACTGTCTTCACTATCTCCTTGAAGTCTTTTTTTTTTTTTTTAATGTTCTTCCCAAAAGGAAAGGAAACAAAGGATAATAATAACAACAGCAAACCAGAATGAACTATACTATGTTATTTTTGAATAATTCATTTGCATGCATATGCCTGCAGGGAGTTTGTAATTACTTTAGCCAGAACAGTTTTTACTCTAAAAATTATTGAGCCATTAGGCAAACATCTTTCAGAGTTTGACCAGTGAATAACCAAGTTTGTCACAATTTTAACAAATTATATATTGATTACTGATTCAAGAACATCCTAACATATGCAGGTCATCAACCACAACAGATGCTCTGCAGTATCACAGCTAAGTATCACTTAAAAAGAATGAAGTGGAAAATGCTGCAGGTAGGAAATAATGATTTAAATATCTCTTATGTGAGAATGGTTAGCTGTTGTTAGTTTCTTTTGATCCTCGTTAGGAATTTTTTAGACTATGTCCATATCATCTGTAAATTTCTTCCGTTAAAAATAATACATAATTTTGAGTGTATCTATTTTGAATGTATTTCTTAGAATAAATATAAATATTGTGTTCAATTTAAAACTGAAATTCACTCTAATGTTTTAACAGTTTATTTCCATAAGCAGTAATCTTTAGCAGGTATTAAAAAAAATGTACTGTAGCTTGTTCTGTAGTTTTGCCATTCGTACTAAAAGTGGTTATGTATATCACAAAAAAAATTATCTGAGGAAGTACGTATTCTATAACCTTTGGAATTATATTAGAAAAAAATCTAACTTGAAATATTCATTTTAGTACCTTGCAAATCTAGTAAAATCTCTCAATTTTTGCTTTCTTTTCTTTTTCTCTACACTTTTCTTTTTCTGTGAATGTTCACAGGTTGATGACCAAGACCTATGAGTAATACATGAGAATTACAAGGAAAACTTAAGTCAAACTTAATTTTTCATTTAGCCTTCAAATTGTTATTTCTGTAATGTTTTCACAGTGCAGCATTCTCAAAGAATATTCAGAAATAAACAATAATACAGATAAAATACTGATAAAAGTGAAAATTCCAATCACATCCAGAGGAAAAAAAAGTACTGTGCACCTTCTAAGCTCAACAGAGCTTGAATTAAAAAACAAAACAAAACAAAAAAACCCCATGCTTATGATATGTGAAGCAAATATGTATTCTCTGATAAATGAATTAGGAAAAAAAATATCATGTCAAAAACCTGTACCCTAAAGCCATAAAACTTGTATGTATCAAATCTGATCTTTTCTATTTCTATGTTGAAATTAGGAGTAATGCTTCTCTAATAAGAAGGAGTAGGAAAGCCATTTGAATCTGAGATGAAGTAAGGAGTTTTGATGGCATATTGCCTCAATAAATCAGTGCACTGGATAATCTTGTATGATTTTTGGTACCCATGAGTTGAATATAAATACAATTCATCTCTTCATATTAAACCCATCATGTAACATTTATACAAAGGCTTTGTAGCAACACTTTATAGACATAAGGGATTAAACTTACAGTAACTATAAGCCATAATTTACTCCCTAGTATCTTTATTATTGGAAACAAGCAAAAAAATGCCTGCATAATTTTACATCTCATAATAACATTGCACAAGTTCTAGGTACAAGAGATTATTTTCTTGCTAGAACTAGTAAACTGTACATGACCTTGCTGCTCTCTTCAAATACCTGAAAGTTGATTGCAGTGAGAGTGGGGTTGATCTCTTCTCTACTTGTGACAGGTGACAGGACGAGGGGAAATGGCCTCAAGTTGCACCAGGGGAAGTTTAGGCTGGATATCAGGAAAAACTTATATACAGAAGGGGTTCTTAAGCACTAGAATAGGCTCCCCAGGGAGGTGAATCACCCTTCCAGAATGTGTTTAAAAACCGTTTGGATGTGGTGCTTAGGGACATGATTTAGCAGAGGGTTGTTAGGGTAGTATGGTTAGGCTGTGGTTGGATTTGATGATCTTTAAGATCTTTTCCAACCTGAGCAGTTCTATGATTCTATGATTCTGTGAATCTATGATTCTATGGCATATACAGTTTTTTTAAAAAAATATCTAAAATTTCTTCAATTCATAGAGTTCTTTGACATAAAAAATATCTGTTTAAAATTTCCTTCCTAAAAAATATAATAGACTGATTTTGTTTAACATTGTGTAAGCTATTATAATTAACCTCGTCTGTGGTAATTAACTGTGGTCTTTGGAACTCCTGATTTCTAAATTAGAAAGTTTGTCAAGTTAGCCAACATTGTGACATAAAATGAATGAAAATACTTGCATAAATGTAAAATCCGTAGGAAGAATCAGTTTGATTACTGTATTCATGAATTTCCAAAAGGTTTGTAACAATCTACCTCAAAATACCTTGCAGATTACTCAGGAAAATAAATAGTCATGGCAGAGAGGTGAAAAGGTTTTGATAACTATTTAGAAAGCAGGAATTGAAAGTAAAGATAAATGATCAGAAGTGATGTGTAATCAACTGAGTTATGCAGTTATGTGGATTAGTAGTTCCTCTGTTCAAATCATTCATTCCAGCTTGGAAAAGAGAGTAGTGAGATGAGAAATACCTTTGATGATGCTACCTTATTCAAATTAACTTGAATGAAGGACAAGACACTGAAGAAAATTAAATGCTTGGAAAATGAAATTATAGATGAAATTTGATGTGATAGACTTGTCAAAAACTGCTGCCATTTTGCTTTAGGAAATCATGATCTTCCTCTTATTACTGGCACTCAGGAAAACAAACAAACAAAACAGCTTGGCAGTATATATTTTTGAAAAAAATAAACTTCAGTGAGAAGAAATGGATGAAAAAGTAAAAAATAAAAATAAAACAAACAACAACAACAAAAAAGAACAAAATAATCAACCACAACAGAAAAATAGAGAAAAAAAAATAGAAAAAAAAAAGAAAAAAAAAAAAGAAAGAGCAAGAGTTATCAGGAAAAAAACTGGAAACAAAGAAGAGGACATGCTACTGTTAAATTTTATGTTTTGCACTCATCATGAACTCTGAGTCAACTCTTGTTTTTCCTGAAAAATGACTTAATAGAACTGATTTTTTATTCAGAGGAAAAATAGCCAAAGATATTTGTGATTATGGAATGGCTTCTGCATAAAGCAAAAGCAAGTAATATAGGGTGCCTCAACTTAGAGTAAAGACAGCTAAGGACAGATATACCTACATAATTGTATGTTACAAACAGAGGAAAACATACAATTCTCTCTTTTAACAGTAAGATCGAGGGAGAATCAGATGAAGGCAGGAGAAACAGATTTAACACAAACACAACATAATTATATGTGTGGTGGCTGAGGCAAGATACAGTGCATGCAGATCACAAATATGGATTCAAAAAAAGATTAAAATGATCAGAGGAAAATAAATTCTCTGACACTTTATGAATACACATTTTTGACCTATACAGTCCATCACATGAAATTTTGTTAGAGGTAAGGAAGATGCTAGTGCAAAACTTTGTGTTTCTTTATCTCATTCTTTTCTACACACCACTTACAGTCATAATGCAAGTCACTAAACATGATTGAAACAAACTTTGTCTCTATTTAGCCATGTATATTCCATACATTAAAAAAAAAGAAAAGAAAAGAAAAGAAAAGAAAAGAAAAGAAAAGAAAAGAAAAGAAAAGAAAAGAAAAGAAAAGAAAAGAAAAGAAAAGAAAAGAAAAGAAAAGAAAAGAAAAGAAAAGAAAAGAAAAGAAAAGAAAAGAAATACCTATTACAAAACTGATCTGTGATGATACTTGCAAAATTCTGCAAATTCTTAAAGGTAATTTACATGACAAAGTGTATCAGGTATTCACTGACCTTTCTTTAGCCTGGCTCTAACCAGTTTCTGTTTACCTTATTCTTTTTATTTATGTTCTTAAATATATAAACATAATCAATATAATTGGAATATGTATCTTTGTGCCTTGTAAATTATTAACCAGCAAGATGCACCAGTTGTAGTTGAAAGTTTTGTAAATTGTTTTAGTAGGTTCATTTTAGAGAATTTCGTAGCATTGAACATGTAGGTATCTGCTGCTCAGAAAAGTTTAAAAGAAGAATTTTATCACACAGTGGAGTATAGCAATGTATGTTAACACTTAATTTGCTCCTGAAGTATACAAATGTTTCCAACTAAACAATTTGTGCTTTGTTTTGTTTTGTTTTAAATAAACTATTTCTTTCAGATTCTTCTTAGTCACGTGTTACTTACATATTTAGAAAAGCATTTTTGAAAGGTGATATTTTTCTTTAAATTTTATGGTGATAACTAACATTTTCCAGTGAAAGGACATTTTTCCTTCTGATAATTCAGAAATTCTTCTTCATATGTTTCTGAATGTTAAATTAAAATGTTTCAAAATGATAAAGTTCTCCACAACCCTGGAATGGAATTTATCCATTACTTCTATAAACTGTGCAAATCATCCAGTATTACTGCAAAACAGTGAAATGCAAAATGAGATGATACACATAATAAATTAATAACCAGAGATTAATTCTACTCTAGTATTCGAATTACCTGAAAGAGTAGAACAAATCTGTTCAGTAGAGCCACTATGACAAATCCTATACAACAAAAGCATAAAATAATCTCTATTAAGGGTACATTAGCATTCTGATAGCTAAATGTAATTTTCCTTTCACAGTTTCTTCTGTTGAATATCTCAGTGGCTTCATCAAACTGGACAAACTCTCTGAATCTATTTTATCTTCATATATTCTAGCATAAAAGTTGGAAGGTAACCTTCCAGCACGCACTTTTTAACATGTAGGAAATAGAAAAGAACCATAATATATCCCATTGAATGCCTTCTAAATATCCTTAAAAATTTCATTATTAACACAACATTTTCCATAATCTCATATTCAATTTGCATATGATTGAAATATTGCAAGAGATTATTCTTTTGCACCAATGTCTCAAGGCTTGCTGAAGAATACTGATGGACACGTCGTGGGCAAGGGTTGAGAAATCCTTTGTTTGAGGCACATTGATGGACAAGTCCAGGCAAGTCCTGGTCAAAGTTGGCAAAATCTTTTGTCTGAAGATTTTGCAGGCCAGGTCCAATTGGAGAGAGAGAGAAAGACTGCCAGGAGTTAGTCTTTTGCATGGGCTTATCTTGTGGGAAATAGCCATCTCAGGGGGTATTGCACATGACTTTTACCCAAGTGCTCAGGAATGCAATGTTGGCAGAAGAAGAAGGATAAAAAGGGACCTACAACCATGAGGACATGTGTCTGACATCAGATTACTCGCATCATTGTCTGCATGCTGAAGAAGAAGAAAAGGTTTCTGACATCAGGAGCCTCATGACCTGCCTCTTCCTCCTGGACTTGCTCTATGCTCTACCTGCTTGCTGCCTAAGGCTGCCCACTCTGCTGCTGTTCTCCCCTAAAAGGTGTCTGAAATCAGAAGCATGATGCCTGCTTGCTGGTGGACTCTCCTGGGCCTGCTACTTGAAACCTGTCACTTCCTCCTGGACTTACCCCGTTGCTGTACCTGCTTGCTGCCTAAGGCTGGCCTCGCTGCTGCTGCTCTCCCCCTGCGCTTTTGCCTTATACCATCGGAACAGCATGCAGTGGGATGCTGTTAGGTCTTAGCGGTGACTATCCCTACTTTATGTAATTCTTTCTTCTTTCCTATCTCCTGCTTTCCTTTCCCCATCACCCTAATCCATAATAGTCACCCTTCCCCATCTCCCTGATTAAGATTTGTAATAAACTGGTCAGACAAACATTTGAGCTGCTGTTTCTTAATTTCATGTTGGGTATACATATATCAAAGAACCTCCTCTCCCTCCAATAAATTGGAGCAGGACAAATATAAAACTAAAAATTCCAAAAGCAAATCTTTACTTCACACCAAAACATCTAAACATAATATTAAACATGCAAAAATTCATTGTAAGCCTCGCTTTTCTAAGGATTTTCTTAGAATTTTTGGAAACCACAAAGATTTTCAGTATTCAAAAGATATTTTTATTAATGACTTCTCCTCTGAAATATGAAAACTTTTTTGGTCAACACCCCCTATTGTTACTTAACTTTTTTTTTTTTTTTTTTTTTTTTAATAAATGTGTAAGAACATTTGTTCCTGTCTATATCATGCTTTTCAATATTCAGAACATAATTCTTAAATAGAATGATAACTTTAGTTTGCTTTGAAACTTTTTCTAGTGGGAACAAGTGACATATATTGAGGACTCTGTCATTCTCCAGCTACCTCATTTCACATTGGTGCAATTTTCATAACATTATTAAGTTACATGTGGAATTTGAAATTGTCATAGGAAGACAGGAAAAGTGGGGAAAAAAAAAAAACACCTTCATTTTCAGCAATTAACCTGGAATTTTTAAAGCGACTTACAGATTGTCTCTAGATCTGTCTGTGAGGACCCACAGACCCACAACCCAGGAAAGAGAAAGAGGAAAAAGAGGCAAGGGTAGAGAGATGGGAGATCTCCCAAAAAAAAAAACAAAACAGTGGCAACAATCTATGAGGAAAGTTAATTTACTAAATATGATATGGGAATGCAAGATAACGCAACATAATACAATATAATTTGAATTGAAGTTAATAAATCAAATAAAATGAAAGACAGTGTCCAAAAACCAAAGGCTATATTCTAATGCTGAAGGCAGGGTGGTTAGGGAGCATGGACTGTTGAGATGAGCAGCAAATAAGAGGGCAGTCTCATAAATGAGCAGATTTATTTTTTCCTCAGAGTGGCAAACAGAAACAAAAATATTGACAATCTATGAAATTGGAGGACTGACTCTTTGTCTCCCATTGCTCTACATGATGCTATGATGTGGAATATCAATAACAAAAGTCATAAAACCATTAATACTGATAAAAATTTGTCATCTTTATCATCAGCAAATATAAGAAAATGTTTCTAGAATTTACGTACATTTGAAAATGGATCTCACCTGCATAGCTTATTTTTCAAATCCAGATTAAGTATACTGCCACGAGTAAACTGAAAGGTAAAGAATGAATCTAATTGTTTGTCTAACATCATAGTAAAGGAAATTGTGTAACTTTTATGAGAAGGAGGATTTGGATGCATGATGATGCTCTTAAATGCTCTTTCCTGACAAGAACCAATTTATACATAAATAACAAATCAATTATGATCTTGAATGTCTTTTCCAACTTGAGCAATTCTATGATTCTAAAATTCCATTTGAGACACTGATGTTAACAGAATTATACCTTACACTCCCAAGACTAAGACTTTCTATTCTGCAGTGCTTTTGGAGAAATAAGGACACATGCGTATACATACAAAAATAAATTTAAGGTTCATATAAGAACTCATTTGTTTATTTGAGCACATGGAAAGGAAAAAGTTTGAGGAATATTTCATAGTCTCCTTTTTATTTTCTCCCTCATGTCTAACTTTAGCTTATAAATAATCCTGCGCTGCACTCTCCACAGTACTAAATTTCATTATTACAAAAATGGGTCACTTAAAAGAGCTGTCCCTCCTTTACCATCCATTGTGTTAGTCTGTGCAAGCAGAGAGGCAGTCTCCCAGTCTCTTGGAAACCAATTTTTCTTGTTTATATCTGCTTCTCCTTGAGTATATTTGAAGTTTTCTTCAAGTCTTCTTCTCCTTAAGGAGAAAAGAGAAAACATCCTTTCTCTCTCCTAATTTATCTTTTTATTTCTAGGGCTTTTTTTTTTTTTTTAATAAATATTTGTTTTGGATGTGCTTCTATTTTTCCTTACAGTTTGGTTAAGTAAATAAATAAATAGATGAAGTGTGTAAAAAGCTTATCTGAGTGTAAAATACAATATTTAGAGATTTCAGAATTTTCAGCATCTTTCCTGTAAGTTGCAAAGTTTTAATAGTTGTTGCAGTTGTTAGCCATTTTAAAATATAAAATATCAAAATCTGTATTTTCTCTTCATTATTAGTAGTCATCCCACATTACCTATTAATATATATGCCAGACTCAACATTCATAACATTTTTCTGGACTATATCCTCTTATACATTTTGCTAGTGGCAGCACTAGCTAGTTAGATATCTATAAATAGCAAAAAAAGGAATGTTTCTGCACATCAAACTTTTTACAAAGGTGATGTAAGATCTCAGCTAATATAGCCTTTTGCAAACACTTGAACAAGGAAAAGTTTATTAAATTTTAGTATATGTAGTAAACTGGGAGGATTTCTTGTAATGGAGATACAATGAATTAATATGTAGATTTTCTATGAAGTAATGCCTCCTAATTATCACCATGGAAACTACAACAGATACAAGGAATACAATAACACTATTAGATAGAGGAAATTCTCTGCTACAAAGCACTATTTTTCAGCATTAGTCACCATGATTAGCTATGCATTTTCACCAGCAACAAACAAGAACCTGTATGTTCTAATAAAAATCTGCACCTGTGGAACTGATCCACTGTCATGGTGTTATGATTTTTGATTATCAGTATTCCACATCATAACATCATGTAATGATGCTCAAGTTCTGGGTGCCTGTCCGGAGAAGAAGAACTACATTTCCCCCGGGGGGTTTTGCAGTCAGCGAGGAGATACAACCCCTGGCAAGGTCACCTGATGTTCTCTTCTTCGCCTGCTCTTCTTCGCCTGCTCTTCTCTATCTGCTCTTCTCTGTCTGCTTTTCTTCATCGGCTCAACTGGACTGCAGTTCTCACCTCAGCGTTGTGGTGAGGCCTATCTACCTTTCAGACATATCCTCTCATCATATTTGCTGATACTGTATTTAGTAAATTAGTTTGTTTCACTTCAGATCATTGCCACTGTTTTCAATTATTTTGGGGTCTCCTCTTTCCCTTTTCCGGAGGTGCGGATTCACAGATCCCTCCGCTCTGCTAGTCATGGAACCGGGCTAAACCAGACCGTAAAACGTTGACACCCACTGATCCACAGCTACTATGATGTTGTCATTGCTAGGAAAATGTTGCCCAGGCAGTCCACAAGTCATGAGTCCAAACAGATGGAATTCAGAAGGTACCAAATCCGGGCTGCAGTTGGTGTGGTAGAACAGTCTAAGTAAAATTAGAAGTTTTCCACAGACTTCAAATTGGTGTGGATCCAGGCATTATCATGTTGCAAGAAAAATGTTATTCTCTGACCTAGCTCTAGAAGTTCAAACCTTCAATGAATCAGCATCACAACATGATAGTCAAACGTCATAGTTTGTCTCGGTTCCAGGAAATCCCTTTTCTATCCCAAAAGACACATCACCTCATCTGCTTAAAGCTCTGCCTTGAACTTTTTCGCCAATGAGAAATTCACATATCACCACTCCACTGCCTGATGTTTTGACTCTGCCTCATAATGGTGACACTACATCTCATCACTGGCAATGATAAGATTTAGGGAACTGTCATCTTCAGTCTTGTACTAGCCCTGAAATGTATGTGGTATTCCTTCTGTTTGTGAGTAAGCACTCGTGTGACCTACTGTAGTAGAATTCCAAGGTCACAGCCTGAAACAATACATGAGCATGTGAGTTCTTGGCCTGGTTTTCTGACTGGAAGGGTGGAGGGATCCTTGGGCAGATCTGCGCCCCAAAAAGCGATAAGGGAAAAAGGGTAGAGAGATGGACCTTAAAACAAAACAGTGGCAATGATCTGAGAATAAACAAACTAATTTACTAAATAAAATATCGGAATGCAAGATAACACACTGTGACACAATATAATACAATACAATTAGAATTGAAGCTTATAAATCAAATATAATGAGAGAAAGAGTATCCAAAAGCTGAAGGCCTTATACTAGTGCTGAGGTGAAACATGAATTTGGAGCGAGCAGTAGGGAAAAGAGCCTGATGATCCAGAAGCAAAAATGGAAAAAAAGGGACATTAGGTGACTTCACCAGGGGTTATATCTCCTCTCTGAACACAATGTCTTCTGGAGTATGTAGTAATTCTTCTCTTCTGGGAGAAATACCCAGAACTGGAGCATTAACTCTGTAACTCCCAGCATACTACATGATGTTATGATGTGGAATACTGATAATAAAAAATCAAAAAAACATGTAATTCTGTAATTCCTGAGGTAAATAATGAATAAAGTTGCTAAGCAACTATTCATGATATGTGAGAACTTGTGGCAGTCTGGTGAAGATCCCACAGATTAGAAAAGTGAAAGATACAAAAAATACAGACATGGAAGAAATAGAAAATACAGACCAGTCATTCTTATCTCTCTGACTGGCAAGATCCTGGAGCAAATTATTCTGGAAACTGCTACAGCACATGGGGGAGAAAAAAGAGGTGACTCGTGACATCCCAAATGGCTTCAAAAAGGATGAATCAAATCATGCCTGATTTTTTCGATGTCCTTCTATGATAAATTCACAGCATTGGAAGATAAGGGAAAAGCAACTGGTATTGTCTACCTGGGTTTTCTGCACAACATCCTGGTTTCTAAACTGGAGAAATGTAGATTTGATGCACTCAGTGGATGAGGAATTTAACTTCTCTGCTAGCAGTACAGACAGTGGAACTTACTGCATCCTTCATAAGATAGTAGATGGCACCAAGCTGTGTGGGGCAGGTGACACACTGGAGGGAAGGCATACCACCGAGGGGGACCTGAACAGGCTTGAGAAGTGGTTCTGTGAGAACACAATGAAATTCAAAAAAGCCAAATGTAAGATCCTCCACTTAAGTCAGTATAATCTGAAGCACAGATACAGGCTGGGCGGAGAATTGATTGAAAGCAATCTTGTGTAAAAAAGACTTAGGGGTACTGACTGATGTAAAACTCATAATGAGGTTCAGTGTACCCTTGCAGCCTGGAGAGACAACTGTATTCTAAGCTACAAAAGAAGTATGGCCAGCAGGTCAAGGGAGGTGACTTGTCCCCTCTGCTCAGTTCTTCTAAGGTCTCACGTGGAGTACTGCATCCAGTTCTAGAGCCCTCAACATAAGAACTACATGGAAGGCCACGAGGATGATCAGGAGGTTGGAGCACCTTTCCAGTGAAAGGTGAATGAGAGAGCTGAGGTTGTTCAGCTTAGAGAAGGCTCATGGGAGATCTTATATTAGTGTTCCCCTACCAAAGGGTGGCCTACATTAAAGCCTGAGAGTGTGTCCTTATCAAGAAGTAGTGACAGGAAAAGGTGTAATAGCTTTAAACTGAAAGAATTGGTTTCGATTACATATTAGGAATAAATTATTTACTCAGAGGGGGTAAGACAATGGAACAGGTTGTATAGATAACTGTGGATGCCACATCCTTGAAAGCATTCAAGGGCAGGATAGATGGGGTCCTGAACAACCTGGACAATACAAGAAACATGTAGATGTAGAACTCCGGGAAACACTGTAGTGGGCAGTATTGGTGGCCAGTAGATGGTCAAAATAGGTGATCCAACCTTAATGATTCTATGAATCTGTGAGACTAGCAGAAGGTGTCACTGCCCTTCGCAGAGGGATTGAAACTAAAGGATTATCAAGGTCCCTTCCAATTTAAACCATACTACGATTCTATGATTCTTTAATAATTGGATATGAAAAGTTAGGAAAACATAAGATTTTTAGTCTCACAGGCTTGTGCACAGAAGCAAGATAGATCGGAAATCATAAATGTTTTCCATCCTAGCAAAATGGGAGAACAAACAACATTATTTTTTACTGCTTGTTTGTTTTATACCTTTGTTGACTTATGAACTAGAAGAGCAATTCTATGTTTCTCTATATATGAAAGCATCTTTGACATGCAGAAATTTGAACATCATAAAATATTTTGTTCTGCACCTTCTTCTGGAAGAAGGCCTGTTTGTGTCCATAAGCAACAGATTTTCCTTGAAAAGAAGACTTCAGAGTTCTTCCTTTCCTTCCTTGAAATGTTTTCTGTTGTTCATTTGCTTTCTTTCACTATTGTTTTTCATAATATTAGTATAAGGAAAAAGGAGGACATCACAGAAGATGTCATTTTTTTAAAATATTTTTTCTTAATTATTATTTGTTTCTTCTCCATAGAACACCTTCTGACTGCTTGAACTTAAAAAAAAGAAAAAAATATTAGGGAAAGTAGGAAATTAATTCTGATATATTTGTACACATAGTTCTCTATCTTAGAAAATGAGTAATATGACAAAGGATTTCATCCAGGAGAATTAGAATTAAACAGAACTATCTGGAAAACTGTATTTATATAACCATTGTGTTTATATGTTTATTGTTTTAAATTAGAAGAGAATTTATTTCTCATATTTCTCTCTCGTATTTATTATTTATGATCAAATGAGTATTTGACAAGGAAAAAAAACCACAAGCCAGAGTATGCACCATTTTTTTTTTCCCCTTTCTTTTATAGGTTTTACTAGGCCACAGAAAATACCAAACAATAATGCTGTTATGCTGTATACTAACCAAAGTGGTATGGACAATTTCAGCTCTAAGAAGCTTAGTCTAGCACATATAATTACTGCTTAAACAAGCCATAAAATATACATCACTCACTGTCTTTTTCTGTTTTCTTTCAGAAATTGCATGCTTCAATTAAGCTTGTACATTTTACCATAAAAAATGAGCCATGAGTACATTTTACCATAAAAAATGACCTTACAAAATGAAGAAAAGTAAAAGGGAAGGAGTCAAATTCTTTACCAATATGACATCATGAACTGATAAATATTTGAGCAAAAAATTTAGTGAAGAGAAAATGAAAATTAGAGGAAGGATGCAATGAATGTATAGATTTGTGTTGTTAGTAAAACTTGACAGAGATAAACAAAAACATAAATATACAGAACAGTAATATCAATTTCTTAGTCAAATTTCAGTTGTCAAGCAGCACAGCTTTCATAAGACTACAACTGGTAAATAGACAAGAAAGGTATGAAAAAAAAAAGTTTCAAAAAAGGAGGGAAAATAAAACAAACAAATAAATAAATACATAAATGAGGTTTTCATTATGCTATTGTATCTTCTAGTAACACTACCAAGTTCTGTTTTTGAAATAGGCTGGTCATCCAATCAAGCATCCAAAAGGTGTGGCACCTGAATGCCAGCTGATACTTGAAAGAGTGCCTGTCTGATGGCTATAAATTGAAAAAACTCTGAGAGTCCAGTATTTTATGCAGACAATGTACACACCTAGACTTTATTCTGAGCACCATACAATGAGAACTGCAGGGAAAGATGCTAGTCTTCACAGGAGCAATGATATCCAATACCCAACATCAAATATAAATGTGTTTTATCCAGTAATTAGTGCTTAGACATGTGCATTATTAAGATCTCCGTGAGATTATTGTAAATTGTTAATATATATAGATAAATGTGGTATTCCGTGATTCTTTGAGTTGACCATAGGTACCAAACCAGCTCATCTAGTTTAAAATCAGTTTAAATAAGTCCACACTAATAGTTGTCACTGATGTGAAGACAATCTGGCTGCAGCATCTGTCACTCCACTGATCATCAGTGTTCATTCAACTGATCTGGCTGGCTAGGCATGTGTCCCCTTCCTCCCTCACTTCTCCATGTGTGTCTCTCCTAAAACTGTGTGCTCAATCGAAGAGGATGACCTTCCCCAGTAGAGATAGTACCATTCATCAGCCAAGTATATATGGTAGCTGCATTCCCCTGATCGAACCTCCAAACAAGCTATTATTTATGACGTTGAACCTAGAAAAAAGTCTAGATCTTTTTTAGAAATTTCATGTCACTTGTTTGTTTTGTTTTGTTTTTACTTTTTTTAATATTCCCAACTGCAAAGAATTCATTTTTGACACCCTGGGCCTTGCTTTCAAAACCATTTTGTACCCTACTAATATTTCAAAATCCCCCTACCACTCTGGAATACTTCAGTGTTACAGGAGTCACAATTATTCAGTCAGCCCAATGTTGCATCAGAAGACAGAACACAAGTTTGTTCCAGTCATAAACATTATAGAAATAAAGGAGCAATTTATTTTCAGAATGCTCTGCCTGTGAAATTGATTTCCATGTCCCATTCAATATGAAGTTGCATCACATCTCAATCAGCACTCAGTTTCTAAGGCATGTCCAAGATTATAGAACTCAAACCCCTGAATATGGCACCATCTATGTAGCCAATCATTTATCTCTCCCATTCTCCTTTTTCTTCTAAGATCTCAGCCTTCAAGCATTAAGACAGAAGACTACACTACTTACACTCCTGATCTTCTCAGTATCTCCCAAGAGATGAAAAGTCTTTAATGTTTTGTAGTTTCTTTTTTTTTGATTCGCTTGTGACTGAATTTGAACAAGTAGAAGTGGATAGTAGTTTTCTGGTTTTATCAGACCATGTAGGCCCTTTCTGATGTCTCGAATGTGGGTTCCCAGTGGGTAGTTCTCTGGAGAGATGAGCTGGGTAGCAAATGGTATCCAGCCTCAGTACCTCTCAGTGAGGAGCCCCTGTTTACTAAAACCTTTCAATCTTTTCTTGGTAGCACTGATTATATTTTAAGTCTTTTGTTGGAGCAACTCACTGTAGTTGTCCCTTCCTGGGTATGAACATCTTCCCACGTTATCTCCTCCTTTCTACTCTGACACCTTAGATCTGTGGCTTAGGGGCACTAGAGCAGGGAGGGAGGGGAAAACTACCCCTTCTGCTCCAAATGGTGATGAAATTTGTCTCTCCCTCATCTTCTGTGTCATCCTGGTTTGTCTCATCAAGTTTAGAAGCTGGCTTAGTTTCCTCCCTTTGCAGAGACCTAAGGCAAGGATATCAATCTACCTGTGTCACAGCAAGATACGATGCATCAATTTCTCTTTCCAATGGCCAGATACTTCTCAGCTTGGTGATTTCCTCTAGCAATTTGTCCACTTACTCAAAAGGTTCATCCAGGTGGATGCACTTGCACCCATGAAATCCTCATCTTTGCTCAGACCCTTACAGGACTTTCAGATTCTCAAGGTCTTCACAACTGTTCCCTGACAGCTCTTTTGCTCCTTGGGAGGTTTGTATCGATCACCCAGAATGGTTGTAGGTCCCCAAGTCTGGGTTTTTGGTTCAATGTGGTTACTGTGGTGCACCGTATTTGTTTTAATATAAATCTGCTGCCTGCTATTCCAGGAGGAAAAGCTGTATTCCCTGTATAGCCTGCCCTGAAAACTGCAAGGTTCAGATCTTTGTAAATTGCGCTGCTTTTGTTCTATGACAGCAATTTTGGAAAAATGCTATCCTTAACACACTATGGAATTATTTGCTGCTATGGGTTCTTGTTGTTTCTAGATAATGACATTGGCAGAGAATTAATTATATATTTGGAAGGTTAAGATATTCATAAGTTGAAAAAGCCTCCTAAAAAATTGCATTTCAGCATGTAAATCTCAATGTAATTCACAATTGCTGTAAAATGACAAATGAATGTAATTGAAGCAGTTACTACAGCTAATGTATAAGTCATCTGATCTGTCTCAGTTCTTGTTTCTTTATATTTTTGTTAGAGAGGCAAATTTTTGTTGACCAAACACAATTGCAAACTCTAGCAATTCCTTTATTTCCTGAGATTATTCACATTTTAGGACCGTAAATTAGCAATATTACCTATAATATTCTATTATAGCCCTGTAAACCTGAAAAATTCTACTAAAGTGCTGAAAGAATCACTATGATTTTTAATTAGTAATCAAAATGGAAACTGCAAATATATGGTGCATCTTCAAATCCTTCAATACTTCTCATTTTATTTATCTTTTCATGGCTTTGTTGTATTTTCATTTTTCAGGAAAAGATAGGATCAAGTTGAATTATTTGTATTTCTGTTCTTCAGCTGAGATAACCTGCTGGATAAAATAAAACTATAATGCCCATTATGACAAAATGTTTTTCAGAATGAAAAAAAATTACTTAAGCAAACTCTCTTAGTTTAATATCAAACTCATAAAGATGAGGAAGTCGTTACTAAAAGCAGGGAAAGCACTTTTGTTCTAACATTGTTCCAAAGGGAGCAGCTTATGCCATTAATTATTTCAGAAATGAAGAGGCTTGAATGCAACATTTTAATTGGATGAATCAAGTAAGTTATTAAGACCCATTCATTATAGTTTGTCATCAAATATTTGAATATCAAATATTTTGAAAATCAAGAGGAAAATAATTATCCACCATTTTTAAGAGAGAACAATTAGAACTGTGGATCAGCAAGAAAATTCTATATTAAATTCTTAAGTGTGATTCTCAAAATATTTCTAGTGTTCAGTTGCCTCACTGTAAAAAGAAAGAATTGTAGCATCTTATCTCAGATAAGACAGAAATACTACACTTGCAGTAGAATTATATTGCACCTACAGAATATTCAGTAACATTTCTTTTGACTGTTAGCTTCAGAAACTGCATAAACTGAGAATGCGCTCCTTAATAGAATTATCCAAACTGTTATGTTAAGGCTTTCTTTTACATCATTTCTCTCCTATTTTATGTTAGAAAGTTTATTCAAGTAAAGTTTATTAGAACTATAATTTTTAAGTTCTCTAGAATACTTACTTCATTTTATGTATTATCTCTGCAATAAAGGATTATATAATTATCTTGTGTTTCTAGCAGAAAACGCACAAATGGTAGTCTTCCAAAACATTTGTTTCAAAAAATAAGGCCCCCCATATTTGAAAAAATCATCCCAGGTACACCACTGACTGCAACATTCTTGCTTTTACAGGAAGAGTACATACAGGACACTGATTGCTAAAATTACATTCTCAGTACCTTGTCATTTGGCTGGTCCTTCTATGAACAATATATGTATATATTCCTCTACCAAATCATACATATTTTAGTCTTCTTTTCTTGACCCTGCTATGGAGTAGTCTGCTTCTTCTGATTCTTTCTCATGGTATCTCCTAAGGACAGCTTTTTTTCCCCTCCTCACTTCCTTATCCAAAGATTCTTCTTGACTATAGGAGTGAGTAATATTGGCAAGGGTTATCTAGTTTAGCCACAATGAACTGAAGTAGCCACAATGTCTGTAGTCTGATCATCAAATCTATAGATCTTTTCTTTCCCTTGAGGGTTCTATGTCAGGGCATACTTTCAAATACTAAGTTTTTGTTTGTTTGTTTTGTGTGGCATTATTTGTTTAATGTTAAGTATTCTGCACTTGTTCACAGAGTAAAGTTCAAAACGATTGGAGAAAATAGCATGCCAGACACCTTCTTATATCCTTCCAATTGTCTTGCAACCCACAATCACACTGCCTGGAGAGGATTCCCAGGTGATATCCTTAACTAACAAACTTTAGAGAAAAGTCAGAAACATATCGTGGAGACTGCAGGAGTATGTTGGTTACCAAAGGATGTTCAAAGTAGACAAAAGCAATTGTAATTAGCCTCTAGGGAAAGAAGAAACAGGTACCATTCCCAATATCCACTATCAGTTGACTCCTAGAAAATATAGAGAATAGATTGGTAATAATCTCCAAGAGGTCATGCCCAAATTACAGAGATGATAAAATGCAACATCGAAATATCAGATTTGTATTAAGGCCAGTGCTTTACAGTGAGGGGAGCTGAAACAATCAAGAGAATATAGAATGTATCACATAAGAGGATCACACAGAGCAATATCAAGAGCCAATTAGTCAACATCACAAGCAGAGAATGTTAAACAAACAATAACTGTATGTTCCTTTCTAAGTGCTCTAGACAAATGTATTGTTTGAGCCTTGCATTAGATGCTGGAAAGCAGTGTCGTATTTTTACACCTGTAGGCAGCTAAGTTCTACTACACTGTTCTCTCATTCTGCTTCTTCAACAAAACAGAGAGAAAATCTGATGAAAAAAATGCTCACTGATTGTTGTAAAGAGCAGTTTAATTAAAACAACAGCAATAAAAAACATGCTGCAGCCCCAGAAGTAAGAAAGATAAAGCCATTAATCCCTACTTCCAATTGGCAATCAAGATTTCAATATGCTTCATGAAGCTATGCCTCAGTATGTCTCTCAACGACTCAGGAGGACAAGCACTTTCAAAGGATTTCCATGTTCTTCTTTCCCCTTCCTCATCTGACATTATTGAACATAATATCATAAAGCATGGAGTTCAAGAAGCATTTGCACAAGGCTAAGAAATATAATTTGATTTTTATGTGACTCTGTGTGGACCCTGGAACTGGCCAAATGTTCTTTGTGGGTACCTCTTAACTAAGGATATTCTGTGGTTCTGTGACTCTGCATATCGCTTTAAGCAAATGTTCCTATCAGATCCCCCTCCTCATCTTTTGCCTTGAGGTCTACTGACCTCTGCAAGGGTTGTGGGGCTGAAGAAACAGTTTTGGTGCTGTGCTAGAAATACTCTACAATAAACAAGACAGTGCTGTAATATGAATACCACCGTAGAAAAAATGTAAAGGACAGAATTGTATGAGTTGCTGGGAAGACGGGAAAGTTCACTCCAGACAGACCCAGAGCAGAGTATCAGAACTTACCCAGAGAGGCTGTGAAACCTCCATCCTTTGAAATATTCAAAAGCTGTCTGAAGAAGATTCTACACAGCTGGATATTAAACAGTTTCACTAGAAAAATAACTGATTAGACTAAAGTAACAGGCTAAGCTAACAGTAAAGGTCATGACCTATTTCAGTGGATTTATACTTCAAAGTTATATTCCCAAGATAGTATAATAAGCATATTTTGTGTAATATAATAAAAGAAAAAATGAATAGAAAAAAAAAAAAATGAACAAAAAAAAGTATAAGAAGACTTCTCAAAGAAGAAACTGAAAAGCAACAACAAAAAATCTTGTTAGAGGGAAATAGAAAATGTGACAATTTCTGTGGAAGTTGAAGAGAAAGAGTGGAGAGGAGAAGCCTTTGAAAATAGACATGGAAAATAGCTCCACAGTCTGAATGCTAACTAAAAGCAATTGCAGTATCTCTAGAAAGACATGATTTTATAAAAGACCTTTGTTTTGGAAACATGAAGTCACTTCCTTTTTATTACTCAGGGCAAGTTACATTAAATAAGCCTGGCTGTAGACAGGTGTGACTCGGTGGGGTGTCATTAAATGTGGCAAAGCAAACATATGACACGTGGCAGCCCTGAGAACACCTGCTGCCTTTTTGAGACAGAGGAGGGGGCTTAAAAAAACAACAAAGCACAAAGCAAAGAAGTTTCATTGCTCAACATACAGTTCTCACAGTTAGACAGCAAAGAGGTCAGTGAAGTACTTATTAGCATTAATCAGAAATGCGTTTGTCACTAAAATAATTATCATTAATAATAGTTGTTATAATATGTTATATATCAATACTTATTGAGCTGAGGAAAATTCTTGAAAATTTAAAAACAGACCTGTCAGTAGACTATATGATTGCTTTATTTAATAGTATAGGAAGTGTAAAATACTATTCCAAGTGGAAACAGCAATGTGACAGTTTTTGTACACAGATATGTCTAGTTTGGGCCATGTGAGCTTAACTATAGAATATGACTCACATTGCTAATTTTCCTCTTTCTTTTTCCTTGTCATTATAATTTTCTCCCTTCCTTTCTCTCTCTTTTCCTCTCTTTCTTTTTATAAATTTGATACTGATAGTACGTTTTTTTTTTTTTTTTTTTTTTTCCCAAAGCAATGATATTTTGTCAGTTAAATCTCATTTTAGAATAAGTCAAAATATATAGAATCATGGGATTCTTTGAGTTGGAAAGGACCTTCAAAGTTCATCTAGTCTAACTCCCCTGCAATGAATAGGAACATCTATGGATGCATTGGGTTACTTGGAGCCAGGACCAGCCTGACCTTAAATGTCTCTAGGTACACTGTGCTATATCTAGAGTAAAAAATATTTTTTTTGTATCCAATCTCAATCTCACCTGTTTTATTTCAAAACAATTTCCCTTGTCCTATCACTGCAGACTTTGCTACAGAGTCTTTTGTCTACTTTCTTATAGCTCCTTTTTGAGTATTGAGAATATCATCAGTAGAAAATGACCCATATATATTAGTATACTTATTTGACCTCTTACCAAAACACATAAAAAAATTAAGATCTCTTCACTGAGAGACTGTTCTCAAACAGTAGATGACTAAAAGAATTTCTTATGAAAAATTACTTTCAAATTTGTCTCTTTGAACATAGCTATTTACAAAATACTAAAATTACGAGATCTAGCAATAAGTTCAAAACAACCAGAAATTTTTCATATTTTACGAACACTTTTCTGCAAAGCTGCATGAAATTATTTATCAAAGTATAGCATTGTTAACTGGAAATTAAAAAGATTGTTTGCTGTTATACAAGAGCAGAGTGCAATCTGTATGCTATTAAATAGCACAGAATGTACTGAGAGAAGTAGAAACTATGAGACCAAGTTCTGTCATCCATAGTAGTTCCCTAGGCAACCTTAGGCATCAGCAACATTAGGAGAACCTGATGTATTGACTCTAAGAACAACAAAGCCTAGATGGGAACTTTGTGGTGCCAAACAGATTACCTGCTACCTCTGGGCCAGAAGTCTTTCATATTTTTGACAAAATGATAAACTGTGGTGAACTTTGCTCAGTGAATATGTACACTCATTATAATGCCAAAACACACCTCCTTCCCAAAAGCTACCCACATCTAAGATGTGACCACCCCACACTGAGCATGTGGTGTGAATTTTTATCTTTTATCTTCGAAACCAAGGTGAGATAATTTTACACCAAACTGAATAATGGTATATAATGAGTACAGTCAGTCAAACTCCACCTGTGGTATAAAAAACAGTATGAAAATGGCTTAAAACAGATTAGAGATTATTAGATTAAATTATTAAGATATTATATATTATTAGATTATTAAGATTAGAAAAGATACCATTGCAGACAACTCAGGAGGACACTGTTAGAATCAGAGATCAACTGAGAGGCTGAGTACCTACTCCCACATGATGGAGACACCTATTGTGTAAGGTTCTCACACTACTAGCTATACTGAGTGCTGGGAAATTGTCGTATCTATAGAGTTTATTTTATAAAATAATGTGCTTGTGGCCAGGATTTAACTTGTTTGCACGTGCTTCACATTACTCTTGGTTAACCCCACACTGCAGGCAGTGAGTTGTCACCAGCAATTCAAAATAACCTGTAATCTGCTGTTAATAAACTGTACCATTCATTAAGCTAACTTTGTAAGTTCTTGTTGGGCATGGCCAAATGTCATGGAGTTAACTAGATCAATCAATGCCCATGACAGGGGGGGCAGTAGGCTCCTAGGCCCCCCAGCCCCACAGAATGGGAAGGAAAAGGGAAAGGGGTAGGGAGATGGGAGCTGGGCTCAAGGAAGGGAAGAAAAAAAAACAGAACAGTGGCAACAATCTATGGAGGAAAATTACTTAACTAACTATGATATCAGAATGCAAGATAACAAAATATAATACAATCTAATTGAAATTGAGACTAATAAATCAAATAAAATAGGAGAGAAAGAGAGTTCCTGAGACTGATAAACCTGAAAAACTTGGTACAGCTTGGAAAGCATCCTCTAACACCCCCTGCAAGGCAGTAAATGACCACCCAACCAGGAAGGGCTGGATTCCATGACTTTCATGATGTACAGGGACAGGTACCCTGTAACACTTCAAGTTCCAGTGCACTACATGATGTTTTGATGTGGAATACTGAAAACCAAAAATCACAAAACCATGACACCAAAATTTCTTCACTGATATAGTCACGTGAGTTCTGACTGAATGACACTAGACTGATAGGTAAATAAGGGAGCTTGAGTTCATTGAATGCTACTATACAAATCAGGCAGTGAACTATTAGTGAATCTCTAGCCATTGTAGTTCATATACTGAATGTAATCAAATTTTTTAGTGCCAATTCAGGCATCATTCAAAACATTGTCCCTTTAACATGAAAAGCTGAGATTTTATTTATTTATTTATGTATTTATTTACTTTTTATTTATTTATTTATTTATTTTGAGTATCAAATGCTAAGATCAAAAGGGGAAAAAAAACCACCAAAATATCTAGCAATAGTAATAACAGCCTCGTTAAAATGTGCAGTTTTAGAAAAGTAAAAAATGAAAGGCACATTTCAGGAATGAAAAGCTGCCAATTGCACATTTTTAGTGCAATGTTAATGATAATTTTCTTTTAGCAGAGTGTATGATGCTGTCCTTTTCATTTGTGAATAGAATAGTATTGATAACATAGTAAAAGTTTTGACTGTTACTGAACAGTGTTTGCATACTGTCAAAACTTTCATTCCAAGTCTGCCTTCCTCCACTTGCCTCTTTAATTAGACTGGATTTGGGCTGGATTTGGTCTCGAGGTTTGTGGGGGATATATTTGAAACAGACATCCTGACGTGGTGAAAGAGACATTTTATACAAATGGAACAAGGAGAAAGTTTAGGTAAATTAGGAAGTGCGGAACTTTGTAGTTATGGAATTTATATTCACAAGCAGTCATTACGTATACTCTCCACTAAGTGGCTAAATATCTATTTGCCAGTGAAAATGAATGAATTCCTCTTTCTACTTTGTTTGCATCTTCAGCTTTGGCTTTACCTATTAATCTGTCACTATCTCAATTTTAGAGTCTTCTCACCTTCCATTTTTTCCTGTCTCAAGTGTTAATGAGGTCTGTGTGGGTGCTTGGCTGTTGATTAGGTCATCCTCCTACAGAGGCGTTCATGCTCTTGCTGAATGTTCACTTGTCAACTAATTCTTTTTCTCCTTTTCAGTTCACTAATGTTGAAGTAAGTGATGCAAATATGGGTATATTAGGAAATTAACCATTTTTAACGCTCTCATTCTAAACATGGTGCCATGACATACAGTTATCAGAGCTGACAATGATCCTTGCTGACATTGCTTTTTCGTCACAGGTCACAGATTTGAAAGTTCTTTGCCTGTAGAACTAGGAGTTAAGGGAATTGGGTTTTTTTTAACTCACCTTTCTTGATGTATTCATGATGTTTTTTAGGATATCTTGCTCTTTCTTTTTGCTCCAAATAATTTTTTTGTTTTGTTTTGTTTTATCAATCACACTTCTCAGTGTCCAACAGGAAGTTCTGCCTATGAACAATCACTTGTTCCTATCTGTTGTCCTTCTAGCAACTTCTTTTAATTCATATTGGTCACAGTAATACTTCCATTTTATTTAGAACTTATATGGAAATTGCAGCAGAGAACAGGAGCACAATAATAATATTTGATAGGGAAAATTATCATAATTTTTCAACTTAGTCAACACCATTAACCTATTCAAGCAGATGAGCTGATGGAGTTGCTCATTACTTCAGTGAGACAGCTGTTTATGGATATCCAAAACATGGCTTGTTTTTCACGTCACTGTCACTACTACTGAAATACACTAGCTTTCACCTCATCGTGCTCACATTCACAGTTTGGCCTCCATAAACGTTCAGCAAACACTGGTGAAAGCTAATGGCTGCTTTTTTTTTAATTTTTTTATTTTTTCTTCTTCATGGAGGAATTAAAAGACATTTGTTTGCTTCACGTGCACTTACGTATCATGTGACATTGAGACGTCATTTTGTCTGCTGCCATCTGTCACAGAGCAAAAAAAAAAAAGAACATTGATGCATTGATGGGAAGGTTCAGTCTCTACTGCCATGCCTCCAAGATCTGTCTCTGATGTTATGGGGCAACATAACAAAATAGGAGGTATTATTTTTAGAGCAGTGTACCGTGTGTATTTCTGTTTGCTTCTGGTGTGATTACTTTGTTCACATAGGTATGAATAGTTATTATAAATTGTGTCTGGTTATTTCATGGCAAAATAATTATGTATTGTTTTCAGATACATTGTTTGAAAACAGTTCATGAACTATGTATAGAACTTATGTCTCGATGTTATGATTAGAGTCATTTTGACTCTTCTCAGACCTTTGCTTTGGCTACAGCTGTTTCAGTCACATTTGAGAACAGAAGAGGCTTGAAATATATATCAATTCACTTATGAAGTAGCCTCCTGGGCAGAATACAGACCAGAGGTATTCCCAGTAATTGAGAAAGTTTTTACTGAGCACAGATTAAACATACATGAATTCCCTTGGTAGCTGGATGTTTTTCTTTAAAACTCCAGAAAGTTGATTTTCATATGTGCTTCTGTTCACAGAACCTCTTATTTTGTTATTATTATCGTTATTTTTATTTATTTATTTATTTATTTATTTATTTATTTATTTATTTTAGCTACTGGTCCAGGTGAACACAAGCTTTCACTGAGATTTATACATTGACATATTATTATTTTGCTGAAAACTCAGATTTATTTTAATATTTTCTTTATGCTTTTGCAGTCCATGCAGTGTTGCACATGATACCAACAAATTCTATTGATTAGCAGGGTGGTTGTTTAGATAGTTTTCCTTCTGAATTTTGCTATAAATTTTTCAGGTTCATCTGTATGGTTTGTTATTTCTCTTTGCTCTTGTTGGGAGGTAATTTCCAGAAATTAAAATCATTAACAATTCTAATGTGTATTGCATGAAAACAGTTATATTACTGGGTAAATACATTTACAATATTGGTTAAGTATATTTATAATGTCATCACATTCAGTATTTTCCACTTGTGGGCAGTGTCTTACTTATTACTGGCTGTTTGACTTCATCAATCTTGTTTAGAAAGGCCTTTTCTATGCCAGTTATATAAAATAAAGACTGATATCCCATCTTTATATCCACTATTCACTTGACAGACACACACAAAAAAAATTAAAATAAATAAATAAATAAATAAATAAAATTAAATAAATAAATAAGTGGGCACAGTACATGACAAAGAGAAGCAAAACAAATCCTGGGTTTTCCATATTATAAATAATAAACAAACAAACAAACAAAAAGAGAAGGATATTAATGGAATCAGGCAGTATTAGGAATTGGCATTGCTTGTTGAGAGGGTTTTAAGCTAGAGATGAGCCTAGGAGAACGGTTTAGGGAAGGATTAGGGAAGAGGGAAGAGACTCAGCTGAACTGCATCTACACCAATGCACACAGCATGGGCAACAAAAAGGAGGAGGAGCTGGAGGCTACTGTGCAAACTGTCACTTAATTGCCATTACTGAAACATAGTGGGATCACACATGACTGGAGTACTGGAATGAATGGCTATAAGTTCTTCAGAAAATACAAGCAAGGAAGGAGATGTGGTGGCATGCCTCTCTATATTAGAGAGTGTTTCAGTGCTGTCAAGCTTGAGACTGGGAATTATAATGTTGAATATCTGTAAGTAAAGATCAGGGTGAAGACCAACAGGAACGACGTCCTTGTAGAGGTCTGTTATATATCAGCTAACCAGGATGAAGGGATGGATGAGGCATTCTACAAGCAGCTGGGAGAAATTATGTGACTGCCAACTCTCATTCTCATAGGAGACTTCCCTTATATGTTCTGAAAATATAATATAGCATTGAAGAAATAGTCTAGGAGGTTTCTGTAGTATATAGAAGACAACTTCCTGATACAGCTGGTAAGAGAGCCTATCAGCAGAGGCACACCGCTATATCTGCTATTCACAGAGTAGGACTGTTGAGAGATGTGGAGGTCAGAAGCTGTCTTGGACAGTTTGGTCATTAAATGTTAGAGACCTCAATTCTTGGTGAAGTCAGGAGAGGGGCCAGCAAAGCTGCAAGCTTGGACTTTCTGGAGGGAGGTGGGGGGAATGCCTTGGGATTCAGTTCTGAAGGATCAAGGGGTCCAGAAAGACTGATTACCCCTGAAGAAGAATGTGTTAGCGGTGCAGGAGCAGTCTGTCCTCTTGTGCCTTAGGATGAGCTGGCAGGGAAGAAAGCTGACATGAATGAACAGGGAGCTTTGCCTGAGGATCCAGGAGAAAAAGTGAAACTATGTCTTGTGGAAGAAGGAATCAGCAACTCAGGGAGAGTAGAAAGAAGTTGTTAGGACATGCAGGAAGAAAATTATGAAGGCAAAAGCCCAGCTTTGACTCAATTTGGCTGTTGGGGTAAAAGAGAACAAAAAACGTTTTTACAAATACATTAACAGTGAGGAGAAGGCTAAGGAAAATCTCCAGCCTTTTATGGGATGCAGCAGGAAATGTGACCACTGAGAATAAAGAAAGATCTGACATCACCTATGCCTTCTTTATATGTCTTTAAAAATCAGACTAGTTATCCTCATGGTGCTCTACCCCCTGACCTAGAAATCTGAGATAGGGAGCAGAACAAATCCTCTGCGATCTAGGTGGAAACAGTTAGAGACCTATTACTCCACCTGGACTGCCACAAGTCCATGAGGTTGGATGGGATCCTTATGAGGCTGCTGAGGGAGCTGATGGAGATGGTTGCCAAGGAGGCAATGTTGACACAGTCTACCTAGATTTCAGCAAAGCTTTTGAAACTGTGTTCCGCAGTATTCTCCTGAAGAAACTGGCATCCCATGGCTTGGACAGATACACTCTTTGCTGAGTAAAGAACTGGCTGGCTGGCTTTCTACAACTACCTGAAATGAAACTGTGGTGAAGTCGAGATTGGCCTCTTCTCCCATATAGCTAGCAGCAGGACTTGAGGGAATAGCCTCAAATTTTACCAGAAGAGATTCAGGTTGGATATTACAAAAAACTTCTCCAAAAGAGTGGTTAGGCACTAGAATGCAGAGTTTTTAACTATACTAGGAGGAGTGCAGTCAAAAGATTTCAGGAAGTTGCAATCCTCCTCTATGTGGCCGAGTCTCATCTGGAATATTTTGTCCAGTTTCATGACCCCCACACAGCTAAAGGAGAACAAAAAACAAAGAAGAGGTTTCATTAGAAGCTGTTATGTTCGAGTGACATCAAAGGACATTTTGAAGAAGAGGACAACAATGTGCGATGCAGTACATCTATAGACTGCACATTTTTAAATAATTGAGAGAATGACATGAAGAAAATGGAGCAGAACTCCTTTAGTTACCGGCAGGTAGTACAAAAGATAATAGTGAATAAATCCATAAGGAGAAGAATACTGTAGCACAGGAAAATATTGCCCAGAAAGGTGTGCAAAAGCTGTCATTGGAAGCTTTCAAGAGAGAGACCTTTCTGATGTGAACTGAGATTGAAAGTAGGCCTTCCAAACCTGCTTTAAAAAGATCTTTAGCAACACAAATATGCATAGTTTTCCTTGTATAAGCTGTACTACCTTCTGTTCAGTATTTAAACAGCAAAGTGGTATATATCCCACCTTGAAGCTTTGCCTTTTTTGTTGATAGATAACTCCTTTTTCTAGACCTACAAGGTCACATGAGACAAGTAATTAAAGTTGTTGCAACCATAAAACTGTTTTCTTTTAAGGAAAAAACAAAAACAAAAACAAAAACAAAAAACAACCCAAAAAACATAAATCAAACAAGAAATGAATGGAAAATTTTATTTACTATCACATTACTTTGCTGTAATTCTAGTAAAGAATGGGTCAATTTATCTTATTCCTAAAATCTTTTGTAAGATAAAGCAAATGGTTCTTTCCAAGTTCCAGATCTAAGTAGTGCATACTGTGCAATGTGGCTAAAATGAAAACAGAATAGTTTTGTTATAGACTGTTGCTAGTCATCCAACATACTGAAAATGCTGTTACACAATGAAGATAGATAGTCCCAAATAGAAAGAGCTATTTCTTGTCAGACTATAAAAAAACTTTCAGCATATTCTTCTTGCAATTTTAAATGTTAAGAAATAAGATCTTCATGTTAAGAAATTCTATTATGTATCCAAAATGAAATTTTTGATAGTAACATATATGATATAAAAAATACCAAAATTGTGAGCCAAAACAACTCTGATAATTTTTACTTCAGTCATGATCACTTCAAACAAATTCTATGAACAAGGCTACAGCAGTGACTTGTTGAGTCTGACACATGCATGTGTGGACGTATATGACTGATGACACATTAACACTCCAAAGCCAAAAAACTAGGATTAGCAGTAAGTTTATTCAGTAAAAGGTTTTTGCTACTGCCTGTTCTAAATCATCATTTCAGTAACTAATATGTCACTCATCCAAATGATAACGGGAGTTGTCACAAAATAAGACATAATGTAAACATTATATAAAGCAAAAATTCAGCCATCTCCTACTTGAAATATTTTAATATTTATTCTAATCTATACCTGAAGTTACATATGGACAAAAATACTATGTTCCCTTATTTTTGTTTCCTTCTTCTGTTAAAGATACATTCAATACAAAATATTTGTCGTGTAAATAGAGGAATACAAACAAATATTATGTCATCAATAAAATAACAGAATGGGCTCCAAAGATTTAAAGGGTCTTTAAATGAACACTGTAATTAGCCTCTTGGTATTGGTCTAGCAGATCAGATCATCTGCATAGAACTGTGACTGCATTGTGCCAATTTTAACTCAGTCCAATATTGAGTTAGAGAATATGCATTTTATTGCGCAAGTTAGAAATACTAAATTAGAACTAGGGGGCCTGGTTCAGTGCTGTGTTTTATCGTTCTAGCACATACAGTTTGTAACAGTGATTCTTTAGGGCTTTGTTTTCTTCGAAATTGCTAAAATTACTGGTTAACATACACAGCCTGTGAATTCTCATTTGTGTGTTGCTAAATGTACAAAGGATACAGCAAATGAACTACAAAGTCATTTTCTGAGGCAACCAGCACCACTGTTCTGCAGTGGATTACAGTTGTATGATGGGAAATCAAGGAGACTCCAGGATGAGGTGAGGACCACCAGGAGATACTGAGCCCCCAGTTCTCATGAGAGTGAATGATGAGGGATGAGTTGGATGTGGAGTAGGAGCGTAACACCCCAATACATACAAAGGCAATCTCTAGGGAACATAAAAGGCCAGAAGAGTGGTGAAAAGAATGGTCAAGTAGAAGATTGTATGTCAGTAAGGGTGATAGAGCAGTTTGTGCAGCAGTTTGCAAGAAAGGATGTGCCAGGAGAACTTGAGGTGGACTGCTTTTTTCTTATCTGGAAACATCAAAGAGAAGCATTCTATTGAAACATATAGTGACCATTCAGCAAAACAGTTAGGCTGATGCAGAAACATGTGGAGGAACCACAGCATTTTTGGATTGATGTGTTGAAGAGGAGTGACATAGATGCCCAGAATTTCTGATGATGAAAAAGAATTCAGAGATGCCATCCTAAAGGACTTAGGCAGGCTTGAGAAGTGGGCCCTTGTGAACCAACTGAAATTTATCAAGGCCATGTGCAATTTGTTCCACTTGGGTAGGGGCAATCCCAGATATGTGTATAGAAAAAATTGAGAGCTGCCTTGTGGAGCAAGACTTGAGAGTTCTGCTGAACTAAAAGCTGGATATGAGCAAGCAGTATGTGCTTGCAGCTAGATGTCCAGTAGTGCCCTGGATTGTATCAAGAGAAGCATGGCCTGTAGGTTGAGAAAGGTACTTGTCCCCTTCCACTCTGCCCTTATGAGGACCCAGGAAGGAGATGAAGGTGTTAGAATGGGTCCAGAGGAGGACCATGAAGAAGGTTAGAAGGCTGTTGTACCTTTTCTGTGACGATAGAGTGATGAAGCTTGGTTCTGTGGAGACGTCACTGCAGCCTTAGGAAGGAGACTAATTTTTTATATGGTCTAATAGTTATAGGAAAAGGGGGAATGGCTTTAAACTTCAAAAAAAGAGAAGATTTAGGCTGGATATTAGGTAGAAATTCTTTACTCAGAGGATGGTAAGGCACTGGAAAAGGCTGCAATGCATTATCTTTGCAGGCATTCAAGTCCAGTTTGGATGAGGCCATGGGCAATAGTGGGACTGATGATCTTTAGTATTTTTACTAGTGACATCAACAGTGGGATGAAGTGTTGTAAGAGAATATTCTTTTTTTTGCACCTTTGTCTCAAAGCTTGCTGAGGAATGCAGCTGGACAAGTTCAGGCAAGAAAAAATCTTTTGTCTAAAGATTTGCCAAAGGCAACAAGAGAGAGATAAGTAGCAGCTTAATGAAAGGGAAAAAATCTTTAGTGTGGGCTCATCTTGAGGAAGCTAGCCATCTCAGGGGTGCTGCGCATGACTTGCAAAAATGCCCAGGAACGCACCACTGGCAGAAGAAGGATAAAAAAGGGACCTACAACCAAGAGCGTTGTGTCTAACATCAGATTCCTCATGATGTGATACCTGCCTGCTGACAGACTCTCCTGGGCTTGCTCTGTCACTGTACCTGCTTGCTAGCTAAGGCCAGTTACTCTGCTGCTGCACTCACCTGCGCTTTTGTTCTTGTATTGGCTTTGGACCATCAGAATGGCATGCAACAGGATGCTGCTGGATCTTGGTGATGATTATCCCCACTTCGTGTAATTTTTTCTCCTTTCCTATCTTTTCTATTACCTACCTTCCCTCCCCCGTCACTCTAATTTGTAATTGTTGTCTTCCTTTCCCAATCTGCCTTAGTGACTAGGATTTGTAATAAACTTATAGAACCAACTAGGATTTGTAATAAACTCATAGGACCAACATTTGAACCACTGTTCCTTCATCTCATGTTGGGTATACATATATCAAAGAACCTGCTCTCACTCTGATAATCGGAGCAAGACAAGTGCTTCAGTTCTGTGGATCATGAGCAGTTTCAGGTACCTGATTCTCAGAAGAGAAGAACTACATACTGCATATTCCAGAGGACTTTGTACTGCTCTGTTTTCTTTTCAGAGGAAAAGATAAAACTGTTCTCATATCACGAGATGCTCTCTCTTCTCTCTTCTGCTTGGCCTGGCTAGACATCTCATCTCAGCATTAGATAAGACGTTCTGTTTTCTGACCCTCTCTCTCATTTCATTCATTTTATTAGCTTCAATTCTAATTATGTTATATTATATCATAGCCTGTTGTCTTGCATTCCGATATCTTATTTAGTAAATTATTTTGATTCTCCTTAGATTGTTGCTGCTGTTTTTCTTTTAGGCCCATTTCCCTACCATTCCCTCTTTTCCCCTTTCCTTTTTCCTGGGGTGTGTGTCTGTGGGTCCTCCCACCCCACTAGTCATAGAACAGGGCTATAAGCCTTTGACACCAGATCTCATTGAATGGTAGCACAGCCTTCTGGTGTGCCAGCCACTCCTCTCAGATTCGTATCATCAACAAACTTGCTGAGGGCGGACTGTGTCCCTTTGTCCCAATCACTGATGCACATGACCAGACCCAGCACCAACCCCTGGAGTTTTCAGGGGTTAATATTACAGGCCTAGTTGATCACAGCTCTCTGAGATCTATGATTCCGATTCTGTGCTAAGTATGGAATATAGGAGTTGTAGCTTAGCAATTTCAATTCACTTACTGGACTCCTGCTGTCGTCAAAAGTCCTGGATTGCTTTAATTTATTTCTATAATGTGAATATACTGAAAATTGTATTATTGGTTCAAGGGATTATTGGTGCAAATTTAATGTCAAGATTGGTTGAAGTATATACAATCATTCTAATCCATTGTCATTCTCTATTTTTTTTTTTTTTTGTTAGAAATCAATAGAGAATGTCAAAAAAGAAAACAAAAAAAAAAAAAAAGAAAAAATAAAAAAGGAGACAGAGGATCTGGAATTAACATAGATTTTATAATTAGAATGCCTGTTGGTAATATCTTTTTAATATTCAGAGCACTTTTCAAGAAAAAAAGATATATTTAAATTAGTGAAATAAACTATATGTCAAATTGACACTTCATGATGAAAAATAAATACTTCCACCTCGTGATGAAAAAAGAAAAAAAAGAGAAGAAAAGAAAAAAAGAAAACAACATATTTTTTATTTCTTAAGGGTGATTAAAAGTACTTTTGAAATGTTTGAATCTCTGGATTGCTTTCTTTTAGTTAATACGCTATTAAGCCAACTGGAGGCAGATAATTTGTTTAATGCTCATTACTATTTTCACAGGCTGTGACACATCACATAAACTGCTAACTTTATTATTTAGCAGAAAGGAACAAATGCATTACATTATTCAGTGTCAATAGAAGTTAATCAGTTTTTGAATATTCATGAGCTAAATTCTCTCCTAATTTATGCCATGATCTCAAAGAAATCACTTACATGGAATCTCATTGAAGGAAGCAAGAACATGGTAAATGTCTGTCTTGATTATTTAGATGACAGTAGTTCACAGATTAAACGAAATTATTGCATTGATGCCCAGAAGGAATATGTTTATTACTCCTACATGAGACATTTTTTCACTTCTTCTGGAGATCAGCTTGCAAAAACAGAAATGGAGATCATGAAATTAGAATTGAGATGGAAGGGGGAAAGGGGGGAGAAAGGGAAGGAGGGAAAGAGGAAGGAAGAACCAAAAGAGTACTCATTTTCTCATTTAAAATCAGATTTCTAGTAGTTTTTGTGTTATACAGAAACAGGTTATTGTACATACTGAAGTAATATTTCCTGCTATAGAGTTTCAGAAATGAAGCTTAGAAGACTACTATTTTCTAGACCGGAGAAGAAAGAATGCTAAAACTTTGCTTAAAAGCCAGAATAGAAAAATCTGTTTCTAATCTTATTCCCCTTCATTTAATGCAACATCCTCATTTACTTGCTGTAAGAGATTATTCTTTCACATCATTGTCTCAAAGTTTGCTGGGGACATAGATGGGCAAGTCCAAGCAAGTCCTGGGCAAGGGATGAGAAATCCTTTGTCTGGAGAACTTTGATGGACAAGTCCTGGGCAAGAGTTGTGAAATCCTTTGTCTGAGGGACACAGATGGACAAGGCCAGGGTCAACTAGAGAGAGGTAAACTGCAGATTAATGGCCGTGAAGCTGTCTTTTGTCTGGGCTTATCTGGAGGAAGATGGCCATCTCAGGGGGTACTCACATGACTCTCTCAAGCACCAGGGATGTCACATAGGCAGAAAAAGAAGGATAAAATGGGACCTACAGTCATGAGGTTTAGGTTTTCTGGCAACAGATTCCTCATGAAGAAGAAGAGGTTTCTGACATGAGAAGCCTCACGACCTGCCTCTCTCCCTCCTGGACTTGCTCTGTGCTCTACCAGCATGCTGAAGAAAAGCAACCGTGTCTGCCATCAGATTCCTCACTACGGAATTCCCACACGCTGACAGACTCTCCTGGGCCTGACACCTGAGTCCTGCAGCTTCCTCCCAGATTGGCTCTGTGAGTTCTTACTGCTACCTGCTTACTGTCCAAGGCCGGCCATGCTGCTGCTCTCCCCCCATGCTTTTTTTTGCCTCGAACCTTCGAAACATCATCCAATGGGACCGCTGCTGGATCCTGGTGGTGACTATCCCCACTTTACGCGATTCTTGCTTCTTTCCTACCTTTTCTATCGCCCTCCTTCCCTTCCCCATCTCCCTGATTAGGATTTATAATAAACTGGTTGGACCAACATTTGACCCATTGTTTCTTAATTTCACACCGTGTATACATATATTAAAAGAACCTCATCTCCCTCCTATATATTGGAGAGAGACACTTGGACATCTGAATTTCCACTGTATGTAAAGTAGAACAATTCATTTCCAGTCAGAAATAAAATAAGAATGAAACAACAGAATTAAGGTGTTTAATTTCACTTTAGTAGAAAACAAACTAACTAACTAACTAACTAACTAACTAAAAAAAAGAATCAAAACAGCATGTAAGTACAATTTTTCATTTATATTTACATTAAATTCACAGCTATTTCAGAATTGACAGATCTTAGATTCAATAGCCAGCTCAAGAATTTGCAGTGAATCTCACATTTTCCCACTGGACTGATACATAATTGATGGTCATGTAAAACAACTCTCCATTCTTCTTCAAAAGAACTACACAATGGATGAAAAACACTATAGATTTGGAAAGAAATAATGAAAAGACCCAGATATATTTTCTGCTTGAACTTCAGGTACTGAAGAATTAATCCTTCTCTCTAACCAAATTCAGTTTTGGGAACAGATACCAGAACTATAACGATACAATATGTTTGCTGATATTACAAACTCACAGAAGTAGGGGAAAATAATGTCTCCATACATGTAGTACATCATAAAAATTGTTTAAAGTTTTCATTTGTTCTGTCCTCTACTTCTGTGCAGTGCAATGGTATGAAAATGGATATAAAGAAATATTCATATAGATTAACTGCAATTAAATTGTTACTGGTTTGTTTGTCACTCAAGTGATGTATCTGCAGATGTAGCACTTTATAATGTACCTTTAAGTATTTTATGAACAAAACCAAATGACACAACCAAGCAGCAACAACAACAAAAAAGAACAACAACAAAAAACATACTGCACACAAAAACAAAACAAGATATGGATTTATTTACCTAGTAAGACAAATAAATCACTAACTCAGCATTTTTCCCCCTCTTATAGTTCAATATTTGCTGTCAGAAGTTTAGCATAGTACTCACTTTCAGAAGAAATGGTTCTTCATGAAGGGGATAACAGATCTTTTCCAATTTTGCCTGATCTCTGATCTTAGGAATTTCTCAATTTATGCATCATGTAGGCTGCCATGAAAGTTATGTCTCCTATTTTATTATATTAGCCCACAACATCAGAGGCAGATGTTGGTGATATGGCAATAAAGGTTGAATCTTCCCGCCAATGTTCAATCGAATTTTGTTGCTGTGTTACAGGTGGCAGTAGAAAAGCAGTTAGATAAAATGACATCTATTCAAATGAAGCTGAAAATTTCTTTTCTTTCTCTTTTCTTTCCAAATATATGTATGTATATATGGAAATATACACATACACACATACACAAATTGCACGTATGTAAGGATGTACTGATGGACTTGAAAAATGACAGCAAAACCAATCCCTGAAAATTGTTTTTAATCAAGTTTCTAAGAGGCACTGTAAGGTCTGACACTACATTTTTCTGGTGTTAACTTTGGGGAGTAAGTATATTTCTGAGAAAATTCGTTCATTCAAGCAAGAACAGGGAATTGTATTTTTGAAGAGAATAGTGGACTGAATAGACTGAAACCTTATGACTGCTGGACATCTGTGAAAAACTATGTTTTATGGAGAGACTTAAAACAGGTGGAGAAGTCTTGTGGTAAATATCAGAATAAAACCTACTGAAACGGATATGAATTTAATGTAGTAATGTGAGGGTCTGGTCTTCACAGGTGTGAAATTCATGTGTCTTCATCTAGAGGACAAAACTTCTTGCTTGGATAATTAAAATCCACCTGGGATTGGATCAAAATTATGCTCTACACATCTGTGTCCTTCAATGAGCACCGCAATTATTATTATTGTTGTATTGTTGTTGTTGTTACTGTTGTTATTATTTTTTTTTTCCTGTGAAACAACAAAGAGAGCAAGGGAAGAAAGACGACAGACATCCTCCTAATATAGAAACTGACAAAAATGTGATTTATTTCCTCATTAGTTTTGACAGTGATCTCTTTGTTTATTTTTATTGCTGCTGGAAGTGAGGGTAGAGATAAGAGCGGGAAGGGAATGGGGTGATCTACTTTCCTGTCGTTATTCACCTTAGGAAAATCTTCTGTAGAACTAGTTCCCTACATTGTTTTGGGAACACTATCTCTTCATTGTGAATGTCAACATACATACTGTCAGAACTGGACTTTAATTTCCTCCAATAATCCCTTTAAAATAGGCTTATAAATGCTATCAAAATCCTTCCTATGAAGCAGAGAAACAGAGAACACAGAATCTAGACCACAGTAAAAAAGTTATTTTCCTTTACATAACACCTCTGCTAACTAGTCATTCAGTCAGTGGTTCATCTGAATCATAATGCTGGAAAATCAATAAAAACACTGGGCCTTGTTTCTCATATACCTCGAATGATGCATGTCCTGTTTATAAAAGTAGTCACATCCTTTGTTTTCCTTTTGAGAAGCTTCATAACTTGTTATTTATCCGCAGAGAGCTGGAGCTGATGACTATGTTTCACTGAAGTCAATGAAACTGCTACAACCAGTGACACTGTGCTTGACAATGTTGGCTAGTCCCGGCTCTTATACAGAAAGTTGTATTGTCTGTTGAATCGTACATTTCTGCTGTTGTTTTTTTTCACATTAACTGTTATAGAATCATAGAATCATAGAATCACCAAGGTTGGAAAAGACCTAAAAGATCATCCAGTTCAAACGTTCACCTATTCCCAATAGTCCCACTAAACCATGTCCCTCAACACAACATCCAGTCTTTCCTTGAACACTCCCAGGATCAGTGACTCCACCACCTCCCTGGGCATCCATTCCAGTGCCTGACCACCCTTTCTGAAAAGTAATACTTCTTAATGTCCAGTGCTACAATGCTTCTTACTCTTTCTGGTAATCTATAGATTTGCTGTGATCCTAATACATTTAATAAACAAAGTAATTAACAAAATGTGCTATGAGAAACTAACAAGTTGGCCAACAAGGCACAAATCGCAGGGGATGTAAACATGATGATTGTTTTCTCCCATGATGCTTTGTATGACTGCTACTTATGCAACAATGAATTGTTACAAAACGTATATTTTTCAAGCACAGTATAACAGAAGAGATACCACAAGGCAGATATTTTCCAGCTACCAACCTTCACAGGTTTTTGTTTGTTTGTTTGTGAAATAGCAGGGAAATAGCACTAGCTCCCAAGTTAACTACATAATATTTGAATTTCTTGGCTATGCAGAATAAACAGGAAAGGTATTGTTTCTTTATTTTCCAATAGTACTTCTGTTGGCTTCAACTGGAAGTCAGTAAAATATTATATATATTTATGATTTAAAAAAAAAAAAAGGGGGGGGAGGAGGGGTTCTTTGTTTATTTTAAGAAGATTCAAGTGTTTCCTAATTAGTTTTCTCAAAACTATATGAAAATATGACTGAAAGGCTATCGTAAGAATACCACATGAAAGGTCAAATTGACCCTCTTAAGTAGTGAGTCCTTCCAGAAAACTTATCCAAGCAAACTGGATATATCTAGGATAATGGCAACATAAAGCTAATATCTACTTAAGTAAGATACTGACGACATTGCCAAAATGCAGCAAAAGCAAAGATCAGCTTCAAATGTCTGTAGAAATCAGATTAAACTGAGAGAAAATGAACTCATATAGATAAAATTATTCACATTTACAAAACAAGTAAATGACAATGCTGAAATAAAAGAGCGGTAGGAAAGCCATTCCTCAATGCAATACTGGAGACAAGTAAATATTTAAAGTTGAAGGAAAAGTCTACAGTTGAAAGTTCCAAAAATTAGTTTTCTCCAGTGATTTGTAGTTTGATAAATCTATTCAGTTTCCTTAAAAATTGTTTATTATAAATGGAAAAAGACCTGTCTACAATTCTATTAAAATTCTGGATCAAGTTGAGCTTCTTTTTTACTCTGATTTCAGCTGAGACAGTGCTGATTTTCTTCACAACATCTAGTATGATACTATGTTTTGGCTTTAGGAGAACAATAAACTGATAGCACACTGAAGTTTTAGTTACTGCTGAACAGTGCTGTATGGAGCTGAGGACATTTCATTTTTTCAGCTTGCCATGCTGTTGGGCCAGCAAAGGTGTTTGAGTGCACAAGCAGTTGTGAAGGGACAGAATGAGAAGAGCTGACATAAACTGGCCAAAGGGATATTTCTTACCATATAATATCAAGTGATACAACTATGAAACTGTGGGGAGGGGAGACTTCTTCTACTCAAAAACTGACTGGACATTGATTAGCTAGTGGTGAACAATTGCACTGTGCATCACTTGTCTTGAAACCCAAATGCATATAAATGTATGCATATATGTATACAAATACATCATTACTATTATTTCTGTTTTCTTTCTTCTCTTAGTAAGTAGTTATTATCTCAACCTATAGGTTTAGTTATTATCTCAACCTGTACATTTTCTTCCTGAATCTTTCCTTCCCAGTGTGACAAGGGGTAGAGAGAGAATGACTGTGTAGTACCGAGCTACTTTCTGTGTCAAACCTTAGCTCAGACATCATGACAAATTAGAGGGAGATAAGAGCTACAATCTGCACAATCCACAGCTAAGCTTTGCTCAAGATTTTGAGTACTTTCCTCAAGTGTTTTGTATTTTGCTTTGTTTTGTTTTAAGTTTGGTTTGGTATTTATAACTCGTATTGTATGTTTTCTATTAGGAATCTGTCTGACTCTGCAACACTCCTGGGATAACACTGGTTTAGAACAATACTTATATAGTTGTGTGCTATACTTAAAATATGCCTATGCATGTAAAATGTTATAATATCTCTGTCTGATCTGATTTCATACTCACATCGCTCCAACAGTGCTTGATGTATTCCTTCAAAGAGGTGATATTATGACATTAATTCTGATATTTCTAAAATTTTCAGTTAATAGATCAGCAATTTTACTAAATAGCTTTCTAATGCACAGATTACATATTTAGAGGCACATAGATCAGAAGAACATTCTCTACTGTACTATATACTATAGAGAAGTGTCTTATAGGAAGATATGATAGAATAGAAAATGAGTAAGAGATTTCTGAGTCTCACTACCTGTCTTGTTTATGTTCCTCAGGGTCCTACATGTGAAGGGATAACATTTTGCTGCCAAGGCTTATTATCTTTTTTAAAAATAGAGTTTATTACAAACAGTTTATGGGAAATTAATATTTTTTTGAATGAAGCTCACTGAGTATGATATCCATGACATATATTTGTAACAGTCCCATATCGCTTATGGAACTGAGTGAACTAGCTTTTATAAGCTCAGATTTGTGCAAGAAAGGTACAAACATGAGATCTAATAGTGATCTTCCTGTAGATCCACTGACATCAAAATAAACAAGATCAGAATAAGTTCTATTACTTTCTAGCATTATACTTTAAGTTGTTTTGAAAAGACCTGCTATCTCCTTCTTTGGTTAAATAACCAATTGTCCTGTAAGTAGTCACTAATTTTTACCCTTCAGACTCATTGCTGTAGAAATACTTTTGGGATTGCTTGGATAATCATTAACAGGTGCCACTTTTCTGAAAACGTCTAGGTAAAGAAACAGTAGTAACATATATGTTAAGAAATGAGTAGCAGTATCATTAAAGCCTGTTGTCGGCAAAATTCACTAATACAGATTCTTTAACTTATTTCTAAGAAGATGGACAATTAATTACTGGCAAACTTATAAGAACCACAAAAACTTGACAATACAAGTGGTTATGTTTTTTATCCATATCATACTTGTGGAAGTGCTTTTTATACGTGTTCAGTTGCATCAAAATAACGTCTTCTTTTTATTTACCTGGCACCTTCCCTATGAAGACAGGCTGAGGGAGCTGGGCTTGTTCAGCCTGGTGAAGAGATAGCTGCAGGGTGACGAAATTGCAGACTTTCAGTACCTAGTGGGAGCCCATAAACAGGAGGGAAGTCAACTTTTTATAAGGGTAGATAATGGCAGGACATGGGAAAATCATTTTAAGTTGAAGGAGATAAGATGTAGACTGAATTTCAGATGGAGGTTCTTTACCAAGAGAATGGTGAAGTTCTGGAACAGGCTGCCCATAGAGGTTGTGGATGACCTGTCCCTGGAGGTGTTCAAGGCCAGGTTAGATGAGGCCCTGGATAGCCTGGTCTAATATTAGATATGGAGGCTGATGGCCCTGCCTGATGATCCTTGAGGTCATCTATGATTCTATGATACAAAGACCACAATAATACTATCTAATAGAGCGCATGCTCAGCTACAAAGCACTTTCGTCGTAGTCATCACCACTGACTATGCATTTTTGCCAGCAATGAGCAGGAGACTGAATTCTGTGCTCCTCAAAATCTGCACCAACAGTGATGACACACTGTTGCTGTCATCACTATTGAAATGCACCACTGACCACCTCATTGTATGCACATCCTCTGATCTCCATAAACATTAACTAGCCATAATGAATGTCATTTACACATAAGGCTAGACCATACACACCAACAGAACTAATGGATATAGTGCAGTGATTTCAGTAGAGGCTGAAAGAGAGTGTAACAGCATGGTTACTTAGATTATGGAATTAGGGGCAGAAGATGTAATGATTAAAGAGCCAGAAATATCAAAATTGGCTACTATGATGGTGCATCTTGCCCTCAGGCAGAGACTGTATGCTGCTGTTCAGTATAACAATGAGAACCATTCAATAATAGACTGGTTAATGGCAGCATGCTGCATGGTTTGCCTGAACAAATCAGATATTCCATTAAACACAGGATTGTGGTCAAAATTATATTCATGAGCTAGGCATAAGAGAAGTGACATATGAGGACTCAGTCGAAAGCCCATATATGGTAAAGTTTTTGGCAGGTATGTGAGATGTAATCTTACAACAGATCCCTTCCCACATATATGGGACCTTAGTTTTCATATTACACCCCTGGGTGGCCTTGGAGGCTGTGATTCAACAAGCTGCCCAGTTAGTAGCTGATTTGGGTGAGACAGACTGTCTGTGCACTAGGTGCAATATTTGAGTAGTAGAAGAAGCAGAGGTACTTCCAGTAGTTAAAACCAAGAGGCCATCTGTACATAATCCTCAGTCAGGGCCCATAAGGGTCTCGTGAAAACAAATATTTAACGACCTTATTCGGGCTCGGGTCCAATTTACGAAAATTGACTGCCAGCCCAATCACACCCTCCTTCAGCTGTGAAGATAGCTGAAGGATAATCAGAAATTCCAATATTACTCTAAGAAACCAAGGGTAAGAGTTATAGAAGGAGTACTAATGACAACATGGAATCTAGAGGACTTCATTGCTCCCAATAGAAAAAAGAAGCCCCCTCAGGTGTCTTGAGCCACAATGTCTGAGCCACCTGAAACAAAAGACTTAACTTTGGCTCAGTTCATGGCATGATAAGGGATGTTAGTACTGCTAGGGCCTCCAGAATGGACTGGAGGCTCTATGTAGAGCTGAAATATTCTGGTCCGGAAAAAATTCAGTTATGGCATTAGTGGACACTGGAGCAGAAACATCAATTATCTACAGAGATCTGGCCAAATCTGATGCAGACAGAGTAATGATTGGTGGTTTTGGGGGACAGACTATTCCTGTCACCCAAACATGGTTGAAACTGGGGGTTGGGCATCTCCCACTCCGGGAGTATAAGGTGTCTATTGCCCCAGTCCAGGAATAGATACTGGTGTCTCGCTTCAATTTATAGGAGGGAGATGAGGTTCTTTTATTATCTATATACCCGGCGTGAGATTAAGAAGCAATGGTTCAAATGTTGGTCCAACCAGTTTATTACAAATCTTAATCAGGGAAATGAGGAAGGGGAGGACGGACGCTATTACGATTAGGGTAATGGGGAAGGGAAGGAGGGCGACAGAAAAGATAGGAAAGAAGAGGCAAGGAGTCTTTATAGGAAGCAGGAGGGTCATAGTTACTACTATGGATCCAGCAAGGTTTGTAGTTCCGTTTTTGATCCTCAATAGAGGTGGGTCGTCAGGCAGAGTTGTTCTGTTGACAGTGACAACGAAGGACCATGGCGATGATGGCCCCTTTTCAATGGTTTCAAAGTGGTGAAGTCAGCTATCTTTGGAGTGACAGCTCAAATCCAAAGTGGTTGAGTCAGCTCTCCTTTGAGTGGCAGCTTCTGGCTCTGGGATCTCAGCAGACACTCCTTTGTTCCCATCTTCCGGGCCTTGCCAGCAGATAAGAGGGTGCAGGGATGCCCATCTGCATCCTGTTTCTCACAGAACACGATGGTATCGTTCCCCAGTTTTCCCACAACTAGCTGGAGCTGTTTAGTCACAGGCCAGATCTTCCACCAGTGAACACTCCTGAGCATTCTCATCCGCTCTTCTACAGAGCAAGCAGCTCTGGGGGAAGGGGCTTTCAAATGTTCCCAAAGCGATATCCATTGTCACACAGTTAGCACCCATTAGTTGCCTCCTCAACAAATCACTCAGAGTCTTATCACAAGAAATACCTCAGGAAGCAAGCTTTGAGCCAAAAAACAAAGAAGGATTCCCACAACTGGGCATTGAAATTCTTGGGGTCTGGCTCTCCAGACAACTGTGGGAGAGTTCACACTTCAACAAATATGTTTTATCATCTGGGCAGTGCAGGCAATATTACGAGGACATGTGAAACATGGGCCTATTTGCCTGCCGAAATCATGCCAGATTACTAATGTAAGACAGTATAGACTCCTGAGTGGGCAAGATGAAATATCGAGAATGGTGCAGGAATTAGAAAAAGTGGGCATTATAAGACCCACACACAGCCCATATAATTCCCCCATATGGCCAATGCAAAAGTCAGATGGCACACGGAGAATGACAGTGGATTACAGAGAATTAAATAAGGTCACATCACCTATTCTCGTGACTGTACCCAATATTGCCTTCCTAATGGACACACTAAGTAAGGAGATAAAAACGTATCATTGTACCCTAGATTTAGCAAATGCATTCTTCAGTATCCCAGTTGCTGAAGAATCATAAGATCAGTTTGCGTTTACACGGGGAGGCAGTGGACCTTTCATGTCCTGCCACAGGGGTACGTGCATTCACCAATGTATTGTCATAGTCTAGTGGCATGTGACCTGGTTAATTGGAAAAAAACTGATTATGTTAACTTATATCATTATATTGATTATCTCCTGTGGACATCTGACTCACTGGAGGCAGTAGGAAAGGAAGCAGATTCATTAACCGTATATTTGCAACAGAGAGGATGGCTATAAATCCCCAAAAGGTGCAAGATCTGGACCTGTCTCCGTAAAATTTCTGGGGCTGGTTTGTTCAGAAAAGACCAAAGTGCTGTCCCAGATAAGGTTCAGGCATTCCCAGTCCCTACAACCTTGAAGCAGCTGCAAGAGTTTCCAGGTATGTTGGGTTACTGAACCTGCTTAGCCAAACTCCTGTATATATTTCTTAATTATAACATCTGTATATTCATTGATTATACATCAATGTATCAAAATGCATTAAATTATTTGCCATAATATGAGTCAGAACTGCACTGCACTCTTCTCTTGTTCTGGTTTCAGTTCAGACAGTGTTGATAAAACACTGAAGATTTGGTTGTTGATGAGCCATGGAGCCAGGCCACTTCGCAGCAAGGAGCTGCAGCCTTGATGACATAGGGCAGGGTGCCTACCAAGGCAGCTGCTTCTCAAGATGTGCCAGGTCCCACATGGGCCTTGTGCCGCAGATGGACATGCCTGATTTAGACTATGTTACTGATCACATTCCTCTGAACTCCACAGCTCAGCCAGTCCACAATCCACCTCAGTGTCCACTCATTTAACCTGCACTTCCAAAGCTCACCTATGAGGATGCTAGAGGAGACAGTAGCAAAAGGCTTAATGAAGTCAAGATGCCCTACATCAACTGCTCTCACTTCATCTACCCAGTCAGTCATGACATCCTCCAAGTCTATTGGACTGGTCAAGCATGCTTTTCCTTTGATGAATCTATGTTGACTATTTCTGATAATCTTTTCTTCCATCTGCTTGGAAATGATATCCCTATACAAAGACAGAGGTGAGACAATTCTCCTTCACGCCCTCTGTAAAGACTGGGGGGACACTGGCTTTCTTCCAGTCCTCATGCACCTCAAGTATTCTCCATGATTTTTCAAAGTAATTTGGCAGTTACTTCTACCAGTTCCCTCAGCACATACAGTTGGGATTCTTTGATTTGTGAACATTTAGTTTGCCTAGACAATCTCCAACCACGCCATCTTTGATCAAGTGAATTCAACATTTCTCCAGACTCCCTCCCACCCCCAGGGTGTGGGATTAAGTGAACCTTTCAGTGGATGGGATTTGTTGGTCAGTTTGTGATCTTGTGATCACATGAAATACTATTCTTACAGCTACAGAGTAATAGAAACAGTGTTCTCAGCTTCTTGAGGTGGCTTCTCAGTAAGCAGTTGTTTTGATGATAGATGGAGTCAATCCAAAGAACATAGGCACCTAATTAAAGAAGTGAGTTTATCTTTACTTATTTTTAAAGCAATAAGATAATAAGTGAAATTACACAGCGGGAATAAAACAAAACAAGATGAAATGATTTAGCAAGAAAAAAACATAGCAAGGTAAAAACCCAGTCATTACTATGAGATTAAGAAAGTTATGCAGTGATTACGAAAGTTATATCACCAATTACTCAGATATTTTACTATCATTCAGATCCAGAATAGCTGAGGAGCCTCTGTTCCAGTGAGGATTTGGGGGGTTTTTCCTGACAACTGAGAGGTTGGTCCTACACAGTGTGTCCACTCATAGGTTACCTCTCCAGATTTGCTACAAGAAAGTACAGTTTTTATATTGTTGATTTTACCAGCTTACATCACTTCCAGTGCAGAAAAATCTCTCTATTGGTACTCTCCTATTGGATTCCACCCCAAAGCCTCGCCAGGACTCAAGAAAGAACAGAGGGAGTGTCTCTTTTTGAACTTTAACAACACATCCCTCAAAAAGTTCAGGTGTTTAGTCTCACTGCTTACAAGAATTTACTGCCTTTTGTGAGAATCCTTCCTTGTTTTTTTTTTGGCTCAAAGCTTGCTTACTGAGCTTTTTCTTGTGATAAGACTCTGAGTGACTTGTCAAGGAGGTAAGTGATGGGTGCTAACCCTGTGACAACCAATTTTGCTTTGGGAACATTTGAAAACCCCTTCTTCCAGAGCTGCTTGCTCTGCAGAAGAGCGGAAGAGTGATCAGGAGTGTTCACTGGCGGAAGATCTGGCCTGTGACTAAACTGCTCCAGCTTGGTATGGGAGGCTGGGGGATGATCCCATTGTATCCTGTGAAGGAAAGATACAAGTTGGTGCCTCTCTGCTTCCTCTTATCTGCTGGCAAGGCCAGGAAGATAAGAACAAAGGAATTTCCTGCTGAGATCCCAGAGGCAGAAGCTGCCACTGCAAGGAGAACTGACTCAACCACCTTGCGTTTGAGCTGTCATTCCAAAGACAGCTGACTTGACCACTTTGAAAGCATTGAAAAGGGGCCATCATCACCATGGTTGTCATTCTCGTCCTTCTCCTCATCGTTCTCCTCATCGTCATCAACAGAACAATGCCCGACAGCCCACCACTACTGAAGATCAAAGACTGAACTACGAACCTTGCTGGATCCATGGTGGTGACTATGTCCTCTTGCTTCCTATAAAGACTCCTTGCTTCTTCTTTTCTATCTTTTCTATCACCCTCCTTCCCTTCCCCATTACCCTAACTCATAATAGTGTCCGTCCTCCCCTTCCCCATTTCCCTAATTAAGATTTGCAATAAACTGGTTGGACCAACATTTGAACAGTTGTTTCTTAATCTCACGCCGGGTATATAGATAATAAAAGAACCTCCTCTCCCTCCTATAAATTGGGCTGAGACACTTGTACATGCCCTTAAATAAAGAAAATTCCTTATCAGTTATTGTCACATAATAAGCATTACAAGAGGTCTTTATAAATTGTTTTATGAAAATACATATACATGTTAAAACAGCAAAATAGGTAAATATTGCATTGTGTGTGCAGTATAGTATTTGGTTGTAAGATTCATTTCTAGGTAAACTTCAGTTCAGTGGCTACTGTTCAGGCCTAAGTATTTCAGTGATTGAAGTACTTTAGTGTCTCCTGTAAGAAAGTCACAAGGGAATCTCCACTTTTTGAACAGTACAGCAGGCAAGCATCTGCCATCACTAATAACAATGTTTTTTTTTTTTCTTGGAAATCTTCCTTAGCATTCATATAATTTTTTCTGCTGACTAACTAAACACATTCTTAATTTCTTTGTTGTATTCAGGACCTTAACAAAGAAACTCCATTTATCTACCTGAGAATTGTCCAACTTCTTTATATCCATGAATGAATATTTAAAAGCATATAAACAAGAACAGAACGAGTTCTTTAAAAATAGCTAAAGTAAGTACCACCTGCATTCCCACCTTTATATATTGTTTACACTCTGAAGTCAGGATAAAGATGGACATTTATCTTGTCACAGAAATAAAGCACATAGCTTACTGTCTGCTGCATGTCAGTGCAAATCTGTCAGAAGCAAACACATTTCCCTTCTCTTTTCAAACTTATGCAAATACTTTTGCTCCCTTTCTTCAGCAGGATCTTCAGTTGTTTCCAAGTAATCATGATCAACTTTGAAAAATGTATGTTCCTATTTAAAATCTTTATTTTTTTATCTTTATTACTTTGTAGTAAGTGAAAACAATATCAAATAAGAGAATTCTGTAACAATAGGAGATAGCAGTAAATAATCTTTCTGGATATTTCTTTCTCACAGTCATTCCAAAAGGTCACTCTAAAAAATGAGAAATTTGGCCAGACAAACGAAGCATGAGATTAGTGATAAAACTTACCAGATGAAATCCTGCCTTTATAAGATACGTCCATTTGAATTATGTGGTGAGAGAAAGTAGAGCAAGGTTCCAGACACTTCCCTATCTATAAAGCCATTTTGCTGATGCAGGCTGGCTAGACTACAAGGTTTGAAGTTTAGTCTAAACCACATCACAGCTGACAGAAATCCTGCTCTATTACGAAGCGTCATGGCATTGATTCCTTTATCTTCTTTTCTATGAAAGCCCTATTACACAGAAGAGAACATATGTATTTGTGTGTATATATATGTATGTATGTGAACATATATATGTATGCATGTGTATATATATATGTATGTGTGTATATATTTATGTATATACACTTTTAACAAAGTAGCAAGAAACAATGTATTCAAGATCTATAGAGAGAATTTTACTGGGTTTCTTCTATTGGACATCAGATATATATCTCAGCATGAGAAAGTGAGTGTGCATAGCAGTTTGACTAGCCTGAAGAACGTTTTTAGAAAGCATGTGTAGGAAGAAAATTCTGCAGGTTCTGAACTAATGTTAATAAAGGTATTGAAAGTGCATAATAATTTTGCTCTTATAGGAGGAATAAAAATAATTTGATTAAGACTGAGAAAGAAAGTGTAGAGAGAGTGTAATTTTTTTTTTGATAGATATTGATTTCATTTAGATTTGCTAAGTATGGGTAATTGAGTAGGTGTTGTGAATAATATTAGAAAATGTGAATAACAAGGGCATATGTTAAAGGTGTAATTTTGATGAGTAGAAGAAGATTGAATTTTAATGCCTAGAAACAGAATTGGAAAAAAAAAAAAATCTCTTGTAGTTTTCTCTTTTAATTTAACCTTGATATTCTAATATAAAGGTTAAGTTTAATGTGAAATAAATAGATTCTCAATAACTTAGTCGCGTAATTTTGTGGTGAATCGTGTCAATCATTATTTTGGAGAAGAACTCTCTGCCTCAATATCTGCAAAATGACTAGATGCTGGCTAATGGATCAGAAAAACAAATGCCTTCTTGTCATAAAAGATACCATTAAAATCAATTTTCATGATACATATGGTGCTCAGGTATAAAGATTTTTATGGCACATCATGGAATGGCATGCCTTGCAGTTGTTAAGATTTCACAGAAGAAATGTTCAATCTGGCAGAAATTTTCCATTTGAATTTAAAACTCAAAATGTAATATAGGAGAAATTGTATGAAAAATAAAACACCAAGAATTATTTTTACTGTGCTCTTACTATTCTTGTTCCTGATTTCAGGATCACTGACATTCACCTTAAAATCCACTTATATGTTTGAGAATAGAAAGAAGGAATATACCTGTTAAAAAATAAAATTACCAGCAACATCTTAATCTTTCTTTAAGTAGGAAATTTAAATTAAAAACTCCATAAATCTTTGTCTCGGCAGTGGCATATGCCTTTATATACAAAATCCATATATAATCATACAGATATGATGTGTTATATTCCTAACTGCCACATGCCATGTTCCACCACGCATTAATTGGTAGAACTCATTGGTGCTGTAAAACACACACAACTGCCTACAAAATCAGGAATGTGTCATTTATAAAATTGAAAATAAACATGTTACTACACCTATAATCTATTTGCTTGTATGATACACTTATTCAATTATCACAGGATGATAGAGGGCAATGGAGAGTATTAATTATTTCTAAACGTAAGACCTAATTTTAATATATATATATATTATTACTGCTACTTATTTCTCCAAAGTGTGCATAAATATCTCAGAGATATCTGGTATTTGTACCTCTCCATATCTTGTCAAACTTGTAAGTATCTATGAAACAGAACTTTCATATTCATATTGTACAGCTAATACTGGCTTCAAGAGGGATAAAGCACCTCTCCTAAAAAGAGAAATTGAGGGAATTGGGCTTTTTTTTAACTTAGAGAAGAGTAGGCTCCAGGGAAATTGCATTACAGACTTTCAGTACGTAAAGGGAACTTATGAAAAAGATGGAGGCTGACTTTTTACAGTCTGTAGCCAGAGGACAAAGGAGAATGGCTTTAACTAAAAGAAGAGACATTTAGGTTAGATATTAGGAGGAAGTTCATTACTCAGAGGGTGATGAGGAACTGGAACTAGTTGCCCAGAGAAGATGTGAAAGCTTCATCCCTGCTATTTGAGACCAGGCTGGATTGGGACTTTGGCAATCTAATCAAGTGCATGGCAGATCTGCCAATGGCAGGCAGGTTGGAAATAGATCTTTAAGATCCCTTTGAAAACAAGACTTTCTATAATTAATTTTATGATTCTATGTTTATCAATATCTTGTATAATCTACAACTTGCTGTATTTAATTTTTGTTTTCATAAGAATCATGTGTACTTAAGACACTGAAGTGTCTGAAAAGTTCTCCTGTTTCTCCTCCCAAGTCTACAAGGATGAGATGCTGTATCTCATCAGAAAGGAGTTATTTTTCAGTTTTGCATAAAAAATTATAATTCTGCTTCTGGTATTTAAATATCTATATATAACAAAAATGTTAGCTCACAAGAATGTTTGTATATATAAAAGTCAGTACACTCCTAACATTTTAATGTAATATTTCAATGTAAAATTCCTACTCTAAGTTTCTGAAGTGATTTAGGTTTTCTAGACAAACAGAAAAAAAATCCATAGTTAGAGCCCTGTTATATAACAAGAATAAAGTGAGCTGAAAGATAACTTTACTGTACTTACCTAGGTTATGAAGCAATTCATGCTGCCCAAATGCAGTTACACGTTATGCCTCCCTTGTAAGAGTACATCAGTACACTGAAAGAAATAAATACTTTTCAGAGAAAATAAGGATGAAAATAATCTTCATGAAGGACATGAGTATTATTAGAATGTTTCACAGACTTGTTTTCCATAACTTTACAATATATTAATTTATGTTTGAATAATAACTTTTTCCTGACACTTCACGAATTCTGGACTAAGCTCTGTAATTTATTCTTTCTGGTATCAGAAAGTTGCTGGTGAAGGTTCAAATTGTTCCTAACTTAGCAGCCGTCCTCATTAAGATGAAAAAAAAATATATTAAATGCATATTTCACAACATAGGCTTTTGGGACCCATGATTCACAAGTAAATTCTATTAGTGCGTTACAAGTTTTTAACTTGAAAAACAGGATTTGCTTGAGACCTTCTGTGTTTAAAACTATGCTACCACCAGCTATCATTCACAACAATCAGAATCTAGGTATATCTTTTTAAGTCAGTATAAAATAAATAAATTGATGATATTTCTGCTTCAGTGTACTTAAAATTAATGATACTGCTGCTTTCTTCTGAGGTCATCAAATTGCACTGAAATATGATCAGCACATCACTTGACTTCAGATTAACAAATCTAAACTAAGCAGCCTTATCATCAATAAAAGTCAAAACAAAAATAAAGCAAACAAACAACAACAACACACACACAAAAATCAATTTAATACCAAGCAGCAGAGTATATTACAAAATCACTTCACATGTAACCCTGCACAGGCATTTTAGATACACTGATATTCATTTCTGTACAAAAGAAGAAATTTTCCTTACTGTACATTTTTAAATAGGCTATTCTAGATTATTCTGGAGATATTCATTTTATTTTTCCCATCAATAATTATCTTGTTCTTTATTTTAAAATGTTCTAGTCTTTTTTCTCAAAAAAAGATAATGAAGTAATAATGTGGTTGAGTAACAAGGTAGGAAACTGCAAGTACATCCTCAACTCTGTTGCTTCAGTTGTAACGAAAGTGTTATAATAAAAAGTGTGTACAACATTAGCTCAACAAGCCAAGTTTTTTTAACAAGGTGAAATATAATTAATGACTCTTTGCAAGTTACCTATAAATGACTTGAAAAATCTGCAATTTATTAGCTTCTAGTAATTATCTCTATCAAGGCTTGGAGTAATTGAAGTCAACTTGAAAAAGATCACTATAGCATATGAAAAAAAAAAAAAAAAAGAAAGTGAGGAAAGGGAAGATCAATTAATCAATCAAACAATTAAAACAAAAGAAAGCCAAATAAATTTTGGATACAGATTACCTTAAAAGGTCTCTCAGAAAGAAAACTGACCTGTGAAAAAAATCTGATGGAGTTTTTTCTCTGTATTTGGAATTGTCTCATTTTGTTCTGTAAAATGATTTGGACATTTAGACGATACAGAAATATCCTGAATCACAACCTTGAACAAAACCCAATGAAACTCTTTCTGAAAATGTTTACAAATAAGGAAACAGAACTTTCGGAATAAATTCATTCAGCCTCCTGGATTAAGTTGATTTCCATAAGCACTGTGGAAAGGAGAATTACCCACTGGTGTTGTACTCAAACTCCACAGATTGTCTTTTTGATCTATTAATCAGATTTCCTGTATCCTTAGACAATACCTTAATCCCTTATGCCTTATCATTGTTTTAAGATTTTTGGTTATTGGTTTTCTGCATCATAACATCATGTAGTGCAGTAAGAGTTAAAGGAGTTGATGCTCCAATTCCAGGCACCTATCCAGAAAAGAAGAACTACATACTCCAGAGAACTCTGTGTTCAGAGACGGAATATAGGATTTTGTGCATCACTTGACCTTCCCTTTTCTGGCTCTCTCTCCTCCCTGTACATCTCACCTTAGCATTATGGTAAGGCCTTTCCACCTTTCTCATTATATTCCACTCTCTCATTATACCTGATTTGTTAGTTTCAATTCTGATTATATTGTATTATGGTATGTTATCTTGCATTCCGATACCATATTTAGTAAATTAATTTGTTTCTCCTCAGATTGTATCTATTTTTAATTACTTTGGGATCCCATTTTCCCTTTCTGGAGGCTCAGATCGACAGATCGCTCTGCCCTGCTAGTCACAGAACTGGGCTGAACTAGCTCATAAACTACTGACATGCCCTCCCACTAAATTCACAGTACAGTGAAAACTTATTTAATCTAGGTCACCGAGAAAAAAATGTTATATTTCAAAATCAAGTACTGACAATTTTATCTTAATTTCTGTGTTTTTTATGTGAGTTCTTAGTGAAACACCCTCTAAAATGATATCTAGATTCCAGAAGCTTTCTTATGTGACTTTTCCAAGCTACATAGGTTACTGTTGTTCAACTGGCCTATTTAACTGTTCCATATAATTTAGCATTTAGTCACCGCTGCATAGCACTAAGTCATTTGGTTCTGCTTCCACTACAATAATTCTAGTAGTATTTATGCATATCCTCAAAAATATTAATAATCAGAACTACTCAATTTTTTTTTTTTAGGTTGTTATTTTTTCTCTCTGCTACTATGGTTGAAACAATTATCAGTAGAATCTGGTATGTTTTTTTCAGGTAGAGAATATGGAAAACACAGATTTTTAGATTTTCATTCTCAGAATTTCACCATTAGGCTGTTCTTTCTGTTTATACTAGCCGAGGCATTTTTAGCTATTTTTATGGCTTAGTAGTATATTAACATCTCTTGAAAATCACTTAGTATTTCTTTATTGAAGCTAGTTTCTTTTACTTTCTTCCTCAATGTGTAGTCTGTAGAGGAGACAATCTCTGTATCCTTTCTGATAATTATTAATTTATACATTCAAACAGTCATGCAGGAAAGACAGAATATGACTATTTTATTTCAAAACAAATGCAATAGCCTATGTGCCTGGTAGCTTGTAGAAAAAAAGAATTCAGTAACCATAACTACGCAATATGAACCTGCTTATAATGCTTATTCCAGATTGTCCAACAGCTGCCAATGCAGGCTTGCATTTTGTATTATTTCATTATCCAAATACACTTTTAATATCGGTAGCTAGAATTTAGGACTCTTGAAGATGGTATAAAATCAAAGGGGCTATCTGAATCACAACGACCTTTTATTTCTCCATTCTCCAATGGGTGATATTTCTAAAATGAGATTATTGCACTCCTAAATATGCACTGTTTGAAAAAAATGGCTATGCATTTTTTTAATCGAGAGTGTATTTCATTATTTAAACATCATCAACAAAAAGAATTGATTGTTATTATTATTACTAATAATAATAAGAATAAGAATAATGAAATAGAGAGCCTAAATTGGAACATGATATTAGAGGACTATATCTAAGTTTCCCAGAATTAAAGCAAGATAAACCCACTAATGAAATCTTTGGTCTGCTGAGTAAATAAGATATATTCATAGTGTTATGTATGTGTCAAATTAAACTTCTGCCTTAGCTAAAGTTTGCAGGCCAGCCAAGCCAGTGTTGCATCTCTTCTTTCTTTTTTTTTTTCTGTATAGATGAAAGTGGAGCAATCTCCACTTTTCTGGATTTTTTTTTTTCTTGGAATTTTAACCAATTTGTCATTTTTTGTTTCATTTTTGCTTTATGCCACTTAAGAATCCAGAAAATCTTTTGCTTATGTCAACAGATATTTTTTCACCGTAAAATTAACACAAAAGTTACAGGAATAGCAACAAACAAGAAAGAAACAGCAGGAAAATTTAACCCACATACTCTGAAGTATACCAGTACTATAGGCTGTCAGTATAACCTGAAGGATTGAAAAGGTTGATTTCATTTTTATACAGCATAAAATAACTGGAGTTGATGGTTCAGAAAGGAACCACACGCAACCCGAAGAGCTGATAGGCTTGGAAGTATGTACTAATGACCATTAGATATTTATTTAGATGATATAGGAGTATAAAAATTTCTGCAGTGGATGATACAGATATTTTTATACACACTCTTTTTGTCAGCACATATAGTTGTTCATTTGCTAGCCATATGAAACCTCAGAATTATGGAAATGTTTAATCATAAACGAATAGAAAGATAGTAATTTATGTTGAAATATGTAAACTAAGATTTATAAAAGGAGATCAACTTTCTGTGTCATCCTATGAATTGTGAAAATATATATATATAATATATATATATTATATATATATATATATTATTCCTTGGATATATACTTTGTGATGTCTCCTATTTATTTCCTCAGAAACTCAGGAACAGGTATGAAGATCACAATAAGAAAAAGTGAGAAACCATTCTGCACTGGGCTCTTGTTGTAGGCGATTGTGGGACCCCCCCCACGGGATGTGACGCGATAGGCCCTCTCCCAGCTCTATGATTGATGTGTGGCACGTGCCCTTAGGGGCACAGACGAAGCACATAGGTTATATAAGCTAGAGTTCATGTGCAGTAAACGCCATTTTGCTGTTCATCATATTGGTGTGTACGTGCAGTTATTTGGTCCTGGCCTGGTTAAGGTCAGCACCACAGAAGGCAATGCAACAGGCTCTGAGCAACCTGATCTAGCTGTGGATGAGCCTGTTCATTGCAGAGGAGTTGTGCTAGGTGACCTTCAAAGATCACTTCTAACTCTAAGAATTCTATGATTCTATAACACTATATGATTGAGTGAAATATCACTACAGAACAATGTTTTTAACAAAGTCACCACTGTTAGCTTTATGTTTTTGCCAGTGCTGAACAAGAGCCTGAATTCCACATATAAAAATCCGTAAGACTGTCTGGAACATGGCTTGTCTTTCACATCACTGTTGCCACTGCCGAAATGTACCACTGAGTGCTTCATTGTGTTCACATCCCCTGTTTGATCTCCATAAATGTTCAGCAAGCATCAGTGAATGTCAATTTGTGCAATTTCTTCTACATGGAAGAATTACACACCTTTGCATCATATGCACTTCCATATAATACATATGTTTGTCAAGCTGTCCTTCTAATGTAAGCTGCTACATGGAAACAGAATGTAAGAGAACATTGGCAGAAAGGTTCAATTTCTGCTGTCATACCAGTAGCATTTACCTCTGATATCATGGGCCAAAATAACAAATTTTGAACCCTTTTAAAGCAGCCTTCATATTTCTTTGTGAGCTATAAGTTTATAGTTATTCTTCCTCTGCCATTATGCAGAAAGGCTTGCCATTTTTGAAAAAGTAAAACATAAAAAATGTTGTATTCTTTAATTCATTATCCTGCCAATGGATTTGTTATTAAGAGTTTAGTGTCTTACTCCTTCACACAATTATAAATTAAGCCAATTAATTATTTAAATAGAGAATCATTTGAGCTGCTGGCAAGAAATGTTATTGTCATATTGCCAAATGACGGCATCTACTCTGCTTAGTCTGATAAATGTGAGGCAGTACCTGTCTTGCTTTCAATTTTCCGACAATTTGTTCTACTGAGGAAATGGACATTAAATGTTGTGGCTGCATTTCCCAATATCTTGGATGCTATTTATCATATAGAATAAACTTATATATTTAGAATTTTATTTCATTGTAGTTAAAGGAGTAAAAGATTAAAGGAAAGAAACAGTAGAATAAAGGTACTAGCTCTGATTAATTCCATTGTTTCTTAATAAATAAACCAACAAACAAATAGATAAATAAGCCAAAAATAAATATACTCAAGTGGAATGAAAGTAGTTTAATTGTATCAAGACAGTTTGAGGTGTTTTTTGTTTGTTTGTTTGTTTGTTTGTTTTGCCAGCATTGGAAAAAAAGTGAAGATTTATTTAAAAGTAATACTGATCTAAACTCAAGGAGACATTTCATAATTGTTATGAAAATAATTTTAAAGTTCAAATTTAGCCTCACCTAGGTCAGCTATTGCCTTGACAAGTGGTGATACAGAACATTATGCAGAGGAACATTGGTAAATAAGGAAAGGTTCCAACTCTGGCACTGATCTCATGGCTAGAAGTAACATTCCTGTGATCTGTTGAAAAAGTGCAGGCCTATACCAGAGAAATATCAGTTTTGTTGGGAATGTGAAGGAAGAAAGATAAACATTTTCTGACACATGTGAAAGGAACTATGGGCAGTAATATATAAAATGAAATCAGATCAGGAAAGAAAAAACAGAAGTATGCTAGCTAGCAAACGTACAAAAATGACTTAAATATAGATCCTATGTTGAGGAAAAGGGAATTATCTGCAGCAACATATTTCTGGTTGAAGGACTTATGAGACAATAAGTTGTATAACCCTTCTTCTTTTCTCCCTCCTACAAACACTGGGTGAACCTTAGAATTCCTGAAGAAAGCATGTCTAGTTAGAGTCCTGCAGGCTGCATGTGGCTGGCATAGTTCATACTATGGCCCACCCCCTGCTTCATGCCATCAAGGTGATGGCTCTACCCTATCAAGCCACCTCGCCCAGCTCCTGGTGTGCAATCATCACTCAGCAGCAACAAAATATCAGAGTGTGACCAGTGATGTCTGGGATGAAACTGGGATATGAGGAGGGTATAGTTGAGTTATGGCAAATAATTTTATGCATTTTGATGCACTAGCTAAACACTGTCCTGCAAACAGCAAAAAACATTCAACCTTGTTTTCCACTTTGATAAAGGAATTTGAGAGTATTTCAAGATGGAAAAAAAAAAAAAAAATCTTCTATTTTTCTGACTCCATTTTTAGTTAACACAAATTTATTACCTGCGAATTTTCAAATGGAATCTATAGAGTTGCAATCATATATTCAACCCAAAGAGAAAATTGATCACATGTCTTTACTAGAATGAAAAATATATCTCACTTCACAATCACATCTGATTCATGACTTCATTTTTTTTGCAGTACATACATTTGTGAACAACTGTTTTCAAGTGTGAAGGACAGGAAAAATAAAATTAGATCAAAAATCTCTGAAGAACAACTTGAGAACTCACCAACAACTGCAATCACTTCATCAGATCAGATTAATGCATTAGTTTCACAAAAATAATATCATATATCCCACTAGTTTTGTATTTTTGTAGCTTTTTTTAAAAAAAATTAATAAGTAGATATATATATATAACTAATTTTTGTTTCTCATACACATTAAAAATATTGTATATTTTATATGCAGCTGAAGATAACTCTTCTTCATTTAATGCACTGCAGGCAAGCTACAATGTTGGATGTTCATGCTTAGAGAAACTGGTAAACTTGGCATTAGCAGTAAAAAGGGTTTATTTGGTTGGCTTCCCTTCCCTTCCCTTCCCTTCCATTTTTTCACTTTCTCTTTCCCTTCCCCTTCCTTTCCTTCTTTTTCTGTGATAATTAGACCTGTAATGATAAAAACTCTTAAAATAGGGTGGCTTTTTTTTGTTTACTTGTTTGTTTTTGTTTCTCTATAGAAAGAGACTTCATTCACCCACAACTGGATTTTTAGCATAGCAAAAGTAAGCTGTAGGTGTAACCAGCAAGACCACTTGAATATGGTAATGATTGGATAGATCAGAAAAATTTCCATTTAACATTTTTTAAATATATATGCTTGCTTATTTATTTATTTATTTATTTATTTTTCATATTAATACTTTATTTTTCTTTTTTCTTTATTTTTCTTTACTTTTTTTTCCCCTTTGCCTTTCCTTTTCCTTCCATATTACCACATTTGTTTTATGAAAGCAAAGAAATTTTATCACTAACATGCTTTCTTATAAAATAGTGACCCACTACAGAGAAACCACAAAAGCTGTTTAAGCTTTTCAGCAAATTCTCAAAATCTATTTCATCTAACTATAAAAATGTTTACAAGCTTCATTCATAACTTTTTTTTTTTTTTTTTTGCTGGCAAGCAGTGTTTGTATTTCTCACTAGTTTCATTATTTATTTTTATTATTTTGTTTGTATATATTATTTTATTTCTGAGTGTTTTTGCTCAGAATTTCACAAAAATGTTAGAGGAAAATTTTCATGGATTATAGTACGTTTCTCTCAAAGTGAGTAAAACAATATTCAGAAAAGAGTAAAACACCTTCCAGGTTATATTAGTACTCAGTTTCTTTGTTTTGTTTTGTTTGGCTTATTAATACCTTATTATGATATAATAATGTATTTACAATATAAAAGAGGATAATTCCTTGTTGATTAGTGAATATTGCCTGTCAAAAGCATGTTAGAGCAATGGTTCTTCTAATTGGAACACACATTAATTTCACAATTAAAATGATTTCTAATTCCTGAAAATCCCTGAACTGGTTTATAAACAATTGTTCCTATTCTTTTCATAATTATTATTATTACTTTTTTAAAGTATTGAAGTAATCCTCAGAAAGCATGGGTCCCTACTTTTCTTCTACATGTGAAAGAAGACTTGATGTTGTATATGGCTGTCCTTTTTTTCATCACTGTTTGCTGAAATGAGAACGTAAATTTGAATACCTGAGTACTCACTGAGAGCCTTTTTTTTTCTCATGTACATGATAGAAAAAATATTGCTTCTTTAATTCTGCAGTAGTATCAGTACTGTCATTTTAATTAATAGTGGCAGTACAAAACTCCCAAGCGCCCAGAATGCATATTCTTTTTGGATTTGCATTTAAATCTGAATGAATTAAATATCATTTTGATTGGAATTTACTTTTGGGTAAATGGAAATTTAGTGGTGATCGTACTAATGTTTCTTTTGCCTCAGAGAGCCAATTATTGTGACAAAATTAAAAGGTAATTTGATTTTACCATGGTATTTCTACAATCCAATAACTAAGTTACTTTGCAAATGAAGGATCACATGCTATTTTAGTCTCTTAAATCAATCTCTGTAGTACTGAATTAAAAAAGAAAATCAGAAGAAAAAGATGAAAAGATTACGTTGTCATGCCAGGACTTCATTCAAAATTGTATTTCTGAGGAATATAATTGTGTTTTTTGTTGTTGTTGTTTGTCTGTTTTCAGGAAAAAAAAAAATCAGGTCTGTGTTTTTTTATTTTTCCCAAGAACAAGTAATTTTGCTTGTATTAAATGTTAGATCTAGTACTCAGTTTTCTTTAGCTTCATTGCTAGATTCTCTATTTTGGATCAGTAAGTCAGTAGTAACTTCAATGCTACAACAACTGAAGTATTTGAATGAATCTCATTGGCTTGATCAAAAGGTAATAGCATATTTTTCTTTACACAATCAAAATTTATTAATGTTCTGAAAAAGAGAATTAAGCAGTCCATGAAATATTTTCTGGTTTGTACCTTATATTACAATATAGTGTAATCACTTGAGATTGCATGGCACTGCATTTGTGTTGTAGCTAGAAAAGGAAAAAATTGAACTTTTTAAAGAGACTAGAGATTTTCTGCTATATTGAGTGCATTTTGAAGTTGAAATAGAAAAGGCCAGATGTAGAAAAAAAATAAAATACATTTATATCTGACAGATGCTTTTTTTTTTTTTTTTTTTTTTTCCCTCTTAAAAACTTATTACCTAGCTGTGTAATTATCAGGAAGAACTCATGTGCTGAAGTTTAAGATGAAGTTTGAGTTTATTTTCTGAGAGAAAAAGGAGACCTAGGAAGTGAAAAAGGTCATAATAATCTATGTCTATTCACTTAACACGCTCTTTTATTTTCAGTGCTACATACTCCTGGAACATCTGTTATGGTAGGCAGCATCAGTGCATTGTTGATTTGATCCAACTGCTGAATTGTTATGTTCTATTTGTTTGTTTGTTTGTTTTTAATGCAATCAATATACAGGTATTCACAGTATCAATGTAATCTTCTGTCTGTAAAAGATTATGTTGAAATGCTAAAAAACTCACAGTATATGTTTGCACAGGAAGGTATTTCTAAGAACTTATATATTATCAATTTGTTCTTGCTTTTCTTTACTGTCAAATTTTGTTGATTTTTTTTAACTACGCTGTAGAAATGTACTCAGAAACCAAACCCTTCCACTTCAGAGAAATGAATTCCGAAGCCTACTCAAAAAAACTGCAGATATCAAGAAGCAGTTTCAAGAAGGAAAGCTGATCCCGCTTCTAAAGAAAATAATAATAAATAAAAGAAATAAAAGAAAAATAAAATATATAGATATATAGCATTTATTCTGATATTATTATTCTGATGTGCATTTTTTTTTGGAGATGAGTGTGGAGTTCCACACTGTAGGCTGTTTATGCAACTGCCCTACTCAGTAAAATCATAGAATCATAGAATGATTTGGGTTGGAGGGGACATTTAAGATCAGCTGGCTCCATCCCTCATCACACTACAGGCAGGGTGCTTTTGCTGTCTTTACCAGTGAGGCTTATTTTGGCCTCCAGCATAGTCAACTCTTGGGAACCCCCAGTCACCTTGGTGACGCAAGGACATTAGAGTGCACTGCAGACCAGTGTCCACCAGGGCCTTATATTTCTGTGTTTTTGATGTGCCAGGCCATGTAATCCATACAGTCCAGTACACTCTATTAGCCCTTTCCACTCCCCTGGCTGCGGGCAGGGCCCCTCTATTTGCTACCTCAGTCATTCTTCCAGCTATTGCCATGTCCTGCAGCAACTGGAGCAATCACCTTTTTGGAGAAGTTCACCTTGGTTGTTGATCTATCTTGTAATTCTTTTACCCATGCTTGGAGTGCAGGAGTGGGTCTGTCATGTCACTTCCTCATATCTTCTCCATGGTCACATAGGTAATGCCACAAGGCCATACACATAGTCTTACTGTTGTCACTTGCTCTCGAGCAGGACCTTTTGATAGCTGAGACATTGGATGATGCAGGCTGGGAGGAAACCAATTTGATCAGCCTCTCCAGTGGGCTGTTTTGGCAATCCTGGTCCCCATCAGATGTATCTGATACCACAATGGATCCATCAGTATAACGCATGGTAGACTGTTCATCTATTATATCTTCTTGATTGCTCTCCATTCCAGTTTTTCAGATACTTTTGTAGTGGCTGAAACACAAGCTCAAGAGGGGCTAAATGTAACTCAAAGTCTTGAAATTTATTAATCAGTTTTTTTATAAGGGGTCTTCTCTCCCCTCTGCCATATATTGCTGCAGACGTACTGGCGTACCTCTCTGATGCATTCTTTGTGAATGTACGTCACATGTTTGGGTACACCTGACTCTCTCAGGATCATGCTCTTCGTCTGGCTCATCAGTAATGACAGTGAGGATATGTAATATTTCCACCACAGCATATTCTCTCATATAACGGATACTTTTTCCCATATCAGTCCATTTCTTTTTCTCAGGCATCAGATTGTCTTTGAAGGGGTCATTTCAATGTCAATAGCATCCGCTTCCAGAGGGTGAAGGACCTGTTCTGGCATGTACTAATACCTCTGTCAGTCGCTGAATCCCCAGCAATGCCACCCAGTTGGTGAGATTCTCTACTATCTAGTGACACACTGTTGGCCCCATTATCCCAACATCAAAGTAACCAGATGACAATAGGTTCATTTGGGTTGCATGAAAAGTCTTTTCTCAGACCTTGAATTTCATTTTCAGAGATCAGTAAGGGTAACAATGTCTTGATCACTTCCTACTCTTTCAGGACTTCTTGTTGCCCTCCTGGGTGCTGATGACCACAATCTTCTCGAGGGCCCCTCCCTTGTCCTCAGAGGCAGTTCCCCTGGATCTCAGAGCTATTCCTCTGGGTCTCTTTCCTTTTCTTCTCTTGCAGAGTCTGCTTCCTCTACTTTCTCCTCTTCCTATTTCTTATGTTCTAAATGAGTCAAGATTTGTTTCATTTTCCATCCTCTTACAGGGGTAACTGATTTAAATACTGGTGCCTCCAGTGGTTGATCAGGTTGGTAAGTCCTGATGCTCTCATTCTCCAGCTCAGATTGGAATCTGTCTTGTTCAATTATGAGGGTATTTAGTTCAGATTCAAGCATGACTTGATGAGCCTGAATTTTGCTTAGTTGAATTTGGAGACTGAATTTTGCATGCTGGAAGGCATCTCACTCAGTTTGGAGTACGCCCCATTCAGAATTGAGGATGTACCTCTTGGACTGGAGGGCATCTCTCTTGGACCAGAGGCTGTCTTGTTGAAATTGAAGTCTGTGCTCCAGTCCCCTCACCAGCTTTGCTGTCCTTCTCTGGACACACTCCATGGCCTCAGTGTCTTACTTGTACTGAGGGGCCCGAAGCTGATCACAGTGCTCAAGATGTGGCCTCAGAGCTGAGTGCAGGGATATAATCACCTCTCTGTTCCTGCTAACAACACTGTTTATGATATGAACTGGGATACCATTCGCCTTGTCGGCTACCTGGATACCCTACTTGTTCATGTTTGACTGAGATCTGACTAACAACCCCAAGCCCATTTTTTCCACTCTATGCTAAAATAACACAGCTACTTCAGCTATTAACTGTCCATTTCTCTTCCTTCCAATATTGCTTGGTTCATCTCCATTTTCTAAATGGAAGGAAAGGAAGTGAGTAACACAGCATGGTTACCACTTACAGTTGCATCTGCAACTTAGAAAGAACTATAGAATCATAAAATTATAGAATGACCTAGATTGAAAAGGACCATAATGGTCATCTAGTTTAAATCTCCTTGCTATGTGCAGGGTTGCCAAACACTAGACCAGGCTGCCCAGAACCACTGACCTGAAAAACTTCCTCCTAACTGAAAAAATATATTTTCACAAATGCAAACATTGTTAAAATACTTGCAGATAAAAATGATGTATTTATTTTAACAAGAGATTATAAATTTGTATTACTCAGTATCTGGCTGATTACATAATACAAATAACAAAGTTAGACTTTCCAGAATTGTAGGTGGTTATTTACACTTTAAAAAAAAATAATAATTTAAATTCATACCTTCTAATTTCTTTATTTTTTTCTTGTTGCAATTGAGCTTGAAAACTGATTGTGACAAAAAGACTTTGTATATTACCAGTATGCTTGTATTTATGATATGTAAGTATAGACATCTTATATGCAGGAGTTTTTCCTATTTATGTTTCATAATTATTGACAAACTATTTATGATAAATCTACTTCACTTTATCTTTCTAGATATTACATGTGTATATACAAATCGTCAGATATGATAAATGATTTTTTTTTAAGTGGCACAGTTAATATGCATTCTAGAAAACTATCATGTTAACCTCTGTAGCAAAACACTATTTGTGATATTTATTTTCCATTAAAACTCCAGTCTTGGACAAAACAGCTTACTGATACTAATCTAAAAAGAAGTACAGTGAAAATAACCTTGAAATATCACAGATCATAACATTATTATCAACAGTATTTTAAGTAGTTTTATGTTTTCTTCTGGTTATATTTTGTTATTTTATCTCTTTGTAGTTTATATAATTTTTAACATTAATTTTATCCTTAGCTGTTTTGCATTAAGGAAAAAAAAAAAAGCGAGCTTTCAGAACAAGAAAGGACTATAAAACCCACAAATTAAACAATTAATATATATTTATCTCTTACAAGGTATCATTCAGATTTTTAGAAAATAGGAAAAGATAATCTGATCTCTGGCACTTGCACGAAAACAACACATCTATGCATTTAGATGTTGATAAAATCAGATGGTATATTGAGTAACATCTGTCAATGTAAAACATGGAATATGCAATTTAGGAATTGAAAGCAAATAATATGGGCTCGATGAAAACACTAAAATAAGACAAAGTATATAACAATGTGTCAAAATTAACTATTTTCTAAAATTAGAAACACCTAATCCTGAAACAGTTTGACTTGATGCAGACGAGGAAGGTCTTGGAAAAATGCAATTCTTTAAAATGAAGGCAATCAGATTCTACTCACTCATTAATTGGATTCTACTCACTCAAAACATCTGTTCCAACATCAAGACCTCCTCTTCACTGAAGAAGTCTTTAGCACCTGAGTGAAAAAGAGGTCTTGATATTGGAACTGATATTTTGAGGCTGCTTGGGAGTTGTCTCCCCAGGTTCTGAACAGCTTTTAGAAGGAAATATATTTGTTATGAGAGTCATAGTGGTGTCAGTGGGGATGGCTTAACACAATTTTAAACTTCACTAGTAGAAAACTACAATACAAAGATTTAATATAGATTTTTATTTTGTTTCAGCTGTTAGGACTGAGAAGTCTGTTGTGATTAGAATAGAAGCAAGAAGGTGAGGTTATCAAGACAATTTATATCAGTGGAATGAAGCATCTTATTCTTCCCTACTTAGAAACAGAAATCTTACTGTTCTTGCACTTACAGAACAGGAAAATATGGCAGTGTGATAACGGCATGGACTATTGGGATCTCAAGTATATTGTATTGCTTTCCAGGAGTGAAGGATACAATTTAGTCCAATTCAGTACTTAGATCAAATGGGGTTATGAACTCTCTTAGTAATCTCTTCTTATTAGGAGCCTTCAATAGAAGATTTCAAGTATTGTCAGATGTACAGTACCCTGCTATTCCCTTACATATGGCCTAATGGGGTGCTCCTGACGTGATAAAGTCATAAATCACAGAAGTGCCAATTAAAATGGAATGCTTGTTGTGTCAATCATTTAAAAGATATGTGAAGCTCCCATGATACTCTTTCAAAAAGTAAAAGCTTTATGTGCTGAGCTTCTTCTTTGCATTCCTGCTTTTTGGTAATAGAGAGGTCGTTACAAGTTCAAATATAATTGAAAATATTCTGCTTTATCATTTTTATGTTTTCAAATTCTAAAGACTCCAGCTGAGAGTATTCTTCATCTGATAAAATGGGCAAAATCTTCGGGCTTTCTTGTTATAATTAATCGACATTTATTGTAAATTTTAAACCTCAACAAAATCTCTCATATAGAAATAGAATAAAATAAAATAAAATAAAAATCAAGCCAACAAAAGGGAGGAGAAAACAAATGTCTCTGATAATCATTATTTGTATCAAAATATAAGTTAGAAGCTAAAGTGAATTAAATATTTATTTGTCATTGAACCTGCCCCTTTATTCCTATCCTCATTTGACAGTCTGCACATTACTGGTCTGAATGAAGTGCAGATACGGCTTTTATTTGTTATCACTATATAGCTTTTTTTTTTTTTTTTTTTTAATAAATTATTTTCTACGTTCATAACAAGAAGTTTATATCACACAGGTTCAATTAGGGGTCTTTTATGCCACTCTAGGGTAGCATAACTGAGAAGAATAAAAGCAAACTGGCCTTGCCATGGGTCCCATGTTTTTTGAGTCAGCTTCTGTATGGCCTCCAAGGCTTACATGAAAAATCTCATTAAAGAATGAGGTTTGTAATTTCTGCCTGACCAGAAGTGCTTTTTTCAGCAAATGTCACAATTTCTTTACTACTGACATTTTCAGTGTCCTCTCCCTTGGAACACAAAATAATTATTTCATAGCTCACCAAAACATTTGTGCTACTTCACAAAACAGTTCAGACTTCAGAATTAGAAATTTCCATTTGCGTTTGTCCTTCATATTTATTTTAGTCACTGCTTTACCACAGAAGTAAGCCTACCTACCCTTTCCTTAACTTCTTTTATTAGGAGTTTAGATGCAGCAGCATGCTTATTACAAATGTTACAATTGTTATGCACTAATCTTACATACTGTCTTACTAGCAGCATAATAGCGCACAAGCTTAATAGCGCATAACAATTGTAACATTGTAAGCTTTTACCTAAACCTTTTTTCTTTTTCATGGAATTTAGTTAAAACTATTGGTGAGATTTTCATTGCACTGTATGGAGTTTTATCTACAAAATTCCCATTAATATTAGAAGGAATTACACAGCTAAGCCCTGGCATGCCACATTGAAAATAGCCCTTAATGTTATTTTAATGAAGATTCTTTTATGAGTAAATTATTTCAGAGTAGCTGAGCAGTTATTATCTTCCTCAGTTACTAGTGATCATCAGTGGGGTGTGTGTTCTCTAATATTATGTTTCAGCCCTGTGCCTTTGTCATGATGTTATGGGACCTTTCTAGTTATAAATGATTTTCATTGCACAGTGTAATTAGAAACCAGCCAACAGAGTAAAACAGCAAAACTTGATTTTGGCTGCAAGTTGGAGATGTCCCTAGGGGTCTTTAATTTATGCTCTGCCCTTTCTGTATAATGTTCAAGGTTTTTTTAAAATGCCCTAGTTTGTTCCATAGAGGGAATATATCTCTTTTTCTTGAGGCTCATTCAAGATTGTTTATAAATCTTTCAAGGTTTTCTGGATAGTTAGTCACACACAGAATGACAGCATCAGCCTTTAATGAAACTTAGAACCATAATTTACTAATTTTTATGAACATAAAGTTTGTTTCTGAAACCTGAAATACTGTATTCAGAAATTCACTGCCTAGTTATTTTATGTGAATTATATATTCATTCTTCCATGCACAAGTTATACTGATTAGCAACTATGTCTTCCTTACACCATGGTGGGTTCCAGCATAGACCTGCCCACAGGCCTATCTTCCTTTTCCTTCTTCTGCTCTCTCCCTTCCATCCTTCTACCAAGGAACCAAGGCACCATTGTGTTCTTATCTTGGATTGGAATTGTACAGAACAAAATACTACGGAGTGAAATGGTGATAATGATATTTAGAAGTTGTTGGTTAGGTTTGTAAAGAACATCCATAAATTTTGATGACATGAATTTTCTTTAAGGAAGGATCTTTTCTTCCTTCCTTCCTTAGAATCCCAGAATAATGAACCACTAAGGTTGGAAAAGACCACGAAGATAACTTAGCCCAACCACCAATCCATCACAACCATACACACTAAATGAAATCCCTACATGCCACGCCATTTTTTCCTGAAAACCTCCAATGCTGATTCCATCACTTCCCTGTGCAGCCTGTTTGATGTCTTACCTCTTTTTCTAAGACTATTATTTTCCTAATATCAAACCTGAACTTCCCCTGGAGAAAATTATAGCCATTATCTCTCCTTTCCTCCCTCCCTCCCTTCATTCATTTCTTCCTTGATCATCTGAGATAAGAATATTCTTTACATTTCAAAGTTTAGACTTGATTAATACAACAATTTTTCCTTTCTGAAATTCTCAAATGTTGCAAACTACACCCTAATTCTCAGCAACTCTTTTTGTTGTTTTTGCTTTCTTCCTATTTAATATATCTGTATTACAATGCTGTTAATGTTCTCTTTTTATGTCATTATTTCATCATTATCTAAACTCATAATTATACGCTCTAAGAGCTGTTCAAAGTGAGCATAGGCATAACTAATTCCACAGTACCTGCTACAAAAGCCCTAGCCCATCAAGTAATCTCCTAATATGTATATACACATATATGAATATACACATGTATATACACACATGTGTGTATGTGTATTTATATCTATATGTATATATATTTGTATGTATGTGTATATATATTTGTGTATACATATATGTTTATGCAGTGGAGGTCATCATGGAATCAGAAAATGGTTTGAATGGGAAGGGATTGTCAAAGATCATTTAGTACCAACACTCTTGCATTGGTCAGGAATACCTTCCTCCAGATCAGGTAGCTCAAATCCTTATCCAACATGGTGCTGAGTTCTTCCAGGGATGGAGCATCCACAACTACTCTCAGTAACCTGTCCTAGTATCTAAAAAATCACTCTAACACTAAAAAACTCATTCCTAGTATGTACCTAAATCTATGCTCTTTTAATTTAAAACTTTTACACCTTATCCTATCACTACACTGCCTGCTAAATAGTCCCTCTTCAGCTTTACTTGTTGATCCTCTTTAGGTACTGGAGGGACACTGTAAGGTCTTCCTGGAACTTTCTCTTCTCTAGGTTAAACAATTCCAACTCTCTGTTTCTACTCATGGTAGAGTTACTCTAGCCTCTAGCCTTCTGATTTTATTTATTCATTTGTTTGTTTGTTTGTTATTCTAATTCTACTTTTATAGGTTTATGGTTGTTTTTTTTTTTTTCATTCAGGAGGCCTCAGACCTGGATCCACTACTCCAGGTAGAGTCAATTGACAACAGGTAAGAGGGAGAGAATTAGCTTCTTTAACCTGCTGGCCACAATTCTTTTGACTTCTTTATTCTTTTGAGAGGATATAGTTGTTCTTCCAAGCTGAAAATGCAAGCTGCTGACTCTTTCATTTTTTAAGCTATCAGCACCCCATATCCTTCTCCATATTGCAGTTCTCAATCCATTTATCATCCAGTCTGTTCTGATGTTTGAGATTGTCTCCACACAGGTGTAGGACCTTACACTTGGCGTTGCTGAACTTCATAAGGTTTTCGTGGTACTCTCAAACTTGTTGAGGTTCTTCTCAATTGTTAACTGTACTATTCATTTTGATGTAATGTTCAAACTTGCTGTTTGAACATTCACTCCCACTGTCCATGCCACCAATAAATATATTAAACAGTGCTGATTCCCTTACGATCTCAGGCGAGACATCGCAAGACTACACATGTGCACTGAGCCATTGACGGATACTGTTACATGGCTGCTGTATGGACTAGTGGCCATCCAGACCATTTCACTAAAACCAGTTTAGATATGAGAATATAGTGTAAAAGAATATACTAGGCTTTAGTGCAACTCAAGGTAGATGACAGCTACTTCTCTTCCCTTGTTCATCTATGTTGTCATTTTGTCAGAAATACAGAGGTGACTGGTTAATTATATAGAGTATGGACATCAAGAAGAATCAAGCTATTCTATGTAACTTCTTAAGAATTCATTTAAAAACATGCATTTTCCTAAATGATATTTGCACTCTGAAAGTTCATAAATATTATCACTTTCTTGAATTCATCCTTGCTATTTTAAATAAAATTCTAGGGTTTTTTTTTTGTATATCCCTCATGTCTTGGGTGACATTTCAAGGATTGCTTTACCCATTTGTTAAATTTAATCATAAATCTGTGTAGATTACCAGATCATCCATAGGTTTCTTAAATACAGTGTAATATTGTCTTATTTTCTTATATTTGTGCTTTCAATTAATCCTCCTATAAAAGCAGGAGATTGAAGTAATATTTTATAAGGATGAAGAAAAAATCCAATGTGATTGATATGGGCCTTCTTTCAGAATGCTCTAGTGATCTGAAGCTGCTGACTGTAAAGCTGCTGCAAACATAAGCTTCATTAATGTCATCTTTTGTGTTTATAATACCAAAGAGTGACAGTTTGGGGAATAATTCTGTCTCTTCTTCTTTCCTCTACTCATATTCTGGTTCCTGACTTTAGGGTATTCAAACTTTATTAACTGTGAAATGTGAAGTCTTATGATGGTGAGTCCAGATTTCTAAGTGCCACTTGCAAGATGAACACAGATGCTGCTGTTCTTGCACAGGAGTCCAAGATCACTTAATGCAGTTCTCAAGCACCATGGTTAGGATGAGGATGGTGTACTTCCATCTGCTGGAACTGCTGCTGCTGCTGCTGGATAGCTTAACCAATAAGCATAGCTCAGATACAGCTGAGCTTGGGTTGCAGGAATGTAAGTCTTGTCCTTGAACTGGACATCCTTTCTATGGAGAAGGGATGTAGGAAAATGTGCTCATAGGTGTGAAAAAAATTACGAGTGTCAAGAATAAATTCTGGGAAGTTGGCGGCTTTTTGTTTGTTTGTTTGTTTGTTTGTTTGTTTTGTTGTTGTTGTTGCTGAGTGAAGATATTTTATAGTCAGTTAAATATGCAGATCTTCAGGGAATTAATTATTCATTTCACCAAGCTGAGGAAATGGTGAATACAGACAGTTTTAAAGAAAAAAACAACCTGTCCTAGTCCATGAGAATGCTTATTCTTTGTATGCTCCTCTACAACTCAGTCTTGCATCTGCCTTCCAGGGTTAAGATGCATCCTAACATGTACATATCCTGTGGTGTTGGATAAGATACTTTATTGAGGTGAAAAAATATGGACAATTGGGTGACGTCTTGAGGTCTTTACTCCTCGTTCTCATGGAGAACAAAACATCCAAAACATCTTCTGGAATTATAATATAGCAGAAAGGAAATAGTTCTGGAGGTTCCTAGGTCTTGTGGGAGATAACTTCCTGACAGAGTTGGTGAAGGAGCCAACAAGGGGAAGAAAAATCTTGGAGATACTGTTTGTTAAAAGAGAAGAGCTTGTGGGGGATGTAAAGGTTTGAGGACATCTGGGGCAAAGTGATCACAAAATGATAGTCCATGTTGAACCATGTAAGAGAGTCAGCAGAACTCTCACCTTGGACTTCCAGAGGGCAGATTTAGGTCTCTTTTGGACCATGGTTGAAAGAGTCCCTTGGGAGGTAGACCTGGGACGCATGTAAGATCAGGAAGGCTGGGAATACTTTAAGGAAGTTATTTTAATGGAGCAGGAGCTGACCCTAAGTCATGGAAGATGAGCCGATAGGGAGGGAGTCTGAACTGGATGAACAGAGACCTCTGGCTGGAACTCAAGAACAAAATGAAAGTTTACGGTCTTTGGAAAAGGAGACAAGCAACTTATGAGAATTACAAGTATGTAATGAAACTGTGCAGAGAGAAAATTAGAAAGGCCAAAGCCCAGCTTGAACTGAACTTGGCACCAAAGATGAAAGACAAAAATAAATATTTCTGTAAATATATTAAAAGTAAGAGGAGGGCAAGGGAGAATCTCCATCCCTTGTTGGACACAGAGGGCAAAAAGTTGTCCAAAGACAAGAATATGGCTGAGGTACTTAATACCTTCTTTGCCTCAGTCTTTAGTAGTAAGACTAGTTGCTTCCTGGGTACAGTCCCTTGTGCTGGCAGATAGGGATAGGGAACAGAATAGGCCTTGAATAATCCATGATGAGATTATTTTGGTCCTGCTCCAAAAGTTGGATACTCACAAGTCCATGGCCAGATGGATTGCACCATATTGTGCTGAGGGAACTGGTGGATGTGGTTGCCAAGACACTCTCCATCATCCATTGACAGTCCTAGCTAACTGGAGATGTCCCAGTGGGCTGGAGACTGGCAAATGTGATGCTCATCTTCAGAAAGGCAAGGGAAGATGATTCTGGTAGCTACAGACCTCTCAGTCTCACCTGGTGCCAGGGAAGGTTATGGAACAGATAATCTCATATGCCATCGTGGATCAATTAAAGGTCAACCAGAGGATCAGACCAAGTCAGTATGGGTTTGTAAATGGTAGATCTTGTTTGACAAACCTGATTTTGTTCTATTACAAGGTAACCTGCTTAGTGCATGAAGGTGAGGCTTTGTAACAACACAGTTTATCTACATAAAGGTTAAAGTTACGGTAACACTATAATCTACTCCCTAGTTTCTTCATTATCAGAGACAAACAAAAAAACTGCCAACATAATTTCACATATTTAATAACATTGCACAAGTTCTATATACAAGAAATTCTTTTCTTGTTAGCAGTAATAAACTGTGCATGACCTTATTGTTCTCTTCAAATACCCGAAAGGTGATTGCAGCGAGAGCGGTATTGGTCTCTTCTCACTAGTGACAGGTGACAGGACGAAGGGAAATGGCCTCAAGTTGCACCAGGGGATGTTTAGGTTGGATATCAGGAAAAACTTATTTACAGAAAGGGTTGCTAAGCACTGGAATACAGTCTCCAGCGAGGTGGTTGTGTCACCATCCCTGGATGAGTTTAAAAACTGTTTGGTTGTGGTTCTCAGGGACATTATTTAGCAGTGGATGGTTAGAGTTAGGGTAGTATGGTTAGGTTGCAGTTGGATTTGATGATCTTTAAGGTCTTTTCCAACCTGAGCAATTCTATTATTCTATGACTCACCTCCTCCTCTCACCTTGTGAGGTCAAAGCCATGAGTTTTTACAGGGATAGTAGTTGAAACTATTTTCTTTGCTGTCTGGGTAACATTGTTTCCTTCTCCTTCTAATCTTATACAGACTGTCACATTAGTAATAGAAAAAAAATAGAATTGTGCAGATATTCAATTACAAATGAACACAGATGTGTAATGTCAATTTTGCTGCAAGCGGGAAAATATTTTTTATGTATATTGTTGCTATGATTATTTAATTATTCAAGTATTAGTGTTACAGATATACACAGAAACTTTAAACCAAGGGAGAACTTTTTTAAACAGGATCAGTTCACTGAAAAATTTAATTGCCTAACATTGCAGAAAGTTTGATTTGGTCCTCAAGTTAATGATTTGAAAAGAGTAGGTTTGGTGTATTGAAGTCATATTTTGAAAGTTCCTTTGTGTTTATTTCCACCAAAATACAACAGCTAGCACTCTCTCTGTTTACTGGCAAAACTGATTGAGAGGACTTTAAATAGGATTGATCAAGGAGAAAAGAGACCATTGGGAACACTGAGCATATGCCAAAGAATGGTGCAACTCTTTCTGAAGTAGGTAAGTCTAATGGGAGTATTCATCCTGCTTGGGGGAGCACAGAAGTTTCAGAGCACATTTGAAATGCTTGTTTATCAATTCCAGAAGAATGAGTTAAAAATGGAACACAATGAAAATTTTGGTACTTTCCCAGAATTATAATGGAATCATAGAATGGCTTATGTTAGAGGGGACCTTGAAGACCATCAACTCCTCTACCATGAGCAAAGTTGCCAACCACTAGACCAGGCTGCCCAGGATCCTATCAAACCTGGTCTTACATGTTTCCATGGACATGGTATCCACAAGTTCTCCAGGCAGCCTGTGCCTGTGTGTCACCACTCCTGAGCAAATAATTTCTTCTAAAATCTAACCTAAATTTCCCCTCTTTTACTTTAAAGCCATTGCCCCTTGTCATATCACTATTACACCATGTGAAAAGTTGCTTCTCTTCCTCCTAATAAGCTCCCTTCAAGTATTCGAAGGCTACAATGTGGTCTACCCAGAGCCTTCTCTTTTCCACACAGAACAAGCTCAACTCCCTCAATCTTTCTTCATGGAATAGGTTCTCCAGCCCTTTGATCTGATCTGATAAATGTTTGTAAATATCTAAAGGGAAGCAGAAGGTATACGGATGAGGTCAGGCTCTTCTTGGTAGTTGTAGCAATAGGACAAAAAGTAATGATCTAAAACTTGAACATAGGAATTTCCATACTAACATGCCAAAGAACTTCTGTATGGTAAGTGTTACAGTGTGAGGTTGCTCAGAGACAATGTGGAGTCTCTTTCTACGGAGATATTAAAGACCGATCTAGATGCCTACTTGTGTGACCTATTATAGGGAAACAGCATTAGTAGGAGGGTTTGACTCAGTGACCTCTTGAGGTCCTTTCTAACTGCTGTGATTCTGTGACTCTATGATTCAACAGCTTCGTTGCTCTTCTCTGAATGTGTTATAGTATCTTGTAGTGAAGACCCACAAAGATGAACAAAATATTCAAGGTGCTGTCTCATCACATACAAGGGGACAATCAATTCACCAGACATGCTGGCCATGTCATTTCTGATGCAGGCCAGGATGGCATTGGTATTCTTGGCCACCTGGGCACAATGTTGGCTCATGTTCAACAAAATGTTGGACAGCCTTCCCAAGTCATTTTCAGTCAGGCAACTTTCCAGCCATTCTTCTCCAAGTCTATACAGCCATATTGGGTTATGACCTAAGTTCAGGGCCCTTCTTGATCGTCATGCTATTTGACACTATTCATTTATATAGCCTCTCCAGAGATCTCTGGAAAGACTTCCTTATCTCAAGCTGCCCCATCTATCTTGGAATCATCTTCAAACTTACTGAGATTGTACTCCATCCTTTCACCCAGATAATAATCATAAATGTTAAACAAAACTAACTCCTGTACTAAGCCCTAGGAACACCACTGGTGATAGATCACCAACTGGATTAAACTCTATTAACTATGACTCTTTGAGCCTGATCATCTAGTCAGAATGAATTTCATTTTCTAATTTAAATTCAAATTGAAATTTTGTTAATCACTTTTTCAGAAAAGAGTCTCCTCTTACAGCTGAATTTTATGAACATTGCTTTTCCTGATTAAAAGGAACTTTTATGGAAATTTCATGTTTTTTTTAAAAAGTAAGGAGGAATTTCATTTACTTAAAGTACCTTTTGGAATCAGTATATTTAAGACAAAACTGAGACAATAATGTTATCTTAGAAAGGAATATCACAAAGAGGAAGTGTATCTCTCAGGTTCCTTTTACAACCATATAATCATCTATTGTTAACTGTTCCAAAATTCTATTAACAGTAAAAATAAAGTAAAAAAATGCATTGGGTATTGTCAGCTGTGAAGAGATGAAATACTGGCATTTGGTCCAAAGCTTCTTAATTATACCTGAATTGTAAAATAAGAATAAAATCTAATGACATTTTTCAGATCCTGTCCATGTGCCAAGTACCTTATTCAGTCCCTCAAAATTCCTGAAGGAATTCCTTGGATGAAATAGAGTTAAAGCCAGCTTTTACAACCTACACTTCTGAGAAATAAATGGTATATTTTGCTGCTGCTCCTCTGAAACCACTATTGCAGGCCACTGCGACAAGATAATGGATTCAATGAACCACTGATATGGTTTACTGTACCTATTTCCATGTGATTTATTGTAGCATTTAAGTTCAGAAGAACCTTTTGCCCCATGAAAACCAACCTCAGCTGTACTGCAGTTAGATGAAGGTCAGAGGAGATATCATCCTACAGATACACTAACACACTCTAATAGTCTATAACACAGAGAAATAGTAGATACGTCATTTTGTTCTTCCTAGATTTCATATGCTTTATCCCTGAGAAAAAAGATGACCCTTCTACTGAGTTTAGCAAGAACAGGAACACCAGAATTTTTTCAAATTGTTCACTGAAAAATTGTTCTTTGGAGCCTCTTAAAGCACATACATTTCCGTAGCCTTCCAAAGAGCTATGAATCAGCTTATTTGTCTGAAAGACAAGTCCAGAACAGGTAATTGCTTCACTCTTTTATGTTTACAATCTTTGTGACTTATTCCTTGTGATCTATCTGTCTGTCTTACAGTTGAAGTCATGTTAGTAATTTCTCTTACCTATACTAGTTACATGCTTTGTAAGAAAACTGAAGAATTATGTGCTAACTTTCCAGACTCTGAATAAATGAGGGATTAAAGACAGCATTTCCTCAGTGGTGAGATGTAATTAAATCCAATGGAAAAAAATCAAAGAAAACCAGATAAGGAAAGGAAATTTTAAAAGTCCAGTATTTTCCTTTCCTTCTTAATTTATGAAGGACTGATCATAGTCTTTCCCTAGTATTAAAAACCTAACAAACACAATTGAGAACTAAAATCAAGGAAGGAACCCAAAGAATTATGCTTCAGTTTACATTTCTTTCATCACTGACAAGATAGAGAGTTTGAAAGGTTTGGTTGGAGCATAAATTTTTATGTTACAAATCTTATTTTTGTACAGATTTGGTTCAGTATTACTGAGATGAATGTGGAAAACAACTTTCTGTTATTGTCACTGACATTTTGAATAAAAATTCAAGGATAAAATCCATATCTTCATAAACGTACTTGAACAATAAGTGGAAATATCATTATTTGACAGTACTGTGCTGTGAACTAAATGTTTTAAATAAATACTGTAAAAATTAGAATAAATATTAGAAAACTAGTGAAAATCTGTGCAATTCAGCAATGACTAAGGACAAAACGCATGTTGTTAAGCTAATTCTCTACTATTACATTTTCAGTAGTTCCGTGCACTGTTCTCAATTATTTTTTGTCACTGTAAGCATCTGAGGAGAGTAAGTTTGCTAAAGTATAACACTATGTGTCTCAGCCAAGGAATGGATGATAAGCTGGCTGAGATCTTATTGGTGGAGATTAAAGGGAAGATAGGATTATTGAAAGTCATTGTGAGAGTTTGTTACAAGCCACCTGATCAAGAAGAACAAGTGGATGAGGCCCTATATAGACAGATGGGAGCAGACTCGCATTCACAAATACTTCCTCCTTGAGGGGTACTTCAATCACCTTTACATCTTCTAGAGGAATAACACAGCATATTACAAGCAATCCAGGAAATATGTGGAATGCACTGATGATAACTTCCTCTCCATATGCTACAAGAGCCAATGGGCTTGTTACCACCAACAAAGGAAGGGGTGGGGAATATGAGGATCAAAGATAACCCTCACTGTAGTGAACACACAGTGGTGACGTTCAAGATCCTTAGAGCAGTCAGGAGTGCACACAGTGAACTAATAACTCTGGTCTTCAAGAGAGCAGATTTTGGCCCTTTCAAGGGTCTGCTTGTTGCAGTACCATGAGACAAAGCCCTAGAAAGAAAATGGGCCCAATAAAGCTGGTTAACATTCAAGAATAACCCACTCCCAAACCCAAGAATAATGGATTCCAACAAAGAAGTCATGTAAATATGTCAGGAGATATGCAAGGACATGAACAAGGAACTCCTATCCAAAGTCAAGAATGAAAAGGAAGCCTATGGAGGATGGAATAAAGAACAGGAAGCCTGGGAGGCACATAGGCAAATTGTCTGAGCAGTGAAGGGATCACGTCTGGAAAGATAAAGCCTAGAGTTTAATTTTGCCAGGGAAACTGGGGACAACAAGAAGTCTGCAAGTAGCTTAGTGACAAAAAGGAAGACTAGGGAAAAGTGAGTCATCCACTGAAGAAAACAGGAGAAGCAGCTATCTGGGACAGTAAGGAGGCCTGAGTAATGAATGCTATCTTTGTCTCAGCCTTTACCAGCCAGGCTGGTCTTTGGGGATCCCAAAGGATAGGCTGAATGGCCGGAGCAAGGAAGATGTATCTTTGCTGGAAAAAGATCAGGTAAGGAAATACTTGAGCATAATGAACACAAGTTCACAGATCCTAATGGAATGTCACCATGAGTGTTGAGGGAGCTGGCAGGCAAGACAGCAAGATCACTCTTTATTCAATCATGACAACAGGAAGAAGTGTCTCAAAACTAGAGGAAAGCAAATGCCACTCCTGTCTTTTTGAGGGGAAGCAAGGAGAGCCTGAGGAAACACAACCTGGTCAGCCACATCTTGGTCTCAGGGAAGGTGATGAAACATCAAATCCTAGAGAGAGCTCCCAGGAATATGGACAAGAAAATCATCAGGAGTAGTCAGTATGAATTCAACAAAGGGAAGTGATGTCTGACCAACTTGATAAGGCCCTATAAAAAATATCACCAATCTGATGGATGGGGGGTGAACAGTAGATATTGTATTTCTGGACTTCAGTAAGGCCTTTGACGTTGTTCCCCATAAGATACTCACACAGAAACAGTTGAGTATGAGTTGTGTGAGCAGACACTGAGGTGAAATGAAAACTGGCTGAATGGCCAGACACAGAGGGCAGTGGTCAGTGGTTGAAAGTCTTGCTGGTGGCCAGTGACTTGCAGAAAAGCCTAGAGATCCTACTGGTCCCAGTCCTGCTTATCATTTTCATCAACAATCTGATTAATGTGGTACAGTGCACCCTCATTAAAGTCACAGAAAACTGGAGGGCACATCTGACTCACCAGAGAGCCAACAGCAATCCAGAGTGATCTTGACAGGCTAGAGGTATGGGCTGAAAAACGCTTACGGAATTCAAAAAGAAGTGCAGCGTTCTGTGCTTGGGAGGAACAATCCCAGGCACCAGTGGATGTTGGGGTCCAAGCTACTGGAAAGTAGCCCTTTAAAAGAGGATGTATGAGTCCCGGAAGACACCAAATTGAGATGAGTCAGCAATGTACCTTTGCTGGTATATTTAGAAAGCTAGTGGTACTCTTTGCAGTTCTCTAGATCTGTGTCTGTGACATGGGGATGGCAAGCCCACAGGTCACCAGCCCAAAAAGAGGAGAAAGCGAATAAAAAGGAAAAAAAAAAAAAAAGCACAAATAGCAACAGTGATGTGAGGAAGAAAACAAACTCAGTTTACTAGTTATAATAGCAAAACCACAAGTTATTTGGGATTGAAGCTAATAAATCAAATAAACGAGAATTTCTGAAAACAGCAGTTCTTTCTTTGATCCACCAGGGAACAAACAGATAGTCTGGTGATTCACAGTTTTTTTTCCCTCTTCCTGAAGATGGAATTAAAAAATGAAGTCTTCTGGGAATCATGGTTCATTCTTCTCTTCTGGGAGAATGCTGCAGCATTAGCTCTTTAACTCACAGTTCACTATATGATGTTATGATGTGGAATACTGAAAATAAACCACAAAACCATGAAAATTGGGCAAGCAGATATTGCCAGCAGATGAAGAGAGGGGATCATTCCCCTGTCTTCAGTATCAATGAGGACCACACCTGGAGTAGTATCCAGTTCTACACTTCTCAGTATGAGAGAGAATATCAAACATACTGGATGAGTTATTTGACTTGAAAGGTTATCTATGATAATCATCTAGTCCTAATTCCCCTGCTGGGGCAAAGATGCTTTCCTCCAGACTAGGTTGCTGAAAACTCCATCCAACCAGAACTTTAACACTTCAAGGGATGGAGCAGTCCTGGCAAAGTCACGAGGTCCCTCTCTTTTCTCTTCTGCTTGGCCCAACTATGTGTCTAGCCTCAGCATTAGAATAAGGCCTTTTTTTGGACACTCTTTCTCATTTTATTTGTTAGCTTCAATTTTAATTACACGGCATTATATTGTATTATAGTATGTTATCTTGCATTCTGACACCATATTTAGTAAATTAGTTTGTTTCTTCTCAGATCATTGACATTGTTTTGTTTTAGATCCACCTCTTTCCCATTTTCCCCTTATTCCCTTTTTCCCTTTCCTGGGGTGTGGTCAGTGGATCCCCTTGCCCCACCAGTCATGGAACAAGCCAGAATCAGCTTGCAAACCACTGACATAATCATAAGGAGAAAGATTTGGGGATGTTGATTGATGAAAGATTCAACATAAGTTGGCAGTGTGATTTTGCAGACCAGAAGGCCAACCGTATCCTGTGTTGCATCAAGAGAAGAATGATCAGCAGATCAAAGGAGGTGATTATGCCCCTATACTCTGCTCTCATGAGAACCCACCTGGAGTATTGTGTCCAGTTCTGGGGGCCCCAACACAAGAAGAACATCAAACTGTGTCAATGGTTTATGGACTGGTTTAACCCAGTTCCATGACAAGCGGGGTGGGATTCACAGATCCGCACCTCTGGAAAGGGGAAACAGGGGATACCGAAATAATTAAGAACAGGGACAGTGATCTGAGGAGAAACAAACTAATTTATTAAATATGGTATCAGAATGCAAGATAACACACCATAATACAATATAATCAGATTGAAACTAATAAATCAAATATAATGAGAGAGAGTGGAATATAATGAGAAAGGTGGAAAGGTCTCACCATAAAGCTGGGGTGAGATGCGAAATTGTGTTGAGCTGAAGGAAAAAGGGGGCATCAGGTGACCTTGCCAGGGGTTATATCTCCTCTCTGAACAAAAAGTGTTCTGGGGTATGTAGTTATTCTTCTCTTCTGGACAGGTGCCTGGAACTGGAGTATTAACTCTTTAACTCCCAGTGCAATACATGAAGTTATGATGTGGAATGCCGATAACCAAAAATCATAAAACCATAACTAGCTGTCGGAGTGGTTCCAGAGAAGGGCCATGAAGATGATCAGAAGGCTGGAGAACCTCTCCTACGGGGACAGGTTGAGAGAGCTGGGGCTTTTCAGTCTGGAGAAGAGAAGGCTTTGGGGAAATACTATAGCATCCTTCCAGTACAGGAAAGCTGGGGATGGACTTTTTATAAGGGCATGTAGTGACAGGACAGAATCACAGAATCACAGAATCACAGAATCACCCGGGTTGGAAGGGACCTCAAGGATCATGTAGTTCCAACCCTCCTGCCTAGCAGGGCCACCAAACATACACACTCAGATCAGGTTGCCCAGGACCCCGTCCAACCTGGCCTTGAACACGTCCAAGGATCCACAACCTCCCTGGGCAGCCCGTTCCAGGGCCTAACTACTCTCTTTGTAAAGAACTTCCCCCTAACATCCAACCTAAATCTTCCCTTCTTCAACTTGGATCCATTTCCCCTAGTCCTGCTATTGTCAGCCCTTTTGAAGAGTTTACTCCCCTCCTGGGTGTAGGTTTCCTTCAGGTATTGATAGGCTGCAATGAGGTCACCCCGCAGCCTTCTCTTCTCCAGGCTGAACAAGCCCAACTCCCTCAGCCTGTCCTCACAGGGGAGGTGCTCCAGCCCCCTGATCATCTCAGTCGCCCTCCTCTGGACCCTTTCCAAAATCTCTATGTCTTTCTTGTACTGAGGGCTCCACACCTGGACACAGTACTCCAGATGGGGCCTCACAAGAGCCGAGTAGAGAGGGACAATCACCTCCCTCTCCCTGCTGACCACCCCTCTCCTGATGGAGCCCAGGATCCCATTTGCCTTTCGAGCTGCCAGAGCGCCCTGCTGGCTCATGTTAAGTCTCTCGTCCATCAGGACCCCGAGGTCCTTCTCTGCCGAGCTGCTCTCAAGGACCACTCCTCCCAGCCTGTATGGGTGCCTGGGGTTCTTCCAGCCCAAATGCAAAACCTTGCACTTTGCCGTGTTGAACCTCATTAGGTTCACCCGAGCCCAGCCCTCCAGCCTGTCAAGGTCCCTCTGAATGGCATCCCTTCCTTCCACCGTATCAACCGCACCACTCAGCTTGGTGTCGTCAGCAAACTTGCTGAGGGTGCACTCAATTCCCTCATCGATGTCATTAATAAAGATGTTAAAGAGCACCGGTCCCAAGACAGACCCTTGGGGGACACCACTTGTTACCGGCCTCCACCTGGACATAGAGCCATTGACCACCACCCTCTGTCTGCAGCCTTTCAACCAATTGCTTATCCATCGGGTCGTCCACCCATCAAATCCACTTCCCTCCAATTTGGAGATGAGGATGTGGTGGGGGACCATGTCAAAGGCCTTGCTCAGGTCTAGGTAAATGACATCGGTCGCCTTCCCTTCGTCCACCAGTGCCGTCACTCCATCATAGAAGGCCACAAGATTAGTCAGGCATGACCTTCCTTTGGTGAAGCCGTGCTGGCTGTCTCGGATCACATGCTCATTCTTTATGTGATTGAGCATGTTGTCCAGGAGGATCTGTTCCATGATCTTCCCAGGCACGGAGGTGAGACTCACCGGCCTGTAGTTCCCCAGGTCCTCCCTGCTCCCCTTCTTGTATGTGGGAGTGACGTGACCCTTTAAACTGGAAGAGGGTAGATTTAGATGAGATATTAGGAATAAATTCTTTACTATGGGAGTGGTTAGGCACTGGAACAAGTTGCCCAATAAGGTTGCGGATGCCACCTCCCTAGAGATGTTTAAGTCCAGGTTAGATGGGACTTTGAGCAACCTGCTCTAGTGAGAAGTATCCCTGCCTATAGCAAGGCAGTTGGAATGGTGTGATCTTAAAAGTCCCTTCTAATTTAAACCATTGTATAATTCTATGATTCTACAATTTGGGAGGTGAGGCTAGAGCTGGTAAAGACTGAGGCAAAAAAATATTGACCACTTTAACCTCCATTTCCTGGCTAACCAAATCTCCAATTTCTTTCTGGAAATCTATTTGTTAGATTATCCAGCACTTGGAGAAAAAATTAATCATCAGTCTATTCCAGGAGTCTCCTGGGTTAGTTATGCCCTGCTGTGTTGTCCCTCCAGATGATAAATGAGTGATTTAAGCACTTCTTGAGGAACAAGAGCTTGTGAACGTCAGGCTGTTCCTATCTATTTGTAAAGGGCCTCATTCACTCGTCCTTCCTGGTCAGATGGTCTTTAACAAACCCCCACTATTATGTCACTTGTCCTTGTACTTCCCTTTGAATATGTCTCATAAGCTTTTATTTGTCTCCACATCCAGATGGCTATCAATGCACTCCAGCTGGTCACTGACACAGAGGACAACATCCTCTCCTTGTCTTCTCTTCTTGACTTTCCTAAAAAGCCTTTATATTTCCATTCTGTCTCATGAGTCATAGGAACCATTTCGTATGTCACCATGATGCCAATATGATCATAACCCTGCAGGAGTGTATATGGTTCTACATAATCTTTTTTGTATTCTCCATACTTTGTGAGTTTGTGTTGACACATTTGAGCCAGGCCACCAGTGAATTTACTTCACTGGTTGGAATAACTGGAATTCTTTTGAGCTGCTCTTCAGGTGCTCTCCACTGACATGGGATCTTCTTCATGGTATTGGCATCTTTTGCTGGCACTAGTAGGAGTTGGATGAAGTTATCTTTTCCTGACAACTTTAGATTAAAATCCTCTTTGCTCTTTATGAAGGGACTGGAGCACCTTTCCTATGAGAAAAGGCTGAGAAAAATACGACTACTTAGCCTGGAAAAGAGAAGGCTTGAGTAGGTACCCTATTGAGGTATATAAACACCTGTAAGGAGGATGAAATGGGATTTCAATCATGATATTCTTGGTGGTTTCCAGTGCCAGGCGAAGACATGATGAACACAAACTGGAACAAAAGAAGTTCCATTTAAACATCAAAAAGCACTTATTTATTGTGCAAATGGTGGAGCACTGGAACAGGTTTCTCTAAGAAGTTGTGGAATCTCTTTCCTTTAAGATACTCAGAAGACATCTGGACATGATCCTGGGCATTGACTACTCAAGTAGGGAGCTTGATCAGATGAACGTCAGCAGATTGACTTTGGAACAGAGATTTCCACTGAGCGACCTTTCCCAGAGTCATACAGGGCAAAACCCACAAAAACAAACCAACAAATAAGCAAACAAATAAAAATACTAGTGCAGAAAAGAAGGAGCCCCAGCTCCTCCTCAACTCACATATCCCCTGACAAGAGGCAGTTTCAGCACAGTGTGGGAGAAGCCAGGAGGGACAGCATTAAGACCCTTGACACTCATAAGCAGCTCCTAGGGAGTATGAGCAGCTAGGAATGCAGTGAATAGAATGGGTAAACAAGGCATGGTGAACCAGTAATGTGTAGTATGGCAGTTTGCACAGGGAGGGTGCAGTCCCCCTCCCTACTCAAGAAGCCAGCTCAACTATTGGTCATGGACTTTTCAGGCATGTTCTCCAACTGACCACAAAGTGTTTCTAAAAAGAACAAGGTAACGCAGACGGAGAGCTCACACAAATACTCAGCTGCCTGGGTCTCTAGCTGCTGGGAGTACCTAAGCCTGTCTCTAGTGTCAGATGTTAACAGAGGCATAATACTCCAGTGTGGTGTGAACAGGCAGATGACTACTGGTCCGTGGTGGCACAGATAAAGGAGAAAGTAAAAAAATTAAGGAGTACCAGACAGTGTGAAAGAGATAAATTGATGGAGCCACTCCCTGCAAACCCTGCAAGAAAGGCATAGGAGAAACATGCCTTCAGTAGCAGTGGATCCCCTACCCTCTCATCATCAGGAGGAGGGATTTAGAAGACAGGAAAGAATGGAAACAGTCACAAGAGGTTGTGTGGATCTCTGTGTTAAGGAGTGTTTCAATATTATAGAACTCAATGCTAAGAACTTATTTTTAAGGATCGGGGAAGTTCAACAAGATTGTCATCCTGATGGGAGTCTGTCATAAACTGTGCAACCAGGATGAAGAAACAGACGAAATATTCTGTGAGTGGCTGGCAAAAGTCACTCTTTGTTCTCATGGAGTACTTTAACTTAACTGACAGAGAACCCTACAGAGAGAAAGTAAACTAAGAGATTCCAGGAGTGTATGGAAGATAACTGCCTGTTACTACTGACAAGGGAAAGCACCTCACTAAACCTCCTGTTTACAGAGGAAGACTGGTGGTCACCTGCAATGAACAAGGACATCTGCAGACAGATCAGGTTGCTCAGAGACCCATCCAGCCACATCTTGTATGTCTCCAGGGACAGGTCATTCACTATGTTTCTCAGTAACCCGTTTCAGTACTTTACTACTCTAAGTATACAAAACCTTTTTTTCTTCTATCCAATCCAATCCAATCCAATCCAATCCAATCCAATCCAATCCAATCCAATCCAAGTCTTCCCTGTCTCTGTTAAAAGACATTTCCCCTTGTACTGTTACCACAGATCCTTCAAAAGTCTACCCTATTTCATACTTAATGACTCCCATTATCAGATCTCCCCAGAGCCTTCTCTTTACTAGACTGAACAGCTTCAGATCTCTCAGCCTGTCTTCATACAGCAGGTTTTCCATCTCTTGGATCATCTTTGTGGCTCTGTTCCGAATGCACTCCACCAGAACTACGTCTCTTCCTCCTGCACTAAAGATTTCACATCGGGACACTGTACTTCAGGTACGCTATAGAATGGTAAGAGGAACTTTAAATACACCTTTGCATAGTGAGTTGTCTTCAGTAATAAATGTAATTTATCAAAACATCTTAAAAGGAATTATAAAAACATTTATTGGAAATATTTCTGTCACTTGAAGACTTAGGCCTTTTATTAAAGATAGAATGTGCCTCTTCATCATGCTGTCATTGTGCACTGCAATTATCACTTCAAAAAGAGAATCCTTAGTGCCTACAGGATTTAAAAACTTACCCACATAGAATTAAAAAACTTTATAAACCTGACATTATATTTATTCTAATCATAGTTGTTATATGGTCTATTTAGCTATCAGGTGAAATTACTCTGTTGCTTAATCAGTATTATCTGATAATCTTCTCAGTGACAAGAAGTAAGCATACTAATTATAAAGAATTAACTTGTTTTCATTGAACCATATAGTTGATATCCACTATATGAGGACTGCTCTGAAAGTATTGCCTCCTATTCTTTTATGTTGGCCCACAATGTCAGCAGAAATGGGTAATGTGGCATGGCAGCAGATATTGAACCTCCACACAAATATTCCATTACTTTTTGTTGTCACGTGCAGATGGCAGCAGAGAGGCAGCTTGACAAATTTATGCCTGATACAGAAGTGCATATCAAGCAAAGGTGGGTCTGAATTACTCCATGAGGAAAAAATGGCACCAACTGGCATTCACTGATGCTTTCTGAACATTTATGGAGACCAAACAGTGGATGGGAGCATAGTGAGGTGGTGAGTGGTGCTTTACAGGAGCGATACATTGACAGTGTGCCACCTCTGCTAGTGTAGATATTTATAAATGCAGCATGAGGGATCAGGTTCATCTTTGGTAAAAATGCATAGCTAATGGCTGTGACCATGTTGAAAAATAGTACTTTGTGTCTGAGAATTTGCCCTATCAAATAGTGTTACTGTGTTATTTTTATCTGCAGTTTCCATGGAAATGAATGTTTTTCAGATTGACCAACATATTAGGAGGAAATTTCAGTAGTAGTAAGGAATGTCTATGAATTAAGTGGGAAGTAAAGGTTGAATATAGTAAGACAAAAGAATGGTATAGAAGCCATAAGCCAAATTTACATGTATTCAGTTTTACAGTTATGTTCACCATTTTATGCAATCGATCTTTCATCATTTACTCACATAAAGTGTCTGAAGAAGTAAGAAATCTGTATGAATTTTCAGAAACGCAAGGTGAATTATGTTCACAAGAAGTTGCAATGAAATTGCAATATTTTATGTGTTTTGTTTTTGTTCTTTTTTTTTTTTTTCTTTCAAAATTTAATTAACACCAAATGGAATGAGAATTGGGATCAGAACTGAAAAATGTAATGAAATAGTTAATTTATTCCCAAATATGTTTAATTTTCGTTACTTGTCTTAAATAGACAAAAATGGAGCAATTGTGTTAAATTGTGTTTAAATTTTATTTAAAGTTTTAGCCATGCAACATTGCATGAATCCATGAACAGGGTGATTGTTCTTGTTTATTTGTTTGTTATAACACAACTCACACAAGTTTTTCTAAATGTTTTTCCATAGCCAAGGAAGATTGTATAGAATGTTATTCTATAGAATCTACTACTGAGATGCATTAATATTGGAATATTTTTCTGAACTTTTTTAAAACCTAACTTTTGAATACACAGTTTTCATAAGAAATTTTGCACAACGTTCACATAATTGCACACATGATCAATCATTAAATTTGACTCTAACCCCGAAAGACCCATTCCTATCACTTGTCACAATCTGAATCACTTTACTGAGGCCACATATGGGGTACTGTGCCTGGGCTCTTCTGTTCAAGAAAGACTGGGAACTTCTAGAGGGAGTGCAACAGAGGACTACAAAGGTGATTATGGGCCTGGAGTATCTCTGTTATGAAGAGAGGTTTAAAGACTTGAGACTGATTAGCCTTGAGAAGAGGTGATCTTATTAATGCTTATAAATATCTAAAGGGAGGGCACCAAAGGGATGGATCAAGCTATTTTTGTCAGCGCCCAATGACAGGACAAAGGACTAGGGGCACAAGTTGGAATACAGAAAGTTATTCTTGTTGTGAAATGAGTGAGGAAAGTGGAGTGCAAGTAGAGAAAGGGAAGTAATTTTTATTTTTTTATTTCCTTCTTTAATTTACTTTCTGGTGAAATTATTTCAATATCATATTACCACTTACCAAGGCCAGTAGAAACCTTACTGCTCTGGTAAATTTAAATTGGGAAAGGAAAACTCTCCAAAGCATTGTTCACAGCTTAAAACGTACTCATATCTTTTCCTTCCCATTTCATTGCTAATGTGACCATGATGTTGAATTGCTGGAGTGCTTTTCCTCTGAGGAAGATAATTTTTCCTTTCCTGAGAAAGATAATGAGTTTCTGAAATGTATTCGGGGAAGAACACACAGCTGGTTGGGACTAGAAAACAAGACTTAAGAGGAGTGGCTGAGAAAACTGAATTTATTTAATCTGAAAGAGGCTGAGAGAGACCTCTTATTTTATACAATTGCCTGAAAGGAGGCTGCAGTAAGGAGGGTGTTGATGCCTTTTTTTCAGGTGACAAATAGTAGGATGTTAGAAAATGTCCTTAATTTTTGCCAGAGGAAGCTTAGATTTAACATTTTTAATAATTTCTTTATGGAAATGTTTACTGGGCATTGGAACGGGCAGGCCAGGGAAGTGATGATGTTGCCATCACTGGTGATATCTAAAAGACATGTTGGCATAATGTTTAGGGACAGGTTAGGTAGTGGACTTTTTAGTAATGGGAAGATGGTGCTCTTACTAATCTAGATTATTCTGTAATTCTACGATTCTATAAAATGCCTCTGCACAAACACTTGCAATGAGGGTAACAAACAGGAACTGGCAATCTCTGTATATCTGGACAACTTTGATTTGATTACCATTACAGGAACTTGATGGCATGAATCACATGATTGGAGTGTTGTGATCCTTGGACATAGGATATTCAGGAGATACGTAAATAAGAAAAAGCAGAGGAGTTCCCTTCTATGAAAAACAACAACAACAACAAAAAGATTAAAGGATTGCATAGATCTGTCTCTGAAGAACATAAATGAACAGGTTGATAGATTATGGGTGAAAATTAGAGATCAAGCAAACAAAAAGAATTTTGTGGTTAGAGTCTATTACCATCTACCCCATAAGAGAGAGAATGTTGATGAAGTGCTCTTTCTACAAACACGGGAAGCACCATGCTCACAAGTCCTGATCCCGATGGTTGACTTCAATAACTCTCATGTCTACTGGAAAAGCATAATGGCAAACTGAAAACAGACTAGAATGCTACTGTTCTATTTAGATGATAACTTCCTAGTACAGGTGATAGCCCAATTAGAGATCTGTTGATTATCAACTGAAGACCTTATTGATGAGGTTGAGGTTGGAATTAATAAGGACTACAGAGGTCATAAAATTCTCAATCTTAAAGGAGACAGGAAAGGTAAAAAGTAGAATGAGGATCATAAACCTTGGAAAGGTAAATTTTGGATGTTTAGGGCACTAGTGTGGGAGATCATAGAATTACTGTATCATAGAAGGGCTTAGGTTGGATGGGACCTTAAAGATCATCCAGTTCCAATCTTCAGCCATGGGCAAAGTTGCCACCAACAAGAACAGGCTGCCCAGGACCCCATCAACCTGGCCTTGAAAACCTCTGGGATGGAGCATCCACAACTACTTTGGGCAAATTTCATGAAATTTGGAAATAAGGAGGAATACTGATTGCAAGATCTGATCAACTTCAGGATAAGATCCAGTCTTCTCTAATGATGACAAATGCTAAAAGCAGTTCATATAGTTTCTTTCAGACTCTTGAGAAAGACTGTTGTGAATTAGAGAGAAGCATAAATTTATTGTTTTACTGTAATGACTGTAGCTGTGCAAATTTTGAAATAAGAGGTGAATTTAACAGTTGTTTTGGGATTGTTTTATTTGTTTGTTTGTTTGTTTGTTTTTAATGCAATTTCAAAGTTTTTACAGTGTTTGAAAAAAAAATGAATGAGAAAGTATGAATCAGTCTTGAATAGAGGCTTAGAAGTAATTAAACTATCCAAATTCTCCTGAGTTCCTCTGCTAATTTAAGAATATAACATATAGGCTCAGAAATACGTCAAGAATATTTTAAGCTACATAATGTGCTGAAAGTGTATACTGAATTCAAATATTCCATCACATTGATATTTCAATATATTTGCTTTAAGTTAATTAATTCTTATATATATTTTATTTTGTAATTTTTTTTTCTTCTTCACATGCTAAATAATAGAGATTTGCAAAATATAAACTTGACTGACCTACATTCTTGGGTCATTTGCTGTTTCTGCACAACCTTGAAAACTAAAGTATACGATAAAATAGAATGATCAAAACATTATTAAAAATACTCCTGAGATTTTCATGTCTTTCATGTATAAACTGCAACTATTGCTGTGAAGAAGTTTTTGAAATATTTGAAGCTTACTATTTGTGTACCAGCACAGAATTGACTGTGCAGGCAGAGCAAAATATAAGACTCTACAGTAAGTAATATGATTTAAGAGGAAGCTAGATGAGGTTTCTGCAGAAATGTATAGTTTTGAATTTTTTTTTTTTTTTTTTTTTTTTTTTTTTTTTTTTAAGGGAAAACACTTAGAGTCTTCATGATTTTGTTTATTTTATTGAGGTATCCTACCAATAAATAGAAAAGCCACAGTGAGGTCTCCTCGGAGCTTTCTCTTCCTGATCTAAACAATCCCCGTTTCCTCAACCTTTCTTCATAGGAGAGGTGATGCAGATATCTAATCATCAACAGGCCCTCCTCTGGACCCGTTCTAATTGCTCTGCATCCTTCTTGTGCTAGGGAACTCAGGCCTGGATGCAGTACTCCAGATGGGGCCTTACAAGAGCTGAGTAGAGGAGGACAATCAACTCCCTCTCTGTGCTGGCCTCTCTTCTTTTAATACAACCCAGAATATAGTTGCCTTCCAGGCTGCAAGCACACAGTACTGGCTCATGTCCACCTTCTCATCTACCATGACCTCCAAGTCCTTCCTCCGTGTGTATGTATGATCTGAAAAGACTAAATACATGCTTCTGAGGGAGGCAGTGTGAGTAAACTTAAAGACTGAATTCAGGATAGGAGTGTAGGCCCATTTTCTGTGATTCCAGTTACCAAAGTGAATGAGGTCCTAGAATCAGGATTTGTGGGAGGCATAGCTCTCTGGGTATGAAGGAGCCCTACATACTTGGGTTTGGAGTGTGAGTTACTGGGAGACCGGTGTGAGTGAATTTGGCGCCGACTACTACAGTCTGAGGGGGGTTGCTAATGTCATTGCCTGTGATACCATCTGCTGGAGCAAGTGGGATCCTAGCATCAACAGTCAGAGAAAGTAGGGGTCTTCTACTCCCAGCTACAGAGATGAGTGTGATGTGTGTTTCCAAAACAGCTTCTGGGAAGGGAAAGGACTAGTACGAATGAGTCAGTTGAAGGCCACTCACTAGTGTCTGGAGTGGAGCTATAGGTTCACAGCCCATCACAGAATCACAGAATAACTGAATGGCCAGGGTTGGAAGGAACCTCAAGGATCATGAATCACCAACCCCCCTGCCACATGCAGGGATACTAACCTCCCCATTTAATGCTAGACCAGGCTGCCCAGGGCCCCATCCAATCTGGCCTTGAATACCTCCAGGGATGGGGCATCCGAAACCTCTCTGGGCAGCCCATGTTCCTGGTATTGACTGATAAGGAGAGTGAATGTCTGTATTTTCCCAAACTCATGTGCATGAAATGCCTGTTTGTATTCAATAGCAAACTTTAAAACAGGCTAGCTGATAAGTATCAAGTTTGTCACTTCTAAGCTGAGTTGTGGTCAGATGAAGGCTCCAGGGGGACTTGTAGGTGTGTTTCGTGAGGAATGAGTGTATGAGTGCATGCAGATTTGTGACAGACTTCAAGCTTGAGTATCAGTGAGTAGGTTACCCATTTACTGTTTTCAAGAGCCTAGGATCTGGCAGTGATGATGGATGGACAGAGCTGTTGTACAAGGCACTTGAAGAATCTGTGAATGTGTATGAGTTTGTGAATCTGGAGAGTGCGTGTGTGCATTTACTAGGGAAATTCTATTTGTAATAACTGGAGAAGAGGAAGGGGCCTCAGCTGTCTATGTCAAGTTACATGAGTACTACAGAAGGCAGCACTTGAGTAGCCTGTGTCACCAGTTGTGTCTGTGTCATGGCTCTGTGTGTCTCTGGGATTTGTGCTCATCTTTGCCACTGATTGGACATGCAAAGGGAAAGTAGAAGCCATACTTCTCAGACTGGACAGAGACAGTGGATTCCTGAGCACCAGACTGAGTCCCTGTGACAGAGCAGGAAAGGTTTTGGGCTGGAGTATCTGAAGGAGATGGTTGCACTCTGTGCTTTTTACTTCACTTAACAATATAGACATCACTGGTGAATTCTGTCAGATGTTACACTGAATCTTTAAAAGAAAAAGAACTAAAGCATGGTAGGGTATCTTTAGAAATGAGATTGAATGTTTCCTAGTAGTCTTAGAGGTGCAAAACTAATGATTGCTCAGGTGCTGTTTCTCACTCATTCTGTTTTCACTCAGCAATGTAGAGCTGGGCTGCTATATGCCCTCTATGCTATGTGCCTGCAATAACAATGCAGTTGATACTGTAACAGCACTGTTGAAATTGCTTTCCTGTTTATTGCTATAGTTTAGAAGCACATTCAGTATTCTCTTGCGTTAGAGACGTTAAACTGAAACATTCTGTTTTAATTGCAGAGATGTGAGTGGTTACTCTTCAAGCTGGAAGTAAAATGACTCTCCTCATCAAGGCCAAATGCTTTGTGGGGAAGTTTTCATAAATAATTGAAGTGCAAACAATTGTAATAGTAACTAATGGGAATTAAGGGACATGGGTTTTAAACACACCAATGTGTTTTGCAGTGCTAGGGAAATCTACAGTAAGATTAGGGAAGATCACAAAATGTTTCTAGTTTTCCTTTTCATCTGTGAGGTTTTTTAATGCTTCCATTTTTAGTGTCTTCTCTCAAAGTGCATCTTTAATGATCAGAATTTTAAGAGTTTATTTCAAACTGGTTTTCATTTTATCAACAAGCAGAAGAATCAATTTTATCTTTTAGTATTCACACATGCTGGTAAATAATCTACTCCACTATGATTAAAATAGGAATATATTTAAAGAATAACAGTGAAATCTTGTTTAATTTGTCCTTTTGTATCTTTGACTTCCAGTAGAAATGGAAGTAATTAAAAAGATAGATTTAAAATGCTTGGATTAAGTAAACAGAATTTGTTTCATATGTTTTTTGAGAACTATAATAACAGATTACTCTCCTGGGCTTTAATAAATGTTAAAAATGAACCTCTTCAATTTGTATATTTAACTCAAGGACTGCAATTTCCAAAAAAGAATTATATCTGAGTTTTATAATCGGATTATTTATGAGCCCTCATTGAAGTAGTGATTGTAATACTGTATTTTTTTAACAAACGCATATATGCTATGAGCTACTTTATATTATAGAACTGTAATTTACGATACCAAAAGTAAGAATGTATTTTGATAAGTAATTTGTAACAAAATAAATGTATAAGAAACACAACAAGAAGATTGTTCTTTTCCTATACAGAACTGAGAATAACTTACACAGACATAGATATAGAAGAATCTGTTTTCCTGAAACAAGGAAACTCTAGAGCTTATTTACACAGTTTGTTTATGTATTTCTGTGACAGTAGATGTATACCTCATTCCAGCAACTGGCCAAGTTCTTAAGCTGAATTGTAAGCCTGCTGATTAGGGGCAGAGGAGCAGTGAGTTACCAGACTCCTTATATCTTCACTATGTGCACTATGATGTGCATTCTCACAGGGTTGTTCTCAGACTCAGACTGAAATTTGTTTATTTGCATTTCCATTTCATGGTCTTTTTCCTTCTCATTTTTTCTTATCAGAAGCTTGGAATCTGCAGACACCTCTCCCAATATTTAGGGAAATAAAGGGCCATTTTTAGTCACACCAGCACTCTGTGAGCTTTAGGATTTCAGTCCAATTTTTACCACTCACAGAATTCCAGCTCCAACCCGTTCAGCAACAATACTTGGCCACTAGACACTTAAGCAGAAACAAGACAGGGACCATAGGCAGCCCAAACCTGTTCTCAGGCTGTACTGCCAGGACAATGGAGAAGATGTGCTCTATGATTAGTTACATCAAATCATGTAAAAATCATACTGTGATACAATAAATTGACATTAACTGTTTTCTCCTTGTCACCATCAAGATTTTGTGGCAAGCTCATAGTCATCATGTGGTCTAGGAAGTATAGGAGCAAGCAGTGGCAGAACTAAAGACTAAAGGCAGATCTAAAGTGGGTTGTAAGATATTTTTAATTAGAATTGTAACTTATATTTTATCTTGTATATCTAAAGATCTGTTTGTAAGTATGAGGAGATACTTTCTCTTCTTTCTCTTCTTTCCTACGTGTTTCGCATTGGAGGCCAGGTAATCAAACCTGTGATATTTTTTTTCTCCAATTGAACTTAAGTCTCTGGACTGTGGTAAGAAAACCTTTTGCTCTTTTGCTGTCCTATTTCTGCCATGACTGAAGACACGCAAATCTGGAATCATCAGAACTGAATCCTCACTGGTCTTTTCCAGCTATTATTTCTCCTTATTTTCTCCTTAATGTATATATTAGAATAAAAAGAGATATATTATCCATATTTAATTTCTTAAAGTGGATGCATCAATATTTTTATATCTCTGAAAGATTATTTTGGAGATGAAAGATCTACATGCATTTAAAAAAAAAAAAATTGAAGATAACAAATCATATTTGGTTATCCACACGTAGCATATCAACATACTTATATATCATCTTTGTTGACTATGGCTATGTGCATTTGCTGCTGAGAAAAGGACACTGCTCAGTCAAGGCAAGACTGCTTGATTGTTGAGTATCATGTTCTCTTGAAACCAGAGCTTGAAAAAGAACCCTAGGGGAACATTAAAGCTTAATCTTTCATTGACTAAAGTTTGAATGGACTACATGCTGTTACTTAACTGTAGAAATGCTGTGAATTCAGTTCCCTGAAAACTGTGTCTAACTGTCCCTCAGTAGGCTGAAAATGCAGTCCTACCGCATGTGATAATAATCACAGAATCACAGAATCACAGAATCACAGAATTGTAGGGGTTGGAAGGGACCTCCAGAGATCATCGAATCCAACCCCCCTGCCAAAGCAGGTTCCCTACAGCAGGTCGCACAGGTAGGCATCCAGGCAGGTCTTGAACATCTCCAGAGAAGGAGACTCCACCACCTCCCTGGGCAGCCTGTTCCAGTGCTCCGTCACCTCACTGTAAAGAAGTTCTTGTGCACATGTTTGCGCGGAACTTCCTATGCTGCAATTTCCAGCCGTTTCCCCTTGTCCTGTCTCCACTCACCACTGAAAACAGTCTGGCCTCGCCATTCTGCCCCCCACACCTTAGATATTTATAGACCTGGATCAGGCCCCCTCTCAGTCTTCTTTTCTCAAGGCTGAACAGACCCAGTTCACTCAGCCTTTCCTCATAGGAGAGATGCTCCAGGCCCTTCACCATCTTCGTGGCCCTCCGCTGGACTCTTTCCAAGAGATCCCTGTCTTTTTTGTCCTGGGGAGCCCAGAACTGGACGCAGTACTCCAGATGAGGTCTTACCAGGGCAGAGTAGAGGGGGAGGATCACCTCCCTCGACCTGCTGGCCACGCTCTTTTTAATGCACCCCAGAATGCCATTGGCCTTTTTGGCCACAAGGGCACACTGCTGGCTCATGGCCAACCTGTCGTCCACCAGGACACCCAGGTCCCTTTCCGCAGAGCTCCCCTCCAGCAGCTCATCCCCCAACCTGTACTGGTGCATGCAATTATTCCTCCCCAGATGCAAGACTCCACACTTGCTTTTGTTAAACCTCATCCGTTTTTTTTTCTGCCCAGCTCTCCAGCCTGTCCAGGTCTTGCTGAATGGCAACACAGCCTTCAGGCATGTCAGCCAATCCTCCCAACTTCGTATCATCAGCAAACTTGCTGAGGGTGGCCACTGTCCCCTCATCAAGGTCATTGATGAAGATGTTGAACAATACCGGACCCAGCACAGACCCCTGAGGAACACCGCTGGTTACAGGCCTCCAACCGGACTCTGCACCACCAACAATGACCCTCTGTACTCTGCCAGTCAGCCAGTCCTCAACCCACCTCACTGTCCACTCATTTATCCCACACTTCCTCAGCTTTGTTATAAGGATGTCGTGGGGGATTGTATCAAATGCCTTGCTGAAATCAAGGTAGACTACATCCACTGCTCTTCCTCCATCCACCCAGCATGTGACAACATCATAGAAGGCTACCAGGTTGGTCAAGCACGACCTCCCTCTTGTGAACCCGTGCTGACTACTCCTGATAACCTCCTCCTCTTCCAGTTGTCTGGAGATGACATCCAGTACAAGCTGTTCCATCACCTTTCCAGGGACAGAGGTGGGCTGACTGGCCTATAATTGCCTGGGTCTTCCTTCTTGCCTTTTTTGAAGACCGGGGTGACGTTGGCTATCTTCCAGTCTTCAGGCACCTCCCCCGTCCTCCAAGACTTCTCAAAGATGACAGAAAGTGGTTCAGCAATCACCTCTGCCAGCTCCCTCAGCACCCGTGAATGAATCCCATCGGGTCCCATGGATTTGTGAACATTGGTGTTGCCTAGGTGCTCCTGGACCACCTCTTCCCTGACAGAAGGGAGGTCTTCCATTCCCCAGATAATGTTGACATATACTCCTGTATTGAGGTGTGGGGATGCAAAAATCTGCAGTATCCAAATGCATTTTATTGACTGTTAAGTGAAGTTATATAGAACACCATTTACCCCTAGCCACATTCCTCCAGCTGGCCACTGTTTCTGTTCTGGTGGAAGCCTGGCCAATGTTCTCTGTTCAGTGCTTTAAAGACCAAGAGCAATTCTTCAGATGCACAGCAGTCTCAGCAGTTCAAGCTTACTTCTCTGCAGGGTGTTACCTTTCCATGGCAGTATTTGCCCTTGTCCTTGCAAAATGCTGTGGTGTCCCTCTTGGGACATCCTGCCTGACTCTTACACTGTTCATGTAACATCTCCATCAAGAGAGCTGCTTATTCTCCTTCTCTTGGACTGGACTCTCTTGGACTGGAGTCTGTTATATTTTCTTCCCTGAAGTAACTTGACAATTTATTTTTGCTCTACTGCTTCATTGTAAACTTACTCACACAATGAACAGTTTGACACTAGAAAAGACAATTGACTGATCCTGTGCACTGCTTTATTTATATATTGCACATAAGCACTTCTCTATGACAGAGATCCTCAAGAGTAATTTTACAAATGTAACAACATCACCAAACTAGGTGGTTATTGTCTGAGGTATTTCTGTAGATTAAAAGTGTTGTTCTTTTTTCTCCTGTCTGTCTGGAACTAAAATCACCTGAAGCCTGTGGTTACCTAGAATATTTCCTCCCCCTTCCAGTGTATTCTTGTATGCTGCTGCCAGGAGATAATATATGAGGCTAATATAGCTATGAGTACTTTCTAACAAAGGATATTCAAGAAACAGACTTTCTAAAGGGCAGATAAAAACTAGACCACAGTAATAATCATAGCACTTAAGGCCTATTCAATTTTTTATTATTGCTTTTACTTTGTACCCATTGTGGTCATACTGTGCAGTTTTGAGAATACATTAGCTCCAAGCACTAGTACAAACCACTGTCAGATAAACAGCACATTCCAGTTATCAGCAAACATCAAAGCTCAGCAGGCAGTGTTAGCAATCTACAGCTACCAAGAAAGTGTATCAGAAGAAAACTTATTCTATGAATGGAAAGTCCAGAAACAACTCTATTACACATGCTTAATGGAATTTATTGGTCTCCAGTTTTAATTTTCCCACTGATCTACAAAATAAACAGCATCTAGAAGACTGTTTTTTATCTGTGTAATATTAGACTTTTACCCAACCCACCCCAAAGTCATTGCCATATTCAAGGAGTGTTGAATATTCTGCAGTTGTAATTACATGCTTATTTGTGATTTAAACATGTAACGTACCACAAATGAGTTCTGCCATCAGCACGTCAAGGTGCAGCATCTCTCTCTACTGAGAGATGAATAGGGTTACTATTTGTTTTTCTACTTCTGTGATTGCAGACAAAGTCCTAGAGGATAATGGATAAGTTACTGATAGTTTTTATTTTTTGTTATTCTACTGTTCAGTAATAGAAAAAATGTCAGTTTAACTTCACATTATTACCTTTTGGTTAGGTATTCTCACCATTTACTGCACTTCTGCAAAGGAAAACAGAAATAATGTAAAGTCCATGAAGTGGTTGTGCTCTCATAGAGGATTATAAATAATTTTAAAACTACCTCATGAGCTGATGAATTAGATATAGATGGACCTAAATTCATGAGTACTATTATAACAAGGATAAGTATGGCTCACTATTATAAATTGTTCGTTTGACCCTTTGTAAAAAATTATGCTTCTATGCCATTGTCTCAAAGTTTGCTGGGGACACAAATGAACAAATCCAAGCAAGTCCTGGGTAAAGGTTGAGAAATCCTTTGTCTGAGGGATGAAGATGGACAAGGCCAAGGGTAATGAGAGAGAGATAAGCTGCAGGTTAATGGCCATGAAGTGGTCTTTTGTGTGGGCTTATCTTGAGGAAGATGGCCATCTCAGGGGGCACTGCACATAACTCTTACTCAAGCACCCAAGAATGCCATGCTGGCAGAAGAAGAAGGATAAAACCTACAACCATGAGGTTAGGTTTCTGGCAACAGATTCCTCATGAAGAGGAAACCTCATGTCCTACCTCTCTCACTTTTGGACCTACTCTGTCACTGCACTTTCTTGCAGCATAAAGCCAGCTGTTGCTCTCCCCTGAAAGGTTTCTGACAAGATTTCTCAAGACCTGAGACTTGCATGCTAAAGAAAAACAAGAAGATGTCTGCCATCAGCCCTGGCTGCAGAATGTCTGCAAGCTGATGGACTCTCTTGGGCCCGCTACCTGAGTCATGCTGCTTCCTCCTGGACTTAATCTGCAGCTTCTTCCTGCTACCTGCTTGCTGTCCACGCTGCTGCTGCTCTCTCCCTGCACTTTTGCCTTGGACCATCGGAACAGCGTGCAACGGGACCACTGCTGCATCCTGGTGGTGACTATCCCCGCTTTACGCAATTCTTGCCTCTTTCCTATCTTTTCTATCACCTTTCTTCCCTTTCCTGTCACCCTAATTCATAATAGTCTCCATCCTCCCCTCTGCCATCTCCCTGATTAAGATTTGTAATAAACTGGTCAGACAAACATTTGAAACGTTGTTTCTTAATCTCACATTGGGTATACATATTTCAAAGAACCTCCTCTCCCTCCTATAAATTGGAGTGAGACATCTTTGAACTTTTTTCCCCTACAGTGGAAAAGTCAAGTCCTTATGCCTAGGAGCAGTTTATTCACCGCTAGACACTTGTTACGGAAAGCTAAAACAACACAGTGGCCAAGGGCAGTCTAGCCATTCCTGAGATATTGCCACTATAGAGCTTGTGGCCTCTTATTAGTAACAAAAAGGGATATTTGCTAGGATGGTATATGGTTGACTTTCTTTGTTTTTGTTGTTGCAGTAGCTTTTTCACTTCTCTTAAATGTGATGCTTTTTAAATTTAGTTTTTTTATATAGCAATTTTACTACTTCTGTGTTATGGTATGTAGATGAAAGTATAACAATATCTTAACTGAATAATTTTCTCCCTCCTTTTCCATTTGCAAAATACGCTTTATATGTACATACACACATGCACACATAAAATGATGATTCTGGAAAACAGCGTAAAATAATATTTCAGAGCAACAGATTTGGATTGCTTTTATGAGAATAAGTCATAATGTGCAGGCACTTGATTGCAGTAGAGATGTTACTCATGAAATAGTTTCTTTTCCTTCCAATTCTAAACAATTAAATTAACTTAGCGATTTGAGAATATATTAATGAAGATCAACAGAAAAGTAAGTACTTAGATGTCTGCTCCCAGGAATGCAATATGAAGAAGCCTGTTTTAAGTCAGCAGATTTTCTGATATCTGTGAGGTTTTCTGCTTTCTAAACAATAAAGATTCACTTTAGTTATGGTAATGGGAACTAGCACATGTGTTGGTAAAAAAAACGTTAAATTGTAAACACTGATTTTCTCAACTAGATTTATGCAATCTTAAATCATTGTAGGTTTTTAGAACAAGTCTTGTAGTAGATGAGCATCCTGTGAAAGTAGCAAGTAGTAGCAATGTTAGAAAGTCATTAACTAAAATTTTCTATATACTGGAAAGATATATATTTTATTCAATTTAAACACGCTTTCTATATAAACTGAAGTGATTTTACATACTTGTTCAGACTTATGCAGTGTTCCTATCAGTAAAAGTTATTGTTACAGTATTTTCCTTTAGTGGTTTATAATTATAATTATAATTATTATTATTATTATTATTCTCTTGTTTTTTATTGTTTGTTTTAAAAAGGAGAGAATAACAAAAAATATTTTTGATGCCTAGCTCATGTATCAACTAAACAGTTTATTTTGTATTTGTCAGTAGGTATCCCCATATCATAACATGGAGGGATGAATTTATCTGTAAGTAGAAGAACAAGGTTAACTGCAGTAGTGGCAAATGTTGCCAGTTCTTCAGGTGTTTCTGATAAACCACATTGTGAAGAGGATTTTTTGATGCTTAAACCCACATCTTTTGTATGACTTGATTCTGATGTTATTCAAATTAGTATAAGAATGTCTATTGTTATGTGGTTTTGGTCAAATGTTTCCAGAACAACATTCAATTAAACAATAAAAATAGAAGATCTTGCTGTAGCAGAATGTAAGAAGTTTGAGAAAAAGAACATGGTGGCTATAAGACAAGCAGTAACAAAGATTTAAATCTTTATCATAAAGCTTTCATAAAAGAATAAAATTATTAAAGTCTGCTTCTGAAGCAGCTTAATCAGGAACTTGCATCTTATAAAATCTGTCCCTCCTAAAGCTCTTGCTTAAACTTTAAAAACGCAAAGTTCTCCTAGTTGGCTGAAGGTTACAGTCACAGTTTAGTGTAGTTTGGTTTACTTGCATTTCTATGTTTTATTTTTTGGGTTTTTTTTTTTTGTTGTTGTTGTTTTGTTTTTTGTTTAAATTTTATTTTATTTGGATATGTTGCCCTCCAGTTCCTCCCATTGGGCAATGATACCAAAACAGGTATAATGGGGTATGGTGAATAGATGTATACACCATTTAAATGGTTTGTTAATGAATCCTTGTATGATAGCTGCTGATTTTACAAAAATGTGCTAGAGACAGTGTTGCATTTTGTACAGACTGAGGTCACTAACGTGACGATCTCTGAAATAAATTGTGTCAGGCTATCCTGAATTTCACATTCACTCTCTTCCTCCATCTCCCGTGAGCCAGCAAAATAAAATAATTTAGTAGAATTTTACATCTTCTTGGCTTATCCTAGACAGTTTTATCTATCTTTTCCAATCTACACAGTTATTGTTTTTATAGCTAGTGGCTATAAATGGAATTTGTTGAAGAGGGAAAAAATATGGAGCAAGTACTGAAAACTGTCATTTAAACAAGCTGTTGTCTGAAAGTTATCCCTACTTTCTGTAAAAGTGAGCTACATATTCCTTCTTATAAGGTTGTGCATTTTGAAAACAAAACTGTACTTTACTGCTAAAATCACTTATGTCAGGCATGTCCAACCTGTGGCCCATGGATTTCATGCAGAACAGCATGGCTTGCAATGTGGCCCGCCCATTACCTCAGTGGCAGTTCCCCACAGGAGTAGCTCCTGGCACATACCCATCACTCAACAACAATCAGTCAGGGGCACAATTAACAATGTATTGACTGACACCAGGGCATGGATAGGGCAGAGCAGTGCAGTGCAGGCTGAAGTTGCTAAAAAATCCATTAATTTATGTTTGCAACACCACTGACTGTTGATCTAAATACATTACCTGCAGTTTTCAAATTGAATGTATGGAGTTGCAACCAGGTATTCAGTTCAAAAGTCTGATCATGTCTTTTTGCCTAGACTTTCATAAGACTGCCCTAAATAGAGAAAAAAATCCCATGCCTCACAACCACAACCTTAGTCATGCGATCACTTTTTGGCAGAATGCACATTTGTGAACAGTTGTCAAGGATGAAATACAGGAAGAGTAAAATTTCATCAAAAATCTCTGATGAACACCTTGAGAGCTCACAAAGATTTACAATCCCTGCCTTTGAACCAGCCTGAGGTGTTAGCATCAGAAAAACACAACCAAATTTCCTAGCAGTTTTATTTTTCTGTTCCTCTTTTTATATATATATATTTTTTAAGAAAGAAAAAAGAAAAAAGAAAAAAGAAAAAAAAAAAAAAGAAAGAAAAAGGAAAAAGGAAAAAGGAAAAAGAAAAAAGAAAAAAAAAAGTTTTGTTACTTATATTTTAATGATGTTTGTCTTATGAGGGCTGCTTTGTCTTATGAGGGCTGCTCCAAAAGTAATGTCTCCTATTTTATTATGCTATGTTGGCCCACATGTCAGAGGTGGATATTGCTGGTATAGCAGTATAGGTTTGTCATGGTTTTATGTTTTTTGATTTTCAGTATTTTGGATTATAACACCATGTAGTGCACTGGGAGTTAAACAGTTAATGCTCCAGTTCCAGGTACCTATCCCTTATACATTACAGAAGTCACGGGATCTGGCCCTTCTGGGTGGGGCGCTCACTTACTGCCTGGCAGTGGATGCTGGATGGTGCTTTCTTAGCCGTTCCAAGCTTTTCAGGTTTGACTTAGTCAAACCTGAAAAGGTCTGAACCTCTCAGGAACTCTCTCTCTCCTATCTTATTTGATTTATTAGTCTCAACTTCAATTACATTATATTATATTGTGTTATCTTGAATTCCAATATCATAGTAAAATAAGTTTTCCTCCATAGATTGTTTTTTCCTTCCTTCCTTCCCATTTAGTGGGGCGGGGGAGAGGAGGAGGGAGATAATTCTTTGTTATTTGCACCTGGGTGCTTGTTGCTCAGGTTTTATATCAGATAGAGCATAAAATTACATTAGTTTTCATGAAAGCCACAACAGCTGTCACTTTTTATAAGGATCAAATTTCTGCCACTATACTTATATCGGAGCACTGTCAGTTTCACAGCAGGAGTATTACCATCACCTTTTTATTTTAATCTACTTGGCTTTTTCTCCACACCATTATGTTTTTTTTTCCTTTTGTTGGCTCAGCAACAGAAACTTTTTTTGCTACTGATTCCCAAAAGTATTCCAATTCAGCAGGTCACTCATAATTGCATTTAAACTTTTTTGTCTTCTGTATTATATTTACATATTTATGTAGGCAACTCTTTTGAAAATCAGCCATGTTTCTCTCTGGATATTGGAATTTAACTAGTTAAAAAAAAAAAAAAAAAAAAAAAAAAAAAGGATTGTGAACATTGAGGGGGAAAACATGGAAATGCTTTAAAACTACAATTCAGAAGTAATTAATTTTGCAAATTAATAAATATAAAGAGAAAAGTACACAGAAGTCATTTCATAAATAAAATGCAAACGAATTAGGTCTGTATTCAAATAAAAGCTAAGACCATTTTTTATACCATCAAGAACCAAAAACTTTCTCCCTTTCAAATTTTGTGGTTAGTGGTTTTCACTTCTCTTTTAGCTACTGATGGATTATATTTGTGTTTTGTGCCCTATATTCAAGTCTAAACAACAAAGTCAAACTTTATACTTTTTCTCGTTTCCTCCTTGCAGTCCATAGTAAACTTACCTTATATCTGCAAAGCAGGATATAAACATATATAGTATAATACATGTATGTAATATATTATTATATATGTATAGATAGATAATAGATTTTTTTTTGCCCTCTTAGCAGCACAGCACACTGCAGACATACTTGATCCTAGCAGAACAGTTGGCCTGTTTGTCTTTGCCTTAGTAATATATTAAGTATTGGATAAGAAATCATTATCAAAAGGGGAGTCATTTCAGTATCTAAAGTGAAGCTACAGGAAAGAAGGGGTCAGATTCTTTAGCAGGATCCATAGTGATAATTCCATGGGAAATGGCTTCGAACTAAAAGAAGAGTGGATTTAGGTTAGATATAAGGAAAAAGACTTTTACTGTGAAGTAAGGCATTGAAACTGTTTGCCCTATGTAATGGATACTCCATCCCTGGAAACATTCAAGGCCAGGCTGGACCAGGTTCTGAGCAACATGTTCTAGATTTGGATGTCCTTGCTCATGGCAGGAAATCTGGACTAGACACCCTTAAAAGTCTCCTTTAGCTAACATGATTCTACGATTCCAGGAAATTTACACGATGTCCAGGACCTTAAAACAGCATGTAGAGGAAGCACAGTTAGAATGACAAGCATTGCCAATAATTCAACAGCTCCAAAGGCAAATACCAAGTGATCTCCCATGACCCGCAGAAAAATACATTCTTGTGTAGTAAGTAACTTCTTGGATAATCTGTATTAAGCCAATACTGCTTACTTTTGCTGAAGTATTTTTATGCCAAAACATAACTGAAGGATATTCCAGGTGAACTAGCTGTCAATAAAAACCTCAAGTGGCTCTTGGGGTGAAAGAGTATTATCTTTCTTCTTCAAGTTATAGATTGTCAACAGATAGAGTGGTTTTCACAGAATCACAGAATCACAGAATTGTAGGGGTTGGAAGGGACCTCCAGAGATCATCGAGTCCAACCCCCCTGCCAAAGCAGGTTCCCTACAGCAGGTCGCACAGGTAGGCATCCAGGCAGGTCTTGAACATCTCCAGAGAAGGAGACTCCACCACCTCCCTGGGCAGCCTGTTCCAGTGCTCCGTCACCTCACTGTAAAGAAGTTCTTGTGCACATGTTTGCGCGGAACTTCCTATGCTGCAGTTTCCAGCCGTTTCCCCTTGTCCTGTCTCCACTCACCACTGAAAACAGTTTGGCCTCGCCATTCTGCCCCCCACACCTTAGATATTTATAGACCTGGATCAGGTCCCCTCTCAGTCTTCTTTTCTCAAGGCTGAACAGACCCAGTTCACTCAGCCTTTCCTCATAGGAGAGATGCTCCAGGCCCTTCACCATCTTCGTGGCCCTCCGCTGGACTCTTTCCAAGAGATCCCTGTCTTTTTTGTCCTGGGGAGCCCAGAACTGGACGCAGTACTCCAGATGAGGTCTTACCAGGGCAGAGTAGAGGGGGAGGATCACCTCCCTCGACCTGCTGGCCACGCTCTTTTTAATGCACCCCAGAATGCCATTGGCCTTTTTGGCCACAAGGGCACACACTGCTGGCTTATGGCCAACCTGTCGTCCACCAGGACACCCAGGTCCCTTTCCGCAGAGCTCCCCTCCAGCAGCTCATCCCCCAACCTGTACTGGTGCATGCAATTATTCCTCCCCAGATGCAAGACTCCACACTTGCTTTTGTTAAACCTCATCCGTTTTTTTTTCTGCCCAGCTCTCCAGCCTGTCCAGGTCTTGCTGAATGGCAACACAGCCTTCAGGCATGTCAGCCAATCCTCCCAACTTCGTATCATCAGCAAACTTGCTGAGGGTGGCCACTGTCCCCTCATCAAGGTCATTGATGAAGATATTGAACAAGACCAGACCCAGCACAGACCCCTGAGGAACACCGCTGGTTACAGGCCTCCAACCGGACTCTGCACCACCAACAATGACCCTCTGTACTCTGCCAGTCAGCCAGTCCTCAACCCACCTCACTGTCCACTCGTCTATCCCACACTTCCTCAGCTTTGTTATAAGGATGTCGTGGGGGACTGTATCAAATGCCTTGCTGAAATCAAGGTAGACTACATCCACTGCTCTTCCTCCATCCACCCAGCATGTGACAACATCATAGAAGGCTACCAGGTTGGTCAAGCACGACCTCCCCCTTGTGAACCCGTGCTGACTACTCCTGATAACCTCCTCCTCTTCCAGTTGTCTGGAGATGACATCCAGTACAAGCTGTTCCATCACCTTTCCAGGGACAGAGGTGGGCTGACTGGCCTATAATTGCCTGGGTCTTCCTTCTTGCCTTTTTTGAAGACCGGGGTGACGTTGGCTATCTTCCAGTCTTCAGGCACCTCCCCCGTCCTCCAAGACTTCTCAAAGATGACAGAAAGCTGTTCAGCAGTCACTTCTGCCAGCTCCCTCAGCACCCGTGAATGAATCCCATCGGGTCCCATGGATTTGTGAACATTGGTGTTGCCTAGGCGCTCCTGAACCACCTCTTCCCTGACAGAAGGGAGGTCTTCCATTCCCCAGATCCTCTCACTAACCGCCAGGGTCTCAGATTCCCGAGGGGGAGCTTTTTCACTGAAAACAGAAGCAAAGAAGGCATTCAGGATCTCCGCCTTCTCAGCATCCCCCGTTACCAGAACACCCCCATCACTTAGCAGGGGAGCCACATTCTCCCTAGTCTTCCTTTTACTGTTAATGTACTTGAAAAAACCTTTTTTATTATCCTTTATCCCCTTTGCCATATTTAATTCTAGGCAGGCTTTAGCCTTCCTTGTCGCATCCCTGCAGACCCTGACAACATTCCTGTATTCTTCCCAAGTAGTCAGATCCTTTTTCCACATTTCATGGGCCTTCTTCTTTCCTATAATGTTTGTGCACGAGCTCCTTGCTCATCCACACAGGTCTCCTGCCACCCTTTCCCAGTTTCTTCCTCACAGGGACACACCGATCCTGGGCTTGGAAGAAGAGCTGCTTAAATGCCGACCAGCTCTCACAGGCCCCCTTGCCTTCCAACACCCTAGCCCATGAGACAGCTCCAAGTAGGCCCCGAAAGAGATCGAAGTTGGCTCTCCTAATGTCCAGGATAGCAATCCTACTTTTTGCTTTACTTCCACACAGGATCTTGAACTCCACCATCTCGTGGTCACTACAACCCAAGCTGCCCCCGACCTTTACTTCCCTGACAAGCCCTTCTCTATTAGTGAGAATAAGGTCCAGCAGTACCCCTCTCCTCGTCGATTCCTCAACCACCTGCATCAGGAAGTTGTCTTCAACACATTGCAGGAACCATCTGCACTGCGCATGCCTGGCCACATTGCTTTTCCAGCAAATATCTGGATAATTGAAGTCCCCCATAAGCACCAGCGCCTGGGATAGTGATACTGCTTCCCACTGTTTGTGGAAGGCCTCTTGTAATGTTTTGCATTACATAAATTTAATATATGTTATCTATCCAGTGTATATGGGATCAGATGACTTATATCTCATGGTCCTGAAGAAACTGGATGCTGTGATTGCCAAGCCACTCTCCACCATATTTGAAAAGTTGTGGTTGTCAGAATACATCCCTGGCGAATGTAAAAAGGGAAACATCATTCCCATTTTTAAGAGGAGGAGAAAGAAAGATACAGAAAACTACAGACCGATTAGCCTCATATCTGTGCTTGGGGAAATCATGGAGCAGATCATCCTGGAATAAATTTTGGGGCAAATGTGAGATGAAGAAGTGATATGAGACAGCCAGCGTGGCTTCACCAAAGGCAGATCATACTTTATCAATCTGGTTACTTTCTGAAATAGAGTGATAGCATCGGTGGACAAAGGAAGAGCAAAGGATGTAGTCTACCTGGACTTCCACAAGGCTTTTGACATGCTCCCATATTACATCCTTATCTCTAAATTGGGGTTATAAGGATGCAAAAAGCAGACTATTCCGTTGATAATCAGTTGATTGGATAGTTGCAGCCAGATGGCTGTGGTTAATAGCTTTATGTTTAGGTGGAGGACACTGATGAGTAGTATCCACCATAGATCCATCTTAGGACTATGTTCTTCACATCTTTATCATGAACTAGACAGTGGGAGCAAGCACCTTGTCTGATAGTTTGCAGATGACACCAAGATAAGTGAGCAGTTGATACATTAAAAGGAATAGATGTCATCCAGAGGGACCTGGACAAGCTTGAAGAATGGGCTCTAAAGAACCTAAAGTAATTCCATAAGATCCAAGAGCAAGCTGTTGCACTTGGGTAGAGAGAATCCTTAGTATGTGTACAGAATAACTCTCTGAGAGCACCCCTGCAGAGAGGTACTTGGGGATTCTGATGCATGAAAATGTTGACATGAGCCAGCAGTTTGTGCTTGCAGCCTATAATGCCAACTGTACCCTGGACTGCATCAAAAGAGGGGTAGCCAACAGGACAAGGGAAGTGATTATCCTCATCTACTATGCCCTCCAGAAAGGCTCTTTCTGGAGTAGCATATTCAGGCCTTCAGCACAAGAAAGATGTAGGGCTGTTGGAGTGTGTCCAAAAAAAGATTATGAAGATGATCAGCAGGCTGCATCACTTCTCCTGTGAAGAAAGAGGTAGGTTTGTTCAGCTTACGGCAGGTTGCAGAGACCTCATTTCAGCCTTCCAGTGCTTAGAGGGATCTTGTAAACAGGAGGGTGACAAACATTTCATGTTTCAAGACAAGGGGGAAATTTTCACTTAGAGATTGATGAGGCACCAGAACATGTCACCCAGAGAAGTTGTGGATGCAACATCCCTGAAAGCATTCAAGACCAAATTGGATGAGCACTTGGAAATCTGATCTAGTAGCTGATTTAATGCTCCACCATCTGAACCTCATAGAATCCTCTGCCCTATCAGGGACATTTTCTCCTGGGCCTTCTAGAGGAACAGCTCTGTGGCACGTCACCACATCTGAGACAAATACAGTGATTTTAATCCAGCTGAGGCCTTTTTAACACCTTTAGTTGTATTTGTGTGGATTACTTCCAGAACTTCTTTTGGCTTTTTCTGTTAGCTGCACTTTTTCACATGCTTACCATCCCATTTATCGTCATGTTTCAAGCTTAACATCTTTCACATTGTTATCGCTGGGGCTGTGTGGTTTGATACACACACCTTGAAAAAGTGATAAGAATTTCAGAGACTGAAAAGAAGAACCTGTAAAAATGTTGCAAAATGAAAAACAAACATTTCAGTGTTGCATTTAAAAACCTTAGTCCATTAAAAATGCAGGACATAAATGTGATTTGAACATGATCTACAAGTACTCTATTCATAAGAAAAACATTCTGAAAATAAAATCTTTATCAGATAGGCTTGCAGATCATGACATAATAAAATTTAGAAACATGAAAAATAGAGATTTGTTTTTCATTTTACACTCTCCTATATTTGCAGTAAGGTAAATAGTTTTGGAACAATTTCTGAAGGGCAGTAGAATTACCGTCACTTGCTATTTCTGTGTTGGCATGCAATAGTTCTCTAAGATTTATTCTCATCAGGTGCAACAACTGTTTTTCAAACTACTGACCTATTGGCCTCATCTCTGTTTTGGTAAAGATCATGGAGCAGGTCCTCCTGGAAACTATGGTAAAGCACATGGGAAAGAGAGAAGTAATATGGAACTATCAGTATCAACTATCACCAAGGACAAGTCCTACCTGATAAAAAAATGTCCTATCATAAAATAACTTACTCAATGAACAAGAGAAGAGGCAATGTCGTCTACCTGGACTTCAGTAAGGCCTTTGAGGAAAACATCCCCACAGTATTTCCCCACAATATCCTGCTCTCCATATTGGAAAGATACAGATTTGGCAAGTTCAATAGATGGGGAACTGTGAGATTAAGCAGAGTGGTGGACAATTGTTCAATATCTCAATGTCATTAATGAGTGATGTCCCTCAGCTGTCAGTCCTGTTCTTTAATATCTTTATCTTATGCAAGATAACACACTATAATACAACATAATTAGAATTGAAGGTAATAAATAAAATATAATGAAAGTGTCCAAAAGGTGGATAGGCCTTACTATAACATTGAAATGAGATGCGCAGTCTGGTTGAGCAGCAGAGAGGATAGCCTGATGAAAAAGAGCAAATCAGGAGACCTTGTCAGAGTTATATCTCCTCTCTGACCATAAAGCCCCCTGGGGTATGTAATTCTTCTTCTCTTCCAGACAGGTGCCCAGAAATGGAGCATTAACAATTTAACTCCCAGTGCACTACATAATATTATGATGTGGAATACCGATAACCAAAAAAAATAAAACAGTGACACAGTTACATCAACAGTAGGATCAAGTGCACCCTCAGAAGGTTTGTGGATGACACCAAGCTCTGTGATGTGGTCAATGCACCTGAGGGACAGGATGACATCCAGAGAGATCTAGTCAGACTCAGGCAGAGGGCTTCAGAAAACTTCATGAGGTTCAACAAATCCAAGAACAAGATCTTGCACAGGAGTTGTGTCAACCCCCCTGTGTTGTGCTGAGGCACAAAATGACTGAGCAGAGCACTGTCAGAACGTCTTTGGAAATACTGGTGGTTGGCAAACTGGATATGAGTCAACAGTTCAACCTTGTAGCTTGGAAAGACAACCACATCCTGGGCTCCAACCAAAGAAGAATGGCCAGCAGGTTCTGGGAAGAATTTTTGCACCTCTACTCTGAGCTGGTGAGACCTGACTTGGTGTACTGTCTCCAGATGTAGAGTGCTCAGTACAGGAGAGATATGGACCTGTTGGAATGCATCCAGAAGAGGAACACCCCATGAGAACTAATGAGGCTCAACAAGGCCAACCACAAGGTGCTGCACTTGGGTCAGGGCAATCCTGGATATTTATACAGCCTGGGGGAAGATCACCTTGAGAACAGCCCTACAGAGAAGGACTTGGGGGTCCTGGTGGATGAGAAGCTGGACATGAGCCAGTATTGTGTGTTTGCAGCACGGAAGGCATCTATATCCTGGGCTGCACCCAAAGAATAGAGGCCAGCAGGGAGAGAGAGGTGATTGTCCCCCTCTAGAACAGGTTGCTCAGGGAGGTGATAGATTCTCCATCTCTGAAGACATTCAAGGTCAGGGTGGATGGGGCTCTGAGCTATCTGATCTAGCTGTAGATGTCTGTGTTCCTCACAGGGGATTTGGACCATAAGACCATTGAAAATCCCTTCCAACTCAGAGAATTCTATGATTTCATGATGTCAGATTGGAAATAACCACATCAGATACATATAGTTTCATATTGATCCACTTCTGCGCACAGAAGTGAATATTAGATTTATGGTGAAATTTACCTTCTGGTTGATACTGTCTACTTGGTTGTTTTATTTAAAAAGACAGTCACACTTCATATTAAAAAGCCCTTGGATGCTTAGTTATTTTACATACCAAGGTTTTGTTCTGAGATTTTGTCACTTTAGACATATTTGGTAGTTAAAGCTGATCATTTTTGCCTTTCTCTGCTGTATACAGATAATGGCCAATTCTTCAGTGCCTTCTACCAATACAAAAGCATCCACAATATCTTACATTTCAGATTATAATATCAGAACAAAAATGGTACCCACATGTAATCAATTTTTCAGTGTGAAGACAAGCTTCTTCTAAATTAATGCAGTGGTATATGAGGTACGAAATATAAGCAAGGCAAGAGGTACTTATCCACTTAGGCATTTTACTTCTTTGATGCTTTTCCTTTTTTTGTTTATTTTCCACAATAATTTTAGAATTTAAACTCCTGAAACATCACCCCTAAATAAATAAATAAAAACACAAAAATAGAGAAACTGTTTTGACTTTGTCATTTAGTAAATCCTAATATCATATATACATATGGAAGTGAGAGGATCTTTCTACTATATCAAAAGCTCATTATTAATTCATTTTTACATCAATACATTTATTTCAGTTTTAAAATTTGAAATATTAGTTATAAACTAATTTATAATAATTAAAAAGTAAATATTTCAACTATTGTGTAAATTAAATTGTTTCTAAGAGAAATGCCTAATATAAAAAAAAAACAAACTATAATATTACTTTGGCAATTATTAGCCATGGTGAATGAACTATATTAGAAAATAGTGATGTTCAAACATTTTTACATATGGTTGTAAATGATAGTTTGTTGCTTTTTCTTGAAGCAGGAGCCTTGAAAAGCAGTGGGAAAAAAAGAGATAAAGGAAATAAAACCTGTATTATGTTATGTATGAATTGAACAAGCAAAGAAAGAAAGAAACAATAAGTATGCTAGGGTCTAATATTTAAGTAAATTGTTAAAGATTTGCAGTCATTTGGAGTCAGTTGTTGACGGTTGTGACAATAACTAAAAGCAGAGACTTCATGAAAACTGAAATCATTAAAATAACCTAAATAAATGAAATGAAGTAGCTTTAATTTAAGACATAATTTTGAATACCTATTCCATCTTCCAGTTAGGGGAGAAATATTCCCCATTGTGCTTATTTTGTAATTTTCCTTATGCTCTTTTTAAAATTCCTGAAATCCTTATTAATGACATTTTAGCAACTTCTATTGGTCAGCTGTTCCACAGAGTATGAGACAAACCATATTACTTTCCTGTATGCAGTTTCTTTCACAATTTTTGTTTGTTATCCTACTTCTAAAATTTGTAATGACAACAGTTGTTGAAAATATGAACTTAATATTTCAGCAGCTATAAGGAAAGGAAGGAGAAGCAGACTTGTGAAACTCAGCACCCTATTCTGTAAAAAAAACTTGTAATAGTCAAGAACTGAATTTGGGTTTGAAAACTAATTTCTAGATAGAAAATAATATTTATTAATGAGATGGAAGGCACTATTTATTTTGTCCTTGATTATCTGAAAATCATCAGATTGTGCTGATGTAGTTTTCTAAAGATGTCTCTATTGTTTTTATCAGCATGCTTCCAGTTGTATTATAAATCAGAGTGAAAATTCACCTGTGTTTTCACGGTCTTTGCTACTATGTTACACCAAAATCATATCATGCTTCTATTCACCTAACAAGTTCTCAGAACAAGTTGCTGACCCGCCTAAAAGGGTGCCACTCTTCATACACAATCAGCATAAAACACAATTAACATAATGCCTCTGGTTTTTTACTAGCAATGGCAGTGCAATTTAAGTAGGGCAATCGGGTACAATAATACTTATGCTACATTACTCTGTAAAGATTGTGTCAAAAACAAGAAAAGAGTTAACTCTGATTCATAGGGCATTTACCAGTGCAAAATGTCACTGTTTTAACTATGACTTATTGCTAGCTAGCATGCTTAATTCAGACACAGAATGTTCTTTTAGAGTATGACATACTTTTCCATACAAGTGTTCTTATCATTTAGAGTAAGTGTAATTAACGTGCTGAATCTAATAACATCTTATAGTTGGTTTGTGTAAAAGGAATTGCATATTTTCATGACTGGACTCAATGAAGTAGGTGAATGATCCCCAAATTTGAAAGTTATTCTCCTTCCTTTTCTGAATCCTTGAGAAGTGTGTAGACTAAAAAGAGGAAGGATTGAGAAGGATTACTATCTATGAGAGCTAATAGAAGACAAAAAGAGAAATGTCATGATGAAATTTCAAGGCTGTGAGCCGTACTGGAGTTTTAAAAGACAAAGACAAGTTTAAAATTAAATACAGTGAAAATGAAGGAGGAATTCAGAAAGGATGACACCATCAGAACAACATAAAATAATAGTTTGGATGGCAGGGAAAAACTAGTAGTGTCAGAGAAGACAGACCCTGCTCTGGTCAGCCCTGCTCTTGGTAAGAAATCTAAAGTAACTAATATATACTCCAGAATATGTATTGCATTAAGCAATATAAAGATCACAGACTGTTACTAAGAGATCTTCAGGTACTACAAGATTCAAGTGTGTTTCAAAAAATATGATTAATATTTGCCTGACCTAAAGGCTCAGCACTACCAGTTCCTGTTGGGGTGCAGAGTATTTAATTTTTATACCCAAAGATACTTGAACAGCAAATAGAGGCAAGACAGAAAAAGGGAAAATTGCAAGCCGATGTAGTTAACAAAGGTCAGGGCAGTAAAATTAAATGTTGGAAGGCAATGCCTCTGGTATTAGAAGTTGTTTGTGTTATTCCCAGAGGAGTCTGCTGAAATATTAAGAGATCGTGGCTAAGACATTTATTCTGAAGGAGGTCTGTATTCCTAAAAAAAAAAAAAAAAAAAAAAAAAAAAACAGAACAAAGCAATAACTGGTCACAGCTAACCTACATTCACAAGGGTAAACACCTGTTTAACAGACACAATCCCCTTTAATTACAATATTACCCACGTAGTTGACTACGGTAACCAATTGGTTTAATTTTTTTGGACTTCAGCAAAGATTTCACTATTGTTTCTCACACAGTCCAACTGGACAAAATATCCACAGGACATTAGGCAAATCATAATGGGATGGGTGAACAATTGGCTATGAGTTGGGCTCAATGAATTACAGAAAATGTTTACATCAAGTTCTGGCCTAATGGAGTTCCTCCATTTTAGGACTTTCATAAATGATTTGGATACTTGAAGGTTCATGAAATAAGTTTGCAGATGACAGTAAATTGGGGGGAACTGTTGATTCCCTTGGGGAAGAGAAGTGTTGTAGAGAGATCTTGCAGACTAGAGACCTGGGCAATCACAGTGCACAAGAAGTGTCAGATTTTGCAGTGGTGATGGGTTGGTCTGGACGTATGTACTGGGGGACTATTGGCTGAAAAGCAGCCCTGCAGCAGTGGCTTCTGGCTGATGGCAAATTACATATGAATCAATAGTGTGCTTTTGCAGCCAAAAGGGTCCTATGTCCTGGGGTGCATCAGGGGCACTGCCAGCCAGTCAAGGGAAGGAACTGTCCTGCTCTGTGCTCATGTGACCTTACCACACAGTCAGAGCAACACAACATTAGAATGAAGTACACCATAAGAGATAATCCAAAGGAGAACAAAAATTGTGTAGAGTCTAAATAAGATGTATGAGGAGTGATTGAAGCCCCTGGGTTTGTTTAGCCTTGAGAAGAAGTGACTGAAGGGAAACATCACAACAGCTTTTGACTTTCCAGGAAAAGTTATGGATCAAATCATCTTGCAAGAGATTGCACAGCATGTGCATGGTGTCCAGGGGATCAGACCCAGCCAGCACGGTTTTGTGAAAGGCAGGTCGTGCTTGACCAACCTCATCTCCTTCTATGACTGGGTGACCAGTCTGGTGGATAAGGGAAGGGCTGTTGATGTAGTCTACCTAGACTTCAGCAAAGCCTTTGACATGGTCTCTTGCAGGTTTCTTCTGGGGAAACTGACTGCCAGTGGCCTGAACAGCTATACACTTCTTTGGGTAAGGAACTGGCTAAAGGGCCGTGCCCAGCGGGTAGTGGTGAATGGAGTGAAGTCCAGCTGGCGACCCATCTCAAGTGATGTCCCCCAGAGGTCGGTACTGAGGCCAATCTTGTTTAATATCTTTATTGATGACCTAGATGAGGGGATTGAGTGCACCCTCAGTAAGTTTGCAGATGACACCAAGTTGGGAGGTGGTGTTGATCCTCCTGAGGGTAGGGAGGCCCTGCAGAGGGATTTAGACAGGCTGTATCACTGGGCTGAGGTGAATGGGATGAGGTTCAACAAGGCCAAGTGTTGGGTCCTGCACTTTGGACACAACAACCTCATGCAGCACTATAGCCTTGGGAATGAGTGACTGGATGAGTGTGAAGAAGAGAAGGACCTGGGGGTGTTGGTTGATGTTCGGTTGCACATGAGCCAACAGTGTGCTCAGGTGGCCAAGAGGGCCAATGGCATCCTGACCTGCATTAGAAATAGTGTGGCCAGCAGGAGCAGGGAGGTGATCATCCCCCTGTACTCAGCAATGGTGAGGCTGCACCTCGAGTACTGTGTTCAGTTTTGGGGCCCTCATTACAAGAAAGACGTTGAGGTCCTGGAGCGTGTCCAGAGAAGGGCAACGAAACTGATGAGGGGTCTGGAGCACAAGTCTTATGAGGAGCAGCTGAGAGAGCTGGGATTGTTTAGTCTGGAGAACAAGAGGCTCAAAGGAGACCTCATTGCACTCTACAACCTCCTGAAGGGAGGTTGCGGTGAAGAGAGTTTTGGCCTCTTCTCCCAGGCAACGAGCAGGACATGGGGAAATGGTTGCAAGTTGTATCAGAGGAAGTTTAGATTAGACATAAAGAAAAGCTATTTCTGTCAGAGAGTGGTCAGGCACTGGAATGGCTGCCCAGGGAGGTGGTGGAGTCGCTGTCCCTGGCAGTGTTCAAGAGGCATCTGAATGACGTGCTGTGTGATATGGTTTAATAGCTTGTGGTAGCAATGGTGATGAGGAGATGCTTGGACTAGATGATCCTATAGGTCGTTTCCAACCTTGTGATTCTATGATTCTATGATTCTATGACTTTCTCATGAGAGGGAATGGAGGAGGAAGTGCTGATCTCTTTTCTGTGGTGGCTGTGATAAGACTTATGAGAACATCATGGAGCTACAAACCATGTTGGATCCATAGTGGTGACTATCCCTCTTGTTTCCTATGAAGACTCCTTGCTTCTTTCCTATCTTTTCTATTGCCCTCCTTCCCTTCCCCATTATCCTAATTCATAATAGTGTCTGTCCTCCCCTTCCCCATCTCCCTGATTAAGATTTTTAATAAACTGGTTGGACCAACATTTGAACTGTTGTCTCAATCTCATGGCAGGTATACAGATATCAAAGAACCTCCTCTCCCTGCAAATTGGAGCAAGACATTTATCAATAGAGAGAACTTTGTGTACCTTTTATCTTATACTGTTAGACTGTATGATCATTATAAGTTTTGATTGCTTCAACAGACTGATACAGGTAAATTCATATTTCACACTGCAAATCTACCTGTCAAGCAAATTGTAGTTGTATCCTACTGTCTGTTTACACACAGACAACATCTGTACTATCATACTGAATTTTAGTCTTTTTTTTTTCCTAGTACTGTATATAAACATTTCCTATATATTCTAAAAAATGTGCTATATAGAGATATGTACAAAATTTAGTTGGCATCTTATTTTCCAGGTCTTATGCCTTCCTTCCCAACTTCAAACCTTTAAGCTTTCTGGTAAACATGTGATTCATTTTAATTTTCCATTTCATTAAGTAGAAATATTACATAGTAACAGATTTAGATAAGCAAAGTAACTCAGAATACATCCTTTTGTTCTGCCTTGGAACCGTCCCAGGTAATGCATGAAGTTTTCCCATCTTTTTACATATTCCTGCATTTCTTAAGGCTCTGTTCTGTATTTGTGTTCTCTTTCTTTCTTAAAAGAATTTTGGAAAGACTAAAATCAGAGATGAGTGTGAAGGACAGAAATTGATACTTCCTGAGCTCGGGATGAATTTCCTGTGGAATTCTTTCAGTTTGGTTTGAATCCTCCCCTGTTAGTTATTTTAAGCAGAGAAAATGCACTCAGCTGGCTTTTGTTTGAGGTGGGAAGCAAGCCATGTATTTGTGTATGCTGTTTCTTTCTACATGGTTCAAATTAAAATGCATGAGGAGGCTCAGCCTCCTTCTATCTTTTGTTTCAAGTCAGAATAAGATGGAAAATCAGTGCTATTTGTAGAGACAAGACTGATATTTTAGCAAAACTGACACAGGGAAGAGCTAAAGTCAATTCATTTGTTCCCATCAAAATCTATACATATATATATATATGTATATATTCATTTTAATTTTTTCACACTGTTGTACTCTGAAAGTAATTTCTCTGTTTCTAGTGCTTTGATGAAAGACTCTGAGTGTGTGTGATGTTATTGTTGCAAAGACTGGAGGCAAGGGAATGAGGCATCGCTGATTTGCTGTTCCGCTGTCTTTTTCCATTTAATTAGATCTGAAAAATTGTTTTCAAAAATACGCTGTATTAAATCATTTGAGGACAAACTTCTCTGGAAGATTTTATGAAGTTATTAGTGTGCTTATGTTAAGAACTCTCATTAAAAATAGACTTTCTAGATTTGTATGAAAGCACACTTGAGTATGATTATTCAATTTCCTAATTCCTCCCTAAAAACAGATAAGGAAACAGAGTATCTATGTAAGTATACATCAATAAATAAGAATTATTTAATCTATTTAATCCATTTAATTTATTTCATACCCCTTGAGTAAATTAAAAATAAATTAACTTAAATGTAAATTGCAACATTTCCTTTACCTTCTTAATTGTATGTACGGTGTATTAATGTCATTTGAAGTGGTAAGAATCGGGTAGAAAGGGGAAAATTTTCCATTTTGAAAACTGAAGAAAATGTTGAGAGTAAGAAGTGAAAATTAAGAATAAAGGCTGGTTTTTAAACTGTTGTTATATTTTCTCAAATATTTAAATGAATCAAGGAATTATCTCAAAATTCTGAACTTAAGAAAACCAAAGGGATTGAAAAAACCTGTGGAGATCATTGAGTCCAACCATTCTGTTAAAGCAATTTCCCTGCAATTGGTTATGCTGGAAAGCACCCACGTGTGTTTTTACTGTCTCCAGGAAGACAACTCCAAAATCTGGGCACCTTCTTCCAGTGCTATGTCACTACAAATTAAAGAATTTTTTCTCACCCTCCAAGGTGTTAATGATTTTTGCAGCCCGCCACTGAGCTCTCTACAATAGTTAACTTGTCATTCACCAGAAAACCTAGGTCCTTCTCTGCAGAGATTCTACAGAAGGTCAGCCCCCTGAGTTTTGTGATTACTCCTCCCCAGGTGTAGGAAGCTATGATTTCCCAGGTCCTCCTTCCTGCAATTTCTGAAGATTGAGATAGCATTGGCTTACCTCCGCTCCTTATGAGAATCTCCTGTGCTCTCCATGACCTTTCAAAAAATGATAGGGAAAGCTTTGGCAATCACTTCTGCCAGCTCCCTCAGCATTTGTGATTGCATCCAATTGGGCTCCGTGGATTTGGGTACGTTGGGCTTACCTAGACAATCTCTGTCCAGATCCTCCTGACCAGGGGGAAGCTTTCTCCAGACTCTCTCTCTTATCTCCAGGAGCTGGAATGCCCAGGGGGAAGACTCAGCATGAAAAACTGAGGCATGTAAGGCATTCCGTACCTCCACATTCCTCGCATCCTCTGCTACCAGGGCACCCAGCTCACTCAGCAGTGGGCCCACATTTTCCATAGTTTTCCTTCTGTTATTGACACACTGAAGGAAGCCTGTCTTGTGGTTCCTGAACTTTCTCACCGTATCTGTATGACTTTTCCTTGCAGACATTTGTAATGGGTGCCTTGGGTGTCCATTGCTGCAAGAGCTTCATGTCTGCTCTTTATGTGAACTCAGTGGAGACTGAAATGGAGCCTTGCTTTTGTGAGCTATTAGGGACCAAGGTGTCTCCCTCTCAGTGTTGTCCACTACTGGAATATGATCATTAAGCCTCCTGTCAAGCTCTGTCTCAGTGCCTCTAATACTACACAGCCTTTTGAACTGCTTCCTGAAAACCAGTCACTTTCTGGAAAGGATCATTCACCTGTTCACACCTCATGCCATACTTATCTTGTCCCTGGGAAAAAGTTCAAGGCATTCAGAGTAACCAGCTATCTGAACCTTTCTTACAATTTCTGACAGACAGAAATCTCTCTTGATTTTCTTTGCCTTCCAGAGCCTGAACACATGGGATACCTCCGTGTCTGTCCCTGAGGTGGTCAAGGCTGGCTCTCTTGAAATCCATCCTAACACTCCTTCACATTGCTTTCCAGGAAAAGCAATACATATCTTAAATTAAATTAAATATTAAATATCTTGTCTTCCAGGAAAGATATTTAAATTTACTGTCTTGCAGATGCTGCATCAGAGACCGTACCCTAAGCTTCATAACTTTCTTATTTGTACTTATTCAATCTATTACAAAGGGGAAATAAAGCAAATGTTACTTTGTGTCATTTTGTTTGTTGACATGGTATTCAATCTGTGTAAAATTCTGACGTCTGAAATTAATGATTATTCAAGCATGTAATACAGTGATTTTAAGAAAGAATGATACTGTTGTGGTTTATTGCAACATTAGGAAGTTGATCCATTCAATTCAGTAAACGTGGGACTAATTCTGCTGTGGAAAAAAAGAGAAAAAAGAAAAAAGGACATAATTGTATAAAATGAGGATTTAGAAAGATCTGACCTTGGTATATTCAGTTGAACTTACAGAGTTTCTGGAATTGGATGTAGATCTATGATTTAATATGTGGTTTGTGAACTAAGAATATAGTTCTGACATAATTTCCGGATGAAATTGAAGGCTATAGCCTTCTGTATGTGATGTCTGAAGAGCGAGTTTCGCTGTTGCCAAGTTTTGCTGTCTTGATTCATGTAATGACTAGCAATACCAGATTTTTCCAATGGAATGAATTTAAGCTAGCATAGTTACTGGAAAGAAGACAAGTTTCTTCCTCCAGAAATTCATTCAACAGATTGCTGAAAAAAATACCCTTATAAAGGTTGTTTTTATTCTGTTCTTTAGAATGTTTGTGGCTTTTTTTTTTTTTTTTTTTTTTTTTTTTATGATTCTAATATTGGTAATATCATGCATTCAGTGTCTACACTACATTGCACTCATAGGAGAGAAGCTAGAAAATATTTTTTATATATTATGGATATAATACAGTGATTTAAAAAAGCTTAATTTTAACTAAGACAAGGACTTCACATGATTCAAGATGGCTGGATACACTTGATTATTTACAGCATAGAGGGAAGGGTTAAACACACACATATAGGAGGCCCTCCCATTCAGTCACAAGTGGACCTCCTTGATTACTAAACTCTTTTAACCATGGGAGACAAGGAGACTGGGTGCAGATGAATCCACTCCCCGTCCCGTACTTGATCAACGGTTTTTGTCTAAGTATTTATGCACAGCCTAAGATATTATCATAGTGAAGTTAATAAAGCTTACAATCAATCTAAAATGAGATCTTAGTGAGGCTAACAATGTCTAAAAGAAACTATTAGTCACTTACCAAGAATCTGTATTTGCAAGCCATCTTGATGTCAAACTGTAAAGGATTTCTGCTCAGATATAACCTCGAGACATGTCTCTGCTCAAGGGGAGATGCTGTCATGCAGTCAGCTGCTGTGAAGAAGAACTCCAAGGGAGCTCTTGGGATGCTCATAATTTATGGGGGTAGGATGACTGACTTATAGATCACCTTTTAGCTGTATGCTCAACTGGTCCTCAGCTGTTGAAGCAAAGGTCTGTTATCAGTTCTTTCAGCCTCCAGCTTGACATATATTTATGGTTGTTAATCTGTTTCAGCAAGAGTGTTATTAGTCCTGATGTTCATTGTCTTGCTGTGCAGAGCCATGTGAGTTGGGCCAATCCAACGAAGGGAGTTGAAGGAAGAGGATCGGGGGAAGGAGAAAAAGTGGGAGGGGGTGAACATGGGGAGCACAGTGTTGCTCTGTCTGAGACTGCATTGCTAATTCTGGACAAAATTCATATTCCGGGTGTTTGTAACTGAAATAATACTGCTAACACCTATAAAGAGTTAAGCTTTCTATTCTGCTATGATCACAGAAATGAACGCGTTTTATTATATCTGAGTAATATAAAATTTAATGCTTATTGAATTATTTGATAGAGAAATGGAAGACCATTTTGTGATTTCCAACAGCAATTTTGAGATTCTCATTTTATTAAGAGCCATTGAAGACCTTTGTTTTCAAATCGAGATAAACAGCTGACTCAGCTTCATAAATGCTGATAAATAACACTGAAAGCACTATGTAGATTCTATTTAAATGAAAGAAAAATACAGAAAAGGCAACAATGAAAAAAAAGAAACAAAAAATTAAAGCTTATGGGGGAAAATTGAGGAGCTTTTGGAGAATGTCCAGAGGGGGTTCATGAAGTCGATCAGAGGGCCAGTGCTCCTCTTTGTAGTCTATCTCTACAAACATAGACTGAAAGAATGGGGTGTGTTCAGCCTGAAAAAGAGAAGGCTGTGGGGACATGTCATTGCAGCCAATATTTAAAGGAAATTTATAAACATGAGAGAAATCAACTTTTTACAAAAGTAGATAGCGACAGGGCAAGGGGAAATGGTTTTAAACTAAAGGAGGGGAGATTCAGATTAGATGTCTGGGAAGTTTTTTATAGAGAGAATGATGAGATGTTGAAACAGGCAGCCCAGATGTAGATGCTCTTCCTTGGAGGTGTTTAAAGACAGGTTCTATGGGGCCCTGGGCAATCTGATCTAGTGTTTGATCTACCAGTTAGCAACTTTGCCTGTGGCAGGGGAGTTGGAACTTGGTGATCCTTAAGGTTTCTTCCAATCCAAGCCATTCTATGATTCTATGAATCTGTGATTTTATGATTCTATGATTCTGTGATTCTATGACTCTATGACTCAGTGATGGGTATGTTCTGCCTTGAGCATAACAGAACATGTCAGAAATTGTCAAATTTTTCCATTAATACAATATGTTAAAAACAAAGGCTTGCTGCTGTTTCATACTATTGTTCACAGAACCATAGAATAACATAGGCTGGAAGGGACCTTAAAGTTCCAATCTCTCTTCCCTGATCAGGGTTGCCAAACATTAAATCAGGCTCTAGATCATTTTGCACTGTGCCCATCTAACTTGGCCTCAAATGCTTTCAGGAATAGGACAACCACAACTTATCTGGGCAGCATGTCTTAGCACTTCACAACTTTCTGACTGAAAAATTTCTCCCTCATATCTGATCTAAAAACCCTGTTTTCCTATACATCTGAAGTTTCAAAATCTCTCTTTTTTTTTTTCCCCCTCCCACTTATTAACAGTTTCAAATCTCTTAAGTCATTTCTCCAACTCCCTTAATCTTAGAAAATTGCAATCAAATATAGTAACACATAAATATTCCATATGCAATGAATCTCACTTGTTTCTTGTAGACACTTTCACTTGATTTGTGAAAAATATTGTTCTGCTATTTTATAATTGTTCCATTAAAATGCAAAGTAACCTATTATTTAGTTTCCTAAGAAATTTTAAAACCACTGAATTTTAAAACCAAAATAGAATCCCTAGATACTATTCCTAGATTTTATTTTTCTGAAAAAAATCCCATTTTATTTATTCATATTACTCTTCATAAACATGCTTTCATTCATTTTTTCAATTTGATTGTTATTCATAGATTATGCAAATTTCAGAACGTTTCTGTAAACTTGTTGAATATTACCTTGGCAGCTAACACAATAGTGAGCTGTCTCCACTTAGAGTATTAATGGGTTAGAATCACTTCCCAAACAGAAATGTGTTAGAAAAACAACTTGATACAGAGGGTCTTAGATGACATAGTGATTGAACTGTAAGGGAATGCAAACTGAGATGATGTTTATTCTTTGGACTTACTCCGCTTATTACATGAGAAAAGTAACTCTGTTGAGCAGCAGGACTATAACTCCAGTAAAGCTATACTACAAGTGGAGCAATTTGGTACAGGAAAGATGAATGCATTCTGGAATATTCCAGAAAACATTACAGTTCTGTGAGTAGGCTTTTCTCCAAAGTGAGACAAAGGTACTGGCTTTCAGTCACTTACGCTGAATGCCAGTGGACTTCACCAGTGACTGCTTGGACATAATGATAATTTCATTTGCTTTGCCCTTCCTATGGCTGCCCAACATCAATCATTTAATTTCAATTTATGTTTAGATTTATTTTCTTATATTAATGATATATTGATTTTTATTTTTGTGTCCAAATTTCTTATTTACCTGAGTGTAAAAAGAAACACAATTTCAATTACATTTGGTTTGATTTTAATTTATTTGTTACCTTTTCCTATCAAGTGCTGAAGAGAATCTCATTATTCTCACATTATCTTTTTGTCATATTCATCAGTCAGAGGATTCTGAATGTACTGAGTCATATGATGTCTTGAAAATACATAGCCTGGTGGATAGGGATTGGTCCAGTCATACGATATGTCTGGTTCTGTCTCATCTGTTGTGCACATTCTGTTTACATTGTTTTTTTCCCCTTGTGATGTTCTGATTAAGATGCTCTTTCATTCATTATGTCCATCAATTATTTATATTCACTATGTTTCTCATGGCAAATATTTTAGCTTTGGTAGAGAGGTATACGCAGTTCTCAAGACATTTCTCAATGGCTGGTAGATTCTTCTTCAGAATGTATTTGCACATCCAAAGGCATTTTGAAAACTCTCTGTTCTATATGTAACTCATGAAATATATTTAAAAAAAAAAAAAAAAAAAAAAAAAAAACCACTTTTTTTTTTTTTTTTTTAACTGAAAAAGAAATCAAAACCAAAAATCATTTTAAGTTCAGTTGTACTGAACATATTTGTACTTTTTTCTTCTTTATTCTGTTCACATACAAAGCTATACTGTGGTTTGATTTAGATGGATTCTGAATGGCAGTGTCATTCAGAATGGCAATGCTATTCAAGGCATGAGTTTTTAATGCATTTCCAGCAATTATTTAGTAGTTGGAACTGGCATTTCATACTTTATCAAAACTAAATTGCACGCCATTAAACTTGCTGCTAAACAAGAATTTACCGTGCTATTAAAATTCAATTAAGCTCACATCACATTTGATGGATATAATTAGAACAGTCTTGAAAGGTAAATGGTTCAAAAAACTAATAGCTAGAAAGAAAATCAGTGGAAAGATAAAGCAAGAAAACGTCATAAGCATATAACACATCTGTTTATGCAAAGGCTTGTTCTTTATTATAATTTGATAGGTTTTTTCATAACTGTAAAACATAATAAAAAACATACGCTTTAAGTTATTTTGAGGTAACGCTTATAACCCATGTCCATTTGAAAAGCGAAGGAAAGGGAGGGGAAGGGAAAGAAAGGGAAAAAGGGAGCGAAGAAATAAAAATAGAGCACAGTGAACACAAAAGATTGACAAATTTCATTTGTAGGTATCCTGCCAAAGATTCTTGTCTTCCTTTGATTAAAGAATATAAAAAAATCTCTATAGAGAACTTAGAACAAAATGTTCATTTATTCTTAGTGTACCAATACACAAACTTCTTACTCCAGGCAGTGGTTTTATAGACATTGGGAAACGCAGAAGGATACTTTTAGAGGGTTCTATTTTTAATCACAAAGTGAACACAGTCAAAAGTTTTACAATTAAAATAATAATTAACTCAGCTGATGTTTGTTTAAAATTCCCATAAAGAGGGAAGGGAAGGGAAGGGAAGGGAAGGGAAGGGAAGGGAAGGGAAGGGAAGGGAAGGGAAGGGAAGGGAAGGGAAGGGAAGGGAAGGGAAGGGAAGGGAAGGGAAGGGAAGGGAAGGGAAGGGAAGGGAAGGGAAGGGAAGGGAAGGGAAGGGAAGGGAAGGGAAGGGAAGGGAAGGGAAGGGAAGGGAAGGGAAGGGAAGGGAAGGGAAGGGAAGGGAAGGGAAGGGAAGGGAAGGGAAGGGAAGGGAAGGGAAGGGAAGGGAAGGGAAGGGAAGGGAAGGGAAGGGAAGGGAAGGGAAGGGAAGTCATCCATTCTGACTGCCTACCTGTCATCAATATTTCCCACTAGACCATGTCTCTTAGTACAATATCTAAATATTTCTTGAACACTTCCAGGGATGATGAGTCAACCACCTCCCTGGACAGCCCATTCCAGTACCAGACCACACTTTCAGTGAAACAATTTTTCTTAGCATCCAACCTCGGTCTTCCCTGATGCAACTTGAGGCCATTCCATCTCATCCTATCAATAGTTGCAAGACAGAAGAGGCTGACCTCCACCTCAGCACAACCTCCTCTCAGGTACTTGTGGCGATTTCATTTCGTAGACATATAGACTTTAAGATTTACTCTACACACACAGGAAGGGATGAGATCTAATATAAAGTGAGTATTTGAGTATTTTTAGAAAAACAAAAAAGAGGTTTTACCACACAATAATATATTACTGTTCTTGAAAAAGTGTAATGCAGATGTCTAATTGAATTGAAACTGACACTTTTTTTAGTCTATATTTTAAAAGCTTACTGTGCGTAGGTAGACCATAAAAGGAAGAGATTCTTAATAGGTGTGAATGGATTTAATGTGATTTGATTTTAATTGTACTATTTTTTGTCACTGCCAAAGCAAACACAAATGCTATCTTCAGCAGTTATCTCAAAGCCATTGAGAAGATTGGTTCATATTTTGTTCTGTTACATAACTGCAATCTCATAATAATTCTGTTCAAATTAACAGGATCCATTAAGATAATTATGATTTAAATGAGAGCAAAAATTTGGCTCATATGCAATGCTGTCATACCAGTTACATTAATCATAAAGAATTAACAGAACTCTGATCTTAATGTTTAGTTCATTTCCTTTTCTCCAGCAAACCAAATTTGCATAAATTACTTTAACAGGAGGAACATTAAGTATTTGTTGAATTTCAGTGAACCATCAGATTTCCTTTTCCCCTTCTTCATGGCAGACTGATACATTTTCAGTTGTCAAGACCAAATATTTTTTACTCTTTATTAAGACAGGTAAAGCATGCTTTAAAAAAAAATGCAGCTACATTAATAATTATCTTTCACATGGACTGCTTATGAAATATCAACAAAAAAGAATGACACTGAAAAGAACCCTGACATATAATTTAAGAAATATAAAAAGTTTGGAAGGCGGAAAACAGGAAGGTGTATAAGGAGTATGATAGGTAGCAAAAGGTTTCCTGAGATTATACAATTACATACTTTCTTTTCTTTTTTCCACAGCAGAATTAGTCCCACGTTTACTGAATTGAATGGATCAACTTCCTAATGTTGCAATAAACCACAACAGTATCATTCTTTCTTAAAATCACTGTATTACATGCTTGAATAATCATTAATTTCAGACGTCAGAATTTTACACAGATTGAATACCATGTCAACAAACAAAATGACACAAAGTAACATTTGCTTTATTTCCCCTTTGTAATAGATTGAATAAGTACAAATAAGAAAGTTATGAAGCTTAGGGTACGGTCTCTGATGCAGCATCTGCAAGACAGTAAATTTAAATATCTTTCCTGGAAGACAAGATATTTAATATTTAATTTAATTTAAGATATGTATTGCTTTTCCTGGAAAGCAATGTGAAGGAGTGTTAGGATGGATTTCAAGAGAGCCAGCCTTGACCACCTCAGGGACAGACACGGAGGTATCCCATGTGTTCAGGCTCTGGAAGGCAAAGAAAATCAAGAGAGATTTCTGTCTGTCAGAAATTGTAAGAAAGGTTCAGATAGCTGGTTACTCTGAATGCCTTGAACTTTTTCCCAGGGACAAGATAAGTATGGCATGAGGTGTGAACAGGTGAATGATCCTTTCCAGAAAGTGACTGGTTTTCAGGAAGCAGTTCAAAAGGCTGTGTAGTATTAGAGGCACTGAGACAGAGCTTGACAGGAGGCTTAATGATCATATTCCAGTAGTGGACAACACTGAGAGGGAGACACCTTGGTCCCTAATAGCTCACAAAAGCAAGGCTCCATTTCAGTCTCCACTGAGTTCACATAAAGAGCAGACATGAAGCTCTTGCAGCAATGGACACCCAAGGCACCCATTACAAATGTCTGCAAGGAAAAGTCATACAGATACGGTGAGAAAGTTCAGGAACCACAAGACAGGCTTCCTTCAGTGTGTCAATAACAGAAGGAAAACTATGGAAAATGTGGGCCCACTGCTGAGTGAGCTGGGTGCCCTGGTAGCAGAGGATGCGAGGAATGTGGAGGTACGGAATGCCTTACATGCCTCAGTTTTTCATGCTGAGTCTTCCCCCTGGGCATTCCAGCTCCTGGAGATAAGAGAGAGAGTCTGGAGAAAGCTTCCCCCTGGTCAGGAGGATCTGGCCAGAGATTGTCTAGGTAAGCTCAACGTACCCAAATCCACGGACCCCAATTGGATGCAATCACAAATGCTGAGGGAGCTGGCAGAAGTGATTGCCAAAGCTTTCCCTATCATTTTTTGAAAGGTCATGGAGAGCACAGGAGATTCTCATAAGGAGCGGAGGTAAGCCAATGCTATCTCAATCTTCAGAAATTGCAGGAGGAGGACCTGGGAGATTATAGCCTGTCACCCTCATGTTCATCCCTAGTATATCAATATTATCTCTAAGCAGATGGAAGGTGGAAGAGAAGGTCATGAGGAATGGTCAGTATTGATTCACAAAGGGGAAATAATATTTTATCAATCTAGTAGCCTTCCTTCTACTGTGTTGTGATTGGCTGGATAAGTTAGGAGAGAGCGATGGTTGACCTTGGCTGTAGCAAGGCTTTTGACACTGTCTTTCATAGCATCCTCACAGGTGAAGAAGTGTGGGGTAGATGAGTGGACAGTGAGGTAAATTGTAAACTGTCTGTAGCAGAGCTCAGGGGATTGTGATCGGCAGTGCAGAGTCTAGTTGGTGTCCTGGTATTTCCCAGTCTTGGTGTTCAGTACTGTTCGACATCTTCATAGGTGACTTGGATGAAGAGACAGAATGCATCCTCAGCAAGTTTGTTGATGACGCAAAGCTGGGAGGAGTGGCTGATACACCAAAAGGCTGTGATGCCATGTAGTTAGGCCTAGACTGGCTGGTGAGTTAGGCAGAGAGGAACCTGATGAGGTTCAACAAGGAGAGGTGTAGACTCCTACACCTGGGAAGGAATAGTGACAAGAATTAGTACAGGCTGAGGGCAGACCTGCCATGAAGAATCTCTACAGAGAAGGACCTAGGTATTCCACTGGATGACAAGTTAACTGCTCATACTGGAGAGAGTCCAGTGGAGGACTGCAAAAATCACTAAGGCCCTGGAGCATCTCTGCTAAGGTGAAAAGCTGAGAGACCATGGATTGTTTAGCCTAGAGAAAAAAAAATAAAAAATAGAATTACTGAGAGGGCTTTATCAATGCTTATAAACATCTAAGAATGCATGGAACCAGATTCTTTTTGGTGGTTCCCAGCAACAAGATGAGGGGCCACAGGCATAAACAGGAACAAAGGAATTTTCATATTAGCATGAGAACAAACCTATTTGCTTTGTTGTTACAGAGCACTGGAAGATGTTGCCCTGGGAGACTGTGGAGTCTCCTTCCCTGAAAATACTAAAAACTTATCTGGGTGCTTTCCAGAATGACCTACTGTAGGGAAATTGCTTTAACAGAAGGTTTGGACTCCATGAGCTCCAGAGGTTCCTTCCAGTCCCTTTGATCATGTGATTATTATTATCTTGGACACAAATTCTATGCTATGGATGATTATGACAAAAATGGGAACTTCCACAACAAAATGAACTTAACAGTTCTAAAGGGCAAACAGCAGATCAGGCATAAAGTAATATATCATATTTAATTTTCTAGGGTTTTGCTTTGATTTTCTAGAGTTTTGGTTAATTAGCCTATGAGAGTATCTATTTCTCCTTTCATCTTCTCCTGTTTCATTTTAATATTAAAGTAGTAGTTTTTGTTAATATTGCTAAGACTTATGGCATCGTTAATGTATTTTACCATACCATTCTCAGATGTTTTATGATGGATCTATACTTTATGATATAAGCTGAAGATGAAAATATCAAGAGTGATTATTTATAGACATCCTTTCTGATACAGCAAGTGCCCAGTGCTATCACTAAAAACATAGTGGAATCCAACAGTAATGTGTAACACGTGGTTTTTTGTTATTGCTGTTTTTATTGCTTTTTTTTAAAACTTTGGAGGAGTTCTCTGAGATGAGATAATTTAGTGTTTCACTCCAATTTATAAGAGGGAGAGAAGGTTCTTTGATATATTTATGACAGATGTGAGAATAAGAAACAACGGTTCAAATGTTTGTCTGACCAGTTTATTACAAGTCTTAATCAATCAGGGAGATGGGGCTGGGGAGGCCAATGACTATTTTGAATCAGGGTGGTGAGGAAGAGAAAGTGGGAGATAGGAAAGATAGGAAAGAAGCAAGAATTACATAAAGCAGGGATAGTCACTAGAAAATCCAACAGCACCCACTGCATGCCGTTCTGATGGTCTGAGGCAAAAATGCAGGGGAGAGCAGCAGCAGATTAGCTGGCCTTAGGCAGCAAGTGAGTTTAGCAACAGAACAAGTCCAGGAGGAAGTGGCAAGTCTCAGGTAGCAAGCCCAGGAGAGTCTGTCAGCAGGCAGGCATCATGTTGTGAGGCATCTGATGTCAGACACCTACCCTCATGGCCTTTTTTATCCTCTTTCTGCCAGTGCGGCATTGGGTCTGTGGACCCAATGGTCCCTGGACACTTGGGTCAGTGCCTTCTGACTTGGCTGTCTCCCTCAAGATAAGCCCCCACAAAAGACTGCTTCCTGGCTGTTAAGTGCAGCTTATCTTTCTCTTGTTGCCTCCTGCCTACAAATCTTCAGACAAAAGATTTTGCCAAGTTTGATCAGGAATTGCCTGGACTTGTCCTCAGCAAGATTTGAGACAATGCTGCAAAAGATAAATCTCTTACAGTGATCAGTGTGGATACTTTAAGACTTTACCATCTTATACGTACGACTGACAAAAAGGAGATCTTGATAAATAACTTGGTGATTTGCAAAGATTTTAATAATGCAATTATTCTCTCAGAAATAACTGGCTTTTTCCAAAAACTTTAATGCGCTTTTTTTTGTATCTGATAGAAAACTCTTAACTAAGCAGCTCAATGAATTAAAAACTAATAAACACAACACAGAATAATTAATTATTTTCTTAAAAAAAAAAAACTGCAGTTTGTATAAACCAATTTTGTTTATGTTATTTGCTGTGAAATAGTTATAAACAACTGCCATCATATGTTTCATAGAATCTTTTATGTCTAATTAAGAATAAACACATTCTTCCGTGTTCTTCTTTAGGAATGTTTTAATATAACCGGACTCTTCTACCTGTCTTTTTATAAAGCTTTTATGGATCAGACATTTTTAAATTTTTCATCAGTTCATCATATTTGAATGAAATTAACAAATTAGAAAGTTGCTATGAGATATGAAGAAATAGAAAAATATCTAAGTATTCAGGACTTCTTCTTTTTTCTTTTTTAATAGGAAAATAATTCAATTTTCAGTGTTAAGTTAGGTGATTAGCTTACTTAGGAGGACTTGCTTCGTGCTCATGCCTCTACCTTTTTGATCTTGCTGCTGATAATCTAATATGTATATATGCCTAACATCTGAACTCCAAAAACAATTAAAATTTATCTCTTTGTCTTGAAAGTATTGATTAATTAATTTGTCCATATAGAAAATAGCTTTTCTGCCTTCTTTACAAAACATGCTTGTGAATAAAGATCACAGTACTCACAGTTTACAGGAACAAGTTATATTTCAGAATGTGTTTCCCTATTGGTCATTTTAGGACATTGATCTAAATTCTATCTGCTAATTACTAAAATTCTTTTAAATATGGATGCAATGCAAATATTAATTAAGAGCAAACACAAAAGAAAACAAATAAAACCGTTTTTCCATTTTGCAATTCTTCTGCAATAGACCATACTATGAAATATATATGTACTTTTGTTTCCAGGAAGATGAACTTCTAAGTTTTCAGTGTCACATCCATCAGAATTCCATGGAAAATAGTTACATTGAAAGCAATATTATTTTTTTTACACAACTTACACTGAGAAGAAAAGGTATGAAATCTGGCCTTTCAACCATTCTTTGATCCTGTTAATAGAGTCAGAAATAAGACAGAGAGGTCAAAAAATAAAGAGGTTAATTGCCAGGTTTCAAGCTCATAGCTACCTCTGAGGACCTTGGAAGGGAAAAAACAAATTCCTAGCTAGGTAATTCTACCTTGCTGATTGATTACTATGACTAATAGCATCAGAGTAAGACTAAGTTTTGCCAGCAACCTTTCTGCATGTTAGGAGACAGTCTTTCCACTATACTAGTTTGAAGATTCTGGATGGGTTTCAAATTATCAGTTTTAAGTCAGTGACTAATTTGGTCACTTTTCATAGAAAAACCAAGGTTTGAAAGGACCTCCAAGATCCTCCATCCAATCATCCACATATCATCAATATTTCCTACTAAACCATGTCCCTTGGTACAACATCTAAGTGTTTCTTGAACACTTCCAGGGACAGTGATTCAACCACCTGCTAGAGCAGCTTGTTCCAATGCCTGACCACTCTTTAGGAGAAAAAGATTTTCCTGACATCCAACCTGAATCAGCCCTGGCCGGGTGATTCAGGTTTTGAGGCTGGGTCCTCTCATCCTATCATTAATTACAAGGAAGAAGAGGTCAACTCCACATCACCAGAATCTCCCTTCAGGTAGTTGTAGAGATCTATAAAATGACCCCTGAACCTCTGCTTCTCCAGACTAAATATTCTCAGTTCCCTCAGCCACTCCTCATAAGACCTGTGCTCCGGACTCCTCACCAGCTCCTCTGAATATGATACAAGGCCTTCATGTCGCTCTTGGAACGAGGAGCCCAAAATGAACACAGTACTCGAGGTGTGGCCTAAAAGGGGTTGAGTACTCAGGAATAATCACTTCCTTGCTCCTGCTAGCAACAGTATTTCTGATGCAAGCCAGGATGCCATTGGCCTTCTTGGCCAGCTGAAACATAACTAGGCTTATGTTCAGCCAAGCATCAGCCAACACCTCCAGGTCCCTGTATTCTGTACAGTCTTCCAATCACTCTGCCCCAAGCCTGTAGCACTGTCTAGGATTGTTGTAGCCGAAGCACAGGACCTGGCACTTGGTCTTGTTAAACTTCATCCCATTAGCCTCAGCCCAGCTATCCAGCCTGTCCAGATCCCTTTGTAGGGCTTTGATACTCCTCAAGCAGACCAGCACTTCCTGTTAACTTGGTGTCATCTGCAAGCTTACTGAGAGTACACTCAACATCCTCATCTAGGTTATCAGGAAACATATTGAACACAGTAAAGATATGGTCTCAGTACTGACCCCTGGGAAACACTGCTCATGACACAGAGTTTGGGAAATTGAGAGCTTCTCTCTGGTTGAAGAGGTGGTCTGGCATTGTCTAGATGGGGACATGAACCTTGATAGGATGCATCCATGTGTGCTGAGGGAGCTGGCAGACGTGATTGCCAAACTACTCTCTATCATCTTTGATAAGTCTTGGAGAACAGGAGAGGTGCCTGAATGTCACCTCAGACAATGTCACTCCAGTCATCAAAAAGGGCAAGACGAAGGACGCAGGAAAACACAAGCCAGTCAGTCTCACCTCTGTCTCTGGAAAGGTGATGGAGCAGCTTGTTCTACATGCCACATTCTCCAAGCAAATGGAGAAGAAGGTCATCATATCAGGAATAGTCAGCATGGCTTCACCAAGAGAAAGTCATGCTTGGCCAACCATGTAACTTTCTATAATGGCACCACCAGCTAGGTAGATGGGGCAGAGCAGATTTTGTCTACCTTGACTTCAGCATGGCTTTTGATAATGTCTCCCATTACACTCTGATAATGAAACTGAGAAAGTGTGGGATAGATGAGAGGACGGTGAGGTGGACTGAGAATTGGCTGACTGACCAAGCTCAGTGTGGTGATCAGCGGTACTGAGTCTGGTTAGAGACCTGTGACTAATGGTGTTCTGCAGGAATCTGTGCTGGGTCCAGTCTTGTTCAATATCTTCATTGATGATCTTGATGAGGGAATAGTGTCCGCCCTCAGCAAGTACACCAAAGAGAGGCAGGAGTGGCTGACACACCTGAAGGCTGTGCTGCCATTCAATGAGACCTGGACAGACTGCAGAACTGGGCAGTGAAAAACCAGATGGGTACTAACAAAAGCAAATGTAGTGTCTTTCACTTCGGAAGGAATAACTGCTAGTATCAGTACAGGTTGGGATATGAGAAGCTCTGTGAAGAAGGACCTAGAGGTCCTGCTGGATGGCAGGTTGGCCATGAGCCAGAAGTGTGCCCTGATGGCCAAGAAGGCCAGTGATATCTTAAGATGCCTTAAAAGAAGTGTGGCCAGCTGATCAAAGGAAGCGATCCTCCTGCTCCACTCTGCCATGGTGGAGATCCACGAAGATGATAGATGACCTGGAGCATCTCCCCTATGAGGAAAGGGTGAGTGACCTGGGTCTATCACTCAGCCTTGAGAAAAGAAGCCTCAGAGGTGATTTTATTAATGTTTATCAAAACCTCAAGTGTGGGAGTCAAAGGGGCATTGCCAACCTCTTTTCAGCAGTCTATGCTGACAGAACAAGGAGAAATGGCCATAAACTGGAGCATAGGAATTTCTACACCAATATGCAAAGGAACTTCTTTACAATGAGGATGATGGAGAACTGGAACAGGCTGCCTGGGGTAGTTGTTGATTCTCCTTCTCTGAAGGTATTCAAGACCAGCCTGGATGTCTACCTGTGCAGCCTGGTCTGGGGAGCCTGCTTTGAAGGGTTTGGACTCGATGATCTCTAGAAGTCCCTTCCAGCCCAGAATTTCTGATTCTGTGACCAGTCACCAGCTGGATTTAACTCCACATAGATTTCATGTAATAATAGGTTTTGGGGAAAAAATACCCTTAATGAAAGTAGAAATGAGAATGAAAGCCAATGAACAAAAATAAGAATAAAAAAAATAGTAGAGGAGGAATAAATATGTCTTTGTGTCTTTAACCTTTGTAATAGTACACAGCAGTGGGGCCTTGGCAAAGTCAGATAGCATCTCTCAACTGAAATTATTAAGTGAGAAATAACAATTTGAACTATGTGATTTATTGATGTACATTCTCTGATGAGTTAAAAAAATTGTGGCTTAATTAAATGATCTCACTCATGTCCCATCTTCCTTTCTGCATGACTGGTGTGATTCTCACTTCCTTCATTTCTCACTTAAAAAAGAATATATTACATTTGTATAATGTGCTTTGCTTAGAAGCTTTCCAGAAATTATTAATCCATGAGACATTTTCTATGGAGAGTAGAACTGTAGCTATTTAAACACATTTTGCATGTGAGTCAGACTTGAAAAAATAAATTAATTAATATATATACATATACAAAAGATGAGGATGCAGAAATAACTTATGTGAACAGGATGCAACCAACTAAATGGGATTTTTTACAGATCTAGCCTTGCTTAGTCTTGTGAGAAATGCCAATGGATTTTTAATAGCCATGAGGCATGCAAGCTTCTGTTCGGTTAGCTTTTCAGAAGACTACAACAATATTTTTCTTCCTTTGACATCTGGCAGAAGTGTTAGGAAGTACACATTTTAATCCTCCTATCATCCACTATAGAACTTGTATGGTTCTTGGATTTATGTCTATACTATTTATGTAGACCATTTATTATTTATTTATTTTCAAAGAATTTTAGCTTTGAAGATTTTTTTCCAACTTCCTTTCACATCTCAAAATTTCTCAAGAAAACAGATAAAAATGAACATATATTCAAAAACAGCAAACAAATCAAACAATAAAAGTTTTTTAAAGAACTCAGATGAAAAAATATGTTTCTTCATGAGATGTAACATAAACTTGATATCAGCACATTCAGTCACAAACATCTTTTCTGAAAGAGGAGATTTTGAAATAAAAAATCCATTGAATTATTCCCCGTAATAACAGGCCCTAAATTTAGGTATAAATGACTGTAAAATCTGTGAATTTACTGATGTTAAGACTGGATGTGGAATGGAGACACTGCAGTATTAATATGGAATAATGGCAAAGAACTAGCATAAAGTGAGAAATAATTCATACAAAATTGCAAAGCACTTTGAAGTGAATTTATGGAGGTCAAAGAGATAACGTGGCTCTGAAAATACATAAATTTGCAGGTAGAGAGTATTGAAAGTATTGAACATAAGTATCAGTAAATGTATTGTGTTTCTGTGTTCAGAAAGTGCTATTTGCAAAACTGTAAAAGGTGTATGCTTTTCTTGTTCAGGATTTTCCCTGGAACATGGGAATATTTTTCTTTTCCTGACTGCCTTGGATATCTTCAATTTCAAAGTGTCCATACAAGTGCTCTAGCTTATGGATGCTTTTTTATTTCTTTCCCCCCCCCCCTCCCCCCCCTTTCTCTTTACTTACAAAGCGAGGCAACTTTAAGAAGAGAAATTGAGAGCAGTGCACTTACTTGAAAAGAATAAGTAGAATCAAGAAGCAGCTTCACAGTCAGATTCCGCTCAGTGGTAAAGAGATCACTTTTTGGACAAGATAACTTTTTGTTTCTTATGATTTAATTGATGGAATTCTAGGAGAAAACTGAAGAAAGAAAGCAATGTATTGCTAATAAAAAGTTGAAAAGGTTTAAAAAAAGGTAAAAAGCTGTTAATATCATTCTTGTTTAATGATTAGTTAAATTAATTTCTGAGTATCTAAAATGTAAATACTACAAACTCAAGAGTAGACTATATCAGCTTTTACAGAAATTGCATATTTGCAAGATGAGAGCTTCCCTACTCTGAACTGTGTTGAAAAAATGCAATGCCCTATTTGTGCAGTTTGGATAAGCCTGTTCTTTTTGTCTTTCTGCACATAGCTCTCATTGGATCAGTTCAAAACAAATCCTTTAACCCAAGAGTATTCCAATTTAACAGTTTCAGTTCCAGGAGCTGGATTTGATGATCCTTGTGGGTTTGTCCCATTTCAGAATATTCTATGATTTTGTATTCTACAGACTATGTACACTGTCTCTATCTGTTCTGAAGATAGTAGTTCATTTGACTATATTAACTATTTTCTGTCTTTAAGCTATTTGACTTTTAACAACACATACACATCATTTTTACAACACTATATAAGAAAGGTAGTATTTTTATTGATGAGGAAACTCAGGTATTTCAAGGCTCTCTGACCTGAACATGTTACCTTACCTACAGCCAAACTAAGTTAGTATTTCTGCATCAGTACAGACTTCCAGATTTCGTGCAAACTTTTCTCAAGCTAGACACACACACACACACACATACATAAACATACAACATATATATTTGATATTATTTGCTTGCTTGTTTGTTTTCATGTGTGACTACATTCCTAAGTAAAGTCCGTATTTTAAGATCAGTGGGTCACATCATAATAAAATCTTTGTGATATTTATGTCAGCACTAATACCCTTGCCTGCAGCTCTTCTTGATGAAATTCTGTGGCTGACATAAATCCTGTTCAAGAGATGTTGGCACACTATAGAATATATTTCATAAAAAATGCCACACATGTTCTCCAGTTTTTTGTTAGTTTGTTTGTTTTGTTTTATTTTCTTCTAATGAAACACTGGAACTAAGTAGAAGACCTGCAGAAAGTAATAATTTTTTTACATTCCTTAAAATCATTTATTATATTTTAAAAACAGGACAAAATGGAATTACTGTAGTTGGTGTAAATTAAATGACATGTTATTCATAGATTACAAATGACTGTAGCCCACATCAAAGTGTTTTCCTCTACAAAATAATTTAATGTATACTTCTGAAAATGATCTGATCAGAATGAGCAGGGACATTAAAAGATTTTACATGCTTTTTTTTTTTTCTTTTCCTCCCAATTACTTAAGATGGTTTTATTCTATATGTTGAAGTTCTCTTACAGAGACCAACTGATAAGCCTGTAATTTCTTGCTACTTTGAACATTCACTAGAATATGCGCAACTCTTAAATGGAACTGAAGACATGTGCAGTATGTACTGAATTACAGTATATACCTAATATGCAGTCATAGAATCATAGAATAATAGAATTATTAAGGTTGGAAAAGACCACTAAGATCATCTACTCCACTAGTCCTCCACCAGTATGCCCACTAAACAATGTCTCTAAGAATCATTTATATCTACACTTTTCTGGAACACTTCCAGGGATGGTGACTCCATCACTTCCCTGAGAATCCTGTTCCAATGACTTCCCACTCTTTTTGAGAATATTTTTTTCCTAATATCCAACTTGAACCTTCCCACAAGGCTCAATGATTGTAAATGTATGTAAAACCATAGATGTGTGAGTGTACTTATACACTTAAGGTACAAAAATTCTTATTGAATGTGCTAAATGAAAAGTATATGCATTGCTACTAATTAAATCATATGGAGAAGAGTGGAAAACACTCAATATTGCACTCAAGTGACAAAATTCCTATAATAATTTGAAGCCTTAAACATATACACCTGAAGCCCCTCAGCAGTAACTGAGGGAGAGATGTAAGACTCTTCAGATAAAGCCATAATACTTCCCCCTCCCCTCCCCCCCCAAAAAAACCAAGCAACTCCCCTTAGTATTACAAGCTGATGCAAAGCTCATTAAAATCAATACCAAGCAATTGCATCTCATTTTCCATCAGTCAACATGCTAAACCCTAGATGGATAACTAAGACACTAATCAATATCCAAGCATGAGTCAGATTTTATATGCTATTCTCTTGTTACTCCCATTGTCCTATAACACAGAATATGACAAACACGATTATGAAAATATCAGGAGTGAGACTATTAAAACATTGAGGACATAAGAGCAGTTTCCTTGTGTTCTCTAAACAAAGAAGTTACCATACAATTGACATCTGCCTTCTCATATTTGAAGGTGAATTATC